>NW_024730668.1:15904409-16086909 GCF_018991925.1 Homarus americanus | reverse complement strand
ATAAAAGGGTAGACAAAGGATGTGAGTTTTTGTTGTGTATAATAAAGTACAATAAATTCCTTAACAAAATATCCAGCTTTCTATAATTTACCCTTAACCATACTTAACTTAAACATACGCAACATTGGCTTAACAGTATATACATATTTATACAACATACAACAATCTGAAGCAAGTGGAGGTGGGAGGTAATATAGGGTTACAATACTCAAGTGCGGTGCTGAAGTGTCTGACGAGTAGGACTGAGTATTGAAGAAGATGGTAGGTAGTCACTGTGCCGTAGGTTTCCAGGATAGGTAATCCAAGTGTGGTCACTTCCCAGAGTGAACTGAACTCTCCTCGATCCGGAGCTGATGAGGAAGAGTTGGAGGAGGTGACGCAACAACCAGGATATGGAGAAAGGAAACCCGGAATGGTGACTAAGACTAGTCATACTCGGGTTTCGTCCCTAGATGGCGTTGCTCGGTAGTGCTGGGTAGTTAGATCATGACACAATAGATGGCGTGGTTCGTAATAGTATTGTGTGTGTGTGTGTGTAGTGCACTGTGTGTGTGTGTGTGTATAGTGCACTGTGTGTGTGTAGTGCACTGTGTGTGTGTGTGTGTATAGTGCACTGTGTGTGTGTGTGTGTGTAGTGCACTGTGTGTGCACTGTGTGTGTGTAGTGCACTGTGTGTGTGTACTGCACTGTGTGTTACACTGTGTGTGTGTGTTAGTGTATTGTGTGTAAAGAATCAAACATACCTTTGGCCATTACACTAATATATTACTTTCAATATCCATAAAGCTTTCCCTCTCTGATTTACCACAAAATGCCTCAGGCGATGTATTTTTTTTCTGTTAATTTTCATAAATATATTTCTATTCAGTGAAGAGCCTTGACCAGACTTTTCTTGAATGTTAATGATATTCTCCAACAAATAATTCACTCCAAGCTTTCTCTCTGGTTTATTACTGTATATTTGTCTAAAAACTCTCTGTCGTTTGGGGGTAGATATTAATAAAAGGGAGAGTTGAGTGAAAAAAATAGGTACAGTTTTATTAATAGAGGAGGACGATTTATTCCGTTGAATGTAATATGGACTTGTTATTTTTTTCTTTATTAAAGGATTAATGGTTGTGTATTTTTGTCTTAAGTAATTTTTGTATTTTTTTGTTTTTGTTTGAGGTGATTGTTGGGTTATTTTATTTTAGGAACTTATTAGGTGTTTTGTTTTAGGTTACTTGAATCTCTTGTTTAAAGTACTTATTGCATCTGTTGTTTTAAGTACTTTTTAGGTCTTTTGTTTTAGGTTCGTGATAGATATTTTTTTTTAAGTTATTTCAACAGCCAAGATTATTTGCAAAGTTATAATTTGTTTATATTTCTTTTGAAGTGCCTTACCTACAACGATTATTATTGGACGGGAACTTTTATGTTTTTTCACGTCTCAGGCACCAACCTTATTTTAGAAACGAATTTATTATTGTTCATTTAATTTCCTCGATTTCTTGGTTATTAATTTTTTTTATTAATATTTTTACCTATAGTAGATAACTTTTTAACAAACAAGAAGAAATTTGACGGAATATAAACATTAACCATAATTTTATTTCTCTTTACTCGCCAATAATTAATCCACGTCATTGGCTTTTTTACTTTTGTTTAATGCTTTTTACATGGTAATCCGTATGGTATGAAGTAACACAGCACTGGGAACTGTCAAGAGCCTCACAATGATCTAAACTTTGCTTTCATGAAAGAATCAGCGTTATCAAGTAGTTGAAATTAAATGAATTATTAAAAGAATCAATAATAAAATCATTATTGTTTTTTCTTATTTGTTACTGAGTAATTTATTTTAAGGATGGTGTTCTGTGTCATTTACTTTGCCAGATTCCACCACTTTACTCATACACGTGCGCTCGCGAAATTAAAGAACTTCGTAACGAATTGTGCTTCATGAGCCGCTTCACTACTCTTAAACACAAACAACATATCATCCTACATTAATTAAAGGTGTTTTGACATGGTGTTTTGGTGGCCGTGGTGTACAGGATATCCTTGATTCACTCCTTCCTCCACGCCCGAGTGTTATGCCCCGTGCCTCGTTATTTGATGGTATAATTAACATCCCTAATTCACGATGCAGTTGCCATGGAGACGCGTCACCAGCGGGGAATTCATCTCTGGTTTTCCTTAGTTTGGATTCTCAAAATATTTATATATTTTTTTCATAGTTATGGTAGACTAGATGTGCACCTTTAAAGCCATAATGTCACAGTTTTTGATGAGGAAGTAAGATACGTTCTAACATGCTGTAGTCTGATATAAGGAAAAATTGAGAAAGAACATTACTCCATTTTTGGCGAGGGACGTGAAGCGGCCGTGAATTATTATTATGATGATGATGATGATGAAGATGTTGGTGGTGGTGGTGGTAATCAGTACCCGGGGAATCAAATTTTACCAGGGGTGTTGAATATTAATTCTGGTGACTCGATACTCTGTGGAGCAATGTAAAGCTCCTTATACCCAAAATATTGGGGTGCTACAGTACTCTCAGGACCCTCCCTTCTCCCTGCGTCCATGGTGGTAATGACAATGGAATTGGCAATGCTGAAGATAAAATAATAGTAATTACGGCAATGATGAGTGGTTATGATGATATAAATTATAATTTGGATTATGAAATCAACGAAACATTCGACTTGGTATGTCTGTGATGCTAGATATACAATATTGGAATAACAATCTTCTATAGAGTTATTCAGGTTAAAATTTTCTGGCCAACAATCATTTCCTCTTTATAATTAAATATGGTCAATGAAACTACTGATAGCGGAAAATTTGGACAGGAAAAACCCGCTAAATATTATGCTTATTAAAAATTAAAGTTGTGGATGAACATCACACCACAACAAAGATATAATGACATAATTTTTGGCCATGTTCAGTCAGACTGGTACACGCCTGTCCTGACCTCAGTGCACGATATTCTCCTAAATATAGTTTAAAACAGCATAATGATAAATTCTGTATAATTCTTATTAAACTTACTCCTACAGTAGCAGAGAAATCCAATTACCAATCCACAAAAGGCTGTTGTTCTGTAAGTAAAATTCACATTCAAAGTCTAATTTCCACAAAGGTTAGTCTTTTTTTTTACGGGGAATAACCCACCCGGGCACAGGTCATCGACCCACAACGGGGCCCTGGGGGGCGTAAAATATGTAATGAGGGTGACTGTAAGAAGTACAAGTAAAGTAAGAATTTATAGTTGTAGGATTGTAAAATGAGGAAAGTTGGTAGTGTGGTCAATAGTTATTTAACTTGGTATTGCATTCTTAGAGAAAACTCAAAACACCACTTCTAAGTACAGCTATTTACTAGTTAACTCAATGACATGGGCACATTAATAGATCAATATGTTGACGTTACAAGACAATGACTCTCGGACACAAACATGAAATGGATACGCTTCCCACCGTAAGTAACTCACCCTATGGATCACTCTGACAATGACTCACGTGTGACCTGAGGGAGGCCCAGCGACTGGGGAATCTATCTGCAGGTGCTGCTGAAGAGAGTGGTATCCAGTGGGAGACTCTGCTATCTGGGTACTTGGTGTTGGGGAGGGAAGTCCCCTTCCCGACCTTGACTTGTGGCGAGTGAGACTCCGTCTGCCTCTGAGCTCTGAGTTCTGTTTCTCCCTGCCTGTTCGTGGGAAGGAGCTGTTGGCCCTTTATATTGACCGTGTCAAGCCGGCAGATGTAGTCACTAATTAACACTTAATCTGGGTGTGTCGAGACAGCTGTGTTTGATCAGTTGCACGGTGCGGGCTGGAGGGCAGTTTCTGGAGGTAACACGGTCATGAAGCAGGTTTGACGAATCATGCGACGGTGAGAACTCTCATTGTGACCGTGACCTCTGCTGGGTCAGATCTTAATCTCACTTTAATTACGAAGGGTGGGTCAACTTACGTGGGTGTACACCTGAGCTTCCGGCTACTGCTATATGTGCTGTTCTTCTCTGGACTGTAAGCTATGGTCTGATAAACAATCATTACACCTCCCGCCAAGACCATAGCTTCCATACAAGAGAATTGATGATTCATCACATATAGACAGTGATCCTGGTAATATCATGTACAGTATTTGGAATAGCCCCCGAGGCGATAATGCAACCTTACATTTTACAAATAACAAGTGATCGTGGGCACTTCGTGCCCGGTGGCGAGTCCGGTGGTACAGTTTACCAAAGCGTGAAAGTTCGAACGCTCGTGCTTGGCGTGGGCGCAACCGCCTGAAGGCTGGCAGCGTACAGGGACATCGTTTTCCAGCGTAAATAAAATGGTTAATTAATGCCTTCCTAAAGAAACCTTCGACATGGGACTCGGTTTGTTTCACTCTACGAATATTTTGCGATTTTCCCACCAAGTTTGATGAAAAACGATTGTGCCGTTTCGGCTGCCCAGAACAGACACACACACAGACACACGGTTATTCCTATAGTATATGAGATAGTCATGGTCGTGGTTGTTATAATCATGGTCGTGGTTATTATAATCATGGTCGTGGTTATTATAATCATGATCGTGGTTGTTATAATCATGGTCGTGGGTGTAATAATCATAGTCGTGGTTGTTATAATCATAGTCGTGGTTGTTATAATCATGGTCGTGGGTGTTATAATCATAGACGTGGATGTTATAAATATAGTCGTGGTTGTTATAATCATGGTCGTGGTTGTTATAATCATGGTCGTGGTTGTTATAATCATAGTCGTGGTTGTTATAATCATAGTCGTGGTTGTTATAATCGTGGTCGTAGTTGTTATAATCATGGTCCTGGTTGCTATAATCATTTTCCTGGTTGTTATAATCATGGTCGTGGTTATTATAATCATGGTCGTGGTCATGATACGTACAGTATCTAATATACTATAAGAAGGAATAGAAAAAAGGTTAGAATAATTAATTAAAGAAATATTCGCCATAAGGAGAGGTTAAAATTAGAAAACAAAAAAATTATTATGAATCACCGATGATCATTCCGAGACAAATTATATTATGAAGAGAAGTGACCTTGATTCTGGTTATATTAGTCACCATCTGCTAAAGTCATCACCTGTGTTAAGTCATCATGGTCATCATCTAGGTTAGTTAGTTTTAGGCCCATCTCACATGACTGACCGACCATCGATGTTCTTTCCGCGCGAGGGTGTTAGTTTTCAATGCGTCTTAATATTTACGCTGGTGGATGTAAGACCTCCTACTCTCACTGACGCAGCTATGGTCAATTTGGTGTTATTCTTATTAACGCTGGTGGATGTAAGACCTCCTACCCTCACTGACGCAGCTATGGTCAATTTGGTGTTACTCTTGTTTATAAATGCCTTCTAATCTGTCTCAAGTCTATCCTTCCTCTCTATTGCCATCACAACTGTCTGTTCGTCTGCTCTGTGTTTGAATGTAAGCCCGTCTGTACTCTTTGTGTCGTCAAATCTGTCTGTCTTATCCGTTGTTGGAGTGTGTCTGCCTGTTTGTCTAATGTGAACCAGTCAGTCAGCTGTTTGTCTGTCATGTACTATTTGTGCATGTATGAATCTGTCTATTTTTGTCAACCTGCTGTCTGTTTCACTGTCTACATTCACCCTGTGTCTATTGTAGTCATCTTCTCCATGCATTCCTGTTATTATCTTTTTATCTCTTCTACTTTTCCATGAGCCACAGGAATAGGTATACACTGTAGCTGTAAGGTCGTCTGGTAACGTTGGAACTGAGCATCCAGACGCATGATGAAACTCAGCTCCCCCCCACCTGTTATCTCTAACTATTTTCTGTTTCCCCTTCTTTATTTATTCTTCTATTTTCTCATATTCCTTCTTTTACTAATCCAAACATCATTAAAAAAAAGTAGGCTGAGAAAAAAGTGGGGGGGAGGAGCAGGGAGCCGTACGATAACTGCAATCATAGGCTGACAGCGTACAGCGAATGAGGGTGCGCCAAGTCCGTAGACTTGCATCGTTTTCCAGCGTAAATAAAATGGTTATGTAATGGCTTCCTAAAGAAACCGTCAATATGGGACCAGGTTTGTTCCATTCTACGATTGTTTTGCGATTTTTCCACCAAGTTTGATGAAAAACGATAATGCCGTTTCGGCTGCCCAGAACACACACACACACTCCTAGTCCTATAGTATTAGGGTGTGTCATACGGAGGCGAATTTTTTTTTTTGGAGTTTGAAAAATCGGCCCATGGCATTAATGATGTAGTTCTATGTGCAGAATCATGTGATATCTTCAGATTTGAAAAGTTTTCATTTTTTGCTAGGTAAATTTTAACTTGAAATCTTATGAAAATTCATTATTCCCACCCTTTTACCAACACCACTAAATAGCTTATTTAAAGTAAAGTAAATGTATCAGGTTAATTTATTAGGATGAAAATGATCCAGAATAGTGAAACGAATGACCTTGACACATTTATTAAATTTAATATTCCTTTAGAAAAAAAAATCATCAAATACAAAAACCGGTTTTACTACTACGACCCGGTGTTGCTGCACACCATAGAGAACATGTCTTTCTTGCTTCTGTTTCTACTCATCACCTCCCTGCTGACCACCTGAGCTCGGATGTAGCCTTCCCTCCTCTCCTGGCTGTACACGTGACTGCTGGCCTCGCTCACTTGCTGTACACAACGCTCTATACTCTGGGTGTGCGAGGGCCAGGCAGGGACATGCATGGGGTTGTCCAGGAAAGCTCTGACTTGAACATTGGTGAGGCTGCAGGTAAGAGGGGGCTCACTGCCAGCCTGGATGTTATCCAGATCTATGAGATCAGTGAGGGTCTTGGCACCTAGATTGACTTCAGGAGTCTTCCTGACCCTGAAGGAATCGTCACCAACTGATTCGTCATGCCCAGATCCTCTCATAAGTCTCATATCCAAGATCTTTTTGACTGCCACTCTTCTCTCCTCCTCATCCTTACTGCAGAGCATTGTCTGCAGAACTGCCTCGGGATGAGCATACCAGGAAGATCTCCTCACAGTCTGCTCCACAATCTGAACAACCTTCCTTGGCTGACTCCTCAGGAGCTCAAGCTGGAAGAGAACATGCCTCGGACCTTCGGAGAACGATGACTTGACCTTGATGTTGAACCAATTTGGCAAGTAGACACTCACGATGAATTGGACAATAAGTCTCAGGTTGTGAAGCTGGTTCCCTTTCAGTTTATGATGAGCGACCCAAATTCTGCAGAACCTGAGAGCCGTTGTGAGCCACCTAGAATGTGAGACTGGACCTATCTGCAGGTAAGCAAGTCTATCAGGCATGACCCCAGTTTTGATGGCACTGCAAATCATGTAACCATAGTACTGGTCAGTACTCAGGTCGTCAATGACAGTATGTGCAAGCTCAACGAGTGGAGGGCCAACTGTGATTTTTCAAAGCTCGGATTTATTTCTAACTCAGTGGCAGAGTCCAGCATCTTGCCAAGAGGACCAGACCATCTGTTGTTTGAAAGAGTCTTGCCATCCAGCTCCTGGATCAGATGTCTAAGTGGCAACTCGTTGGTGTGGAGGTCACAAACAATCCAGACCAGCTTCCTCCCAATCTTCCGCTCTATCCACTGTATGACCCCCCTTGCCACCCTGTGTTCGTGTTGGTGCTGTCCCCTCCAATGGCCTGCAGGGTCTGGTCTACGTTCCTCTCTCTGAGCCAGTTCACAATGTTATCTGCCACTATCTCAGCTGGTTTCCTGATGTCATCTTTCTCTGGAGTGAAATGCCACAAATACTTCCCTCCTGGTTCACTGCAGCAGGAGTAGTGTTCCTCCTTCACCATGGCAGGGAACAACTTGTCAGAATCTCCAACTTTCATGAACACTTTAGTGTCATCCCTTCTCCCATCAAAGAACAAACAATTGATTCCATTTTCTCTTATCCCCTTATCAAACTCCTCTTCTAGGTTACTGACAAGTTTCTCCTGAGCTCTCCTTACTTTGTTATGATCTATCACCAGGTGAACATCATCAGGTGTTATCAAACCACCGTCAACCCAGGCAGCTGTTGCTATCTCTGCAGTTTCTCTGAGACCAGTGTGGTGTCGCATGCTGGCCAGAGCTATGCTCGGGATATCTTTCCTATTTCGAATCTTATGCCTGGAAGGTTTGGGATCATTATTTTCTGGGTTAGGGACAAAGTCACCATTCTCCTGGTCAGCACTCGGATCAGCCATGGGGAAGTCATTAAACTCTGAATCAGCTTGACTCCAATCATCGGCCTTTTTTACCTCACCCTGGGCCTTCTCAAGTCTCTTTTCCTCGGCAACTCTTCTCCTCTTCTGTCTCTCTGTGGCAGCCTCCTGTCTCTTGGACTCCGGAATATCTTGGTTAGAAATCATGAGAGCCCCTATACTGCCAGTCTTCTCTCTCTGTGCTTTGATAAATGCCAGTTCGATCACAGGAATCTTCAGTTCACGCTTGCAAATACAGGAGATGTGGGCCTCGGATTTACAGTCACGATCGCATCCAAACTCAGGACAGAGAACAATTGGGCACTTGCAAGTAATTATGTAAATAACTGGTCCAGTTGCTTCGCAAAGCTGTCCTTAACTGCAAGTTTTCCTCTCCCAAGAGAGATATCTCTTGCCTTTTCCCAACTGGCTAGCAGTCTCTCACTAATCTTCTTCTGACTTGTTATGACTGGAGGCTTGAACTGAGCGTTAGCCAGAGTGTACTGTGCCAAGACAACTTTGGTCATATCACTGGCAATGTCTTTGTTTGTGTAAGTTCTTTGGTTCTTTTCACTGATTTGCCTGATTAAAACACCGTATCTCAAAGCATCTCTCAATGTAGGCAACTCCGACTTCAGGAGCTCTCTCCCAGACCCAAGATAGTGACTGAGATGGCTGGATTTTTGGTTCCTCGTCCTGACACAAGCAGCCATCGCAAATATTATCAACTTATAAATGCATCATAATCTGAAACAGAAAAAAATATTGTTAGTTGGGTTGTTAAAGAATGAAGTCAGAAAGCAATGTTCACTATTTAATTGTAATGCACTAATGCAGCTGTACGTTAGATTTTCGATAAATTTCACGCTAAAATTTACCTAGCAAAAGGTTGCAAAATATTGAAACTGAAATTATTTTCTGTTTATATACACTAAAATCTACCACAAAAGTGATGGGCCATTAGTTTTAGCTGATCTTCCCTCCTATGACACACGCCTAGTCCTATAGTATATTAGATAACCTCAAAGTTACTGATATGTATGTTTTTTTACAGGCTTGGTTTGGTCTGACAAAACTCACTATAAATAATAGTATAAAAAATAAAAAAATAAAAAAAATAAGATTATATTAATCTACACCACGAAGATGCCGGAAAACCAACTTTTTGAAATGAGACAGATTGTATGAGTATGGAAACACAGAAGGCGGAGCATTCCACAGTTTGGCTGTGTGGGGAAAGAAGGATGTACTATAACGGGTTATTCTAGTGTGACCGACATCACAGAGAAACAGTGGGCACCTCGGGCAAGACGAGTGTTACGAACCCACGGCCTTGCCGGCGGTACACAGGATGCCAAATCCACAGAACACTGCCCGATAAAGTACCTGTAAAAGAGAGTGAAGCAACATTGCGGCGAAAAGAAAGGGTAGAGAGATTATCAACTAATGGAGGAGAGTTATTAAGACGAAATGCCTTTGATTCCACCCTATCTAACAGTTGGACAGAAGAAGAGCCACCCCAGGTATGAGAGCAGTACTCCAAATTAGGACGAATGAATCCCTTATAAACTTGAAGCAACTGCTCAGGAGTGAAGTAGCTACGGCATCTGTACAGCATTCCCAACTTTCGGGAGGCAGCTTTAGCAATGTTGAGGATGTGAAGCTTCCATGACATATTAAAGGAAATGGTGAGGCCTAACATATCTATTTTTTAATTTGGCAGAATGATTGCGTCCTGAAATATGATTGGTGGAAGATAATCTAATTTGGAAAGGGTAATTGGCAAATACTGAGTTTTATAACTTTTGAATTTAATCAACTTTCTACCTCCCCCCTCGGAGATGCTGCACAGATCCGCATTGATAGTTGAAATGATATCAGCTCTAAAAACAGATCTAGTTTGAGAATAGGCGGATAGAATTAGTCGTAGTGTGAAGTAAATCATTGATAAAAAGAAGGAAGAGAGTCGGTGAAAAAACAGTGTAAAAGATTCTCCCTCCAACCCAGCAGTCTTAACTACCCCCATAACCCGCCATTATCTAGTAAAGTCACAGAAAACGTAAGAACAATTTAATTGCCCAACTTTTTGGATACAGCTAAATTACGTGAAATGTTGAACAGGTTCTGCTTTTCTGGGCAACTTTTACTGCCATAGTTTGCAATAAATTTTCAACGTTGTTGGTGGGTATAGTATAATTTTTCGTTTGGAAAAGTGTTACACTGATGTTGTCTCGGCATCTGGCCTGTTGTTCACTCATAATACATGTTTTTACCTCTGGCGGTTTTGTCGAAAGGAGCCGGAAATTGAACAATTATTGTTTCGTCGGCCTGAGTCGCTGTCTCTTTTACTTAAACTAAACTAATCTTATCTAACTTAAAGAAATCTAACCTATCTAACGCTAGCCTTCATTTAACCTAACTGAATGTACAGTAGCAAAAAAAGTATCCAACACAGGGGGTGAGTTGGCACATAGGAATAAAATAAACGGTTAAGTGATTACTACTACATAGTAAAAGGAGACAACACGCGTATCCCAGTACCTATTGTCCGTGGTCTCATTTTGTTTCACACAGAGTATGCAAAATACCTTTTTTTTGTTACTGTACGCTACTCTTAGTCTTATCATAACCTAACTCACGCTACGCAACCTATTTAACATAACCTAATTTAATAAAGCCCGCATTTTTGGCATGGCAATTTTTTCTGCGAGTTCTGGAAATTAGTTTAACCCGCAAATTACTTCATGGTGAATTAGAATTTATAATGGTACTAAACACATTGTATATCGTATACTCCCCTCCCCTCCCCTCCCAAATGTAATTGAAACGCAGGAATTTGGAAACAAAATGGTAACGTGCTTATCTATTCTATGGGCTAGGAAGTAGTGTGGTAAAAGCTGCTTTCGTGTTTTGGTTTTATCTAGTTTATGAAGGGTTACCATATATGAACATCGAAAAAGGAGAACAACCTAAAAAAATTCATATCTTTTTGGTGGGAGTGGGGGGGGATATCCCACGTTGAATCACTGTTATACTCGTGTATTATGCACTAGTACATTTATATCAAGTAGGCCTATCGATATTTTAGAAATTTTGTGGCTGAAAACATTAATATATAGTAATTACTCAATTTTTTCTGTAACTTACCTTATGTTTGGTGCAGATTGAGCATTAATTTTCTTTTCCTTGATGCGCCCATGCATATTTGTCTGTAGATCGCATCATTCTCAGCAGTGGTCGATTACTCATTAAGAAGGCATGGAAGTCTTTGCAGGAAATTTCTCTGAAGTTGTTCTGTACAAGCAGAAGTCCTTTCAGTGACTCAACTGTCAACTTATTTCTCTTTGTCCACTGGCTTTCCAGTAGTGACAAAATCCTCTCTACATTTGCATTATGAGCAGGTATAGCAAAGAAAAACTGCGCGAGTTTCAACAGCTCTGAATGACAATTAATGGTTTTGGACTTTTCTAAATATTTGGTCCACTTCTGATGTGCTAGCAATAAAGTGAATTCTTCATCACTTTTGTGACTTTCTGTAAATTTCTTCAGATTACTAACTTGATCAAAGCATTTCACGCCATCAATTGGTACACCCTTATCAATCAGAGATTTGATGCATAATTCCACATCAGTCAAATTCGGTGTTTCACTCAGGGTCATCCACTCAAAACAGGAGAAGTTGTAGTGGACGTCTCCCCTACACCTGCGTAGCCGCATTCCAATGCGACAGTATCCTATCAACTAAACGAGCGGCCCAGGGGGGGGCGTCACCAGATGCCACAGTATCCTAGCAACCAGCCACCTGCTACGTCTTCCCTAGCAACAGAGTCAAGAAACCGGCGAGTTCCCACGGATTTACTTCCGGCGGCTGTGTATATAAGCTCTGTCTCTCCATTGAGATTCATTCTGGCCTCGGTTCCTGAACACGCAACACCTCCTCCAAGCAAGCTCCTCGCTGTCCAGCTCCCATTCAACCTGGAGGCCAGCAACAGGCAACATCTTCTCTAACGAAGCTCCTGCACATCTACCTCCTTCAGCAAGCTACTTACCGAACGTGTCTACTGAGCAGCTCCTCACCACACGGCATCTCCAGCACCAGACTGTCTTTTATATAACTTATATTATATAAGAAAACCACCACCTTAGAGTTTCCATCCATCCATCCATCCTGAGTGCTAGACAACATAATATCACGTAACTCTACAAATGGTGACTCCCGGAGATTCGCACTCACACAGGATGGAGGAGAAACTGATCACGCTCCCAGTCTTCAAGCAGCATGGAAGACTGGCTTATCCACACAGAAGCAGCTTTGCTACTCTAAGCAGACACCAGCTCCTCTTCCTGCCCCAAGCACCACATCCTACCGACCCCAGCACACCCGTCCTGCCTCAGACGCCGACCCCTGCCCAGCAGTCACCCCTGCCGCCCCTGACGCGGTCTCTGTTCCTGAGTGCGGACCCACACACCAAATGGTGACTCCCGGAGATTCTCACTCACACAGGATGGAGGAGAAACATCTCACGAAACCCTACAAAGTCTTCCACAGGGTTTTAATCCATTTATCCAAATACTCTAAGCACCTGCTGTACAGATTATCTACTTCATCACAGAATTTGTCACACTCTTCATCCATTCCTTCCACACGCTTCTGTGTCAGAAGTCCCTTCACTTACAAGAACATGAAGCTTTGAGCCTTTCATTCAAGGAGGATGGTGTGAATAGTTCAAACTATTCAACACTTCAACAATAGAATTGCTTTCTCTTTCAATGGCTTGGATGTGGCTTTGGAAAACACTCATAAGAGAATGCATGTGGCATACTGTAGGTAAGTCTCACTCAATTCGTGCTCAAAAAATGTCTTTATTACTGTGGGTGGTTTGTCCTGTGATAGAAAGAAAGACTTCAAGGCCGGAAACATCTGTATGAACCTAGCAGTGACTGGAAATAATTACAGCCATCGCGCCTTACTATGAGATAACAGCTTTCTGTATTCAACTTCTACAAATTCACAGTATTCCTTCAACAGGTCGGTACGTACAGTGTAGATATGAAAGTACTGGTAGATCTTAAACATAATGTTCTCAATGTCAATGTCCATTCTCTCCACTGCATGATGAACACAGTTGTTCAAAATGTGTGCTGGGCAACCGGCGCCAATTAATGATCTCTTATGCAACAACTTCTTTAAGTTTGCAAACACTTTCTTTCCTTCTTCATCACGCCGAAGTCCACCAAACATGGTATTACAGTTGCCATCCGTGAGTGCAATACACTTGTAGGGGTATCGAGATATTAATGTTGTCTAGCACTCAGGATGGAAGGAAACTCTAATGTGGTTTTCTTGTATAATATATAAGTTATATTATAGACAGTCTGGTGCTGGAGGTGTTGCTTGTTCAGGAAGATGGGCCAGAATGAGAGTTGGTTGGTGAGGAAGCTCAGAGAAGGACAGCTGGTGGGTCGCCATGCTCGCTGGCGGGAGCGAGGACCGCCAGGCAGGCGAGGAGATGAGAGGGGCAGCCAGGCAGCGGCGGAGGAGGAGGTGTTGCTTGTTCAAGAAGAATGGTCAGAATGAATCTCAATGGAGAGACAGAGCTTAAATACCCAGCAGCCGCTATGAGTCATGTTGGGAAAACCCGAGAAGTCGCCAGCCTTTTGGCTCGGTTGCTAGGATACGGCGGGCATTGGAATGCGGATACGCTTGGTTGCTAGGGAAGACGGTAGCAGGTGGTGGCTGTGGCTACGCAGTTAGGCAGTTGTAGGGGAGACGTCCACTACAATACTCCCCCTTCCCTCCAGGCGGTGTAGGAGACTTGTTGTCTGTAGAGTTGCTTAGCACATGTGAGGCAGACCGGGCGGTGCATGCCTCATGTGAGACAACGGCGATGGCGTGATGAGCCGATCGCTGAAATACAACTGTCTAGATACACACTATCTGTGGGAGAAGGGAGAAAAAGGGTGTGTGGAGGCGATGAATGTTGTGCTTCCCTCACGACAGGTACAGGGTCGTCAGATGCGCCTGCTGGGGTGTGTGTGGGCCTGGGTCAGGAGCAGGGGCTGCGTCAGCAGAAGCGGATTAGGGCTCGTGACAGCAGCTGGGTCCACGACAGCAGCAGGGTGCAGGACATTAGCAGGGAGTACCTGAGGGAGAAAAGAGGGGGTGTGGAGGCGATGGATGTTGTGTGCTTCCCTCACGGCAGGTACTGAGTCGTCAGATGCGCCTGCTGGGGTGTGTGGGCCTGGATCAGGAGCAGGGGCTGCGTCAGCAGAAGCGGATTAGGGCTCGTGACAGCAGCTGGGTCCACGACAGCAGCAGGGTGCAGGACATTAGCAGGGAGTACCTGAGGGAGAAAAGAGGGGTGTGTGGAAGGATGGATGTTGCGTGGCTTCCCTCACGGTGAGGTAAGTACTGAGTCGCCAGATGCGCCTGCTGGGGTGTGTGGGGCCTGGGTCCAAGGCTTGAGGGCAGGACGGGTGTAGCCGGGGGTCGTCAGGATGTGGGTGCTTTGGGGGTGAGGAAGAGGAGCTGGTGTCTGCTTGAAGACTGGGAGTGTGAATAGTGTCTCCTCCATCCTGTGTGAGTAAGCTTATCTCCGGGAGTCACCATTGTAGTGCCGAGATACACGTTGTCTAGCACTCAGGATGGAAGTGAAACTCTAATGTGGTTTTGTATAATATATAAGCATATTGTACAGTCTGGAAAGGAGGTGATGCTTGTTCAGAAGATGGGCCAGAATGAGAGTTGGTTGGTGAGGAAGCTCAGAGAAGGACAGCTGGTGGGTCGCCATGCTCGCTGGCGGGAGCGAGGACCGCCAGGCAGGCGAGGAGATGAGAGGGGCAGCCAGGCAGCGGCGGAGGAGGAGGTGTTGCTTGTTCAAGAAGAATGGTCAGAATGAATCTCAATGGAGAGACAGAGCTTATATACCCAGCAGCCGCTATGAGTCATGTTGGGAAAACCCGAGAAGTCGCCGGCCTTTTGGCTCGGTTGCTAGGATACGGCGGGCATTGGAATGCCGATACGCTTGGTTGCTAGGGAAGACGGTAGCAGGTGGTGGCTGTGGCTACGCAGTTAGGCAGTTGTAGGGGAGACGTCCACTACAATACTCCCCCTTCCCTCCAGGCGGTGTAGGAGACTTGTTGTTTGTAGAGTTGCTTAGCACATGTGAGGCAGACCGGGCGGTGCATGCCTCATGTGAGACAACGGCGATGGCGTGATGAGCCGATCGCTGAAATACAACTGTCTAGATACACACTATCTGTGGGAGAAGGGAGAAAAAGGGTGTGTGGAGGCGATGGATGTTGTGCTTCCCTCACGACAGGTACAGGGTCGTCAGATGTGCCTGCTGGGGTGTGTGTGGGCCTGGGTCAGGAGCAGGGGCTGCGTCAGCAGAAGCGGATTAGGGCTCGTGACAGCAGCTGGGTCCACGACAGCAGCAGGGTGCAGGACATTAGCAGGGAGTACCTGAGGGAGAAAAGAGGGGGTGTGGAGGCGATGGATGTTGTGTGTTTCCCTCACGACAGGTACAGGGTCGTCAGATGCGCCTGCTGGGGTGTGTGTGGGCCTGGGTCAGGAGCAGGGGCTGCGTCAGCAGAAGCGGATTAGGGCTCGTGACAGCAGCTGGGTCCACTACAGCAGCAGGGTGCAAGACATTAGCAGGGAGTACCTGAGGGAGAAAAGAGGGGGTGTGGAGGCGATGGATGTTGCGTGCTTCCCTCACGGCAGGTACTGAGTCGTCAGATGCGCCTGCTGGGGTGTGTGGGCCTGGCTCCGCGTCTGAGGCAGGACGTGGTGCTTGGGGCAGGAAGAGGAGCCGGTGTCTGCTTGAAGACTGGGAGCGTGAACAGTGTCTCCTCCATCCTGTGTGAGTGCTTATCTCCGGGAGTCACCATTGTAGGGGTGTCGAGATATTAATGTTGTCTAGTACTCAGGATGGAAGGAAACTCTAATGTGGTTTTCTTGTATAATATATAAGTTATATTATAGACAGTCTGGTGCTGGAGGTGTTGCTTGTTCAGGAAGATGGGCCAGAATGAGAGTTGGTTGGTGAGGAAGCTTAGAGAAGGACAGCTGGTGGGTCGCCATGCTCGCTGGCGGGAGCGAGGACCGCCAGGCAGGCGAGGAGATGAGAGGGGCAGCCAGGCAGCGGCGGAGGAGGAGGTGTTGCTTGTTCAAGAAGAATGGTCAGAATGAATCTCAATGGAGAGACAGAGCTTATATACCCAGCAGCCGCTATGAGTCATGTTGGGAAAACCCGAGAAGTCGCCGGCCTTTTGGCTCGGTTGCTAGGATACGGCGGGCATTGGAATGCTGATACGCTTGGTTGCTAGGGAAGACGGTAGCAGGTGGTGGCTGTGGCTACGCAGTTAGGCAGTTGTAGGGGAGAAGTCCAGTACACACTAATCAAACAAACCATTTGTTTTCAAGAGTTTCTTTGACGTAGTTTGCAACTGTTTAAACAGTTTCATTAGGTGTGTTATGAATCTCAATCAGCTTTGACTGCAAGCCAACATTATTCCAGTCAAAATACAGAATAATTAAAGGGAAAATTTTCATTGAACCATGATTACTTCCATCTGTCGAAACTCCACAGTAAGCGATGTTATTTTCTACTAATGTTTTCAGGGCAGTATCAACAGAATGTGGAGCAACTACAGAATTCACAATCGCTGTCTTGGATCTAGCACTTTAAAATTTTCGTGCTATCTCAGAGTCAGAAAATGTTTTTTTTACCAAGACAAATGAGCAGTTAATTGACTTTAAACTATGGCGATGCTTCACTGTGTGGAATGCAGTTCTGCCGTGAATTTGCACTTTCGTTTTGGCATTGTGCTTGAGGATTAAAAAATGAGAATTAAAATAAACAGCTTTGGAATGAATACCTCTATACACAGTATCGTCTGAAAAGACACTGAGTCACTGAATGAACATTTGGCGCGTAATTTCATACCAGAGTTGACAATCTAATGTTGCTAGATTTGATCAGAAAAATTGCTAGTATGTCGATATGATCTACATCCTCCAGAAAATCATTCTAGTTATATTAGAATATCAGTCAAACTTGATAAATATAAGATATTTATAAGCTAGTATTTGCTATGTAAGTGAATATCGCTACATTAGCAACAAAACCGCTAAAATGGTAACGCTGGACACGATAAACACCCATCCAAGACGAAAACTGGGACGAATGACAAGTTTCATAATCGAAATCCCGTGTCTGATGTCATTCACTCTCTTATAAAATATTAATTCTCCTTTAGGAAGATAATAAGGACAAAATCCCGGAAATTTTTCGATATTTGAAAATTCCCCCCGGACGGAGATTTAAGGACCAAAATGGAGGACATGTTCGGGAAAATTCGGAAGTATGGTAACTCTATTTATGGAATGATAAATTTAAGACACCAAGATAATTGGATTTTTACATTTTATGAGAAATTCGTGAATAAAAATATCATTGCAATTTTAAGCCAGCAAACGACTATTGTTGCTGTTAATATATATTATATACTACGTTTTAACGCCTTAATTAAGTGGCTAAGCGAGTATTCCAAGTTATAGGACCCTACCACATTCTATATTTCTATCTTCCTCATAAAATCTTATCCTTCACTGTTGATATATATGGCTTAAGTGTAAAAATTTCCTTTGCAATGTACTTTGGCGAAAACAAAAAAGAATTAAGCAGTTTAAGTTTACTTTTGCATGTACAGTATACAAGAAACTATAGTAATGACGCTTATCACCACCTTGGGACCTTAAATACATAAAACAACAGTGTTAAATAATTTTTTTTTTAAATTCTTATAAGATATTGCTTTCTCTTGGAGAAACAAAGGCTTAGTAAGTGTTTAATAACCTTATCAGTAGAAAAGATCACTTAGAACATAAACAAAGGAATGCCTAAATATAAGAACACAGGTGAACAAACACCAGATTAACAAGAACCGTGAGAGATGAGAACCAGGGCTGAGCTGTGACGTAAACATAACACAATTTTTCTTTCTGAGGACATGAAGCAACAGTGGGTAAACATAGCAACATTAATCACTTGCCCAGTGATAATAATGGGGCGGATAAGCACATAACATAGGCATGATTGTTCACTTTGGTATAGAATTATGAGACTTTTACAACATGTTCTTCTTAGGTTAGTAAAAATTTTCTAATATAGTGCCAACTGAACAGCGTCCCCTGGTTGCCTGCAGCACGGCTGACCTCGGTAGCGCCTCCCGAACAGTTCTTCCAACTGCAGCAGTTCCCATTTTTAGCCCAAACATGCTGAAATTTGGATATGTTATGTATCGTGACCTTGCAAAAACATCTTATTCTACATAAGTTTTTGTCAGACCAAAGTGTGTTAGTTTGTTTTATTAATAATTTATTATTTTTTATACAAATGCAAGTTAATTCAATCAACGCTCAAATGTTTTCAGACTTCAGAATTCTAAAGCTTCCTTCAAGAATATTTAAAGCTGTACATATTATGATATATGCAAAGATTTTTAACTGCACTGTCCATCACATGCACAGAGAGCAGTACACTGAAGCGTTGCCTTTGCACACTTGCATCGTCCTGAACATATCCTTATTGTCCTTATTCTACCAGCTCCAGGCAAATCTTTGCGGCTTCAGGTAATTTTGTCCAAACTGGGTGATAGGCAGACATAGGCTCTTCCTTCAAGTGTCCAACCCTAATAGATGGGGTCAGGAAGAATGGGCACAGGACTAGAACATTGTCCCCAGACATGGCCACCTTGGTATACAGCTCGCTTAATATGATGTATTAACACAGCTTGGGTTGGTGGAACTCTCAATGCCTCGGTTTTTCTTTTTGAAGAGATATTTCCGGGCATAGTTCACCTATAAAGTAGTAAAAAGGGCATAAGAGTCGCAGTTTCAACAGAGAATGAGTTATGTATCGGTGTTTCTTTGGAGGCATTTACTTTTATAGTGTGTTACAAGTGATCGTGGGCACTTCGTTCCCGGTGGTGAGTCCGGTGGTACAGTTTACCAAAGTGTGAAAGTTCGAACGCTCGAGCTTGGCTAGCGAGCAACCACCAGAAGGCTGGCAGCGTACAGCGAAATCGTTTTCCAGCGTAAATAAAATGGTTAATTAATGCCTTCCTAAAGAAACCTTCGACATGGGATCAGGTTTGTTCCACTCTTCGAATTTTTTTGCGATTTTTCCACCAAGTTTGATGAAAAACGATTGTGCCGTTTCGGCTGCCCAGAACAGACACACACACAGACACACGGCTATTCCTATAGTATATAAGATAATCATGGTCGTGGTTATTATAATCATGGTCGTGGTTGTTATAATCAAGGTCGTGGTTGGTATAATCATGATCGTGGTTGTTACAATCATGGTCGTGGGTGTTATAATCATAGTCGTGGTTGTTATAATCATAGTCGTGGTTGTTATAATCATGGTCGTGGTTGTTATAAACATAGTCGTAGTTGTTATAATCATGGTCGTGGGTGTTATAATCATAGTCGTGGTTGTTATAATCATGGTCGTGGTTGTTATAATCATAGTCGTGGTTGTTATATTCATGGTCGTGGTTGTTATAATTATAGTCGTGGTTGTTATAATCATGGTCGTGGACGTTATAATCATAGTCGTGGTTGTTATAATCATGGTCGTAGGTGTCATAATCATGGTCGAAGGTGTTATAATCATGGTCGTGGTTGTTATAATCAAAAGTCGTGGTTGTTATAATCATGGTCGTGGTGTTACAACTATGCATGGGGTCGTGATACTATATAGTATCTAATATACTATAAGAAATAGAAAAGGTTAGAGTAATGTATTAAAGAAATATTCGCCATGAGAGGTTAAAATCATAAAAAATCATGACCATTCCGAGATAAATTATATTATGAAGAAAAGTGACCTTGATTCTGCAATATACCATCTGCTTAAGTCATCACCTGTGTTAAGTCATCATACATCTAATATCAGTTTGCGTCCATCTCACATGACTGACCGACCATCGATGTTCTTTCCGCGCGAGGGTTAGTTTTCACGCGCCTTATATTTACGCCTGCGGATGTAAGCATTCCACCACCGACAGCTATGGTCAATTTGGTGTTATTTTCGTTTATAAATGCCTGCAATTCATTCCGTTTCACCATCCTCTATTGCCATCCCAACTGTCTGTTCGTCTTCGTGGTGTTTGAATGTACGCCTGTTTGTAATTTTTGTGTCGTCAAATCTGTTCTGTCTTATCCGTTGTCGGCGTAAGTTCGCCTGTTTGTCTAATGTGAACCAGTCAGTCAGCTGTCTGTCTGTCATGTTAGTTGGTACAGTTCATTTGTACATGTATGAATCTGTCCTATTTTGTCAACCTGCTGTCTGTTTCACTGTCTACATTCACCCTATGTTCATTAGAAATATCTTTCTCCAAAGGTCTCATATTATCTTTATTTCATGAGCCATACAGGACTATATATACCAGATGAACAGATCTGACGCATGATGAAACCTGTTCTCACCTGTTATCTTCGAATTGCTTGTTTTCATCATTCTTCTGTCAGAATCATCTTCCTTTTCACTAACCAAACAACATGAAAAAGATAGAGAGTGAGGGAGCCAGAATCTGAGAGAGATACAGCGATTGAGGAATGTTTTCGCCAGCAAATAAGTAAAGGGCTTCCTTAAAGAGTCTTGTCGATAAGGGCCCAGATTTGTTCCTCTCATTGAATTTTTACATTTCAAGTTTGATGAAAATATTTTATAGATGCAAGCACACACAAGAGCACACATGCACACAGGCGCCCAGCAGTCCCATAGGTGTTAGAGGGTGAAGTTAAAGTTTATATAGCAAAAACATATAGGATTCCATGAACTTTATAAACCCACCAGTTGTTGGGGGAGTTCCTATTTAACACATTGATTCTGCAGTTTGTTGTAAAGGAATGTGAGAAATTTGTGAAACAAGATGGGAGGGCCTCAGTGTCATGGAGCAGCCTAATCAGTCTTAGTAAATGTTGAAAATTACTTTCCAAAGACTTAGGATCATATAGGTTTCAGTCTCACCATAATTCTTGAATCAAAATTCTTTTAAAGCACAATGCAAAAGCTATTGCTGAAAAAGATTTGACTGTTTGATCTGTCAAGTGAAGACACAGAATGGCGAATGTTTAGTTTGGCTTATAAAGGTACTATCCGAAAAGTGTTACCATTCTAGTATTAGATGTGTCTGCAAATAAGTCAAGAAGTTATTTCAAATAAGAGGTAAAGAGATTCAAACCAGAATTAAACAATGTTTATAGCAAGTTAGAAAAGAAATCATTAGTCTATTTATATAGACATAATGACCGACAAATGCTTCGAAGGATGAATTAAATTCAATTGATAGAACATCAGAATTAGTCTGCCAAACATACCTGAAGTACATTCAAGGAAATTGGAGTCATGGCTCAGCAAATGAGTAATTGTAACAGAAGATTTGTAACCAGAGAAAGTTGGGTTACCCTTACTCTCTGACCTGACCACACTGTCCGCATGTGAAATGAGATGAAGGAGGGTGTTGCACCACATCAACGCCTGGACCCATTCCTCCCTGATATTAACTGCGGCTTGGGCCTCTAGCCCACTCAACCTGAAGACGAATTCACACGCCTGGGAACCCAAGGTGTATATATATATATATATATATATATATATATATATATATATATATATATATATATATATATATATATATATATATATGGTACACACACACAATAACACATACACACAAATATTACATTATATATAATAATATATAACAAGAGAGGTTATAAGTAAATTATGTGAATTGGAAAGAAGAGTGTTGTTTAGCTAGGCAGTAAATAAGAAGAAAACAAAGAGTATGAGCTTAGATTATGTCTAGTTGGCAATTATAAGCGACAGGTAGTAATTAGCTTAATATTTGTATATGATAATTTCCGGATAAAGCGTTAGTTTTGAAGTGTACACAGTAGGAAATGCAAACAGGTGTTATATAAAGACACACTTCGACAATAGACATTTTTTTAAGAGGATTTGAAAGGAGCGTAGTCTTGGCTGAGGGTAAGGCAATGGTTCCACACCTCAGTACCACAGATATATTTTGGTGAGGCCCTGACCAGAGAAGCAAAGGAAAAGTTGGCCTAGTATTTCCAAAATGCGAAGGGCCTTGACAGTTTCCAGAATCAAATATTATTGTCAACAAGAGATCAAACAAAGAGGCAGCCGCAGAAGGGCCTTCAATTCTGAAAATTAAATAATGCCAGTGTGATCTGTTCAAGAAGAAGCGGCTGTCCAAAAATAACTTTTTGGTAGCAAAACGGAGATTGTGTTTGAAGAAGAGAAAACAGAGGCCTCTACAGGTGTGACAGTGTATCAGTAGCCAAACAAGATCATGAGCAGAGATTTTTTCATTGTTATAGAGCGACTGTCGAAAAGATACATGATACGCAGCACTGCCATGCTGATTTTACTGTGAATAGCTTGTTGTGGTTTCTCCAGTTAAGTTTTAGTCGTCATTAACTGAGGAATTTAGATTTTGTCTGCGTTTGGAGGACTATATTACCGAGCAGTTGTCCATGTCTGGGGGTAGTTTTTCCTTCAGAAACATCGTGAGTCAAGGTGTGTGGTGGGTTTATTACGTGACATTTCCAGGTCCTGACTTTTGTCATTCAGTGTTTATAGTTCTATCATGAATGGAGGTCTGAGTTGTTGGCAAGGATTACTTTTGTCTGCAATGTTGTGGTTGATGAGTAGCTGCTGACTATGTCGTTTATGTACAAGTCAAAAATGGCGATAATGTGAGAGAGAATGGTCTTGATTCTAAGGCTGGGATTGGCGATGGAGTTTGGTGGTTATTATAGCAGACATACCTGCATCCTGTTGGACGATATGAGGTAAACCAATCAGGACAGCCCCTAATGCCGTAATGTTCAAGCTTTTGAAAGGAGGATGGTATGGTCGACAGTATCGAAGGCTTTAGAGAGTCCAAGAATATACCGACTGTGAACTGACTGTCATCGCTGAATTGCGAAGGACAGAATAATTCTATTCTAAATCAAACTGGGAGTTCAAAGATGTTATTATAATGCAGAATGAATTTATTATATGCTAGTCCAGTATTTATCAAGGCTGGAGGACTGCTAAGGGGGGTAATTCTGAAGAGACCTGTCCCCAGATTTTTCATGCCGGTGAATTTAGCAATTTTCAGTTTATCAGGGTAGACGTGCAAGTAGGAGGAGCAAATGTAGGGAGAAATAAGTGGGCTATTAACATGCCTATTGGTATATTGTCTTCGCTAGGTTGCATCTTGGACATTTTTATGACCAGTAATTCATCTGTTGTATAGATAAGAATAGTCATTTTTTGTCTGGTTTTGCAGGTAGGCTCTAAACCTCATTGGTGATCAGATGTGCTTCTTTCTGTAAAATTTTTAAAGCAACATTTAATAAATACGAATTGTAGTGGTTGGCAATGGGAGAGGTCCGTTACAACTGAATCATTTATCATAAAGCTGAGTGGGTAAGGCTGAGTGCTCTGTTCTGAATAGAATTTTATGACATTCCGGGTTTCTTACTGTCGCCTGATGCCGATGGAGCTTATTTGTATAATAGTTGATGTCTGGCTTTTTTTAATCGCTTGAGTTACTATTTCTGATACTTCGGTAATCACTTAAAGTTTTATGGGTTTGAAAATTTCTTTGAGTTTGGTAGCCTTTATAATTATCTTCATTTCGCTTCAGATGTAGGTTTGGAAATGGATGCAGTTTTACTACTTAGTCTTGAGCGGGCATTTATCAAAGCACGCATGAAGATGCAAGAGAAGTTACAGTTGTTCATGTTAGTTGTTGGAGTATAGACAAGATCCCAGTTAGCATTCATTAGTTTTTTTTTCAAAAGGAGCATATGTTGTCTGTGCAGAATGGTATTGTATTGAGACTTACTAGACCTCTTAGGTCTTGTGGTTTTTATACATGGCAAAAAACTGGGAAGTCAATTGGAGATATTGTTATAAATAATTCCACTCAAACATCGTGAATGTTATATCCAGATATGATCTATCACAGGCATGGAGGTAGTTACTCTAGTGGGTTTGGTTATAGTGTGAAGAAGAGTTTGAATGACAGGTAGCAAAAGTTTCAATACTGAGGTGTCGGTTTCGATTTTAATACGATCAAGGTTGAGTTCCTGTAAAGCAATGTTTCTCTGAACTTATGAAGTGATAAGCTCCTTGCATTAGTGTGTTATTTCCTACAAGGATACTGTGTCGTTACGTATTCAATGAAAACATTTCCAGCAACTTTAAATCTATCTTAGTGAAGTGTTATACTGGATATCATATAGGGCACACGTAAGAAGCCGTTAGTAATTAGGAAGTTATACTAATATTGTTAGTGAGTTTGGTCTCACAGAACCCAAGTACATAAAATTTGTGAGCAATAGATGATAAACACTGATCTAAAAAGGTATCTAGATGAAGGGAAATACTGCTGATGTTATGGCTAATCAAGGAGAAGGAATGAGGTAGTAGGAGGCTAGAACTAAACTCGGGAGAGTCAGGAAAGTAATAGTTACAGTTGGGGTTGGTGTAACCCTGTGAGTTATGTAGAAAAGACATCAGGATCGATATGAGGGAGTATTGTGTCGACACCATGGGTAAAGGGGCTGTAACACATACGTGTCCAATGTATATTTTCAGCCTTCGGGCTGCAGAATTTTTTCAATAAACCGTTAATTATTATTATTATTATTATTATTATTATTATTATTATTATTATTATCTAAGGGAATGACACTAGCATCATCATTGTGGGAACATTGATACTGATTAAGGAACAGTAAAAACTCAGGGTCACTGAGGTGTGAAAAAGGAAGATCTAAGAACATTATAATAGGGGGGGGTAACGTACTCACAAGTGCTACAACCAACAGAATCAGGATGACCGGTACTGTTGAGGGTGATTCCTAGATAGAATGGGAGGTGCTCCTGTCACTCGGTTTTGAGGGCTGTTGGTTTCCACCACAGAGGGTAGACGTGTAGTTCTCGAGTTGGCCGGAGGGGGTTCTCGAGGGGCTTGGGGGGTTGATACAGCGGGTGGGTGAGTGGGCGGGTGTCCACTTGCCCAATCCCTCACAACAAGGGTTTTATGACTGAACGTCACGTGTTTCCCTTGTTTCCTGGCTTCTTTAAACTGGTCCATTTTTTGTAGACGGGCTTTAGTCGTACCTGGGCAGAGATCCTCGTTGACGAAGATAGTGGTGCCTTTCAGTGTACTGCGGTGATAAAGCACTTTGTCACGGTCAGAGGGGGACGAGAATTTTGTTATGATGTCGCCTGGGCGGGAGGAGTTGGGTTCCCGACGCGTTGAACAGGTCAAACTTTACTTCAAGAAGTTTAAAATGTTCATTCAGCAGGCATGAAATTTTGCGTTGGGAAGACTCCCAGGTCTCGAGGATGTCCTCAGGGATACCGGCAATCCGGAGGTTGTTTCGCCGCCCCATGTCATCCACATAATCCACCCGGTCTGCTGTTGTCTTTAGTTCCGTTTTGAGCTTGGAATTTCCTCACTCAGCTGTTGAACTTGGGTCTTGAGTGTTCGGTTCTCTTTAGCTTCAACGTTCAACATTGCTTTTTAGTCACTTATTTCCCCTGCGGCATCTGTACAGTATTCCCAGCTTTCGGGAGGAAGCTTTAGCAATGTTGAGGATGTGTCTTCCATGACATATTAGAGGAAATGGTCAGGCCTAGCAAATCTGTATTAGAATTTGGCAGAATGATTGCGTCCTAAAATATGATTGGTGGAAGATCATCTAATTTGGAAAGTGTAATTGGTAAATACTGAGTTTTATTACTATTGAATTTAACCAAGTTTCTACCTCCACAATCGGAGATGCTGTACAGATCTGCATTGACAGAGGAAATGATATCAGCTCTAGAAACAGATCTAGTTTGAGAATTAGGGGGAAGGGAATAATGTGAAGAACAGTGAAGAGTAGAACCATCAGTTTAAGAATGAAAAGAATTAGTCGTAGTGTTAAGTAATTCATTGATAAAAAGAACGAAGAGAGTAGGTGAAAGAACAGAACCCTGTGGGACACCACATGGATCGGTTCTAAAGGAAGCTAGAAATTAGAGAACAAAATGGGAAAAAGAAACCATAAGAGAGAAATTTAGAAAGCAAAGACTTGTGCCAAACCCTGCCAAATGCTTTGGAGATGTCGAGGGTCACGATGAAAGTTTCCCCATAATCCTTAAGAGAGGATGACCAAAGATGGGTGCAGTAAGAGAGCAGATCACCAGTAGATCTCGCCTGGCGAAAGCCATTCTGGTGATCCAACAAAAGAGAAAAACGTTCAGGGTGACGCAGAAAATGAAAGTTTAAGATAGTTTCGAAAATCTTAGAGAGGGATGAAATTAGGTCAATGGAACGATAGTTAGAGGGATTGGAATGGTCACCTTTCTTCGGGAGGGGCTGAACCGAGGCATACTTCCAAGAAGTAGAAAAGTTTGGGCTTTGAGGCAAAAGCGAAAGAGGCGAGCAAGCACAGGGGCCAGAATTTCAGCACACTCCCTCAGAACACGAAGGGGGTATTCCGCCAGGTCCATGCGCCTTACTAACATCCAACCTGGATAACACACCAGCAACCCTACGAGTGGAGAGTATAAGGAAGTGCATAGGTTCAGTAGGAGGAGCAGGAGTAGGGGGGATAGAGTTGGAATCGTCTAAGGTGGAGTTAGAGGAGAATAAGGTGCCAAAGAGATTGGCTTTATCAGGGGGAGAGTTGGCTATAGAGTTATCAGGTTGGAAGAGAGGAGGAAAAGAGGGAGTGCAGAAGTTATTCCAGATATTTTTGGTTAAGGACCAGAAGGACTTACTAGAAGAAGAGCTAGTCAGGACAGCGATCGTTCTTTTTATAAAATTCCTCTTGGCCCTACGAAGAATAGCCTTACAACTATTCCTAGATGTAATGAAAGAGGAGTGGGTAATAGGAGAAGGATATAGTTTCATAACTTGTTACGCCTTATCTCTCTCCCTACATGCAAGAGAACAGAAGCGATCAAACCATGATTGTAAGGTGAAAGTTTTAGTAGATGATGTGATAAATGCACTCATACCACGGAGTATAACCCCAGTAATGCTGTCAGCACATACCGAGTCGTCCCGAGTGGAAAAGCTACATTCATCCCAAAGAAAGTCGGGGAAGAATTCTCGCAAGGATATCCAGTTTGCCCTCCGATAGTGCCTTAGTTGGCGTTTAGAGGGGGGTGGGGGAGGTGGTCGTGCCCAGTTTGATTTAATATAAATCAAATTGTGATCAGAACACTCTGAGGGGGCAAAAATTGAGTATGAATGTTAGTAAGTTGATCGTGTCGATCAGGAACACGTTTAGGGTGTTTAATTATTTGTTCCAGATCATTAAGTGAGGAAAAAGATAGTGCCTCAGCTCCACCTGGGTTAACCCTTATAGAGCCAAGCCACTTACTGTGAAGTGTATTGAAATCCCTGAGATAGAGGATCTCAGTGTTGGTGTGTGTGGATAGCAAAGAATCATGGAAAGAAATGAGATAGTCAAGAGTTCCAAATAGTTGGTAGAGTTGGGAGAACAGTATAGGAAACAAAGAAAAATAGTCATAGGTGGTAGACATATTTTGAGCCATATGACATCATGAAGAGAAGATTCAAGATCCGTGGGTTGAGCTATAGGTGTACGTGTGTTGCAGTAGGTGCATACACCTCCCTTAGAACGGAAAGAGGTATAAAGGTTGTAGTTGGAGACTTGAAAAGGTTTGGGTGAAGCTGCTTTGGTCAGTTGAAGTTCAGATAGTAGTAAGAGTTCGGGGAAAGAGGTTAATAGATGGTGCTCCACAGAAGGAAAATTGGATCTCAGGCCGCGATTGTTGGAAAAATGAAGTGTGAAAAAAGCCGATCCTCCAGGAACCGCGGTGACGTCAGATGAGGCCCCAGTAGTTTGATGATGATCAAGTCGGCCCTGGGGTCCACAACTTTCCCGACCAGTGGGACTATCTCAGAAATCTTTACTAACCCAAGTAGAATATGTGACCAAAGTCTCATTTTTCTATACAAAAGTGAACAATCCTCTTGAAGTGAGGTGAAGTGGCCCTACCATTAATGGCAGAGTATCCCAGGACTCACTTTACTTTAGGTTAGTCGACTAAGTTCCTGCAAGGTTTGAATAATATTGATATTATTACACTGGTTTAATAAACAAACTAATTCCTTACACACAGTAATAAATTCCACAATGTTGATATAGCCACTCACCACATCTCACACTCTCATGGCCACACACTCATACATTGGTCCCAAAGATTCAGGCAATGGCACACAATATTGTTAGCTCAATGCGCCTTATCCACCACTATGCACTCAATGGCAACTCCTTGGTACTCCAACTACTATTACTACTACTACTACTTTACCGCCGTTTTATTACCTAAAAATTAAATATCCTAATACATAAGTAGCTATCCTAGCTGTGTTGAGTTAGTTGAGCTGCAGATCTATGCGGCATTCAGTGACTGTTGCCTCATAGTCAATATCTGCAACTGTTGTCGGCTTTGGGGCCGATGTTCTCGTTCCCCTGAGGCAGAACAAAGTCGACCTAAGGAGAGAGAAGGACAGTCGGCATCTCATCCAGACTGTAACATAACTTCTGGGCTGCTGCTTCTGTTCGGATAGCATCTCAGCGAGTCTGGCGTAGAAAGCATCTTGCACTTGGTCCCATCACACCAGAGGTTATGAAAACTAGAGGAGTGAAGCTGCCTTGATCAACGTTCTGAATTCTCTCCCCGTATCCCCTTATCTTGTCGTTCTCGTTCCTCATGTGCGCAGCATCGAGAGCTAAGTTATGGTGACATGGAGCCATGGGATAAAAAATTCTGATTTCGAAGAAGGCTTGCTGTCCCCACGTCCAGAATCCTCGAGCACTGACATCAACACGGGCTTCGTTGGATGTGTTTGAATTCCTATGTTGGAAAATCTCACTGTCCAATGGAAGGAGGGTCGGTTCTACCCTGACATCACGGCAGATTTCCTTCAACATATTTGCTGTGAGATCCCTTACTTCGTCATGCCTCATGCATATGAAGCCCCCTTTCTTGCACACCATGGCGTGATCGACGTCATAGGAAGAGCCACACACGCATTGGGAGGGCAAAGCTTCTACTGGCCTACCGTGCCTTAGAGCATTGCCATTTGTAAATTCTTGTTTATTGAGACTGAAACCATTTGCCCTTATCGGTAACGTAGTCAACCAGTTCGAGGCGCCCACTTCCTGAGTTATAGCTACTTTTTTTCAAATTCTCTGGGACTTGCAGCAACAGTTGCTGCAACTTCTCACTTTGGCCGTGCTGTCGTGCTGTCGTAATGGACCTTCGAATCTTGTATATTTCACTGGTATCCACCTCCCCTGTTCTGAGCTATTATGTGGTCCGTGAGGGCTGCCGTGAGCTTTACTACTACTACTACTATTACTACTACTACTACTACTACTACTACTACTACTACTACTACTACTACTAATAATAATAATAATAATAATAATAATAATAATAATAATAATGATAATATAGTATTTATTTAGTAAAGCTGTCATACAGGTTTACAATTGGATTAGCATGTTTTTAAACTATAGAGGTATACAGTTCAGCACGATTATAGGTACTGTAGGTATACGGGGCTCGTAGGCCATGGGAGTACTATACAGGTATACAGCTTCCTGTGTGCCGAGACGGTGCAGGTAAACAACAATGGAAAACAGTATGTCAACCTGACCAAGGATAGCCAACAAAACTGTCAGTGTATAACCAGAAGGGACCTTGCATAGGCTGATGCTTGGTCTCTAATCAGAAATAGTACAGTGTGTTCACAGGAGTATGAGTGAAGGTTTATTGATAGAATTTAACAAGCTACAGTATATTGCTCTTGGACTATCCGAGACTGGTGGATCAATACCACAGTTCTACCTTCTGTGGATTAATACTGTAGAAACTCACTTTCTTCTCTTGCTGTAGCTACATCTATTATGTATTTCTTTGTTTTAGCTTTGAACTGTTTAATACTGTAACTGGTTTTGATGTGATCTGGTTAGTGGTAACTTGTTCCAGTCCGTTATAGCAGTAAAGAAGAAAGTGTTTTTCGCTTGACTGCAGACACCAGGTCCCGTATCATAACATTATGTTCACTTCCTCTAGTGCCCTGCTAGTTCATATCCCTAATCCTTGCAAAGTTTGTTGTTAGACACCCTGGGCACAGTCTATTAAAATCCTGTAAGCGTGATTCAGCCTCATTTACTTTATCCACCACATGCTCAGTGATTGAAGAACTTCGTGACCAACGTGATCCTTTGCTTTTATGTCAAGAAGAACTTCACCGGCTTGTTTTCAATAATTTGGAGCTTGGATTTATCCTTCTGTGTTAGGGCAGAGTGCCATGATGAGCAGGAATAGTTCAAAAGACATTGTATGAACGTCAAGTAAAGGGTCCTACGGGCATCAGATGAGAGGGATTTAATATTTTTATTAAGAAATTTAGTTTGCGATTACTTTTTAAACTATATTATCTACGATTAATTCACCAGACAAACAAGAGTAAAGAGTAAGTACAAGGTATTTCACCAAGGTTAGAGTTGAGATGGTTCATTCCCATATAGTATACTGAATTCGTTAACATCTTTGAGCTTTCTTTTGATCCAAATAATATTGCTTCAGGCTTTTCAAGATAATGGTATAATTTATTGTCTATGAGCCAGTGTTTGCATGACTCCAGTTCAGATGATAACTGCTTAGCTATATCATTTGGATCTTTACATGACACTTAAAGAGCACTGTCATCGGTAGGCGGACCAGCATTTTAGCTTAAGGTCCGCGTAGGCAACATTCCTACAAATCTTAAAAAAAAAAAAAAAATGTCATCGGCGTACAGCAAAATTTACAATTAACACAGGAAGGGCAAAGGTCCTAGGATTACTCCCTTGTGGGACTCCACAGGCTATTGGCATGGATATTGACTAGGTGTTATTTGCGACAACAATTTGTTTCCTGTTACTAAGATATAGGTATGATTTAAACCAATCAACAAAGCCAAAGCCAAGAACCTGCAGTTTTTCACATAGTGTATCATGATCAACTGTGTCGAAGGCTTTTTGGAAGTCTAACGTTACCATACTTGTGTAATTTCCCTGAGCTATTTGGGATCTGATTTAGTCAGTGAGTGAGAACCCCTACCTAAAGCATGACTGATAGCTGTTCAAAATATTATACTCCCTAGAATTTTAGATACAATAAACAGTATGCTGACTGGACTGTACTTACCTACATGAGACCTGTCGCCTTTCTTATAGATTGGTGTTAGTCTGGCAAACTTATACTCAGCTGGTACAGTATTGGTGCTATTGAAGAGATTAATGATTACCTATAAATAATCTCCAGTGCTTAACTAAAATTTGACTACTAGAAACCTGTGAAAGGCGGGGTAGTCCCAGCGCTCAATACAACATCACAGTGAACGCGTGCAAAATTTAGGTAGATATTCATTGTCAACAGTGATATCCCAAGGAGTACCAATCAGTGTCTTGTAGCATGTAAGGTAGCAGTTCCTGAACCTTTACTGTGCAATGAACTGATAATGTGACTAAATACAATGATGTACAGTAGTAGTGTGAACAGTGATCGTTGTCCTGTAGAGCAGTGCATTGCTAATAACAAAGTAGTTACCAGCAGAAGTTCTCCCACAGCCGTGTAGCAAGTTTGTGGGAGGACTTTGGCTGGCAACTGTACAAACAGATCTAAAGGGAGCAAAACAAAAAATACTTTATAACATTGGTGAAAATAAAAATAGTCCTAAAAGGCAACTCAAAATCCTTGGATAATACCACAAACCAAAAGAACGTTCCAACACGGTGTTAACATCAATGGTGAGCTGTCACGACGCATCTCTTTTTTTTTTTTTTTTTTTACGGAAATTAGCCCACCCGGGCACAGGTCACTGACCCACATCGGAGCCTGGGGGGCGAAAATGTAACAACACTAATAATAAAAACAATAATAATAAAAATAATTCATAGTTAATAAAATTTACAAAAAAATAATAATAAAATAATAATGATAATAATAACAATAACAACACTGTAATAATAATAATAAAGAACTTTAAATAAAAAATCAATAAAAATCAATAGTGAGAAACAATATATGTATGTTGTGTTGTCAAAGTAAGAGAAACAATTGAGACCCTGCAATTGTGTGTAAATGAGGCAGAAAGTCAGATCAGCAACCCGGGACTTTGTCACAATTTTCGTGATGCCATATGGCAGCAGGGTCTATCATTAGAAAACACATTAAGCTTCCAATATCTGAAGTTGCAAACCGCTTGAATTCCTTTTATACAACAGCTGCCTCATCTTTAGCTGATAGTTTGCCGATAGCCTCAAACAATTACAGTGTGAGATCAGAAGCTTTTAAATCCCACTACAGAAAGAAAGGAATTACTCCATAAAATAATGAAATTCACACGGTAGCAGAGGACTTTGTTCTAATGAATAAACTGAACCCCTACAAGAGATCAGGTATTGATAGCATCCCAGTCAGGTTTTTAAGAGGCGGTGCCACTATATTTGAGACACTAATAACACATTTAATTTATGACTGACTCGCCGCCGAGTTTTCATAGAAATCGATTTTTAAAACGCCGCAATTTCACTGTGTTTTATAGTGGACACTGTCGTAGTTCTGGCAAATGTGTTAAAAAAGTGGATATTTCTAAATTAAACCTAACCTAACCTTAGGTTAAAAGACTTCCCCAACCTAACCAAAGAAACCTACCAACCCTTACCTAACTTCCTAGCCATGGGGCTCCGCCCCCTTTGCTCCCAGGTATATTAAAAAGAAAGAACTTACTATATGGTACAATATTACTTTTTTTACGGATGTGAGAGAAAGCTGCCCTGACCGAACGGCTTATAAGCATACACTGAGCATAGTTGTGGACCAGGGCGCCAGGGGCGGAGTGTTTTGAAATACATCAATATGATTGGCTATTTACATCTGGTATACGGCATTACAGCTGCATCACCACCGAAAAAGACAAAGTAATGCGCGCCTAGGCGCCTCATTATTTATCAAACGAAGCATTTGCACAAGAAATGATTATCATATCGGAACTAACTGATGAAGACATGGTAAGAAATAAAGATCAAAACAAATAATGCATCGGTAGGTTAGTTGTCAATATTAACCTTTTCATCATGCAACGAGTTCATGTCACACTACCTAATGGTAACCATTCTTGAAGGTGCAAGGTCACAGATTAACATTTCTCTAAATGAGCTATTATCCTTACTGTTTATATCTCTAGCTGTTCTCCCAGTGATCGACACTCTTGTTTACACATAATATTCGCCCTTGGCCCACAACTCAGGGCCGTATTCTGTCGTTACACCGTCAGATCGACCGGGAACAGTCGGGTGAGGTCATTCAGAGACGCCACATTCCAGGTGGATCCAGGGGCATCATTTCAGATTTTGCTTCGGGGGTAGGGGCGGTAACACTATTACATGGAAAGAGTAGGGGTCAAAATCCTGCTCCACCGTGATGCCGCCGGGTAGTGCTGTAACAGACGGAACACGTTCCAAAACGCTTTATATTTTCAATTTGCATCTGCCCGGTGTGGACCGTGTGGCTGCTAGCAGTATGACTTACTTACTTGCTGCTATTCAGTTTATAAATGATAGGCAATGTGAACGATGAAAATATCTGAATACTTATCATTTTGTTTAATTATGCATAGTAAAAACAAGTGATCGTGGGCACTTCGTGCCCGGTGGCGAGTCCGGTGGTACAGTTTACCAAAGCGTGAAAGTTCGAACGCTCGTGCTTGGCTAGCGTGCAACCGCGGGAAGGCTGGCAGCGTACAGCGACATCGTTTTCCAGCGTAAATAAAATGGTTAATTAATGCCTTCCCAAAGAAACCTTCGACATGGGACCAGGTTTGTTCCTCTCTTCGAATTTTTTGTAATATTTCCACCAGGTTTGATGAAAAACGATTGTGCCGTTTCGGCTGCCCATGGCCAGACACACACACAGACACACGGCTATTCCTATAGTATATGAGATAATCATGGTCGTGGTTGTTATAATCATGGTCGTGGTTATTATAATCATGGTCGTGGTTGTTATAATCATGGTCGTGGTTGTTATAATCATAATCGTGGTTGTTATAATCATGGTCATGGGTGTTATAATCATAGTCGTGGTTGTTATAATCATAGTCGTGGTTGTTATAATCATGGTCGTGGTTGTTATAATCATGGTCGTGGTTGTTATAATCATGGTCGTGGTTGTTATAATCATAATCGTGGTTGTTATAATCATGGTCATGGGTGTTATAATCATAGTCGTGGTTGTTATAATCATAGTCGTGGTTGTCATAATCATAGTCTTGGTTGTTATAATCATGGTCGTGATTGTTATAAACATGGTCGTGGTTGTTACAATTATAGTCGTGGTTGTTATAATCATGGTCGTGTGTGTTATAATCATAGTAGTGGTTGTTATAATCATGGTCGTAGGTGTTATAATCATAGTCGTGGGTGTTATAATCTTGGTCGTGGGTGTTATAATCATAGTAGTGGTTGTTATAATCTTGGTCGTAATCATGGTCGTGGTTGTTATAATCATAGGTCATGTCGTGGTTGTTATAATCATAGTCGTGGGTGTTATAATCATAGTCGTGGTTGTTATAATCATGGTCGTGGTTGTTTAATCATAGTCGTGGTTGTTATAATCATGGTCGTGGTTGTTATAATCATAGTCGGTCATGGTCATAATCATACAGTCGTGGTTGTTATAATCATGTCGTCTGGTTGTTATAATCATAGTCGTGGTTGTTATAATCATGGTCGGTTAATCTATCGTGGTTGTTATAATCATGGTCGTTTGTTATAATCATGGTCGTCGGTCGTGGTGTTATAATCATGGTCGTGGTTATAATCAGTCGTGGTTGTTATAATCATGGTCGTGGTTGTTATAATCATAGTCGTGGTTGTTATAATCATGGTCGTGGTTGTTATAATCATGGTCGTGGTTGTTATAATCATAGTCGTGGTTGTTATAATCTCGTGGTTATAATCATAGTCGTGGTTGTTATAATCATGGTCGTGGTTGTTATAATCATAGTCGTGGTGGTCGTGGGTTGTTATAATCATAGTCGGGTTATTATAATCATGGTCGTGGTTGTTATAATCATAGTCGTGGTTGTTATAATCATGGTATCGTATTATAATCATAGTCGTGGTTGTTATAATCATGTCGTGGTTGTTATAATCATGGTCGTGGTTATTATAATCATAGTCATGGTCGTGTCGTGGTTGTATAACATATGGTCGTGGTTGTTATAATCATGGTCGTGGTTATTATAATCATAGTCGTGGTTGTTAATCATGGTCGTGGTTGTTATAATCATGTCGTGGTTGTTATAATCATAGTCGTGGTTGTTATAATCATATAATCATGGTCGTGGTTGTTATGGGTTGTTATAATCATGGTCGTGGTTGTTATAATCATGGTCTGGTTGTTATAATCATGGTCCTCATGGTCGTGGTCGGGTTGTTCGTATACTTACAGTATCTAATATACTAAAGAAGGAATAGAATAAAGGTTAGAATAATTAATTAAAGAAATATTCGCCATAAGGAGAGGTTAAAATCATAAAAAAAAATTATATGAATCACCGATGATCATTCCGAGATAAATTATATTATGAAGAGAAGTGACCTTGATTCTGTTATATTAGTCACCATCTGCTTAAGTCATCACCTGTGTTGTCATAGTCATCACATTAGTCAGTTTTAGGCCCATCTCACATGACTGACCGACCATCGATGTTCTTTTCGCGCGAGGGTGTTAGTTTTCAATGCGTCTTATTATTTACGCTGGTGGATGTAAGACCTCCTACCCTCACTGATATGCCTCAATTATGCATGTTTATTCTTGTTTATAAATGTGTCTGTCTTATCCGTTGTTGGCGTGTCTGCCTGTTTGTCTAATGTGAATCCAGTCAGTCAGCTGTCTGTCTGTCATGTTAGTTGCCATATTGTCTATTTGTGCATGTATGAATCTGTCTATTTTTGTCAACCTCCTGTTCGGTTTCACTGTCTATATTCACCTGTGTCTATTGTAGTCATCTTCTCCATGCATTCCTGTTATTATCTTTTTATCCATATACCACCCACAGGAATAAGTATACACTGTAGCTGTAAGGTCGTCTGGTAACGTTGAAACTGCGCATCCAGACGCATGATGAAACTCAGCTCCCCACCTGTTATCTCTAACTATTTTCTTTTCCCTTCTTTATTCTTCTATTTACTCATCTTCCTTCCTTTATCCAACAACATTAAAAGGCTACAAAAAAAGTGGGGGGAGGAGGAGGGAGCCATAACTGCAATGTGGCTGACAGCTTACAGCTAATGAGGGCGCCAAGTCTAGTAGACTTGCATCGTTTTCCAGCATAAATAAAATGGTTTAATTAATGGCTTCCTAAAGAAACTATCGATATGGGACCAGGTTTGTTCCACTCTACGAATTTTTTTTATTTTTCCACAAGTTTGATGAAAAACGATTGTGCCGTTTCTGCCCCAGACACACACACACACACACACACATACATGCCTAGTGCTATAGTATATTAGATACGATTGAGATGTTCTCACCAAATCCAAATTTGTCCATATTTAAAAGGAATATAATTACAATTTTCCTTGGAGAGCAAGATAGCCCTTGGGAGGGGCAAGCCAGGTCTTGGGGAGCAAGCCAGGTTTTGGGGCGAGTGCTCCCCCCCTATGACGCCCCTGGGTGGATCAAGATTGCTATCTGGATATTTGGAACAAATCATCAGGAGGGGGTACCTGCCAGATGATTATATAAAAATCTTTTTCACCCTCCAAAGGTTTATATACTATATTGAGATAGAATATATTCAAAACTGATAGAAATGAGTTTGTTGGTGATAGAAACTTTTGCTTCCATTTACATTCAAAGATTGTCAATTAATTACAAGTATAGAATATTTCCAGCTGATCATGAGAGTGCATCCGTGCGTAAACAACACCGCGCGGTGTTGTGTCAGCTGATACGCTGTATGTAAACCGATGGCTATCCCAGTGTGGCCTACACCCGATGAAATATAACCTTCAAAGCAAGCCTCACACACACACACCAGAAAACAATAATTCTTATTTTCCATAGATATCCACTTAAGACTTTTATGTTCGTTTAGCCATATGTTTTTTTTATGTGTGTGTTTGAGGGAAATATTATTGGCGTACTCGACGCCTGGGTTGTGGTAATAGTGGTTCATCCCGCCAATTTGGAAATATTGGTAGCCCTGCCAGGTGGCCGGTATAGAACGTTCCCTACCCATCGTATAATACGATTCTTATTGCCCAAAGCATATTCTTGATTGACCTCGCCCCACACAAGCAGATGGTGCCCGATGGCTGGGCGCACCATTGAGCATGACAAGTGAGAATACGGCCTTGACATCGCGACAAGTGCGTCGCCAGCTAAGAAGAAGTTATGTACACTTGTACCTCTGTCCCAGCCGACAGCCAGAGAGTTATAGGCGTATTCTTGGTTGCCCCAAAACGCATAACTAGTTATGCTCCTAGACTCCGCCTACAGATGACCACCAAGAACACGCCAACAGCGCTGCCAACAGGGTTGCGCTGCCGGTCAGCCCAAATTATCGTACACCGATGTCAAAATCATGGTATTTTCATCGAAATTATAATGGTACCTACATATAAGAATACATGTGCAGTGAACACCCCTACATTATTACAAACAAGTTTATATTAACATAAGTCTAATAAAGGGAATACTTGTTGAAATTCTTTATTTGCCATTGCTACTGCGTCCACTCATCGTCTAGACTCTAGACTCTAGTCTGTGTTCATAAATATTTTTTTTCGGGGATTAGCCCACCCGGGCACAGGTCACTGACCCACATCGGGGCCTGGGGGGTAATAATAATAATAATAATAATAATAATAATAATAATAATAATAATAATAATAATAATAATAATAATAATAATAATAATAATAATAATAATAATAATAAAGAACCATAAAGAAATACAAAATGAAAAAGGTCAAAAGTGAGAAACAATTACTGTATGTTGTGTTGTCAAGACACACCTCAACCCACTCCTTTAGCGAATATGTAATGTTTGCTGATGATATTACTCAAATAGTATCATACCCAGGAAAATCAACCAAATTTATGACACGCTACTCGGCAACAGCTATAAAAAACATAAATGACATTGAGAAAAAATGGAAAATCAGGACAAATAAGAACAAATTCAAGATAATACCAATAGGCAAGATCAAAACAAGTCCAGGAATAGTCGACCAGGAACTACAGTATCTACCATACGACACTAAAGGCAGAATGCTTGGACTAAAACTAACTAAAAGAGGATATATAACATACATAAAAGATAAAGAACGACAGGCAAGAATAAGATTACAAAAAATAAAACGTTTTAAGATCCTTAGCATCAATAACAAAAGAAAGATTTATATAGCCCTTGTCAAATCAATTACGGACTACCCGCCCATCCCATTAAACACCCTTAGTAAAACGAGCATTAAAAGGTTACAAACAGTACAAAATATAGCCCTCGGATTTATATATAACAAAATATACAGACCACAGTAATAATGAACAGCTACACAAGAGAGCAAACCTCTTAGCAATCAATGTAGAAACACACAACAAGGCCGCAAATATTTGGAACAAAGTGACTAAACTCAACACAGAAACTTACGAAAACTGGATAAATAATATAGATAATGAAGAATTCCAAGAACACATTTGGTTTAAATCAGCCAGGAAGAAAGTAATTGAACCACCTCCTGCCCCAATATACACATAAAATAAAAGATGAGTGACCTACCAGCTCCATTAAGAAACCTGGCAGGCCTCTCCATACTGTGTATCTTTAGACTAACACAACTAACACTTAACTAACACATTAAAAAAAAAAGTGACTACCCTCCCAGCCATACAAGGACCTGGGCGGGCTCACTAACTACATCACAGTATAAAAAAAAAAGCAGCACTATATAAATAAACCAATATTAATACAAAGGTCTGACGACCCAAGGGAGCAGAACAAAGATAAAACACCAATAGGAAAGATGAAGCGATCTGTTTGAGCCCAGATTCTTTCTACTCCTACTGTATTTCAGTTTCACCACTTTTTCTTCAACCCCTAATAGTCTCCTTTCGCCTCATAACTCATGACTCCGCCGCCGCCAACAGTAAGAGAAACAATTAAGACCCTGCAATTGTGTGTAAATGAGGCAGAAAGTCGGATCAGCAACTTGGGACTTGGTCAAAATTTTCGTGATGCCATATGGCAGCAGGGTCTACCATTAGACAATACATTAATATTACATTATGCTTCCAATATCTTCCCAGGCGGTATTACCACCCAGTTTGGTAGCTACCTACCAAGGGTAACATAAGTTAAACTCAAACAGAGAGAGAGAGTGGTACTGGTAAATTCATAACTGCAACTTGCGGGCTTTCAAACCTCACGGGCGTGGAAATACAATCGAGTCTCTATCTGATAAAAATTTGCTACAGGTACACGGTGAAGTAGGTATTGATTGTCATTTCATTTAAAGCCTCTCAAACTAAGCAATTTTATACACAATATATTTTTTCAGTGATGTACAGTACATCAACTATCCCGTGTGTAATTTGTGATTTATTGAAAAGATTTTTCACACATAGGCCTCATCTTGTCTAGAGTGTATGGATCGACGAATGTGATTGGATAGTTTCCCTTCATCTCCGCCCACTTTCCAAATAAGGAAAGACCATAACTAGTTTTGCCTTTGAGGGCATATCATCTCTGAACAAGTTTTGCCTCCAAGGCAAAACTTTGGGATGCGCAGTAGAGATGCACAGTAGATAGCGTAACTAGATATGCGTTTTGGGGCGACCAAAAATACGCCTTTAATAGCAATGACCGAAAGATCCAGAATTGCCCTTCGAAAATTTTACAAGGACAAGCACATCACCCCGAAGGAGCCGTAGAATGAAATAGTGATATTTGTGATGGGCCAATATAATGACATAACTAAAAAAGACTTCATAAATGGGAAATGTAAATACTAGAGATTGTATGGGTGGGAGTTGACCGAGAGGGGATACACCCAATTTCGTCACCAATCCATTTCGTCACCGACCCGGTTCGTCACCAAAACCCCATTTTGTCACCATTATCAAATCCGTTTCGTCACCACTAACAGTCACTGGTATTAGTGACATATTGTAAGTTATTATTTTACATGAATATAAATTAGGTTAGGTTAGGTAAGGTTAGGTTAGGTCATATTAGGTTAGGTCACGTTACGTTACATTAGGGTAATATACATTTCACTAATTTTGAGGCCAAAAAAATGAGCATCACTACTGATTGTATTAAATCAAATACGTGTGAAAAAATGTTTTTGTAAGAAAAAATGTGATACCACTGTTATGAAATTTAACAACCCCTATTTTTTTTTGCGGGATTAGCCCACCATAGCACAGGTCAATGACCCACATCAGAGCCTGGATAATAATAATAATAATAATAATAATAATAATAATAATAATAATAATAATAATAATAATAATAATAATAATAATAATAATAATAATAATAATAATAATAATAATAACAAATATTAAATACAAATATAATATAATAATAACAACAACATTAATAACAATAACAATACTACTACTACTACTACTTTTTTTTTTTTTTTTTTTAAATGTGGCCTCCAGCCTCCCCCAATAGCCACACCTTCGCCACCATTTATTTACCTTAATATTAAATATCCTAATACATAAGAAGCTATCCTATCTGTGTTAAATTAGTTGAGCCGCAGATCCATGCGGCATTCAGTGACTGTGGCCTCATAGTCAATATCTGCAGCAGTTGTCGGAGTAGGGGCAGAAGCTCTCGTTCCCCTGAGGCAGAGCAAAGCCGACCGAAGGAGAGAGAAGGACAGTCGACATCTCATCCAGGCTGTGACATAACTTCTGGGCTGCTGCTTCTGTTCGGAGATCAGCTCCGCGAGTCTGGCGTAGAAACATCTTGCACTTGGGCCCATCCCACCAGAGGTTGTGAACACTAGAGGAGTGAAGCTGCCTTGATCAACATTTTGAATTCTCTCCCCATATGCCCTTCTCTTGTCGTTCTCGTTCCTCCTATGCGCAGCATCGAGAGCTAGGTTACGGTGACAAGCGGCCATGGGATCAAAAATCCTGATGTCGAAGAAAGCTCGCTGTCCCCGCGTCCAGAATCCTCGAGCACTGACGTCCACACGGGCTTCGATAGATGTGTTTGAAGTCCTGTGTTGGAGGATCTCGCCATCCAGTGGAAGGAGGGTCGGTTCTACCATGACGTCCCGGCAGATTTCCTTCAACATATTTGCTACTACTACTACTACTACTACTACTACTACTACTACTACTACTACTACTACTAATAATAATAATAATAATAATAATAATAATAATAATAATAAAGGACCATAAAAAAGAAGAAAAAGATATATGTTGTGTTGTTAAAGAAAACAATTGAAACCCTGCAATTGTGTAAATGACAGATCAGCAACCTAGGACTTGGTCACAATATTCGTGATACCATATGGCAGCAGGGTCTACCATTAGACAATATATTATGTTTCCAATATCTTCCCAGGCACTAGTACCTCCCTGTTTGATAGCCGCCTACTATAGTAAGTTCCGAAGGAAAGTTAGCCCTTTTACATCGAGTTGTGGACTTCGTAAGTTTTGATTAGTGAATCACCACATGCAGATTATGAACTCTTTTGCACATAATGATGCTCGTAACCCGTTAGTGAATCTCGGCACAGGTTTTCCCCCTCCTGTCCCACATGTGGCAGACACTGATAACCTGTAACAGTGAGATGGGTGCATCAATGAAAGGGAAGGGGAGGGGTGGTTGGGGGATAATGGGAAGGGGGTGGGAGGTGAGAAGTGGGATGGTTGAAGGAGGGGTAGGGGAGGAGGGATGGGAGATGGGTAAGGGGAGAGGAAGTAAGAAGGGGGATGGAGGGGTAGGGGGTAGGGAAGGAGAGCTAGGGTAAAGAGGGGAGGCGGCACTGCTGGATTATCCACTAGATAGGGTAGGTTATCCAGTGCCTGTGCCGACAGAGAGACCAGCCAACCAGAAACCAGCTCTATTAGTGTAAGGAGTGTAAGGACGAGTAGCAACTTTGAGGCTTCGTTGGTTTGGTTGGCGTTTCGGGTTAGGTTCGAGTTGGTTCAAGTAAAGTATAGAGGAGGAAGCGCGCCTTAAAGTTATACTTAATGTAGATCCCCTTAGTGCGCGCGTCTGGTCACTAGATAGCACTGATTAAATGGCGGGAAAAGTTGTGTCGGCTGTTTGTTTTGACTTTGGCCGCTGGGCATGATGACTGACTTGACAGTGACACAAACTTGGAGAGAAGGAAAGGGCTTCACCGGTGTGTTGTGTGCGGCACAAATAAAAACAACAATACAGTCCTGAGGTTTCATTACGTCTCAAAGAACAAGAAAAGGTAAGCGTGACACAAGTTTAATGCATATTGTGAAGGTAAATTTGCATAAGCGCACCACACTCTGTTAGAAAGTCAAAAATATATTTTTCTAGTGTATTTGTGTGTTTAGACCGAATATGACCTTAATTTCCGTCGGAAATTGGCCCTTTTTTAATCGATTTTTTTTTTGGACGTTTTCCGAAAAAAATGGCTAAGCGACTAAAAAATATTCCAAAAAAACACTAGAAAAACAAAAACCAAACCTAACCTAACCGACTCTCACCATATGATGGAATCACCTATTGCTTACCTTATTGCCGTCTCTTCCTTGTCTTTGTGATAAGGGACGAGTTAGGACAACGCCGCATATGTTGGTTTTTGCGATATTTACATTCAGTCTTGCACTTGTGACACTTTAGTGAGGCCGGGAGAACACATGCGATCGAAAAAATGATACAGTTTCTTCGTTTTTTTCCCCCAAAACTCGCAATCAGCGCCATTTAATTTAAGTGACACCCATTACAGACTTCCATGGTCGGAAATGAATATGAATTTGGAAATATTTGAGACCCAAAATAAAAATCGATTTTGATTGGGCCAAAAATACCGCTAATGAAACAAAAAATCATTTTAATTGGTTGCAAAAAACAAAAACCCTTTTGATTGGCCGCGTGACGTATATGGGAATGCGTGCGCGTGATGATTTATGTAGGAGACACGCAATGTGGGAGGTGAATTAGGCGAGAATGGCGGGAGATTAATGGAAGAAAATAGAGAAAATTTTGGATACGCTATCTCTGTTATTATACATTTGCGACTGTAATGTAATAGATGAAAATTATCTTATAATTAGACGTCTTATTCGAATATGATAATAGATTAGTGGTAGGAATGTGTGGTGTGAAAACGCAATAATACCATTTTGAAAAGCAAGCAAAGAAGATATGAGTAAAACTCATGAACCGAGGCTCATTTTCAAAAGTACACAACATGGTAATGTTACAGGAAAAAGTTAGTACAAGAAGGACTTTATGGAATTGCACCAAATTTTCAGAAGAACTTGTTTGGATCATATTAAGTGAGTAAATGGTAGGGCAATGCACAGAACCTATTAAAGCCTGACCTAACCTTACCTAACATTATATAACCTTATTGTAAACTACCTAACCTACCTAACCTGTGAAAAGTAAACAAACCCAGCACATACTTTGAATACAATTAAATTTGCAGTAACATTTTCCTATTTGTTTTTGACAATTCTATTTGTTTACTGTATTTGGAAATGGGAACTAAGAATGAGTTAGGTTAGTTTAGGCTGGTTAGGTAAATTGAGGTTAGTGTTCGTTAGGTTGGGTAAGGTTTGGTTAAGTTAATGGCACACACTTCTCTTATCACATTCATTATTCAGTATCATCATTAAAACAGATGTGCCAAAAATAACAAAACCAACAAGGTCCTTCAGGTGTTGGCTGTATACACCATCTTTACTCTTATTTTCATCTGGAATTTAGATTAAGGGTAAAAAAAACTAATGTTATAACCTTAGTGACAAAGGTATCGGCAATCACTCTCATGCCTAACTTAATCCCTTCGATAATTGATGCTGGAAAGTTCACCTTTCCAGATGTATAACTTAGCTCTGAAACCCCAGTGCTGTATACATCTCATGTTATTTGTAGCAACCACTCAAACTACTGCACTCCCAATAACAAGAAAGTTGATATGTTTTCTTTCTCTTAACTTTATTGCTATACAGTATTTATTTTATCTCATTTTCTTCGGTAATTTTTCGTTAACGACCTGTCACCTTTTCACAGGTTAGGTTAGGACGTGGCCTGTTAGGTCTGGTTAGGTTAGGTTAGTACGTAAATCTAGTTTACTTTTCACCATTTTTCCCATGAAAAATAAAATTTTTTTTTGCTAGCGAAAAAATATATTTTTCATGTGAAAAAAGGTGATGGGTGGTTAACGAAAATGACATTTTCTTCATCATGAGGAATGGTTGTTGTAATATTTTCATACATGTTCTGTTCATTTTGGACCATACTTCTGGGTATCAGTGTTCCTTAACTGAAACAATACAACTTATTACTTGATACAGAAGCTGAACTATGGGAAGTGTTGATGTTGGTGATGGACGTGCTGCTGATGGTAAATGTATTTGTTGATACCTTAAGCAGGATAATTTAATGGGAAATGTGCTTGACTATTTGCCTATACAGATACGAGTATGTACAATAAAGGGCTTAAAACTCCCAATAAAATAGTTATCTTGAATAGATTTATTCCCAGCATACTTCAGCTATCAAAATTATGAACACGAATTAACCCAAAAATTTAGCAATTGATTAACAAATACAGTACGTGTTACAAGTGAATATTTTCATTTCGATAATGCTAAATGTTTTAATTTTACTGCAGTACACACACCACTCCATGTGTCCACCAGTTTGAAATCAGCACCAGGTAATGCTACATTTTTCACCGTATAATGTAGAAATTTATTATTTGGACAGCCAACAATACTGACCTAATCACAGCAGCATCCTGTTGTATATACTTGCCATTAGCATTTTTGTTTTGCATGGCTGTGTAGTGGACGTCTCCCCTACAACTGCATATCGCATTCCAATGTGCCGCCTCCCCTAGCAACCAAGCGAGAGCTGTCCCCAGATGTTACCGTATCTTAGCAACGGAACTAGTCACCGGCTACTTCTCGGGTTTTCCCACCATGACTCATAGCGGCTGCTGGGTGTATATAAGCTCTGTCTCTCCCTTGAGATTCAGTCTGACCAATCTTCTTGAACAAGCAACACCTCCTCCTCTGGCGCTGCCTGGCGACCCTCGCCTCTCCTCCTCCTGCCTGGCGGTCCTCGCTCCCGCCAGTGAGCATGTCCTTCTCTGAGCTTCCTCACCAACCAACTCTCATTCTGCCCATTTTCCTGAACAAGCAACATCTCCTCCAGCACGCTCCACGCTGTTAACATTTCATTCAACCAGGAGGCCAGCAACAGGCAACATCTTCTCTAACGAAGCTCCTGTACATCTACCTCCTTCAACAAGCTACTCACCGCACGTCTCTACCAAGCAGCCCCTCACCACACAGCACCTCCAGCACCAGACTGTCTATCATATAACTTATATATTATACAAGAAAACCACATTAGCGTTTCCTTCCATCCTGAGTGCTAGACAACATTAATATCTCTATACCCCTACAGCTGCGTTTTGCTTTTACTTGTACCGTACAATGCACAGTAGAAGTTATTGCCCTCAGTAAGTTAAGCATGAATGCCTTTTTTTATTTTAGGTATTAAGGAATGTGTATTAGTAATTGTTGTGCACTTGTTCATGTTATGCTTTAATTGTTGCTGCGTCTGGTTGTCACGATTATGCTTATATTTAGCATGTACAGAACGTCTTATTAATCTAATGATGTTCATGTTTTCTGTAAATGGTTCTTTCATTTGTTGCCTTGACCTGATAAAAAATATGTAACAAGTAAATATGATTGTTAGACAATAAAGGAAGCATAGCTATTCAATTTTATGTAATTAATTACTGTAGAACAAGTAGCACATTTAAATAAAAATAAAGTGTTTTGTAGTCGGTAAGACTATTTATAAATATTGAATAAAGTACTTACAAAGAACACAATAAAAGTTTCTCTTCAATTAATCCTTACATGAATACTGTAGAATACCTATGATATATAATATGTGTACAAATCAAATCCACAGGTACGGGTATGTTGTGGTTGAAGAGGAGAATGACTTGAGACTTAAAATCGTGTCTTTGAGCATAATCCTTATAAAAAAACATTTTGTGCTTTTTTTCTTGTGACTTTGTTTCTTATCACCAATAGGTTGAACTTAGCAGAGGTACTATCGTGCACAAAAGTCGTGTCCACTACCCAGCCACGGTGAGGTTTCGAATAGCCTTGAGTCTGAAGTTTGGAAACAGCTGGGGGAAATGCGATGGTCGGCCAACAGATGTCGCCCACTGTAGTGTGTGTGTTGGGGGAATAGAGGAGGTGGAGGCTGGATGAGAGGCAGGTTTATTTATTATTTATACCACCATAATTTCAAGCTGCCTTTTTAACTTCGTTTTGTCTTACAGCTGTGTCTTTATGGTTATGAATTCATGGAACAGGTGCAGTGCCCTGGGTGCTTATTGCCGCTCAGGTCACAATGATACTTTAAAGAATGGAAATATTAAGGACAAAAATAAAAAATGCAAGGATCAGGGTGAAGGGCCCTGGTCAGCTAGTTTTACTCAGCGACCACGTCACAGTTTTATTGTTATTCCGACAAAGAGATTATGGTAATATTTATTTATATTCCACCCATCCTTTGCTTAATAAATATTTGTGATAATATGCAATATTATATAATTATATACTTATCTTAAAAAGAGTGGAGTGGAAAGTTATCAGTATTGTAAAATAGTATTCAAACTTAATCTAGTAAAAATTCTTCCAAGTTCCAGTATTTAATCACCTCACCACAATATGCAAGCTTCATATATTTTGGAGTGTGCTCAGTTACCGTTAATATTGTGTGCTGAACATCATGAGCATTTCAATGATGGTAGCAATTGTAACTATATAATTATATTGTGTTATAAGACAACACATTCCACGACGTGTCATACAGATCATTGTATACCACACAATACATAATTTATGGCTGTTAACTTACTGTGTTGTGAATTTTCATGCGATATAGTTTAAGACATCATTAAAGACATGGATTTAAGATAACATTGTAGGTGAGTTAATATATATTAATTGTATTTACAAACAATACTAAAATCCAAACAATACACCAATACACACATCTTAGTATTTGGTCCAGCCACCCATTGCATTCAGGACTTCATCAAGGCGATTAGGGATGGAGTCGACCAGCTTCAGGCACACCCCTGGTCGTCGACGTATACTCTCCCACACGTCGTAAGCTTTGGCCTCTAATTGCTGCTCTCCAATATCCCAATCACGTTTCATCATGGCCCAAATATTTCCAATCGGATTAATATCACATCCTAGTGTTGGCCAGTCGATGACCTCAATTTCAGGGTGATCCTGGAGGTAGTCCTTCACTATGTTGCTGGTATGAATGGGACTGTTGTCATGAACCAGCCTGATAGTGTGGGGGGCTGGAACTGCCATAGCCTGGACTGTAGGAATTAGCACTTGCTCCAGGATGTCTACATACTGCTCACCAGTGAAACGGCCATTGATCTTGACCAGTTCACCTGGCCCATGTGCCCACATCCACCCCCAGAATGACACTGACACCCTACCACTCACTGCGCGATGTTGAATGCGTTTCTCATGGTTGCGGGTGTTGGGGGGCCGCCAGCACTGCCTTGCTTCGGCTCCCACTGACCTGAACACCGTTTCATCTGTAAATACAATGGTTCTCCAGTGTTCTTCTCTATGTGGAAGGTGTTCCAATGCAAAGCCGAGTCGACACTCCTTGGGAGTAGGTGTTAGCCACCCTTTGTGAGCTGGAATATGGCAGTCGATCCCGGCTTCGCGTCTCGTCATCATGTGATGGCAGTAGAGGCCCAGATTTCTTGTATGCTTCACCGATGCTCGCATTGGATATGCCGTTGCAGCTGCCACGATCATGGCGTCCATCGTTGCCGACGTTACTCGTGGCCTCCCGCTTCGAGGTTTCGTCTCCACTGAGCCCTCTTCCTCCCACCGGCGGATCCACCTCCTAATCGTCTTGGTGCTCCTCCCCACTTCGAGAGCAATGTTCGGCACAGTTGCCCCGGCTCTCCACATCCCGATGATTTGGCCTCGCTCAGCAATCACTGCCGACGAATTTGCTCGTCCTGCAGGCATATCTGAAATGGCAGAGTAATATTATGTTGTGGTAACTGATGCAGGTTTTTAAATACTAGAATAAATTAATGGTATTAGTAACACCTAGGTTAAGTATTATTACTCTGACATAACGTTTTGGTAAATCTTTTAGGATCAACTGCCCAAGAAACCCTTCCTATTTCATGTATTCATAGTGAACTGCAAGTGGATCCTCCCCCCAAACCTCCACCACCACCCCTGCGACTGTAAGAGTGAACATTCGCCGATAATCATCATCATCATCAAGATTTAGTTTAACCAGACCACTGACACCCATTTGAGTCTCTCCTAGGGCTGGCCAGAGGGATTAGTTAACATATATTTGTGTTTCTATAATTTAGTGTTATATTCTTTGGAGGACATTACAGTATTTCAAAAAGGTCAAAACTGAACTTAGGGAAAATTTTTGGGTCTCTGCTAAAATATCTTACATTGTAGGGTTAGTGAAGCACATTGTTCGATACCGATTATAAATAGGGCATTCAATGAGAATATGTTGGACTGTTATTTGTGTTCGGCAGTTGGAGCATATAGGTGGGGCTCCATTAGGGGAAGACATGAGTTGGCCATGCGTCAATCACGTATGCCCAATTCTTAGACGATTCAGAATAGTTTCGTGATGTCGAGAGGATTGTTTTGATGGTGACCAAGGATAAACTGATGATTTGATCATTTTTAGCTAATGACTTGTTGGTTCATTTTCCCAGGACTTTTGCCAATCGTCAAATATTAATTGTTTATAGGTAGTTTGCCTCGCCGATAATCAAAATATATGGTTCTCCACTGCTTTACATATTTCTTTGACAATTTTCAGCTATGACATGTTCGTCCCAGATTACATATAACTGTAATAGGTTAAATTACGTTAGGGTTCGTTATATAAAAACGTTTTTCTTCATGTTCATTGAGTCGTTCTGAATTCCATTTCTGCTCAAAATACTACATTACCCAACCCAAACTCCCAGGTTGCAACTGGAAGTGTAACATAACCGAGTAAGTTAACGTGCGGCGAACGCATAGCACATCAAACACCATATTTTTGTGGTGAAGTTAACTAAGGTGCTCATATAACAACTGTCATATAATTATAATAGGGTGTCCCACTAATTACAGCAGATATTTGTAGAGGTGAAAGAATATGTAATTCTGAGTATAAAACTTCTATACATATATGGCTTTTTCGGTTTACGTTTAGCCGTGAGGTGGATTTTACAAATTACGCAAGGCAACCATTACAAATGGCTGAGTCGAGGCGGGAGATACAGATAGCTATAGCGAAATATAGGAAAGGGGGAAGAAGGTTTAGTAGTGAAAGAATGTGGGTTAAACGGAACAGACTTTTAGGAGGAGAGAAAGTGTGTGGCCTTCTGCCCACTGCATGGTATTGGTGGTAGGTTGGGGAGACTGGGGCGATGGGAGGGGGGAAAGGATGTGGAGAAAAGAAGGCGAAAGTAAATGGAGGGCCCATCCCTATTTGGGTGGGGTGCACCTCATCTTTAATTTGTTTGGAGGTCCCATTCATTATTTTTTCTGAGTAGGGTTACACTTTTTATTATAGATAGAGGGAAACGGATGAGATAGAGACGTGGTGGCTCAATATCACATATTCTTTCACCTCTACAAATATCTGCTGTCACTCATGGGACATCCTGCAATAGTATAAGGACGACATGGGCTATGCTGACAAATTAATGTGACTTACCTGTTGGTGACGACGATGGTAGGAATGAGACTTCGGCATGTTTCAGTGTTCGACATCACCCCCTTCACTTGATGTGGGTGGCGCCAACCTTGGTAGCAACTTGTGCATTCTCCTTGAATACCATTACTTGTAGTCACGGAGAATTAATTACTGGTGTGCCCATCAGTCTCACCGTCGTAGCCATGAACGGCAGAGATATGGTATTTGTAGTGCTTTTATTTACCCGTTAAACATCTCTCACCATGCTTAATTATATTAACTATCTTCATGATGTATGTATGTTATGTATGCTGTATGTATACATATTATACATGTGGTATGTATATTATGTATGTGTCTCCATTTATATACATTACTTATTCAGCCTAGCTAACAGCGTGTGGCAATGTATTTACTATGTCATCACACGCTTAGATAATGTGCCTGGCGACATGTGGAAGCTGCTAATGTATCACTTGCCATATGTCGCCGGAGGACTCAGTTGACCCTCAGTCAGAGTAGGGAGAGCCGGCTCGCTTGTGTATCTCTGCTTGTCCATCAAATAGAACCTACGAAAAACTCTACAGGTGTTTGTGTTCGCTCCTGTAGATAGAACTTGGTACCCAGAACATGTACGTGGTGCAGTGACCTAATTGACTGGACCAATACAAGTGATTTTGTGTAAAGTCTGTGGCAAGACCAGCTTATGGAACCCCTCTCCTTGGTAAACCGCTAACGGCCGTCTCCTCTAAGAACTTGTTTCAATTTATAGCAAATTTGAGCAGTGTCAGTGACAGCAAGTTCCTGTGAAGTGTACAAGTGCATTGTGTGTGTAGTGCCATAAGTATGTGACCTTGTTTTAAAGGATTCCCAAGGTGGAAGGCTTGTTCAGGGCATTTGTGAGGAGCAGTGCGTCAGCGCGTCCTTCCCCGGCCGTGTCGACAGGGTAACTGAGTGTGACTCTGTGAGCCTTCGCCTCCACCTCCCAGCCAGACACTGCCCGACGCGCGCACACACACATGCACGAACACACTGACTGCAGTCATTTCTTTATATATATTTTATATACAGGGTATATAATCTACTTATCTGTGCATTTAATTAATTTTTTTGTCTCAGATCTTGTTGATACGACGGGCTGACCGGTCAACACTGATTTGAGACATAGTACACAGATTGAGTAATTATGTCTCGTGCCTTACGCAGTGGGACAGCTAACTCCTGGATGAGGCAGACGGATGACAGCTCTGCAGAGATGGATGACCAGGCTGAGCGGGACACTCCAGCTACTCCCACCACATCTCGCAGCCCTTCACCTCGATCTTCAGCATTGTCTTCAGAGATAATTGCTTTAATGAAGTATGAGGGAGGAAAGGCGTAAGGACGAAGCTAGAAGAAGTGTGGAGGATGAAGAAAGGAGGCAAGCTGAGGCAGACAGAGACCACCAACGGAGATTGGAAGACAGTGCACGGCTGGTCATCCATCTCTGCAGAGCTGTCATCCGTCTGCCTCATCCAGGAGTTAGCTGTCCCACTGCGTAAGGCACGAGACATAATTACTCAATCTGTGTACTATGTCTCAAATCAGTGTTGACCGGTCAGCCCGTCGTATCAACAAGATCTGAGACAAAAAAATTAATTAAATGCACAGATAAGTAGATTATATACCCTGTATATAAAATATATATAAAGAAATGACTGCAGTCAGTGTGTTCGTGCATGTGTGTGTGCGCCCGTCGGGCAGTGTCTGGCTGGGAGCTGGAGGCGAAAGGCTCACAGAGTCACACTCAGTTACCCTGTCGACACGGCCGGGGAAGGACGCGCTGACGCACTGCTCCTCACAAATGCCCTGAACAAGCCTTCCACCTTGGGAATCCTTTAAAACAAGGTCACATACTTATGGCACTACACACACAATGCACTTGTACACTTCACAGGAACTTGCTGTCACTGACACTGCTCAAATTTGCTATAAATTGAAACAAGTTCTTAGAGGAGACGGCCGTTAGCGGTTTACCAAGGAGAGGGGTTCCATAAGCTGGTCTTGCCACAGACTTTACACAAAATCACTTGTATTGGTCCAGTCAATTAGGTCACTGCACCACGTACATGTTCTGGGTACCAAGTTCTATCTACAGGAGCGAACACAAACACCTGTAGAGTTTTTCGTAGGTTCTATTTGATGGACAAGCAGAGATACACAAGCGAGCCGGCTCTCCCTACTCTGACTGAGGGTCAACTGAGTCCTCCGGCGACATATGGCAAGTGATACATTAGCAGCTTCCACATGTCGCCAGGCACATTATCTAAGCGTGTGATGACATAGTAAATACATTGCCACACGCTGTTAGCTAGGCTGAATAAGTAATGTATATAAATGGAGACACATACATAATATACATACCACATGTATAATATGTATACATACAGCATACATAACATACATACATCATGAAGATAGTTAATATTATTAAGCATGGTGAGAGATGTTTAACGGGTAAATAAAAGCACTACAAATACCATATCTCTGCCGTTCATGGCTACGACGGTGAGACTGGTGGGCAAACCAGTAATTAATGCACAAGTTGCTACCAAGGTTGGCGCCTCCCACACCAGGGGAAGGGGGTGATGTCGAACACTGAATCATGCCGAGGTCTCATTCCTACCATCGTCGTCACCAACAGGTAAGTCACATTAATTTGTCAGCATACCTCATGTCGTCCTTATACTATTGCAGGATGTCCCATGAGTGACAGCAGATATTTGTAGAGGTGAAAGAATATGTGATATTGAGCCACCACGTCTCTATCTCATCCGTTTCCCTCTATCTATAATAAAAAGTGTAACCCTACTCAGAAAAATTAATGAATGGGACCTCCAAACAAATTAAAGATGAGGTGCACCCCACCCAAATAGGGATGGGCCCTCCATTTACTTTCGCCTTCTTTTCTCCACATCCTTTCCGCCCTCCCATCGCCCCAGTCTCCCCAACCTACCACCAATACCATGCAGTGGGCACAAGGCCACACACTTTCTCTCCTCCTAAAAGTCTGTTCCGTTTAACCCACATTCTTTCACTACTAAACCTTCTTCCCCCTTTCCTATATTTCGCTATAGCTATCTGTATCTCCCGCCTCGACTCCGCCATTTGTAATGGTTGCCTTGAGTAATTTGTAAAATCCACCTCACGGCTAAACGTAAACCGAAAAAGCCATATATGTATAGAAGTTTTATACTCAGAATCACATATTCTTTCACCTCTACAAATATCTGTTGTAATTAGTGGGACACCCTATTATAATTATATGACAGTTGTTATATGAGCACCTTAGTTAACTTCACCACAAAAATATGGTGTTTGATGTGCTATGCGTTCGCCGCACGTTAACTTACTCGGTTATGTTACACTTCCAGTTGCAACCTGGGAGTTTGGGTTGGGTAATGTAGTATTTTGAGCAGAAATGGAATTCAGAACGACTCAATGAACATGAAGAAAAACGTTTTTATATAACGAACCCTAATGTAATGTAACCTATTACAGTTATATGTAATCTGGGACAAACATGTCATAGCTGAAAATTGTCAAAGAAATATGGAAAGCAGTGGAAAACCATATATTTTGATTATCGGCGAGGCAAACTACCTATAAACAATTAATATTTGACGATTGGCAAAAGTCCTGGGAAAATGAACCAACAAGTCATTAGCTACAAATGATCAAATCATCAGTTTATCCTTGGTCACCATCAAAACAATCCTCTCGACATCACGAAACTATTCTGAATCGTCTAAGAATTGAGCACACGCGATTGAAGCATGGTCAACTCGTGTCTTCCCCTAATGGAGCCCCACCTATATGCTCCAACTGCCAACACAAATAACAGTCCAACATATTCTCTTTGAATGCCCTATTTATAATCGGTATCGAACAATGTGCTTCACTAACCCGACAATGTAAGATATTTTAGCAGAGACCCCAAAATTTTCCCTAAGTTCAGTTTTGACCTTTTTGAAATACTGTAATCTCCTCCAAACAATATAACACTAAATTATAGAAACAGAAATATATGTTAACTAATCCCCCTGGCCAGCCCTAGGAGAGACTCAAATGGGTGTCAGTGGTCTGGTTAAACTAAATCTTGATGATGATGATGATTATCGGCGAATGTTCACCCTACAGTCGCACGGGTGGTGGTGGAGGTTTGGGGGGGGGGGAGGATCCACTTACAGTTCACTATGAATACATGAAATAGGAAGGGTTTCTTAGGCAGTTGAACCTAAAAGATTTACCAAAACGTTATGTCAGAGTAATAATACTTAACCTAGGTGTTACTAATACCATTAGTTTACTCTAGTATATAAAAATCTGCATCAGTTACCACAACATAATATTACTCTGCCATTTCAGATATGCCTGCAGGACGAGCAAATTCGTCGGCAGTGATTGCTGAGCGAGGCCAAATCATCGGGATGTGGAGAGCCGGGGCAACTGTGCCGAACATTGCTCTCGAAGTGGGGAGGAGCACCAAGACGATTAGGAGGTGGATCCGCCGGTGGGAGGAAGAGGGCTCAGTGAAGACGAAACCTGGAAGCGGGAGGCCACGAGTAACGTCGGCAACGATGGACGCCATGATCGTGGCAGCTGCAACGGCATATCCAATGCGAGCATCGGTGAAGCATACAAGAAATCTGGGCCTCAACTGCCATCACATGATGACGAGACGCGAAGCCGGGATCGACTGCCATATTCCAGCTCACAAAGGGTGGCTAACACCTACTCACAAGGAATGTCGACTCGGCTTTGCATTGGAACACCTTCCACATAGAGAAGAATACTGGAGACCCATTATATTTACCGATGAAACGGTGTTCAGGTCAGTGGGAGCCGAAGCAAGGCAGTGCTGGCGGCCCCCTAACACCCGCAACCATGAGAAACGCATTCAACATCGCGCAGTGAGTGGTAGAGTGTCAGTGTCATTCTGGGGGTGGATGTGGGAACATGGGCCAGGTGAACTGGTCAAGATCAATGGCCGTTTCACTGGTGAGCAGTGTGTAGACATCCTGGAGCAAGTGCTAATTCCTACAGTCCAGGCTATGGCAGTTCCAGCCCCCCACACTATCAGGCTGGTTCATGACAACAGTCCCATTCATACCATCAACATAGTGAAGGACTACCTCCAGGATCACCCTGAAATTGAGGTCATCGACTGGCCAACACTAGGATGTGATATTAATCCGATTGGAAATATTTGGGCCATGATGAAACGTGACTGGGATATTGGAGAGCAGCAATTAGAGGCCAAAGCTTACGACGTGTGGGAGAGTATACGTCGACGACCAGGGGTGTGCCTGAAGCTGGTCGACTCCATCCCTAATCGCCTTGATGAAGTCCTGAATGTAATGGGTGGCTGGACCATGTACTAAGATGTGTGTATTGGTGTATTGTTTGGATTTTAGTATTGTTTGTAAATACACTTAATATATATTAACTCGCCTACAGTGTTATCTTAAATCCATGTCTTTAATGATGTCTTAAACTATATCGCATGAAAATTCATAACAAAGTAACTTAACAGCCACAAATTATGTGTTGCGTGGTATACAATGATCTGTATGACACGTCGTGGAATGTGTTGTCTTATAACACAATATAATTATATAGTTACAATTGCTACCATCATTGAAATGCTCATGATGTTCAGCAGACAATATCAACGGTAACCGAGCACACTCCAAAATATATGAAGCTTGCATATTGTGGTGGGGTGTTTAAATACTGGAACTTGGAAGAATTAGAAGTAGAAACATCTCATCCCTTAGAAAACGATACCCTGACCTACACCACAAAGTTGTGACTGAAGACATCGATATTGTGTGTCTGCAGGAGTGTCTCACACCTAATGGTAAGCCCCCACCCAGTCTGCCCAATTATGTGTGTTATGAACCTAGTTCTACTCGGACATGTTTGATGTATGTTAAGAAGTCATTCCCGTATGTACCTCTTGTATTCAAAAAGACTACGAACCTTTAGTTCCATGGGATCACTATCCACCTGGGCACCTCCACACTCAACGTGCTAAACGCCTATGCTCCCTCAGATGAGCTTCAGTACACAGATCTCCCAGACTTTTTACACACTGAGCCCACTGTCCTGATGGGTGACCTAAATACTAAACACAAGAAATTAGGTGACTCCACCGCTAACACCAAATACCAATGGTAGGAGACTTATCTCACTTCTCAGCGCATATGAAGATGTTCAAATTATAGGTAATAATGAACCAACACATATCTGTGGCGGGGGTCTAGACAAGTGTATTGGTTTTAATCTTTCATACACAACTCATAGCTCTGATGTTGTCACTGATCTTATGTCTGATCACAGCCTAATCCAAGCTAGTATACATGTAGCCAATGACAACCCCACTGGTGGTAAACTCAACAGACGTAGAATCACAGTCAAGCAAGAACATGAAAGCCAGTTCATAGACTTCATCCATGACTGGTACAAGGACTACAAGCCTGACAACTACCAAAGTTTCCATGACGATCTGATAGATAGGACTTATGCATACTTCACCAACAATGATTCCACCAAAAAAAGGAGAAAACGTGGTCAGCATAATGGGAACAGGCAACAGCAGTGCTATAATGACCCTGAGCTGAAAAAAACTCAGGGCTAGAATCAGGAGGGTGGGTAAGGGTTACAAACAAATTAGAACACCTCAAATGCTATAATTGTATCAAGCTTCCCTTGCTGCTGTCAGGAAACGTGTAAACGAACTCAGACAAAATGCATGGGAGACATATGTCAACAGCCTGAACCAACACACATCCCTCAGCAAAGCCTGGAAAGACATAAACATAATCAGAGGTAAAAATAGTAGACACGTCTCCCATCCAAACCCTCTGCAAAAGTCGAATGAGCTAATAACAAAGTGGGCTCATGTGTCTAGCTATGACATGTTACCAGCTAGTACTCGGGGACTCCTTGATGCGAAGTCTATAGAGAGATGTAATATTATTAATTTTATGGTGGGCAAACACCACGATGAGTGTGATGTTCCATATACTGAGTGGGAGCTTGACGCCGCCCTCACCATGGGTAGGTCTACTTCCCCTGGAGAGGACGGAGTCACCTACAACATCGTTAGACTACTAAGGCGTGTGCCGGGCAATCCATTATTGGTATTGTACAATATGAGTCATGCCGAGGGCCAACTACCCACATCATGGACCAGCAGTATTGTTGTACCAATACCGAAAAAAGGACAGCCTGATGCTTTTCGTCCCATATCACTAACCAGCTGCCTGTGTAAAACCTTTGAGAGGATGGTTCTTGGCAGACTCTTATATAGAATCAGAGAACACATGTCTCCTAACATAAATGGCTTCACCCATGGTAAAGGTTACATAATTGCATCACCACATTCCTAACTATGCATGGTGATGAAAGGCACAGATACACCACATTTCTTGACCTAAAAGCTGCATTTGATATTGCCAATAGGCAACTGATATTGTACGAACTAGCCAAAATGGATATAGGAGGTAGGCTGTTACACTGGATAAGTGGTTACCTAACCAACAGAAGGGCTGCTGCACTGTTTCAGAGTTACAAAAGTGAAGTTAAAGATATGCAACTTGGTACCCCTCAAGGTGGAGTACTTAGCCCCACTTTGTTCAATGTTCTTATGAATGCATTATTTAATTTAATACCAGACCACCCCAGCAATATCTCAATCAGCTATGCTGATGATATTCTTATACATACTAAAGCTCATCGTGAAATGCAAACCACACTGAACCATGTATACGCAGCCTGTGAGAACCTCGGTCTTATTTTCTCCACTGAGAAAACTAAGGTGTTCAACAAACAAGCTGGTAACCGCAAACGCTGTCCCGCCAAGTTCAAGATAGGTAACAACACTATTGACTATGTTTCTTCTTTTAAATATCTTGGTGTCTCAGTCCCTTGTACCCTACCTGCCATACAACAGCTAACCCGCCAATGTACTGACAGACTGAGACCTCTTAGAAGTGTAGCGGGGTACAGCCCACACTATGGTACTAACATTAAAATTGTTAAAACAATGTACCTAGGCTATATAAGATCTCTGATAGATTACCACGCACCAGCCGTGGTCCTTCGTGACGGGAAAGGCGTTGACAAGCTCGAGAAAATGCAAAATAAAACCCCCAGAATTATCCTAGGATGTCCCATGAGCACTTAAGTACTTAAAATGAGGAAAGAACTAGGTATACCCAGTGTTAAAGATAGAATAATTGAAGTCAACCTCATGATAGCCCTGAGGCTTCTGCGTGGTGATCCTGATAACATTGTTTCCTTAAAATTGCTAGAATGTATGAACCATGGGACTGCTGAGTCTAAATGGGTCCAAACCACAGCTACACATTTGAAGATGTTTGGACTAGACCACCTGTACAAAGTTGAGGCACAACAGCGCTTCCTGCCACCCTGGCGGACAGTTCCCTTCGATATCACAATACAGACATATCCGCCTAAAAATTTCATTATACAAAGCATTTATCTCCAACACACCTCCAAATTGAGAGCTATTGAACACATACACACTCTACAGACTGATGATAATATCACACAGACCATCTACACTGATGGATCTTTTAACACCGCCTGTGGTAGGGCTGGAAGTGCATTTGTTGTGACTCAACCTGACGGTAATATAATTGAGAAAGGAGTTAGAAATAACAACTGGGCATCCACTCTACAAACTGAATTAGTTGCCATACTCACAGCTATTAAATTAATTGAAACCACTGTCACTGACAGTCTCATCATCACTGACTCTCTATCCTCACTACTTGCCCTTGACACCCTCGACTCAAGTTGTCACGCTCTTGTCTCTGAAGCCAGACACAAATATGCGTGCCTTGTTGATCGGGGTGTCAAGGTCAAACTGTTGTGGATCTCCTCTCACATAGGCCTCATAAAACATGACAGAGTTGATGCCCTCGCCAAACTCGCGTCTAACAAAGACACCGTTGAATACAATTTGGGTCTGTCAAAAAGAACCCTTAAAACTGTAATTAGGAAAGAATTTATTGATGAGTTTGACGCATGTAGACTAGTGCAAACAGGCACTAGTCGATCCATAGTTTGCCATGATGATATGTATCAAGTGAAACATGTATATGGAGCAAGTAACAAGATCACTAGATTACAAGATGTTGTAACCGCTAGATTAAGGTTAGGATATAAGTACCTCTGGCAGTATGTTCCTCAAGCAGATGTAAACAAGACTAAATGTAAAGTGTGTGGCCAGAAATATAACCACATACTTGAACACTACGTCCTCGACTGTGTGAAGATAGAACCTTGCACATTCCCCTAAAGCTTGCACGACGACCTTGCATCTGGTCCGTTTCGTTGCCGTTTGAGCGGCTGTCTTGGAATCGGGAACATTCGCTTATTGAGGTCGTCAAGGTGGTCACATAAGCTAAAAGAAATATTAAATTTATTTGACTATACTTGCAACTGAAGATTGTGAGATCACATGCTGCTAATTGATTAAGGTTTCTGCCACCCTTACTTGGGACACATTAATCATGACCACTTATTGAGCAGTGCCATTACATTTTGGGCTAAAACACAAGAGGAAACAAACACTAAATTACCTGAATGGCATCATGTTCTGCCAAAACGCTGCGAATAGTACAGTTGCCTTCGCCGCGGCGCTCAGTGTGGCCCCAGCAAGGTGAAGACGTGTCAGGTTACATAAGAACATAAGAACATAAGAATGGAGGAAACTGCAGCGGGCCTATTGGCCCATACTGGGCAGTCCCGTTTACACCCAACCCCTATTGCTCATATAAGCATCCAACCTATGTTTGAAGCTATTCAGCGTATTTGAGTTAATGATGATATTTGGTAACTTGTACCATTCATCCACTACTCTGTTTCCAAACCAGTGTTTACCTATTTCGCGCCTAAATCTAAATTTGTCTAATTTAAAACCATTGTTACGAGTTCGCTCTTGGTTGGATAGTTTGAGTACTTTTGTAATGTCCCCTTTGTTTAGCCCTGACTTCCATTTATACACCTCTATCAGGTCACCCCTCACTCTACGTCTCTCGAGGGAGTGCAAATTAAGATGCTTTAACCTGTCTCTATACTCAAGGTTCCTAATGCCCGGGATTAGTCTTGTCATTCTCCTCTGAATTCTTTCCAAGGATTCTATATCCATTCTGTAATACGGTGACCAGAACTGAACTGCGTAATCCAGGTGTGGTCTCACAAGCGCAAGATACAGTTTTAGGATGACCTCGCTAGTCTTGTAACTAACACTCCTTTGTATGAACCCAAGTACTTTATTAGCCTTGTTGCGAGCAAAAACACATTGTTTACTTGGCTTAAGGTTCCTATTTATCATTACTCCTAAATCTCTCTCGCAGTCGGATTTCTCTATGGCATCGTTGTTCATCTGGTATCTGGTTTCCCTGTTTACATCTCCTATACTGAGCACTTTACATTAGCCCACGTTGAATTTCATCTGCCATTTTTCAGACCATTCAAAGAATTTGTTTAGATCTTCCTATAGTTTTGCGGAGTCCTCGTCAGATTTAATAACACGTCCTATTTTAGTGTCATCAGCAAATTTACTTATGTTGCTGTCTATGCCGATATCTATGTCGTTTATGTATATAATAAATATTAATGGTCCAAGTACTGAGCCCTGGGGAACTCCGCTAGTGACGTTGCTCCAATGGGACTTAGTGCCGTTAATGCTCACTCGCTGTTTCCTGTCCTGTAACAACACCTTAATCCATTTAAGGATATTACCTTTGATGCCATGTGCTTCTACCTTTCTAATTAGTCTTTCGTGGGGGACTCTGTCGAAGGCTTTGCTAAAGTCGAGACATACCACATTATAATTGTGCCCTTCGTCCACCGATTCGAAAACTGATGAAAAGAATGTTAATAGATTAGTTAGACATGAACGCCCTCGTGTGATGCCATGTTGGGAATCATTGATCAACTTGTGCTTCTCCAGGTGGTTTCGAATAGAGTTTGAAAGATTTCGAATAGAGATTGAAATAGAGGTTGATCAAAGGCACCGCCGCCAGGCTGACCACAATGAGCAAACGTGCCACCCGGAGCAGAGGTGCTCGCTTTGAGGAGTTCTTCCTTACCCGTATGCTATCTTGAGGTGCGGTGGCGTTTCAACGATGATGTCTCGGCACTTATGTATTTATGGCAAACCTGACGATATGCCTTGGTCGGAGTTCTTGGTACTCAAGCTAGTCAACAGCAAAACGTCCTTCGCTAACCAATCTTCTTGGAAATGGGGACGAGGAGGCATAACCTGGAGATGTCAGTTGTTGAGAATATGTTAGACGTTGACTCTCACAAGCATTAAATAATCTCCGTGCACCCATGTGGTATGCATAGGATTTCACCAAATATAGCGGTATTGCAGAGAACCGCTAGTTGAACATCAGTTTACTTGCACATACATGTAATCCACATAAAAGATATTAGTTATGTTGATTGAGTGTGTAATAAAGATAGTAAATAGACCAATTACCAAGACAGACTGATGACTACATGAATCAGAGCCTCTTAATTCACAAGCAACACCAAAGATGTTAGTGAACAATAATCCTAAAAGAAGCTTGAACTATGAGATTCAATACACAGACAATTTAGTCGGAGTTAATTTGTTACAGTTTGACATAACCGTGATCCAAGGTCGTAAATACACGTGTGTGTATTAAGAAATATTAAGTAGATTTTCTTGAACGATACCAGTGTCCGTTTTCTGTACGAAACGGTACGAAACTGGTGCATGGAACACTTATCCAAAGGAAGTAAATAAACTAATTTATCATAACAAATACAATTAGACCAAATGTGAGACGATATTCGCCGATGATATAAGGAGCCTTACATAGTGGTTGCCAGACGAAAACCTCAGAAGTACTAATCAGTGTACAATCCTTCTGCTTTCACTACACGATGGTACCAGAAAGACCATATCCGTTGACCTGTCAAATTCATCGCCTTTTCTACTGCATCAGCAACGAATTAATATGTTACTAACCTTACGTAAAATAAGGAAATCGTCGAATGATATCTGAATTTCATGTCCTCCTTTGGTATTGCATACTTGTACCCTTAAATTGGAAACATACATTACAGCAGCACTGGTCGGGACATAGAGTGTGGACCACAGGTTGCGAGTGTTCCTTTTCGTACAGGCAGAGCTGCCGCCCGCTACTGAGATTATGAAGGAAAGGAAAATTGATTCATTACCACCGGTTTTAAGGTAACAAATAACCAACTAGACGAAGTACACGGTAAGCGTGATTAAATTTACTTGTACCACCGTAAACAACCGGCAGTGAAATGCTACTTGTAACACCGTAAGCAACCGGCAGTGACCTGCCACTTGTAACACCATAAGCAGCCAGCAGTGAAGTGCCACTTGTAACACCACGAGCAACCAACAGTGACCTACTATCATCAAACATAAATACAAGCAGTGAGCTGCACCACCAAATACAGGCGGTGAACAGTGGTTCATCGAACAAACTTTGAGACCTAACCGGAGCTGCAAATGAATATCAATAAAAGGATAAGAGGTTGTGGAAATGGATCCAGAGCAACGAAGGCGAAAGGTGAACATGGACAAAGGAGACCAAGATCCAGAGGTAGAAGTTGTCCCTCCAGAGCTGAACAATCGCGACTTTACGGCAACAGAAGCTGAAGGGGCCACCCTCTGCCTGAGCTTGAATGCTCAGCACCTGACCAGAATCCCGGGTTCAACATGATGGCAGACGTGCGACGAACTGTGACTGAAATGCTGGAGGCGTATTTCACAAAGAGGGAAGAAAGGGAAGCAGCACGACGTTTGGAGTTTGGGAATGGCAAATTCGAACAGTCAAAGGGTTCTTAGAACGATTCTGGGGACACAAGTCCTGGATGAATACCGACTGCTGATGCTATTTGTGAAGTGGAAACAATAATAAATAGTCGAACCATCACACCTGCGTCGAGCGACATGAGAGACCTGGAAGCGTTTACATCAGCTCACATTCTCCACGGTGGCCCACATGCTGATCTGCCATTGGGAGGATGTCTTCTGAAAGACTTACATCAACGACGGTGGCGGCACGTGCATTTCCTAGCAGACCGCTTCTGGAGACGCTGGGTGAGGAAGTACCTTCCACTACTCCGCAAAAGACAGAGGTACATAGAACCACCCTGTAATCTCCAGACAGGCGACCATGTCTTCGTCACCGGAGAAGATCTTCCTCGCAACAAACGGCCATTGGGCAGGGTCACGACACCAGTCCCGGGAGCCAATGGTCTAGTGCGCCAGGTGCTTGTGCGAACCGTATCTAGGGAGTTCCGAAGGCCAGTGACCTGTGTATGTGTATACCTTATTGAACACGCCACACCGTACATCTTGGGCGATTGCCCAACGCCGGGAGTGTTATCGCCGCTGGCTTCAGCTACAGTGCTGGCTTGTGATGCCATTAAATCTTTCGACCTGTGACCTCGCCAGATGTAGATGTGCTTACAGGCAAGTCCTGGTTCTGCTGAGTGAACTGTCTTAGACTGGTGGCGGTGGCTGCCCGCCCCTCCATGAGACAGATCGCCCTCTCTAGTGATGCTGTGAAGACCAGCCTTCTGTCCGAGAATTTGTGCTGGGACGATTTACGCAATACTGTTTTCTCTTGGAACACCATACTGATCTGCATTGACCCGCACTTGTAAGTACAGCCTAAGTGATGACATACCCCTCGGTACTGAAATATTGTTGAATAATTACGCCTACTCATTTCTGCCTAACCTGGAATAATAAGACAATGCAGAGTGAAGCGAAGCTAAGATTAATAGAGTTATGAACTTTGTGTTATGTCAGTATGTTTAATAAATTGTAATTAAGATAATATTGTGTGAGACTAACTAATTATGTATCAGATGGATCACCTTGTAATATTATGAACGCCTTCTCCTCTGCAGGTTTTGACCACATCAATAAATATTGAATGCGTCAAAAGACGGGTTTCAATCATTCCCTTCGACTTGCCCGTAACCTGAACGTCCTTAACTAAGGCGTTTACAGAGTGGATTGACCTTATGGGTAACTCAGAATCAGACGATTTTCTTGAAACAATCCAGGACTGTTTCATAAGCCAGCATATAACCGAACCCACCTGGGGTAATAATATACTCGATTTAGTTCTGTCAAACAGAGAAAACCGCATTAGGGAACGAACTTGCGAACAGCGATCACAAAGAAATTAGATTCAATTTAGAATTTCAGGGCAGCAGCAAGGAAAATTCCACTAAAGTCCCAAATTTCAGAAGGGCAAACTTTGGTAGTTTGAAGAGGCAGCTGGGAGAAGGGGTATTACGCTTGGGGGTGAATTATATGACCTCACACAATGTACCCACAGAGGACGACCTCACCTTACCTGGAGACCTGACGTTTGAGGATGACCTGGGGCCGGATACTCAAAAACATTTATGGGACTGTATGTCTTTGTGTACCCCATAACTGGACTTACAGTCTCAGATCGGTATACTCAAAACATCGATGGTATACTCAAAACAAATATTTTATATCGAACTCCTTAAGTTAAAGAGCATAACTTACACCAGCCCCTGAGGCTCTGTAACACTCTCAACCCGGATGTAGCAGTCACTAATTCCCGATTGTATAAAAAAGAATAATAATATATGTTGTAATAATGCTTGTTAGACTTGTTTTATCATAGAATAATGAAGAAAATGTTTTGCACATCAACATACTGAAATATAGTATTTCAATTTGTCTTTTTCGTAAAATTTTTGTTGCCATAATAAGCGGCTTGAGTGTTTGTATTTGTCTCAGTTTGGAAGAGACTCATCTTTTGTCTTCTTACAAATTATAAAGTATTTTTTTACCAAAACAGAAGGTTTGTATTGTTCACACTTAGGGTAAAAATATGTTTTATAACTGAGTAAACTTATAGATAGACCTTATTAATGTTGTATAGCCGTAAATATCCCTCAGTAATGAAAGCCAAATATGAGGATAAGTGAACATTCCTGCCTAGACTTCGCCTTGTTTTTCTAATATGCAACCAATAGCCTAGCCCTATTTTCTTAGGTGTATGGCTTATGATAACAAGAAAGGCTCTAAAGGTTAGCCAAAATTAAATGATATGCGTAAAATATGGATTGTAATTAACTTGATTAATAGGGGCATATAAAACTCTTTTTTTCATTCTTAGGCCAATAAATGTTTAAACGTGGGGCCTACTCAATTTAGTTATAACATGAGGAATATTTAAATAAGAAATTATACCAATAGGTTAGGTTTGGTTTGGTTATGTTATTTTATGTTATGGTATGGTATGGTATGTTAGGTTAGAGAATGTGTACATGTTTTTTTTTTGTGAGTGTCAGGCTGTCAGTGAGACACTTTGTCTAGCAGCTACCTTAGGTCTAGTTCCAGACTTTTCATGAACAGTATCATAGGGTAGAGTATTAATTTAAGCAAATTTACGGATAATCAGATATATTTTCAGGTTTTAAATTGTTGTTTTTTGTATGAACTTGAAGACAATTCAGACCAAATGACCCAAACATTGAAAGGAAAACACCATGTTCTAGGGTAAATTTCCCTAAAATTATTTTCTTTCTTTTGGCGACTTCACACACCATAGCGCATACTTCAGTCTCACTGAAATTTGGTCGTTTCTTCAGGTGGCTGTCCTTTCATCTTTTGTTTACAAACTAATATCACGTGCATCGCTCTCAGCTGATTTCTCCTTCTCTTGTGATTGGTTGATGATTTTGTTAACTGAGCGCTGATTGGCCAACTAGCTCCTGCACTGTCATCTACCTTTCGACAAGAGAACTGAATTTACAGGGTAAACACTAGAGTTATGATAACTTACGGACTGCTTAAGGAACTGTAATTAAATTTTGAGTATGCTAAATTTACGGGACTGTGAGGAGTCTGCAATATATGTACTGGTACTGTATCTCGCTAATATACGGAACTTATGAGGTGTTTTGAGTATCCGGCCCCGGATCACGAGATCTGAAGTTGAAGAGTTTCATAACAATTTAAATAATAAGTTACTTAATGCACAAAGGCAGAAAATGCCATACAGAAAACTCAGATTAAACAACAATGACCCTAAATGGACAAATAATTATTTGAAGAATATTATTAGACAAAGGAAGGCTATAGGTAGGAGAATAAATAGTGGTGAAGTTTACCTCCGAGATTATTATAAGGTATTGGCCGGTAGGGTTAAGACAGAGATACGAAAAGCAAAGAGGAATAATGAACTGAAGGTAGCAAGGGAGGCGAAGTCAAACCCCAAGGGATTCTATCAAATGTATCAAAATAAACACGAGAAAAAATTGGACCAATACAGTCAGATACCAGCGAGCTATCTGATAACGACGGAGAAATGAGCAATAATCTGAATAAATATTTTTCAACGGTTTTCACCACCAAAAATTTAAACATGATACCAGAGGCACCAACTCTATATAGAGATAGTTACGAAAAATAAATTAAGCGACATAGTAGTGATGAGTAACGATGTTAGTAAGCAAATAGACAAACTAAAGCCCACTAAGTCACCTGGTCCCGATGAGATAGATATTTGCCAGAATATTAAAGGAATGTAAGGAAGAGCTTTATTATGGCATTAGCAAAGATGTTTATCATGTCCTTAAAAACGTGTGTAGTACCAGAATCCTGGAGGATAGCGAATGTATTACCGATTTTCAAGAAGGGAGATAGATCACTATCCTCTAACTACCGTCCAATCAGTCTAACATCAATTGTAGGCAAATTACTGGAAGTAATCATTTCAAACTCTATTGGAAATCACCTGGAGAAGCACAAGTTCCCAACATGGCTTCACAAGTGGGCGCTCATGTCTAACTAATCTATAAACATTCTTTTCATTTGTTTTCGAATCAGTGGACGAGGGGCACAATTATGATGTGGTATATCTCGACTTTAGCAAAGCCTTCGACAGAGTTCCCCACGAAAGACTAATAAGAAAAGTGGAGGCTCATGGCATTTAAGGAGACATTCTAAAATGGATTAGGGCGTGGTTACAGGACAGGAAACAGCGAGTGAGCATTAATGGCACTAAATCCGATTGGACCAACGTCACTAGTGGAGTTCCCCAAGGCTCAGTACTTGGACCATTAATATTTATTATATACATAAACGACATAGATATCGGCGTAGACAGCAACATAAGTAAATTTGCTGATAACACTAAAATAGAACGTGTAATTAAATCTGACAAGGACAACGCAAAACTACAGGAAGATCAAAACAAATTTTTCAAATTGTCTGAAAAATGGCAGATGAAATTCAATGTGGACAAATGTAAAGTACTCAGTATAGGAGATGTAAACAGGGAAACCAGGTACCAGATGAACAACGATGTTACTGAGAATCCGACTGTGAGAAAGATTTGGGAGTAATGATATGTACGAATCTTAAGCCAAGTAAACAATGTGTATTTGCTCGAAACATGGCTAATAAAGTACTTGGGTTCATACAAAAGAGTGTTAGTCACAAGACTAGCGAGGTCATCCTAAAACTACATCTTGGGCTTGTGAAACCTCACTTGGATTACGCAGTTCAATTCTGGTCACCGTATTACAGAATGGATATCGAATCCTTGGAAAGAATTCAGAGAAGACTAATCCCGGGCATTAGGAACCTTTAGTACAGAGACAGGTTAAAGCATCTTAATCTGCACTCCCTCGAGAGAAGTAGAGTGAGGGGCGATATGTTAGAGGTGTATAAATGGAAGTCAGGGCTAAACAAAGGGGATATTACAAAGGTACTCAAACTATCCAACCAGGAGCGAACTCGTAGCAATGTTTTTAAATTAGACAAATTTAGATTTAGGCGCGAAATAGGTAAACATTGGTTTGGAAATAGAGTAGTGGATGAGTGGAACAAGTTACCAAATATCATCAGTAACTCGAATAAGCTGCATAGCTTCAAACATAGGTTGGATGGTTATATGAGCAATAGGGGTTGGGTGGCGCTATCTATCGGTGACCGACCCAACTACTGAGTGCCCCGTTAGTGATTTGATGTTATTTTTTGGCTGCAGGCAGCTGTATGGGGAGTCGAGCTTCCTTACTCTACCTTCCTTGGTGCAGCAGACTATGCGCCCTCCACCGCGGGTGTATAACGAACTTCTGAACGGAACTGTACATGTGACGGTATTATCAGTGTTCGTACTGCACCTTGATGTGTGGGTCAGTAATTAAGTAGGCGGCTTCTGGCAGTCTGCACCAGTCTCACCCACGTCAAACGTGTGTTCGCAGAGCTTGTTACTCACAGCTCATAGCATTAATTGCTGTGGTATCCTAGTTATTGTGTAATAGTTTATTTTCTTAAAAGACGGAGAAAAGACAATTTGGGTTTGAAAACTTAACCCATAAACATGTATGTATGTTACTTCTAGCATACCTTTAATACTGACTCTACCGAATCTTCATCAGTGATTACAACATGTAAACGGAAAGTAACAAGGGCAAGAGATAAAGTTAATGAGAATGGATGCCCCGAACCTTTTCTCACCAGAAGATCTAAAGGGAGTAGAAAAAGTTGGGAATGAACGTTGGGGTATAGAGGTCACTCATACTGTACCTCACTAGTAAAGAACCAGCCCATCACCTGTGAAGAAGTGAACTTGCATGTTTAGTGACAATCCACTTTCAACTTCCTCATTTGAGGTTACAAGATGGGAACTTTGTACCCATACCATGGATTTGAAAGTGGATCATTCGAGCTCCCACACCACGACAAGGTAAGGCAAATTCGTGCACTAGTTATCCAAAGGATGTCCAAATCTATGCCTTCAAGTAAACGTAAATTCTACGTATTTTGAATTATGAAGTATTGGAAATAAATAACAATATTATTATAATTAATATCCATCACAGCTATAAATGTGTGTTTCGTTGTGTTAAGTAAGATATTTAAACAAGAAGACTGAGGACCGAGAGGCAAAAATGGTGAAGCATAAGTAAACAGAATTAGGGAAAATGAACACATTGGTTGACATGTAAAATAACACAATAAAAGATACAATCTGTGAGATAAGGGCAGAGGTTTGTGGAATCTCTTCTGCAGTACTAATTTAAAGAAAATGAAACTGAATGACTTAGAAATAAATGCAATTCGATAATTTTAGGACAGAATTAGTAAATAATTAGAAGGTTTTTTAAAACGAAGTTTTTTCTCTACAGCCTTTCTTATATATTTTAAAAGGGAGCAAAAAAATGCATACTAATGAAAAACAGCTGTTAACTGACCTAAGTGTTTGATGTTGAGTTGCGGTAAGAGTATTTTTCAGGGCTATTTAATGTCATTTAAGTAAACGATGATAGATTAGATGACTAAATTCATAAAATATTACTGAGCTTCCACAATTAATTAAGTCCCCTGTGCGTGTAACTAATCATCAACAATTAAAAATTATGAGATTTAATGAGAATATTACCATATGTAATAGGTGTTACCATTAATAAAATAAAATATAAAAAGTGTACTTATTGGCGGTTATGATAAACCGACAGAACTTTAATAAACTGGGAGAACAGATTTAGTTACAAAACATTCTTATTAGCACATCGATAATAAAAAAAATCACCAACAATTGAATAAGATTCATAATTTGCCCATTTCTTAAAAAAAAAATATATATATAGGCCTATATATTAGGAGATATATATAAGTACTGTAACAGAATCTCTCTGCTGCCAGACAAAGGAAATATAATTGAAAAAATACTGAACGACAGACTAATTTATCCGGTCGGAGTAAGGCAATTTGGCTTATGGATCAAAAGAGGGATTGTAGATTTCAATATTGCTTCATGATCACAAGTTGGGAAATCCTTGACATGGAATATCAAGCTACGTTTGGTATTCCCAGTCCTTAACAAAGCTTCTGACCTTAAACAATGAAACGAATTATTGGAAGCCCTTGAGGATTTTCTTATGATTACACAGTAAAGGAGTAAAAGACCCTCTGTGAGTCACCAGCACCATGACTGTGGGACCTCCATCACGGTAACGTTATACAGCAATAAAACACACCATTATAACTCTAATAAACAAATCTTCTGTTTTGTCATTTGCAACATATTTTTAAAGTAAAAAAAATAGCATAATATCAAACTAACACATTTATTGTTTTGTTATTTACCTCAGGTTTGCCTGCTTGGTGGTCTTCTACCTATAGCCAGGCTTAAAGTGCTTTGTGTTTTTCTGGAGTGAAAGAATGGGCGAAAGAAGTTTAGAGGTGGGGAAGGAAGTTATAGTTTGGAGGAGGATAAGGGGACGCTGGCTACCAGTTAGCTAAGCTAATCGTGAGGGTGTAATTGAGTGTGTGACTTACACAGCAGATTGGACCACGAGACTCAAAAGAAGTGTAATACAATAAAAAGCTGAAGATAAGGTGTGGTACCGTATGGATAAACAAAAACCAAAGAAATTAAACATTAATTTATTATAAAGGGATTACAACATTATGTATATAATATAAATTGTTATGTACTATCGTGCACAAAAGTCGTGTCCACTACCCATCCACAGTGAGGATTCGAATAGCCTTGAGTCTGAAGTTTCGAAACAGCTGGGTGGAAATGCTATGGTCGGCCAACAGATGTCGCCCACTGTATTGTTTGTGTGTGTGGGGGGGGGTAGAGGTGGTGGAGGCTGGATGAGAGGCAGGTTTATTTATTATTCATACCACCATAATTTCAAGTTGCCCTTTTAACTACGTTTTGTCTTACAGCTGTTTCTTTATGGTTACAAATTCATGGAACAGGTGCAGTGTCCTGGGTGCTTATTGCCGCTCAGGTCACAATGATACTTTAACGAATGGAAATATTAAGGATAAAAGTGAAATATTCAAGATTATGGTAATATTTATTTATATTCCACCCATCCTTTGCTTAATAAATATTTGTGATAATATGCAATATTATATAATTATATACTTATGTTAAAAAGAGTGGAGTGAAAAAGTTATCAGTATTGTAAAATAGCATTCAGACTTAATCTAGTCCCAATTCTTGCAAGTTCCAGTGTTTTAATCGGTGGCCGGTAATAAAGTCACAGGAAAAAAAAGTCACAGAAAAATAGTCACAATTTTGGTTAGGAAAAAAAGTCACAGGAAAAAAAGTCACAATTAATTTATGGTGGCCGGTAATAAAGGTTAGGTTAGGTTAGGTTAGGTTAGGTTACTGAAACTGATTGACATATAAACCTTAAAAAAGTGAGAATTCGATAGTTAACTTTTCTTTTTTTCCTGTGACTTTTATACCTGGATTCGTTTAATCACCCCACCACAATATGCAAGCTTCATATATTTTGGAGTGTGCTCAGTTACTGTTAATATTGTGTGCTGAACATCATGAGCATTTCAATGATGGTAGCAATTGTAACTATATAATTATATTGTGTTATAAGACAACACATTCCACGACGTGTCATACAGATCATTGTATACCACACAATACATAATTTGTGGCCGTTAACTTACTGTGTTGTGAATTTTCATGCGATATAGTTTAAGACATCATTAAGGACATGAATTTAAGATAACACTGTAGGTGAGTTAATATATATTAATTGTATTTACAAACAATACTAAAATCCAAACAATACACCAATACACACATCTTAGTATTTGGTCCAGCCACCCATTGCATTCAGGACTTCATCAAGGCGATTAGGGATGGAGTCGACCAGCTTCAGGCACACCCCTGGTCGTCGACGTATACTCTCCCACACGTCATAAGCTTTGGCCTCTATTGCTGCACAGGTTCACTGTTCTCCAATATCCTAATCACGTTTCATCATGGCCCAAACATGTTCAATCGGATTAGCATCACATCCTAGTGTTGGCTAGTCGATGACCTCAATTTCAGGGTGATCCTGGAGGTAGTCCTTCACTATGTTGCTGGTATGAATGGGACTGTTGTCATGAACCAGCCTGATAGTGTGGGGGGCTGGAACTGCCATAGCCCGGACTGTAGGAATTAGCTTTTGCTCCAGGATGTCTACATGCTGCTCACCAGTGAAAAGGCCATTGATCTTGACCAGTTCACCTGGCCCATGTACCCACATCCACCCCCAGAATGACACTGACATCCTACCACTCACTGCGCGATGTTGAATGTGTTTCTCTGGGAGGCCGCCAGCATTGCCTTGCTTCGGCTCCCACTGACCTGAACACCGTTTCATCTGTAAATACAATGGTTCTCCAGTGTTCTTCTCTATGTGGAAGGTGTTTCAATGCAAAGCTGAGTCGACACTCCTTGTGAGTAGGTGTTAGCCACCCATTGTGAGCTGAAATATGGCAGTCGATCCCGGCTTCGTGTCTCGTCGTCATATGATGGCAGTTGAGGCCCAAATTTCTTGTATGCTCCACTGATGTTCGCATTGGACATGCCGTTGCAGCTGCCACGATCATGGCGTCCATCCTTGCCGACGTTACTCGTGGCCTCCCGCTTCGAGGTTTCGTCTCCACTGAGCCCTCTTTCTCCCACCGGCGGATCCACCTCCTAATAGTCTTCGAGAGCAATGTTCGGCGCAGTTGCCCAGCTCTCCACATCCCTGCCGACGATATTTGCTCGTCCTGCAGGCATATCTGAAATGGCAGAGTAATATTATGATGTGGTAACTGATGCAGGCTTTTATATACTAGAGTAAATTAATGGTATTAGTAACGCTTAGGTTAAGAATTATTACTCTGACATAACATTTTGGTGAATCTTTTAGGATCAACTGCCCAAGAAACCCTTCCTATTTCATGTATTCATAGTGAACTGCAAGTGGATCCTTCCCCCCCCCCCCCCCCACCCCCCCAACCTCCACCACCACCCCTGCGACTGTAGGGTGAACATTCGCCGATAATCATCATCAAGATTTAGTTTAACCAGACCACTGACACCCATTTGAGTCTCTCCTAGGGCTGGCCAGAGGGATTAGTTAACATATATTTGTATTTCTATAATTTAGGGTTATATTGTTTGGAGGAGATTACAGTATTTCAAAAAAGTCAATACTGAACTTAGGGAAAATTTGGGGGTCTCTGCTAAAATATCTTACATTGTAGGGTTAGTGAAGTACATTGTTCGATACCGATTATAAATCGGGCATTCAATGAGAATATGTTGGACTGTTATTTGTTTTCGGCAGTTGGAGCATATAGGTGGGGCTCCATTAGGGGAACACACGAGTTGACCATGCTTCAATCGCGTGTGCCCAATTCTTAGACGATTCAGAATAGTTTCGTGATGTCGAGAGGATTGTTTTGATGGTGACCAAGGATAAACTGATGATTTGATCATTTTTAGCTTATGACTTGTTGGTTCATTTTCCCAGGACTTTTGCCAATCGTCAAATATTAATTGTTTATAGGTAGTTAGCCTCGCCGATAATCAAAATATATGGTTTTCCACTGCTTTACGTATTTCTTTGACAATTTTCAGCTATGACATACTTATCTCCTATAAATAATTCATTTAAAATTAATTTTTTTACAAAGAATATTCACTGGTTCCAGAATGTATCTAAACTTACGCCAGTGATGGTCAAGTCTGGTCTTAAATAAGTTCATACTCGTGCTATTACAACACTACCGGTAACTCTAAATACAAGGGGGAGGAGCCATGTCGTCGGTTCTGTGAGTGTTCATTACAGTAGTCCAATTCGTCACCATGGGTAGAATAGGGGGAGGGGGATTGGGGAATGCAGGGGAAGGTAATGTGATGAAATGGAATGTTCGATTGACGTTAGTCTTGGGGGAGGGATGAAGGGAAGAGGTGGGGGAGGGAGGAGTGGAGTGGGGGGATGGTGGAGGGGGAATGTGTTTAGGTGTGGTAACCACGATGCTCAAATTATGAGGTTTAATAGTTGGGTGGGTAGAGGCGGGGTGGGGAGGCTAGGCGCGGAGTTGGAACTCATGAACGTATGATGTTGTTTAATGCAAGTTATGGAACATTACAGTATCTTCAGACGGATTTTCACGCTATTAATAGGCCTTCTGTAATCCACCAATAAGGATTACAACAGCACACAGTATGGCTGCAATTGGTAAGAAAAATAAAATATAACGGAAAAATTTTGCCCTGCGTAATTTTTACAACCCACCTCACGCCTAAAGTAAACCGAAAAATGCTTATGTGAATAGAAGATTTTCAACTCAATATCACATATTCTTTCACCTCTACAAATATCTGCTGTCACTCATGGGACACCCTGCAATAGTATAAGGACGACATGGGCTATGCTGACAAATTAATGTGACTTACCTGTTGGTGACGACGATGGTAGGAATGAGACCTCGGCATGTTTCAGTGTTCGACATCACCTCCTTCCCCTGGTGTGGGTGGCGCCAACCTTGGTAACAACTTGTGTATTCTCCGTGACTACCATTACTGGTAGTCACGGAGAATTAATTACTGGTGTGCCCATCAGTCTCACCGTCGTAGCCATGAACGGCAGAGATATGGTCGTTGTAGTGCTTTATTTACCCGTTACACATGTCTCACCATGCTTAATAATATTAACTATCTTCATGACATTCTTATTGTTATCAGTGATTAGGGAATTCACGATGTTATGCTCCACCTACACACAGCCTGTTACAAGACTAACCCCTGTATGTATATTATGTATATGTTGTATGTATACCATGTATGTACTCTATATATACACATTATTTCTCTAGTCAGTAGCGTGTGGCAATGCCCCTGTTTCATGTCACCACACGCTTAGATAAATGTGCCTGGCGACATCTGGAAGCTGCTAGTGTACCACTTACCACATGTCGCCTGAGAGGTCAGAGAGAGGTCAGTTGACCCATATAGGAGTGTAGGAACTACCTGCGCTTGTAAGCGCACCCTGTATATTTCCGTTGAATAGAACCTACAAAACTCTACAGGTGTTTATGTTCGCCCCTGTAGTTAGAACTAAGTACCCCGAACATATCCAACCCCCACCTCCTCTATTCCCCACACACACACTGCAGTGGGCGACATCTGTTGGCCGACCATAGCATTTCCCCCAGCTGTTTCGAAACATGAGATTCAAGGCTATTCGAAACCTCACTGGCTGGATAGTGGACACGACTTTTGTGTACGATAGTACATGGCTTGGTCCACCTAAAACATAAAAACGGATTTTAATATATTACTTGGTAAAGTATACCAAAATTAAACAATTACTTATCTGAGTATATGCATTATCACAGAGTGCTGTTGCCTATAAATACATGATTATAATTACAAAGTGGATCATGACTGTCATGACAGTCTAAACTAATATAATTGGAAACCAAGTTTAAGCTACAGGTAAGGTTGCCTAGGCTTTAACCACAAATATGAGAGTAACCTTTTTGTTATATCTTAACAGTAGTAGAAAATTTTACCTAACTTAACCTAGGTTAGGTAGTAGGCAGCTAACAAAGAGGGAGGTACTACCTCCTGGGAAGATATTGGTACAGCCGTACTAAAGCAAATCAACTCTCCTACTACGAAGATAGATCCTACCGAGTCTTTTATCCGGATTGATTATTGCAGCAAAAATTCCATTATAGTACCTGCAATCTTAATAGGTACTGTATATTTTCAGAATGAGGAAATAACCAAGGCCACTGTTCGGTTACCTGACGTTTTCACTGGGACTGACGTAGTCTGTCTTACGGAATCTTCCAGGGTTAAAGGTCTTTCATGTGAATCTACATTGAGTACAATTCGTTCTGGTGGTTTAACATATGTCCTCGTTCTCAACAGAACAGGCGCTCCCAGAATATTGAAGCAGGAATGTTGCTTGTGTGATTATCTGGTTTACCATATAAGTGTTCTTTTACAGCCTATACAATTCCCAGTTGGTAGTGTTACACACAGACACACACACACTTACACAAACCAGACAGGAGAGAATGGATCAAATAGCACTGCATGTTAAGGTAAAAGATCACCCTCAAGGTAAGACTAGGCTCCTCGAGTTGCTTGCCGACTACAGAAAGATCATATTGCTTTACCTGACAAACCACTAGGTCAGACGAGTTTAACTTCACATCGCATATCTTTAAAAGTGGTCACGAACCCGATTTATATGCCAGCTTACAGACTACCTCATAGCCATGGTTCAAGATATGCTGGAACACGAAGTTATCACACATTCAAAGTCCCCTTTCAATTGCCCATTGTTTTTAGTCCCTAAGAAGGATGGAGGTTGCTGCCCGGTCATTGATTTTCGGTGAGTCAACGAAGAAGCTATCCCGGATAGGTACCTGATGCCTGTTCTGAGTGATTTATTGCATTCTTCAGGTAAAGATAATACAGTTTTTAGTAACCTTGATCTTCTTAGTGGATGTTGGCAAATTCCCCTTGGCGAGAAATCTCGTGAGATTACTGCTTTTAGCACTGCTTTCGGCCTTCAAAATGCGCCATTGACTTCCCATAGGGTGATTAACACTTTCTTTGTCGATTTAATAGGCAACACAGTATGTGCCCATTTACAGTAGATGATCTCATCGAAGTTAGTAAAGATGTAGACAGTCATCTTGCCAAACTCCATGAAGTTTTCCTGAAGTTTTCTACAGCGAAACTTATGGTTAAACTTTCTAAATGTGATTTTTTAAAATCAATAATATAATTCCTTGGTCATGTAGTTGACGGAGATGGCATTTATACAGTTGATAGCAAGGCCAAAGACGTTATACAGTTCCCACATACTACAACCGTTGATAAGGTGCGTAATTTTCTTGGTTTATCAAGATATTAGCGGCGAAGATAACGTCGCATATCCTTTTATATAAGGATTTGCGACGTTATCTTCGCCGCTAACTCAGTTACTCAAGAAGGACGCGACTTTTGTCTGGAATGATGAACAGGCGACTAGTTTTATTGCATCGAAGATCAGCACTTACCAATGCACCTGTTTTGGCATTCCCTGACTACACTTAACTGACGCCTCAAGAGTCAAGACAAGGACTCAGGGCTGTATTCATGCAGGTGGACGAACGAGACAAAAATAGAATAATGATTGCTTTTGCCAGCCGTAAGCTTATTGACGCAGAAACACGTCATTTAGCAATGCATCTGGAAATATTAGTGGTTGTCTGGGCACTTAGTGTAGGGATTAAATTTTTTGGACATTCTATAACCGTCCATATGAATCATGTGGCAGTGACGGAGCTGTGCCACGGAAAATACCTTTCAGGCAGACTCGCATTGGATGAGCGAACGTGGTCGCCGACGCTTTGTCTAGGGACATAGCACCGATGACGTCTGTATCACCGTTCATTCTTTCGAATTATGGGATGAACGATGACTTGATCCCTTGTTTTTACAGCCATTTTTGCTCTAGAGTCGGTGGGGGAGGCTAATTTCCCGAAGTAACCTCTTCCGTTCAGTCAATTTGAACTACGATAGGACATACTCTATTGATCCAAATAGACAGCTCAGGGTAATGTTATGCTAATTGTCGTACCTAATACACTTCGTGCAACGGCATTAACGTTGCACCACAATGTATCTCAAGTAGGCTATCCTGAGCGTGCCAAAGCCTTGGAGAAATCAGGAAAAATTATTATTGGAACACAATGAAAAAAGACATAAAGCAGCACACTGATAAATGGTTATCGTGTCCTCAGCATACGGGTACTAGTTTTCCACCTGCTCCAATGCTGGAATACCCTACACCGGGATGTCCATTTGACACAGTCGTCATTGACTTGTTACCACTTCCGAGGAGTCACCAAGAGTCCTTGTATGTACTGGTGTGTGTCGATCATTTCTCTAGATTTGTGATTTTAGCCCCACTTCAGGATAAATCAGCCGAATCTGAGGCTCACGCTCTAGTTATGCATCTCATATGCCCTTTTACTACACTCAAGGTTCTTAGCTCCCACAACGGATTAGAATTCAAGAATCAACTTTTAGCAAAAATTTTGCCTGCAATACGGCATCCAACAAAGCTTCATTACAGATTATCATCCACAGACAAATGGCCTTTGTGAAAGAACCAATAGTAAACTCCTTGTGGTTCTTCGTCATATTGCGAATCCCATGCACAATGCAAGGGAGGTTACCGCAAGCCGTAGCCTCTATTAACGGGTCGATCAATAGCTCCATAGGCAAATAACCCTACTCTATTGTTTATGGTCCAGACAAACGTTTGGTCTATGACGTACTTACAGGCAAACCTCGCCCTGTCTACAATATGGACGATTTCTCTACAAAGCAAGTTAGCGTCTCCACACATCCATGGTCATTGGTCAAGTATAGAAACATTTAGCAGTGTCACGCACCGAAATGATTTATGAGCAACACAAACAGGCTAAGACTATAACTCTAGAAATAGGCGACGTTGTCATGATTAAGAGAACCTAAACGGATCTCCAAACTCCTACTACTTAGGCCTAGCATGCTATCCAGTTTCTAGTATCAAAGGTGATTGTCATAATCACACCACTGACCAACCATTTATCTCGGTAATGCATGAGTTGACACAATCAGTACCCACACCATTGACACGCTCACTGCTGATTAATTAACACAGGTGTGAGATGCGTGGATGCCCATCGCTTGCCTGTACACACTCTTTATTTAACCTCTAATTTTCAATACACAGGAGGTTGTATTTTCTCTTGTCCCAAAATCAATGCTGGGTAAAAGAGTTGGTATGGTCTGCTACACACTGGGACTCGGGATCCATCTTCTTCGTAGTAGGAGAGTTGGTTTGCTTTAGTACGGCTGTATCTATCCCATGTCGTATAGGACATGACGCTGGCCTACCCCAGACTGCTTATTGTATAATAACGACGTCGTTGCTGCCGCTGCTGTGGTATATCATACCTCTTATTCTTTTACCATTGGAGAGTTACACAGTCATGAGAATTATGTGAGGCAGAATCATGAAATATACACCACATATGACCTGTCGGTACAGTAGCAGACTTGGTCTGAGCAACTGCTGAATGAGAATGAGGTGAGTCTTGTTGTGGTCTTGAATTTGCTGTTGTGGTGTGTGATATTTGGGTTGGTTACCACCTTGCTGGAGCTGGCAACCAAAGTCTTTGCTGGTAACAACTGTCAATAGTATGACCTTTCTTGTTGCAGTGTTTACATAATAGTTGTTTTTTAGATTTCATACCAGTATCCTTGGAAACCTTTTGATGAACCGGCGCTACAGGTGTAACTGTTCTGGCCAGTGGGGTTCGGAGTACCTTAAATGCGATCTTACATGCGCAAGAAAGAATCGTATCAGAATGGGTGAGCATATTCATCAGCCTAAGCTTGATTGTACGCAGATTCCCATATAAATAATACAAAAGTCGTATATTCTAAAATGTATGCAAACTGCTTCAATGACATGGTGCTGTAGCATTCAGCCAATCCGAATCATAAAAATTAGCAACGATATCTTGACAGACGTCAATCGCTAGGAAGACACTTTTCATCACAGTTCTTGTGTCCAAACAAGCCGAGGAACACGGTCAGCCCATCTAAAAATCCAATTTAGGTGACCATCCAGTGCTTCCAAATAAAAAGGACAAATTAAGGTGCTTTGGAATACATGATATTTAGGATGAGCGAGACCACTAGCACTCATGGGCAAGACTACCTTGTTTTATATGACAGTCCACGAAAGCCTTGCGGTCCTTATCTCCCGCGATAGAAATATTCTGCATAACATCCTCACATGAACGTAAAACTGTAACTATGTAATAATCATCCACCGCTGTGAGCTCACGAATGCGGTCATTCTGCGGCAGGACTTGTAAGACATTGGAAGTGTTAGTAGACACGCTTGAGCCAGCATTAGCCGTTGTTAGTTGGTTATTAGACAACTGAGATGTCATTGGAGGATTAAAAGAATGTGGGAGGTAAAGTAAGATGTCCTGACACGTTGTTCTTTGGTGTGCAAAGAGAAGGAACCGAACCGTAATGAGGTGTCGTGTCGTATGTATGACTTGACCTAATTTGGGTATGGTGTAAATCAAGCATGGGAAACCCACGGCCCGTGGGTCGCATGAGGCCTGAACCATGTCTTTGTGCGGCACGGGGAGTGATTGAGAAATTCTATTTAATGTGGCCAGAGGATCAGGTAGATGCAGCTAGTTTATGGTGAGTAAAGCAATATCTATTATAAGAATAATCTTCACACACAACTCATTATTGTTTCGTCACCTAAGAGTAAGTAACTATGAAAATGAAACAGTTACACAAATACAAATAGTCAACAATATAAACATTTTAACTTGTGTGTGTTTACGGGCTAAGTTCGGCGCCGTCTGTTTGATGGATCAGCCGCTATGTGGCAGTGGGTCACTTGGGAGTTAACTAAGTTTGGATAAGTCCAAGTGGGGTCACGGGTGGTGGTCACACGGGTCAAAGGTAAAAGTCTCTTTCTTGTTGACAAACTGCTGAGCGCCAGGCCCGCAGGAAAATCAGGGTCCACGACTGGGCCTCCTCCACTGACACTGAAAGCATAGCTATCCTCGCGGGCATTCATGAGGGGGCGACCTATGCTCGCACTCAACGCCGGAACCTCCTTATAATCAGTGACAGCACTTCTGCGCTAGCGAGGCTCAAATTACCCGCCCCTCCTCCCCTGCCGCCCAACACACCCTAGCCGCCGCCGCCGGGCTAGAACAAACTGATGACATCTGTGCCTGTGCCACCCTCGCCCTCTCCCTGAATCATCTCAAATCTCGCATACACGCCGCACAACGAGAAGCATTCGACGAACATTGGACACACCTGAAACAATGGGGTAGCGTCACACTACGCCACTATGACGCTGTAATCGTTGACGACAACCGCCACTACAAAGAGTATCAATCCCTGACTCGATCTCAACAGATTATGTACACGAGACTGCTCCTCGGGTACAGGTACCTATGGGAGTACATTGGCAACCCTGAGCCTGGCCGCATTGTTTGTTAACTTTGTGGCCAACCCGACTCTCACACCCTCCGTCACTACATCCTCACTTGCCCTATGAACCTCCTCCTACAGGTCCCCAGCCGTTACCAACACCTCTTCCCTCCCTGACCAGATATCCCTCCTCCTAGTGACAGACCTGGCACTTGACATTATTAGGGACCTGCCACGCTTTGCCATAAACAGATGAATTGTACCGGGAACTTTCCCCCCACACACTCATCATTCTGTCACTTTATGTAACTTGCTGACAAAACCCATGACCCTTCAGGCTTTTACGCCCTTAATGCATGAGTCGTAAAGGCAAGCATGAACTAAGCATGCTTCCCAGATGGGCGCTATAAACGCTTCTGCGCTTCACCTTGCTCAGGATGTAAGGGGGTGCCCAATAAACTAGCTCCCTCGGTGGCAATCTAAAAAAAAAAAAAAAAAACTCTTCATAGTCCCTCATCCTTCATGCCTGGCTGTTTGTTCTATCTATTTATTAGGTTTCTCCATGGACATTGTTTATTTATATATATATATATATATATATATATATATATATATATATATATATATATATATATATATATATATATATATATAGTAAAATAAATAGATGTGCCTATATGTTGTTTCATTGTAGTTCCTCATGCGCCAAGATTAACATTGACATTATTCTGGTGTATCTGTCTCATAAGTAAGACATGCTGTAACTGTAGAAAAAAATCAACGTAGTCACAGACCACTTCACTCATCTTCTGTTAAATGACAAGAAACATTAACATTTTACTTACATAATTATTATGATGAATTTGTTTCATAAATGGGTATAAGACTGTGATTGTAAAATGAAAATATCGTAAGGTGGAAGTGACGATGAACTGTTTCACTGTCCGTGCTAATACAAGACAGCATTAGCATTACTTTTGGGTGAGGCAGGATATAAATTTTGGTGGGTTGACCCGCAGAAAAATACCTAAATCGTAATGCGGCCCATGACTGAGGAAAGGTTGCCCATGCCAACTGCAAATCACCAAATGATTGATTGATTAATTGTTCACTACTCCCAATGTAAGTGTTTCACTGTAAATCAGTTTGTGTTCCATGCAAATCTTCCGAAAGAACAGTATCAATATCAAGCCGGTAGAGGGCACTACATCAGTAGGTACTGCGTTTTCTGATTGATCAGAGTCACTATTGTAATCTTCAGTTAATTACGTAATGTCTGGACCAGGCAAATGAAATAAATTATCCTTAAATGATAATGCAAAAAAATACAAGATTATACAAATAATAACCTTACCCACCCATTTATAGTAAATGAATGAAGGTATAAGTGAATCACTAAAAAATATGAAAAAAAAACGAAAATACTATTACATAAGTAATACACAAAGAATGGCACTTATAAATAATGACATCATTAACATTAATATAGAACTAACATATTTGTACTTTGAAAAGATATATCTATGACATCATTAAAATTAATATAGAATTACAATATTTGTAGTTTGAAGATTATTAACATTATTAACCTGACATATTTGTGGTTTAAACATTATTATCCTTCCTGGGGAATAATAAAAAAAAAAAAAATCAGCCTTTTCTACGTCTGAGGTTTGGAAGATTATTTAGATACAAACCCAAAAATAATTTTTGCCTTTGTTCTAGAGTTCTTTAGAACAGTTATTGAACCGGGATCACAAGTGTGATCACCATCCAGCCAGGTAGAACTCTTATTATAATCTTGTCCATCCATTTACAGTAAATTAATCTAAATTCTAGTTAAAATAATTAAAGTATCAATAGATGAACAGGTGAAATATACTGGAAATTATATTACATCAGTGTATATAAAAAAATATATATACTACATAATCACAATTACTGGCAATATATTACATCAGTATATATTAACATAAGTAAGACACCTACAAAATAAAAATAATCTGCAGTCTCACAACGGCTAAAGTGTGATGGTATGCTGTAGAAATATATGTTTATGAATAAAGTATACGTCTGTAAAATACCTATTCCTTGTAGGCTTGACACGAAGAATCCTTTCTGGAATTTCTTGAATGTGAAAATGTTGCCGCAAATCCCCTAGAATTGCGTGTGTCACTCGCAGGAGACACAGCTGATACGAAGGTTCCGGTGACTGGGTCAATGTCCACGAAAACCCTGAGTACAGCAAATTGTAGAAGCTGCTCCCTGCCAGTGAACTCAAGGACTCTGGGGTTCACTGGGTACACTAGTGCATCCACCACGCCATCTCTACAACCTTCGTGGTCGGAGATGCAATTGTTATCACAAAAGGGGATGTTGGGGCACTGGCAGCTGGGGGTTAATTCTTCACGAAACTGTTGATTCACGTCCTGGACGGTGAACGATTCATTTGCAGAACTAATGTTCACTTCAGCTCACAGGAGTATTGCCATATAACAGCAATTATCAATAACTCAGTAATGGTTATTGATAAAAAAACAATTGTACATCATCTTGGATGACAAAATGAGTATCATTCAATAGAAACCTTCTCACGACGGTATATATCCACATACACTAAGGAAAAAAAAAATTATATATATATATATATATATATATATATATATATATATATATATATATATATATATATATATATATATATATATATATATATATATAAACTTCAGGAACCCCCCCAAAAATTTCAGTTTCTATAAGAAAAAATTGACATTGATCTTAGATAGAATTCGGTCCTTTGCGCTGCCACGTATGAAACTGTATAATTCTGTTTTTATATAAAACAGTAGGAGTAACAGAACAGCTTATCTCAACTGTTACTCGACTCCAGTGTGACGAATAACCTCTGTTATGAGAATTGTCACGATTACTTGGAAGTACACTTGACTAACTGTAAACTGTAGACTGTAGACTGGTCACCTTAGACTGGTCCTAGACTGGGTCCTCTTAAGCTACGTTTTGCCAACTATGTAACAATATTTTCTTTTGTTCTCTAAAAGTATAAAACATCACTGTTTTTTTTGTGTGTAACACTGACACCTTTGTAACAATGTATAACACAGTATCTGTTGGGGTGACTATTACCGTGTATACCAACTACTTGCGAAGCTGTCATATATGTAACAACCTTCCTGGGTTGTCACCACTTGCAACAATCACTTGTGAAGCATGTTACCTTATATTCTAGACGAATTAAAATATAGATAAAGTTTACTGGATCTTCAGTAACGAAATCCAGTAGGTTCCTTTTGTATATTTATTATAAAAGGTTTCTATGTACACTTTCAAAGAGGATTATCACCGTAACTTAATCACTGTAGCTATTAGTGTTAAATGAGGATGGAGGCTATCTTAAAGTAGCTCTTCTAAAATACGTCCGATTGATGTAAGATTGGGAGTGATCTTGAGTAGGGACCCTCGAGGGAGAACGGAAAGACAGAAGCACATCAACGCTGGCTCTAAATAACGTCTTCCTCCTGTGAGTGATATCAAACTACTGCCCGCAATAGGTGGCCAGGGAGCCGGTTACTTATCCCTTAGCTCAGCAAGTGACGTGGCTTCCCATGGACACACCTTATCACGTGCTCTGAACATGAACCTCATAGCTAGTGGAAAGTTACAGGGGATAATAGTTATGCAAGTCTAATGTAATTAACCCACATTTATATAAATACTTCTGCCTAATAATACAGGGGCTAAAACAGTATCAATGTCACCTAAAGGTCCAACCACATTGCCTCCTATGATTACGAGTAGTGTGCCATGAGAGCTGGCAATTACTGTCCGAGCAAAACAAAGCGTTGGGCATTAAACACAAATTTGGAACGTTTAAGAATGAAGAAACACAAAATCAAGATTGAGACATGGAATGTGAGGATATGATATGTGTACGAGTATACATTTGTAGGGAAATGAAAAGATTGCAGTGCGACATTCTGGGATTAGGTGAAGTAAGATGGACAGGTTCAAATAGAGTTGGGATATTGGGCAGTGTCAGATAGTTTTGTTTGTCAAAAGTAAGGCTAAACCCAAGGACTTGGTAATAATATCGGTTTATGTACCAACAAATGGTAGTGGCGATGAAATTTTAGAAGAATTTTTGAAGAGTTAAGGAAGGCAAAAGACACCGTGAAATTTAAGGAATGGCTGATTATAATGGGTGATTTTAAAGCAAAGGTTAGGAAAGGAAAAGAAGCACCAGAAGTAAGACCACATGGGTTGGGTAATAGAAATGAAAGAGGAGGAATAGTGATTAACTTTTGTAGGGAAAACAAGATAATAATTATAAATACATGGTTTGAACAACACTCCAGGTATCTCTATACATGGATCTCACCTCAGGTTAATGTAAATAACATTATCAGGAATTAAACAGATTGCATGTTAATTCAGAAAATATTCAGATATTCAGTATCCCGAACCAAAACCTATCAAGAGGCAGATTTTAAGTCACACCACGTCCCGGTAATGAGTGCGGCTAAGATTTAAAAAAAATAACAATAAAAGCAATGGACATAATTAAATAGATTCAATGAAGCTCAAAACAGAGGCAGGGATAGAATGTGAAACTGAAACTGGAAATATACTTTCATTATTGCTAGTGGAAGAATTTGATGAACAAGAATCAGGACAAAAAAATTTAAAGAAAGTGGATAAACGAAGAAAGATGATAAAAGGAAGTGGGAATTACAAAAACTGAACAAGGAAATAAAAAAAAGGAATGTAGACAAGTCAAGGAAGATAATATACAAAGGAGATAGAAGATGACGACAGAAGACATAACTGTAGGGAAATGGACAGAAAGATTAAACAAACGAACCAAAAGAAAATAATTGGGGTGGGACTATTAAAAGTAAAGACATTAAGATCCTGTTTGAGGCAGCCATAAAAGAGAGATTGGCAGAGTATGTAGAAAAACTGTACAATGAGAAGGATAAAGTAGAATTAAGGAAAGATAAATAAAGATCGAGCTACCAATTCTGGAAACAGAAGTTAAAAGAAAATATTTGTAACAACCTTTGTGATTTGATATGTATATCGTAACTATTGTTGCTAAACGTAAACTACTACTACTTTGCTGTCATTTGGAATTGAGTATGACGATTATCCAGCTATGTTATCGCCGCTGGCTTCAACTACAGTGCTGGCGTTGCCTTACCCGAACAATCATTTCAATCTATCAGCCTGGGACCATGTGCGCCCCCCTCCCCCACGCGACCTGCACAAACAAGATGCCCTGATTCTGCTGAGTGTATGGTTTAAAGTGTGGCGTGGCCGCCTGGCCTCTATGATGCAGATCGCCTTCTCAAGTGATGCTGTGAGGACCATGCAGCCACCAGCCCTCTGTGGTAAACACCGACTCCCAATCCTGGCCGAGTTTTGTGCTGGAACAATTTGTACAGTACTATTGTCCCTTGGAACACCATCCTGGTTCATTGACCCGCACTTGTAAGTACAGCTAAAGTGATGACATACCCCTCAGTACTGAAATATTGTGGACTAATTATGCCTACTCGTTTCTGCCTTATCTGGAGAAATAAGACAATGCGGAATGAAATGTAACTAAGATTAATAGAGTTATGAACTTTGTATCATGTCACTACGCTTAATCATCTATTGTAATTAAGATGAAATCGTCTGAGACTAACAAATTATGTATCAGATAGATCACCATGTAACACTAATGAACGCCTTGTTCTCTGCAGGTTTTGACCACATCAATAAATATTGAATGCGTCAAATGGCGAGTTTCAATCATTCCCTTCGACTTGCCCGTCACCTGAACGTCCTTAACCAAGGCGTTATCAAAACAATACGGGAGGGCTGTCGAAGGGAATTCTCAACTACCATGAGGACAAGAGCAGCATGGGACGAGCCACCAACGCCGGGAGTTTCAGCGTGGGAGAGCGTAGGTCGTCAATCAGCACCCACCCACAGTGGGTGGGACGTCAACAGGGAGACAGTGATAGCGAGTGTTGTGTTTGAGTGAAGTGTTTTAAATACCCGGACAGTGTCGCAAAGCGAAGGTTTCTGAACACCCGGACAGTGTCGTAATGTTTGGTCTGGGCGGACGGGGAGTTAGCGGTCGCTCGGACACGCACGCCAGTGATTATAACTAACAGCTGATCTTCCTTTACCAGTGATATACCATAGTATATCAAATATCACCCAAAAAAAACTATGCTAAAATTAAATATCTTACCTCAGATTATTTGCAGTTCTTATTGACATTATATTTGATATTGGAAGTTTAGTTAGCCAGAAGAACACACATAAAAAAATAATAATGATAATAATAACAGCACTAATATTAATAAAAATATTTATAATAATAACAATGATAATAAGGAACCATGAAGAAATAGGTAATTGAAAAGGGTCCTCTTTTGAACATTTTCACCCACCTGACAGTTCCTAGCATATCTCGGGGACCGGACGGGGTGACAGTACTCCGGATGGGGAAGCACTTAACTTTTGTTGATCGTTACGAGGGACGGACTGTCTAGATATCTGAACGACCTTCTTATAAGACCTAATAATTTATTTGCCTGATTTACCTTCGTCTCGCAATGGCCCGAGAACTTCAGCTCATTGTCAACATACACACCTAGGTCCTTCTCACATTCAGTCTCAAATAGTGCAGTTTCTTCAACCAGTTGAGACATAAAATTATGATACGCCTCCTTACCGTTGGTACACCCCAAGTGCATCCTCTTACACTTCGTGACATTGAATCGCAGTAGCTATTTCTTCGACCATTGGAGCTCACAGTGATCCTTCTGCAGCTCTTCACAGTCCGTTTGGTTTTTTATTTCCCAGAATAACTTTGCGTCATCGGCAAATATTTGTATGGAGAAGTGTACAACGTCAGGCATGTCATTTATGAAACAAACAAACAACAGCGGGCCCAATACACTGCCCTGTGGTACCCGGTTTGTGACGGGTACAGATGATGAATTATTGTCGATATTACCATCCCGTTCCAGAGTATAGCTGCCTACTACCCAACAACAACTCTTTGGAAATATAATATCACCGTTTAATATAAGACTTCAAGCTTATCAAAAGAAAAGGACTGGTAACGACTGTAGCACCATCACATAATGGGAACACCACAGCAGATTAAATGCCAACACGTGGTAACAATACGTTATATCCACAATAATATTAAATCACGTCATTGAGGATTTACAGTTTGTATACGAAGGCTATTTCTCTGTTATCTTAATTAAATTCACCTTGGAAAAGGACGCTCTGCATCAACATTGGACGTCAGAAGTGACAACACTTACTGTACATTGCAAATGTTCAAAACATTCATATTTTGCATCTCTCTCTTCATTTAAAACGCTCAAAACATGTTTTAAAATAACTGACTCTTTTGGGGTATAAATATGCCGCCAGTCTCCACAACTTACTATTTAGTTCGAATCTTTTCTTTATTTCCCTGCACACTATTACTATAAATCTCTGCACCACGTCTTATAATGCCCTAGCCTTTGGAAGGTGGCATTTAATTGCGATCCTGAATATATCTGATTGACTGGTACATATCGGGAATCATCGGTTGGATCAATACCATGCATTTGGAGTTTGACACAATATGTAAAATGGCAAAGGGAGTTTAGCAATAACAGATGCAGTTGACATATGCTTTGTGGATTAAATGTAAAGTTGGGGCCTTACTCTGAAAAATCAAATTTATTGTGTTGAGTTGTGGTAATATGTAATTCAAAATTCAAGTAGCAGAATATAAGTCTCTCCTCGATTACCCTGTTATGAAAATACAGTTTGAGGGGGTTGCCACTGTTGGAGTATTCTTGCAACAGCTTCATGGAGTGACAATCACCTCGTGGCACAAGCATGAAATATTTGTGTGGTTTTGAGTTGACAAACCCTGGAGTTTCTAAACTCGCATATCCTTTTGGCACTATGGGAAAGGTAAATGTACACATTTCTCAACACATCTTCACGAGTACGTGGCCAGGACTTTGCTGCTTTGCTGGCACAGAGATGCATGCTATGTGCAACGCGTTTAAATATGGTAATGCCAAGCATTTAAACTTTCATTTTGCTAGTTACACAGTTATATTCGCCCATAATGTTTGATGCCCCATCTGTAGCAGACTCAATGAAGTTGTTCAATGGTATATCATGTGTAGTGAGGCACTAACAGCATGTTATATTTTCACCAGTCGAACCCTGATTACCTTCAAATATGTTAATCAAATCCAGCATCGCAATTTTGTCAATATCTCTTCGGATCATAATACTGCACTATCATTGCACGTGATTTACTTAATGAAGTCGGTACTTTCGTCAATAATTACACTAAATTTATTTGTAGTTTCCTAACCAAGTTTTGAGAAGGACATTTTCCTAAGGCTTGCACGACGACCTTGCACCTGGTCTGCTTCGTTGCCGTTTGAGCGGCTGTCTTGAAATCGGGAACATTCGCTTATTGAGGTCGACATGGTGGTCACATAAGCTAAAGGGATATTAAATTTATTAGGCTATACTTGCAACTGAAGATTGTGAGATCAAATGTTGCTAAACGAGTAAGGTTTCTGCCACCTTTACTTGAGACACATTAATCATGACCACTTATTGAACCGTGCCATTACATTTGGGCTAAAATACAAGAGGAAACAAACACCAAGTCACCTGAATGGCATCATGTTCCGCGGTGCTCAGTATGGCCCCAGAAGGGTGAAGACGTGTCAGGTTGATCAAAGTCACCGCCGCCAGGCTGACCACAATGAGCAAACGTGCCACCCGGAGCAGAGGGTCTAGCTTTGAGGAGTTCTTCCTTACCCGCATGCTGTCTTGAGGTGCTGTGGCGTTTAACGATGATCTCTTGGCACTTACGTATTTATGGCAGACCTGACGATATGCCTTCGTCGGAGTTCCTGGTACTCAAGCTAGTCAAGAGCTAAAACGTCCTTCGATAGCCAATTTTCTTGGAAATGGGGACGAGGAGGCATAATCTGGAGATGTCAGTTGTTGAGAATATGTTAGACGATTACTCACAAGCATTAAATAATCTCCGTGCACCCATGTGGCATGCATAGGTGTAAAGGCCTGGGACTTAGGGATAGAAATCCCTTACCAGACTAATCAGGATCTTTAAGAAAGGAAAGTCAAGGACTATGGTTTTCTGAGGAATAACAAACAACCGTTTGAGATTGACATCTCTTTACTATAAAAAATATAACACAAAACTCTGACACCACTCAACAAACATCAAACAACAATTACGGGAGTCAAACAATTAATGCAGTCAACAGTTAAAGGAGTCAAACAATTAAGGGAATCAAACAATTAATGGAATCAAACAATTAATGGAATCAAACAATGAAAGGGGAATCAGCAATTAATGGGATCAAACAACAAAAGAATCAAACAATGAACAGATATTTTCTACGGCAGCGGCCCTAGGGAAGGTTCTGGAACACAGTGATCCACTCTCAGGGGAAGCATCCATTCAACTCCTCACTCGAGCGACAGTGGCCGATGTCTTGATACAGCAGACGAAACACCTGGGCACAGACGGTGGAAAGGAGCTGGCGGCCGTGGCGGCTGCGGTAGTGGTTTGGGGTAGGTGTCCAGAGATTAACAGACGAATTGTGAGGGTCTGGGAAACCAGCCCACGAGTCCAGGACCTATGATGAGATCACAGCCAGAATTTGACGAACAGCGGGGGAAGATAGTGACTGTATGACGGCTGGGGTGAATCTGTCCAGTGACACTGGTAGCAGCGAGTTCATACCTCAGTCCAACCCCCCCAAGTGGGGGTCACGCCAGCAAACAAGCAAGTAAGCAGCGGTAACGAGCAGGAAGATCGTTTCCGCCCTTACAATAAGATTACACCAAATATAGAGGTATTGCAGAGAACCTCTAGTTGAACATAAGATTACGTGCACATACATGTAATTCACATAAAAGATATTAGTTATGTTGATTGAGTGTGCAATAACGACAGTAAATACACCAATTACCAAGACAGACTGATGACTACATGAATCAGAGCCTCTTAATTCATAAGCAACACCAAAGATGTTAGTGAACAGCAATCCTGAAAGAAGATTGTACTATGAGATTCAATACACAGACAATTTAGTCGGAGTTAATTTGTTACAGTTAGACATGACCGTGATCCAAGGTCGTAAATACAGATGTGTATTAAGAAATATTAAGTAGATTATCTTGAACGATACCAGTTTCCGTTTTCTATGTATGAAACGGCACAAACTGCTTCATGGAACATTATCCAAAGGTAGTAAAAAAACTAATTCATCATAACAAATACAATTAGACCAAATGTGAGACGATACTCGCCGATGATATAAGGAGCCTTACATAGTGGTTGCCAGACGAAAACCTCAGAAGTACTAATCAGTGTACAATGCTTCTGCTTTCACTACACGATGGTGCCAGAATGACCATATCCGTTGACCTGACAACCTCATCGTCTTTTCTACTGCATCAACAACGAATTAATATGTTACTAAACCTTACGTAAAATAAGGAAATCGTCGAATGATATCTGAATTTCATGTCCTCCTTTGGTATTGCATACTTGTACCCTTAAATTGGAAACATACATTACAGCAGCACTGGTCGGGACATAGAGTGTGGACCACAGGTTGCGAGTATTCCTTTTCGTACAGTCAGAGCTGCCGCCCGCTACTGAGATTACGAAGGAAAGGAAGATTGATTCATTACCACCGGTTTAAGGTAACAAATAACCAACTCAACGAAGTACACGGTAAGCGTGATTAAATATATTTGTAACACGGCAAGCAATCAGCAGTGAAATGCCGCTTGTAACACCGTAGGCAATCGGCAATGAAATGGTACTTGTAATACCGTAAACAACAGGCAGTGAATTGCCAGCTTGTAGCACTGTAAAAACCGGCAGTGAAATGCCACTTGTCACACCGTAAACAATCGGCAGTGAAGTGCCACTTGTAACACCACGAGCAACCAGCAGTGAAGTGCCACTTGTAACACCGTAAGCAATCGGCAGTGAAGTGCCACTTGTAACACCGTAAGCAATCGGCAGTGAAGTGACACTTGTAACACCATAAGCAACCAGCAGTGAAGTGCCACTTGTAACACCACAAGCAATCAGCAGTGACCTACTATCGTCAAACATAAATTCAAGCAGGCGGTGAGCAGTGGTTCATCGAACAAACTTTGAGACCTAACCGGAGCTGTAAATGAATATCAATAAAAGGACAAGAGGTTGTGGAAATGGATCCAGAGCAACGAAGGGGAAAGGTGAACATGGACAAAGGAGACCGAGACCCAGAGGTAGAAGTTGTCCCTCCAGAGCTGAAGGGGGCCACCCTCTGCCTGAGCCTGAATGGTCAGCACTTGATCAAAATCCCTGGTCCAACATGATGGCGGAAGTGCAACGAATTGTGACTGAAATGCTGGAGGTGTATTTCACAAAGGGGGAAGAAAGGGAAGCAGCACGACGTTTGGAGTTTGGGAATGGCAAATTTGAACAGTCAGAAGGTTCTCAGAAAAGTTCTGGGGACACAATTCCTGAATGAATACCGACTGCAGTGTGAAGCGGAAACAATAATAAATAGTCGAACCATCACACCTGCGTCGAGTGACATGAGAGAACTGGAAGACACTTTCAGAAGAAAGATATAGAATGGGTATTCAACCCTCCAGCGGCTTCACACATGGGAAGAGTCTGGGAACGGCAAATCCGAAGTCAGAAAGGTTTTCAGAGCAATTGTGGGGACCCAAGTCCTTGATGAATATCGACTGCAGATGCTATTTTCTGAAGTGGAAGCGATCATAAATAGTCGACCCATCGCACCTGCCTCGAGCGACGTGAGAAACCTGGAAGTGCTTACACCAGCCCATGTCCTCCACGGTGGCCCACACGCTGACCTGTAACTGGGAGGATGTCTTCTGAAGGACTCATATCAACGACGGTGGCGGCACGTGCAGTTCCTAGCTGACCGCTTCTGGAAACGCTGGGTGAGGGAGTACCTTCCACTACTCCGCAAAAGACAGAGGTACTATCGTGCACCAAAGTCGTGTCCACTACCCATCCACTGTGAGGGTTCGAAATGCCTTGAGTCTGAAGTTTCGAAACAGCTGGGGGAAATGCTATGGTCGGCCAACAGATGTCGCCCACTGTAGTGTGTGTGTGGGGGGGGGGGATAGAGGAGGTGGGGGTTAGTCTAGTAACAGGCTGTGTGTAGGTGGAGCATAACATTGTGAATTCCGCAATCACTGATAAAAATAAGAATGTCATGAAGATAGTTAATATTATTAAGCATGGTGAGAGATGTGTAACGGGTAAATAAAAACACTATAACGACCATATCTCTGCCGTTCATGGCTACGACGGTGAGACTGATGGGCATACCAGTAATTAATTCTCTATGACTACCAGTAATGGTAGTAATGGAGAATACACAAGTTGTTACCAAGGTTGGCGCCACCCACACCAGGGGAAGGAGGTGATGTCGAACACTGAAACATGCTGAGGTCTCACTCCTACCATCGTCGTCACCAACAGGTAAGTCACATTAATTTGTTAGCATACCTCATGTCGTCCTTATACTATTGCAGGGTGTCCCATGAGTGACAGCAGATATTTGTAGAGGTGAAAGAATATGTGATATTGAGTTGAAAATCTTCTATACGAATAAGCATTTTTCGGTTTACTTCAGGCGTGAGGTGGGTTGTAAAAATTACGCAGGGCAAAAATTTTGCCATGTTATATTTTATTTTTCTTACCAATTGCAGCCATACTGTGTGCTGTTGTAATCCTTAATGGTGGATAACATAAGGCCTATTAATAGCGTGAAAACCCGTTTGAAGATACTGTATTGTTCCATAACTTGCATTAAACAACATTATACGTTCACGAGTTCCAACTCAGCGCCTTGCCTCCCTCCTCCCCCCCCCCGCCTCTACCTACCCAACTATTAAACCTCATAATTTGAGTATTGGGTTACCACACTATGTATATTCTGTATGCTGTATTTATATTATGCTATGTATATTATGTATGTGCTCCATTTATGTATTATTTATTTAGCCTAGCTAGTAGCGTGTGGCAATGTATTTATCAATGTCCCACATGCTTAATTAATGTGCCTGGCGACGTATGGAAGCTGCTAATGTATCACTTGCCATACGTCGTCTATAGAGCAGTTGACCAGCGGACAGGTTGAAGAGCGCTACTCTCCTTGTGTACATATCTCTTATCCAGTAAATCGAACCTACAAAATCTATACAGGTGTTTGTGTTCGCTCCTGTATATTGAACTTATTACCCAGAACACGAACATGGCGCAGTGAACCGGTTTTACTGGATAATTACGAGTGACAGTGCAAAGTTTGTGGAAAGCCGGCTTATGGACCCCTTGCCCTGTGTCAACCGCCGCCCGCCACCCCTCCTCGAAGAATTTAGCAACTTTGAGCAGTGTCAGTGACAGTGATTTTCTGTGAAGTGTTTAGTGCATTGTGTGTTTCGTGCCATTCATGTGTGACCTTGTTCTAAAGGATTCCCAAGGTACACGGCATGTTCTGGGCATTTGTAAGGAGTAGACTTCAGTACACCTCCCCTCGCGAAGCCTGGAGGGTAACTGCCGCTAGTCATCGTCTCCACCCCCCCTCACAGTGTCGTCTCCACCCCCCTCACAGCTCGAGGCGGGACGCTCTCGCCCGCCTGGCACACACACATACATGTACTAACACACTGACATCGGCGATTGCCTTATATATATTTTATATATATAATCTACTTATCTGTGTATTTAATTAATTTTTTGTCTGAGATCTTGTTGATACGACGGGCTGACCGGTCAACACTGATTTAAGACACAGTACACAGATGAAGTAGTTATGTCTCGTGGCTTACGTAGTCGTGGAGCCAGCGCCCGGATGAGTCAGTCGGATGATAGTTCCGCAGAGATGGATGACCAGGCTGACCATGACGCTCCAGCTCCCACAACATCGCGCAGCCCTTCACCTCGATATTCAGCGTTGTCTCCAGAGATAATTGCTTTATTGAAGTTTATGAGAGATGAAAGGCGCGAGGATGAAGCTAACAGACGTGCGGCAGACGAACGCAGAAGACAAGCAGAAGCAGAGAGAGACCACCAACGGAGATTGGAAGACAGTGCACAGTTTGAAGCTTTGATATCTCGCCTCACTGTTAACCAAGCCCCTGGCTCTAACACTGCCTCGGTACTGACTGGTTCAGATACCTCATCAATGCTTCCTTCACGCCCCCCAGCCCCACCTAAAGCAGCAGCTCAAACACCGCCCATCTTGATACCTGATGTGAATTTCCAAACTTTTCGTGAATGGCGGCGACGGTGGACTGATTATGCTACGTTGGTGGACCTCCAGAGTTTGTCACAGCCTAAACAACTCATCCAGCTGCGTATGTGCCTGTCCTTGGAAATTCAGCGTGTCTTAGAACATACGCTGCAGGTACCTCCGACCTCTTCGCTGTCTGTAGAGGAGGTACTGGACATTCTACAACGGCACATCAAAGGACAGCAGAATGAAGCTCTGCGCAGGAGGGAATTGTTTAGCTGCAGACAGATGGAGGGTGAGACTTTTGACGCCTTTTATGTACGTCTTAAGAGAGCCTCGGAAGAGGTAGATATATGTCTAGGCCACCACCAGCAGTGCGAGGAAACCCAGTTGAAGCAGGTGATTCTGATGGGTGTTAAGGACGAGGAACTTGTCCAACGCCTCACCTCCCTCGACTCTTCCTCTTCTCTCAAGGATGTGTTGACGATATGTCGCTCCTATGAGGCTGCCAAGTGTGCCACCTCTGCCATCCGAGCTCCCCCTACAGCTGTACGCGCTGTGTCCCGGTACAAGAAGGACAAGAAGTCTGCTCCTACGCCTTCGCCCACCACGTCCACGCCCGGTTCATTTTGTAACAACTGTGGTAAGCAGCACGGAACACAGGTGTGTCCAGCTGCTGAGTCTACATGCAACAGTTGTGACCGTAAGGGCCACTGGTCACTCACAGTACGGTGCCCAGCCAAACGCGTCCAGTGCAATGTGTGCGGTCGTCTGGGCCACTATGACAAGTGTTGCCCTTCCAACAAACCCAAGGGACAGCGTCGGCGGAAGCTTCAGCTCCCTTCCACCAGAGAGGGCCGCCCACAGTCTTCCAATCAGAAGCATGACTACCCTGGACAACGCTCGAGCCATATTAGGAATGTGTGCTCCCCCCCGCGTCCCAGGACCAAAGTCCCCCAGTACATCAGTGTCATTGTGACCTACCGCAGTGTGTCATCCCGTCTTCAGATGTTGCCCGACACCGGCGCTGATGCTACAGTCATCGGTCCCCAGCATTTGCAATGCTTGGGGCTCTCTCCAAGTGATCTAGGACCGCCCCCCAAGGATCTCCGCTTTACGGCAGATGGTTCACAGATGACCCCGGCCCTGGGTTCACTCCAAGCACAAGTCACCTTTGGCAACAGGTCGTGTCAAGCCTGGATTGATGTGCATAACGGTGTCCCGACTCCTTTGCTGTCCTACAGACATTGTCAAGAGTTGGCCATCATCTCCCAGGACTTCCCAACACCGATTCTCGAGGTAAAATACGCCACAGGGTGCACGAAAGGAGCAGCAACTACCCTGCTGCCGCCCTACCCCTACCTCTGGCCAGTGACACCTCTCCTTCCGTAGATGTCCCTGCTGCTTCAAGTCTCCACGCCTTGGCTCGCCTCCACGACAGTCACTGTGGAGCCGAGGCCACCAAACGGCATGCAAGACAGACTGTGTTCCGGCCTGGCATCGACCCCGACATCTCCAATGCTGTCCAGGTGTGTAAGCCCCGCCACGTACTACAACCCAGCCAGCAGCAGGAACCCTTTATGAGTGACGACAACCCCACCCGCCCCTTTGAGTCTGTGTCGGCCGACTTTTTCTCTGTGTCAGGAAAATCCTTCCTTGTTATCATCGACCGTCTCTCTGGTTGGCCGGTTGTCATCAAGTGCGGTAATGACACGACGTCTGCCGCCACCATCAGCAAGTTCCGCCACTACTTCCGTGACGTGGGCGTTCCTGTGCGCCTGCGAACCGACGGAGGGCCTCAGTTCACAAGCCGGGACTTTGCTGTGTTCCTCGACCGATGGGGAGTCCGGCATGTGTTGTCATCGCCCCATTACCCGCAGTCCAACGGCCACGCTGAGGCTGCTGTCAAATCCCTGAAGCACCTCATCCTTAAGGTGGCCCCTTCTGGGAACATTGACTGCCAGGCCTTCGACCGGGGTCTTCTTGAACTCCGCAACACACCTAACTACACCGGACGCTCCCCCGCCCAGGTTTTGTATGGACGCCCCCTTCGTTCTTGTGTCCCTGCTCACCCTCAATCCTTCTCCAAGGAGTGGCAGGCCAAGACAGAGGATTGTGATCGCCGAGCTGCCGAACGTGTTCAGGACGTCGTCGCCCGCTACAACGACCACGCCCGTTCTCTCCCCAGGTTGAGTGTCGGCACTCAAGTCCGTGTTCAGGACCCGACCTCCCTACGTTGGGACAAAGTAGGCGTAGTCATGGGTCTCGGTAGGTCACGGGACTACCAGGTGCGGTTACCCAGTGGTCGTGTGTGGTGGAGGAACCACCGTTTTCTCCGCCCCGTAACAATGCCTTCTGCTGACCCCGCCACCAGTGTTGAGTCCCATACCCTTCCCAGTGATCTAGTCCCTCGACGCCATGTTCGTGTTCTGGGTAATAAGTTCAATATACAGGAGCGAACACAAACACCTGTATAGATTTTGTAGGTTCGATTTACTGGATAAGAGATATGTACACAAGGGGAGTAGCGCTCTTCAACCTGTCCGCTGGTCAACTGCTCTATAGACGACGTATGGCAAGTGATACATTAGCAGCTTCCATACGTCGCCAGGCACATTAATTAAGCATGTGGGACATTGATAAATACATTGCCACACGCTACTAGCTAGGCTAAATAAATAATACATAAATGGAGCACATACATAATATACATAGCATAATATAAATACAGCATACAGAATATACATACACACACCTAAACACTAATCGACTACTTATTCTCTCCCCACACTCCCCCTCCCCCTCCCCCCACTTCTCCCTCCCCCACCTCTTCCATTCCCCACCTCTTCCCTTCGTCCCTCCCCCAAGACTAACGTCAATCGAACATTCCATCCCATCACATTACCTTCCCCTGCATTCCCCAACCTCCCTCCCCCTATTCTACCCATGGCGACGAATTGGACTACTGTAATGAACACTCACAGAACCGACGACATGGCTCCTTCCCCTTGTATTTAGAGTTAAAACCTTTGCAACAAAGGTCAATCCCACGTAACTTGAGCCGGATTAAGATAAGTGGAAAAAACAAGCAACACCCATGGCCACCCCCCTACCCCAACCTAAAATCATAGCCACCACGTTTCTATCTCCATCCGTTTCCCTCTATCTATAATAAAAAGTGTAACCCTACTCAGAAAAAATAATGAATGGGACCTCCAAACAAATTAAAGATGAGGTGCACCCCACCCAAATAGGGATGGGCCCTCCATTTCCTTTTGCCTTCTTTACTCCACATCCTTTCCGCCCTCCCATCGCCCCAGTCTCCCCAACCTACCACCCAATACCATGCAGTGGGCAGAAGGCCACACATTTTCTCTCCTCCTAAAAGTCTGTTCCGTTTAACCCACATTCTTTCACTACTAAACCTTCTTCCCCCTTTCCTATACTTCGCTATAGCTATCTGTATCTCCCGCCTCGACTCCGCCATTTGTAATGGTTGCCTTGAAAAAAGAAAAATCCATATATGTATAGAAGTTTTATACTCAGAATTACATATTCTTTCACCTCTACAAATATCTGCTGTAATTAGTGGGACACCCTATTATAATTATATGACAGTTGTTATATGAGCTCCTTAGTTAACTTCACCATAAAAATATGGTGTTTGATGTGCTATGCGTTTGGTGGTCATATTTGCCGCACGTTACCTTACTCGGTTATGTTACACCCCCAGTTGCAACCTGGGAGTTTGGGTTGGGTAATGTAGTATTTTGAGCTGAAATGGAATTCAGAACGACTCGATGAACATGAAGAAAAAAGTTTTTATATAACGAACCCTAACGTAATGTAACCTATTACAGTTATATGTAATCTTGGACGAACATGTCATAGCTGAAAATTGTCAAAGAAATATGTAAAGCAGTGGAGAACCATATATTTTGATTATCGGCGAGGCTAACTACCTATAAACAATTAATATTTGACGATTGGCAAAAGTCCTGGGAAAATGAACCAACAAGTCATAAGCTAAAAATGATAAAATCATCAGTTTATCCTTGGTCATCATCAAAACAATCCTCTCGACATCACGAAACTATTCTGAATCGTCTAAGAATTGGGCATACGCGATTGACGCATGGCCAACTCATGCCTTCTCCTAATGGAACCCCACCTATATACTCCAACTGCCCAACACAAATAACAGTCCAACATATTCTCATTGAATGCCCTATTTATAATCGGTATCGAACAATGTGCTTCACTAACCCTACAATGTAAGATATTTTAGCAGAGACCTCAAAATTTTCCCTAAGTGCAGTTTTGACCTTTTTGAAATACTGTAATCTCCTCCAAACAATATAACACTAAATTATAGAAACACAAATATATGATAACTAATCCCTCTGGCCAGCAAGGTGATCCAAAATTAAATACGTTGCTACTACGAGCAGTGGATGTGAAGGATTCACCTCAAACCCCTGTTTGTTTTATGATTATGAGGGAGTTCTTATGCGTAATTTCAGACCTGTTGATGAGACGAAACATGGGGAGGAGTCCACCAAATTGTAGTTCCGTCTTGTTACCAGAAGGATATCTTGAGCTTAGTACATGATTTTGTTAGAGGGAATCTAGGGGTTAACAGGACTTATATGAAAATTATACCTAACTTCTTTTGGCCTGGGCTAAGGAAGGGTGTATCTGATTACTGTAAAACTTGCCAGGTGTGCCAGGTAGCTGGAAAACCTAACCAGTTGATTAAGCCAGCACCCTTGAAACCCATTCCAATTACAAATGAGCCCTTCAGTAAATTAATCATTGATGTAGTTGTCTCTTTGCCAAGAACGAAAAAAGGAAATCCGATTTTATTAGCAGTTATGTGCTCTGCCAAGATATCCTGAGGTATTCCCGTTAAGAAGAATTACTGCCCAAGTTGTTGCTACTGATTTAACCAGGTTTTTCACCCAGTATGGTGTGCCTGGCGGTGTTCAATCTGATTAAGGGACAAATTTTACCTCTAAGGTGTTCAAACAAGTGATGCATGAGTTGGGAATTAAGCAGTATCTTGCCACAGCTTACCACCCAGAGAGTCAAGGGGCCTTGGAGCGCTTCCACCAGACATTTAAATCGATGCTAACAAAGTATTGTATACAACAAAGTAAGGACTGGGATGAGGGAGTGCATTTGTTTTTGTATGCAATCCGTTCCTGTCCCCAGGGATCGTCAGGATTTAGTCCTTTCTCTTTAGTGTGTTACGGGTGAGCGTTTCATCGTTGGTTGTGGATTCTCAACGTGAACGTCTTTTGTTTGTGGCGTCATTTCTGCTCGCTTTCTTTACTTCCCAAGCCTCGTGACGCTAGTATGGGCCCGGCAGTGTTTAGTTAAGTACAGAGTATCTCCTTTCTTATTGTACAGCATGTTTCTAGTGGTATAACGTGTAAACCTTACTCGACTTTTATAACACCAAGTAAAGTATTATTTGTGGAAGATTATTGTTAATAATGTGTTAGAGTTCCACGGAAAATAACTTACTTATTTATTAGGTTTCGTGTGGTGGATAGACCACGTTGTTCATCGTAGTTTCTAGACTAAATAAGTCTTTACTTTTGTGTTCATTATTTTGTCACTCGGTTGAGTCATTTATTTGGTCAGATTTAACTTGTATTTGTTTATTTTTGTACATACTGATATATTTATTTTATTGTTTATTTGTTAATATTTTCTGTAATTAAAACTACTGCATCTATTTTCAATATACCCCATAGTAATGAGATGATGATTTTGGTGGGATCTATTCCTTGGACCTATAATATAAAGAGAAGTTGAATTTGAAATTTTGTTACACCCTAAGAGGCCTAGGGTCGTAACAAGTGTATGGACATACTGTTAGAGGACTTCTGGAGGTCCTGAAATAAACATGGATAAGAAATAATGTAAAAATGCCTTTAACTCAATATGTAAATTGATTTAAAGTACGTCTGAGTAAAGCTTACAAGATAGCCCAAGAAAACTTAGTAGAGACCCAAAAATATATGAAGGACAGGTATAATATAAAAACTCATCAACGGAGTTTTGAGCATGGTGACTCTGTTCTTGTTTACCTGCCTCTGTATGCCAAGCCATTTCAAGAAAAGTTTCAGGGACCTTTTGTAGTAGCTAGGAAAATTGCTGATATTAATTATGCAATGCATATTCCTAGTAGAAGAAAGAAACAAAGGTTCATATTAATCTAATTAAACCATACCTTGATAGAGCTCAGCCTAGTGTTACTTTGAATGTGACTGTTAATGATAGTCCTAATGAAGACTAAGCGCTTGAAATTATAAAACCAAAATTGTGTAATAGTGATATCCTAAATAATCTTCTAATGAAGTTCTCTCATCTTTCGCTGTCAGAAGTGGATGAATTGTGCAATCTGCTTTAAGAATTTCCTCAGAAATTTGGAGACGTGCCGAAGCCGTGCAAAGGAGTGGAGCAGGATATTGAACTGGTGGACGGTGCTCGTCCGATAAAGAAGTCACCTTATAGAATGAGTCCTCAAGAGAAGGCGCTCATGAGGAAGGAGGTTGACTACTTGCTACAGCATGGACTGGTGGAGCCAAGCGGCAGGAGATGTCTTTAACACGACGGGTCAATGGTACTTGCCAAAACCCTCGAAGGCAATCAATCTTAGAGAGGAACTTGGCGTTCCCGATTGCTTCGATGCAGTCGTCGACTCTTGGTAGAGGGAAGCTGTCCTTGCTGGTGACGGCGTTGACCTTGCGGAAGTCGATGCAGAATCGAAGAGTGCCGTCCTTCTTCGGTACTAGAGTGACTGGTGAGCACCACTCGCTGGTAGGGAGCCTGCTTGATAGGTTTAGCAGAACCAACACCAATATCATGCACCACGGCACTGGTACAGCCAGGCCTGTCTTGGAAGACAAGAGGATGTTGTTGGATGGCGGCCAGCACGTCAGCTCTCTGGTGTCCCGGTAGATGCTGTAGTGTGTGTGTGTGTGTGTCCGCACGAGAATCTCGGAAACTACTTTACCGATCTGTTGTGATGATGGATGGTGTTATATGAAGTGATGATGGATGGTGTTATATGTAGTGATGATGGATGATGTTATATGTAGTGATGATCTATCTATCTATATAAAACAAAGAAGTATGTCTGTTTGTGTGTTTGTTTGTGTGTCTGCACGAGAATCTCGGAAACTACTTTACCGATGTGTAGTGATGATGGATGGTGTTATATGTAGTAATAATGGATGATGTTATATGTAGTGATGATGGATGTTGTTATATGTGTAATGAGTGATTGTCAGACCAAACCTTACAGCCCAGAATTATGTCACATATAACAGCAAGTACACCACAGACCTCGTGGTACCACCGCATTCCAGGTTGACACACCTCAGGTCGCCCGCTAATGACGTGAGCCGGTGACCTACAACCGCACCTAGCCAAGACACCTGGCCAGGACCACACCTGCACACAATTATCCAGATCAAACCAGTTTAGTGTTAATTGGTAGAGGTCAGAAGCCGGCTGGGCCGACCCCATATAAAGGCCCTGCAGTCCCGTCCAGGGGCATCACCTTTCGGGATTCCATTACGATTCTCATTCTGGTTGCTGTCATCTCTCTCCCGTTCGGGTCGTCACTCGGTTCACTAAGCAGAGTCAAGCTCACCCTCTCCCCAGGTCGGGAAGGGGACTTCCCGACCAGACCCCAGCTAAGCAGAAGCCTCTCATAGGAGGCAGCCCAGCCAAGCATTCACTGGGCCTACGTCAGGGTACACGTGAGTCTTGTCAGAACGTCCTAGGGTGAGTTACCTACTGTGGGAAGTGTATTCATTCAGGTGTGTCCGAGAGTCAGTGTCAAGTAACGTAAAGCATAATGTGTTAGTACCCCGATATAAGAGTGATATTAATGTGTCCATGTCATTGAGTGAAGTAATAAATAGTTGTATCAAGAGGTGTTTAACAAGTTGTCCCTTTAAGAAGTGATATATGTGTATTGACATACGAGATAAGATAAGCGTAGTGACGCTGTGCAAATAACATCCAGGCCACGCTACCAAGTTTCCTATCTTTACATTTCTACTCCTATATATATATATCTTCCTCTTCTCTGTTTATTCTGTCTCATTACATTGGCGGCAGCGAACTATGACGTTAACCCACGCCCCGCGTCCCTTGTTATTGGTAACAGTGTACTTAACGTAAACCCATGCCCTCCCCCGTTAGCCATAACACCTGGCTCGTTAGTTCAATTGTGTAATAAGTAATTCCTGTGTCGTAGCGTCATAGCGCGAAAAGTGTCCTAGTGTGTCATCTTTACAGCTCAAGTAAATGTCTCTCGTCATGGTAGGCGCGAATTTTTAATAGAAATATGTTCAGTGCTTAACGTAATTTCTCAGTGTCACCCGCTATCTGTGGCATTCTCAGTAGCCCAAGTACAGTTTGATTGTTGGTCAGTGTTAAATGTAGCCATTGTGTTTCAGTGATGAAAGCGGTGTCTGTACTAACTGTTATAACTTAACATGTCTCTTAACCTACATCCTCCTCCCTGTCCTAATCCTTACCTCACCCTCCTTACCCTTCCTCCCATCCCTGCCCTGCCCTGCCCCGCCCCTCCGTTCCGTGCACCTCCCCGCCCCGCGAAGCCTCGGTTTGGCCCGATCAACCACGCCTCGGCTCCTCCCCACCTCACCCGCAACGCACCAGCCTGGCTGGGCCTGGCCAGCCTCGCCTCGCCCCGCGCCGCCCTGCCTCGCCCCACCCCGCTCTTGTGACCTCACGTCCTTCTGACCCGCCCCGCCGCTTGACCACACTAATTCCCCGTCTTTTGTCCCGTGAGCTGTGTGTTGATGATGATGGTTAATATAAAGTAATATTGCGATGAATGCAGAGCTTCACTCAGTGTATTTTTATGCTATTATGATTTGTGATGTACTCTTTGACGCGCAGTGATAAATGATATTCAGTGTAGCGCGCAGAGCTTCACTCCCCGACCCAGCCTGATGAGAACATTGTCGTGACGGAAATGATAGTTGCCAAACATTGACCTAACATATAAAGTAAACTTTTTTTTTGCGAATGCACTTCCAACTAATCCATCACCCCTTTAGGATTGTTTCTCTGTCAAATGTCACACACAGTACCACCCATGGCCAGCCGGACGTCAACCACAGTACATACGAGCAGAGAAGAACCAGCATGATGAAAGCAGCGTGATGAATGCAGCTTGATGAAGGCAGCACGAAACCCACCACACACCACGTCACTTCTTTCAAGTCCTCCCTTGGTATAGGATTAAGAAGATTTTATATTTTTCTACTTTAGGAAGTAAGGAGTGTGGAATGGATCGCCACACAACGAACCCTGGTGAGCCCAGCCAGGGAGGGATTCACCACTGTGGAAGGTGTAAGACAGGACGGTCTTTGGTCTCGCCGACACTCACGTACGGAGGGCGAGCCCTGGTCCGCGGAACCTGCCTTACAGTCATCTAAGGAGACGACAGCCCAAACAGTGGACCGGCTCATCCCGGCCGGAGAGGGCCGTCGGCAGATGAACAGAAAATCGTCTGGAATATGTTGAAAATGATGATGTTGCAGAGAAGAAATGCAGATGAAGCAGAAAAATTCATCTGGAATATGACGGAAAACGAAGATGTATAAAGAAACTCAGATGGAGCAGAAAAATTCATCTGGAATATGAAAATGAAGATGTATAGAGGAAGAACGCAGATGGGACAGAAAACTCGTCTGGAAGAGTATAGAAACCAGGAGGAAGTGAGAAGAAGTCAGAAGGTGTGGAGAAACGACCTACAAGGTGCGGTATGTGAAGAAAGAAGACAGAAGACAGAAGATGTGCTATGTGAAGAAAGAAGACAGAAGATGTGCTGTCCTGACATCACAAGAAAGCCGATGATGAAGGACCAACCGACTACAGCTGCTGAGCTGCCGCCATCCCCTATTTTTCAGATACCAGCTGGATGGAAGACGTGAGCTATGCCGGACCCAACTAATGTACTGATGTTGTTGATGTATAATAAAAAGATATCAATACCCTAATATGTGAAGTAGGAACATTTTTTGTGCATTTTGAAGTATTTTCTCTGATTTTTGTTGATGTTTACTACAAAGAATGTCTTTTTTTTAGTCTCACTTTTTTCTATGAGTTCATTTGATCAATGTCTTGGACTATGAAACACGATGTTGTAGCTATATTACTGACTGAGATGAAGTATTATTTTGACATGGGCTGATAAGGAAATGTAACACCTGTTATTGTTTGTAGAATGTGATTTGCAAGTTTGCCTCGGACACTATGCTACATATGAAGGATTTTTTCATTCTATGCTATGTTTCCTTTTTCTCCTGGCATAGAAGCTTTGATCTTGGCGGGAGGTATAGTGAGCTTTGTCAGATCAAACTAGCGCCAGTAGAAAAACATACACCTATGAGATTGTTGGTTGTAAATGTGAGACTATGTTAACGCCCCAGGGATTATCTTTGATACCACACGTGATGTTGCTGTCTATATGTGACATCAGTCTCTGTGATGAAGCTTTGGTCTTGGCGGGAGGTGTAATGAGTGATTGTCAGACCAAACCTTACAGCCCAGAATTATGTCACATATAACAGCAAGTACACCACAGACCTCGTGGTACCACCGCATTCCAGGTTGACACACCTCAGGTCGACCCTAGGGACTTGACCTGGCCCGCTAATGACGTGAGCCGGTGACCTACAACCGCACCTAGCCAAGACACCTGGCCAGGACCACACCTGCACACAATTATCCAGATCAAACCAGTTTAGTGTTAATTGTTAGAGGTCAGAAGCCGGCTGGGCCGACCCCATATAAAGGCCCTACAGTCCCGTCCAGGGGCATCACCTTTCGGGATTCCATTACGATTCTCATTCTGGTTGCTGTCATCTCTCTCCCGTTCGGGTCGTCACTCGGTTCACTAAGCAGAGTCAAGCTCACCCTCTCCCCAGGTCGGGAAGGGGACTTCCCGACCAGACCCCAGCTAAGCAGAAGCCTCTCATAGGAGGCAGCCCAGCCAAGCATTCACTGGGCCTACGTCAGGGTACACGTGAGTCTTGTCAGAACGTCCTAGGGTGAGTTACCTACTGTGGGAAGTGTATTCATTCAGGTGTGTCCGAGAGTCAGTGTCAAGTAACGTAAAGCATAATGTGTTAGTACCCCGATATAAGAGTGATATTAATGTGTCCATGTCATTGAGTGAAGTAATAAATAGTTGTATCAAGAGGTGTTTAACAAGTTGTCCCTTTAAGAAGTGATATATGTGTATTGACATACGAGATAAGATAAGCGTAGTGACGCTGTGCAAATAACATCCAGGCCACGCTACCAAGTTTCCTATCTTTACATTTCTACTCCTATATATATATATCTTCCTCTTCTCTGTTTATTCTGTCTCATTACATATGTAGTGATGATGGGTGGTGTTAAATGTAGTGTTATGAATAGAAGAAGTTTTGGGGACTGAACAGTAGTTGCAAACAGGGAGTTGCTCAGAGAGACAGACTACTCAGTTGAAGTTCTGGTGAATTTTCTTGAAAAAACGAGCCTCACCTGGTGTCTGATCAAGCAAATGCTTATGAACAGATCTTGCAAGCAATACAAGCAAGGCAGGGAGGTATGATCTTTCTCGATGCACCTGGCGGGACAGGAAAAACATTCCTGATCAACCTTCTATTGGTCAAAGTACGTCATCAGGGGAAAATTGCTCTTGCTGTGGCATCCTCAGGCATTGCTGCAACACTACTGGAAAGAGGACGTACTGCACACTCAACTTTTAAACTGCCTCTCAACCTCGCTCACAATGAGAATCCAGTGTGCAATATCAAAAAAGGATAGGCAAAGGCAAAATTCTTGGAAAAATGCAGCCTCATAGTCTGGGATGAATGTACTATGTCTCACAAGTTAGCGTTTGAAGCATTGGACAGGACCTTGCAAGACATACAAGAAAATGACCAGCTCATGGGTGGCATTACAATGGTCATTGCTGGAGACTTTCGCCAGACCCTACCTGTCATTCCTCGAAGCACTCCAGCTAATGAACTGAATGCATGCCTCAAGGCATCATACCTTTGGAGAAGTGTTCAGACACTCACCCTATCCACAAACATGAGAGTACATCTACAAGGAGATGAGGATGCTGGACGGTTTGCAAACCTTCTACTACAGATTGGGAATGGAACTTTCCCTGCTGATTCAGAAGGACAAATAATCATTCCTCAAGGATGTGGAAATGTTGTAAAGTCCTCAACTGAGCTCACTAACATGGTCTATCCAAACATTATCCACCACTACAAGGATCACAAGTGGCTGCATGAACGCGCAATTCTGGCACCAAAGAATGAAACAGTGGCTAAAATCAACATGACTCTAATCAGACAGCTTCCAGGCAGTGAGAACTCATTCAAATCTGTTGATACAACAATCGACCAGGCCAAACAGTCCAGTACCCAGCAGAATTCCTTAATTCTTTGGAACCCGCTGGAATGCCTCCTCACCACCTCACTCTCAAGATTGAACTCCTAAAATGCTCTTAAGAACTCTTGAACCACCAATCCTCTACAATGGCGCAAGACTGGTGGTGAATAACATGATGCCACATTTACTGGAAGCTGCAATACTGACAGGAAAAGCTAAAGGAGAGGACGTTTTTATACCAAGGATACCTCTCATTACCACTGAACTGCCATTTGAGTTCAAGCGATTTCAGTTTCCGGTTAAAGTGAGCTTTGCAATGACCATCTACAAAAGCCAGGGACAGTCCCTAAAGATGGTTGGCCTAAACCTGGTGTTTCCTTGCTTCTCTCATGGACAGTTCAATGTTGGATGTTCCAGAGTGGGAACTGGCAAAAATCTGTACATACTTGCTGCTAATGGCAAAACCAAAAATGTGGTCTACCTTAATGCACTACAGTGAGACATTGTGGAGCCTCCCGGAGAGTGGCGTCCTACCGATTCCTCTAGTATGTTTGTGTGTCTGTGTGTCCGCACGAGAATCTCGGAAACTACTTTACCGATCTGTAGTGATGATGGATGGTGTTATATGTAGTGATGATGGATGGCATTATATGTAGTGATGATGGATGGTGTTATATGTAGTGATGATGGATGGCATTATATGTAGTGATGATGGATGGTGTTATATGTAGTGATGATGGATGAAGATGTTATATGTAGTGATGATGGATGATGTTATATGTGGTGATGATGGATGATGTTATATGTAGTGATGATGGATGATGTTATATGTAGTGGTGGTGGATGTTGTTATATGTAGTGATGATGGGTGGTGTTATATGTAGTGATGATTAGACAATTTATCTATATAAAACAAAGAAGTCTGTCTGTTTGTCTGTGTGTCCGCACGAGAATCTCGGAAACTACTTTACCGATCTGTAGTGATGATGGATGGTGTTATATGTAGTGATGATGGATGATGTTATATGTAGTACGGATGATGTTATATGTAGTGATGATGGGTGGTGTTATATGTAGTGATGATTAGACAAAAAAATAATAAGTTTAATGCTTAAAAATATACTTTGCCGTACCGTTGTAGTGAAAAACATGGTGCAACTTACATACACCGTTAATGAACTATTGATGGAACAAGTTTTGGGGACTAAACAGTGAGACAATCTGGAGCCTCCCGGAGGGTGGCGTCCTACCGTTGCCTAGCGTATGAACCGCCCGGAGGGCGGGGATTCTGCTAGTATATATATATATATATATATATATATATATATATATATATATATATATATATATATATATATATATATATATATATATATATATATATATATATATATATATATATATATATATGCTGATAACCACAAGGAAAGAAGAAAACACGAAGTTCCCAAGCGCTTTCGTGTAATTCACATCTTCTGGGGTGAGTACAGACTAAAGAGAAATACAAACCAAGGTGTATATATACAGAGGAGGGTGAGACCAGGTCCACAATGGTCAGGTATTAGGTAATGACCCTACTAATCTTTAAATAGCACACAACGGTTGGTGGTCAGGTCAGATGGTAAGGTGACCCGACCTTCTCACCTGGTTACAAATCTTCTTAATTACAAAATTGTCCAGCTTGTACATGCCATTACTCAAATTCATGTTGAATGTTTCGGTATGTTTAATAAGACTAGATTCTATGATGTTCCTACTATCAATTGAATTATATGGTAATATTGAGGAGGCATTATCCCAGTCAATGCAATGCTTGTTATCCCTCAAATGAACAAACAGAGCATTGGATTCCTGGCCTGTCCTAACACTGTATTTATGTTGTTTAAGTCTAGTTACAAGATCTTTACCTGTCTGGCCTAAGTAAAACATATTACATTCCTTGCAAGGAACTTTATAAATGCAACCAATTGTGTTGTTGGGGGTGTACAGTATGTACAGTAGCTAAAAAAAATATCTGACAGGATGGGTCCGATGACTTCTGAAATTATACATACAACTCGTGATGTCTCTGGAGGGTTGGTATGTGTGTCTTCACCCACCGCCATTCAGTATCCAACACAGGGGATGAGTTGACATAATAGGAATAAAACAAACGGTTAAGTGATTACTATCACATAGTATAAGGAGACAACACGCGTATCTCAATACCTATCGTCCGTGGTCTCATATTCTCACCGACAACTAGACTGAGGGGGCCCAAACCTACCACTATTGAGTGTAGAACTTAAATTGGCTCGCCCTCTACACAAGTCTCGACTATTTTTAGCACATTTGTTATAATACATCACATTACATACAGCATCATATGAAGAAAAAATCCAGCAATGACATATACATATTATAGCAACAACATCATATACAATATTATCTTATATCAGTACACGTTACATTCAAAACATTTAAAAACGTTAACTTTAAACTCAACCACCACCTTGTGGTCGCGTTGGACAGCACACAGCTCAAGATTCAGGTGAAGCAGTCCCAACAGGTAACTCTACAGGAAGCTTTGGCTAGCGCCCTGGAGTCTGAATCTTATGCCAAGTTGTTACGACCCTTGGGCCTCTTAAGGGTGTAACAATATCACAAATTCACAAATTCCACTTTGTACTATAGGTCCAGGAATAGATCCCACCAAATTATCACCTCATTACTATGGGGTATATTGAAATACATGCAGTAGTTTTAATAACAGAATATATTAACAAATAATCAATAAAATAAATATATCAGTATGTACAAAAATAAACAAATACAAGTTAAATCTGATCAAATAAATGACTCAACCGAGTGACAAAATAATGAACACAAAAGTAGAGACTTATTTAGTATAGAAACTACGATGAACAACGTGGTCTATCCACCACACGAAACCTAATAAATAGGTAAGTTATTTTCTGTGGAACTCCAAAATATGATTAACAATAATCTTTCACAAATAATACTTTACTTGGTGTTATAAAAGTCGAGCAAGGTGTACACATTATACCACTAGAAACATACTGTACAATAAGAAAGGAGATACTCTGTACTTAACTTAACACTGCCGGGCCCATACTAAAGTAAACAAAGCGAGCGGACGCGGCAGAAATGACGTCACAAACAAAAGACGATCACGTTGAGAATCCACAACCAACGATGGAACGCTCACTCGTAACATCTCCCCCTTAATTTAAAAGTTTAAGAAGCTCTGAATAAACTTTTACTCAACACGAGATAGAGTGTCGGCAATAATATTATCACAGCCCTTTATGTGTTTGATTTCTATATTATAGGGTTGAAGAGCTAATGACCACCGTAACAGTCTTTGATCTTTATTTCTCATATTATGAGCAAACTGAAGTGGATTATGATCTGTATAAACTATCACTGGGTAAGGTGATCCACTTACATACACCTCAAACTTTTCCAGAGCTAACAAAAGGGCCAATGCTTCTTTTTCTATTGTGGCATATCCACGTTGATGCTTTTTCAGTTTGGCCGAGAAATAACAGTTCGGGTGCAATATTCCATCTTCTCCTTTTTGCATTAACACAGCACCAACTCCTGTGTCACACGCATCTCATTGTATCACAAATTGTTTCTTAAAGTCTGGGAGTTGTAGTACAGGTGCAACCTTTCCGAATGCTGTCTGGCATTCATCAGTCCACACAAACTTTCTTTTTGGACTGACCAAATCTGTCATGGGAGTGACCACCCTGGCAAAATTTTGACAAAACCTCCAGTAGAATCCAACCATCCCGAGAAATCTTCTGAGAGCCTTTCGATTGTGAGGTGCGGGTAGACGGAGAATATCGACAACCTTGGCATCAATTGTAGCAATTTTCCCTTGTCCAATGACATGACCAAGGAAGATTAAGGTGGCATGTCCGAATTCACTTTTGGGTAGGTTTATGGTGAAGTTGAACTCTGCTAGACGATTAAAGAGTTCACGGAGTCGGCCAATGTGTTGTACCCATGTGTCACCGATGACGACCAGATCATCTAGATAGGTGTACGCTCCAGGCATGGCCTGACGTCACTATATGCATCGCTCGCTGAAATGTTGCTGGTGCTCCTTTGAGGCCGAAGGGCATAACTTTGTATTGCCACAGCCCCTCCACAGTGACAAAAGCTGAAATCTGCTTTGCTTCTTCCGAGAGTTTGATTTGGTAGTAGCCTTTGAGAAGATCCAGCTTGGTGACAAATGTTGCTTGAACCACACTATCGATGATATCGTCGATGAGCGGCAATGGATATGCATCAGCACGTGTCACCAGGTTGACCTTCTTGTAGTCAGTACACATGCGGACACTTCCGTCGGGTTTAGGCGCCAGCACACAGGGTGACGCCCATGCACTACTGCTCCTCTCCACTAGGTCCTGTTCCAGTAGATACTCCACCTCCTGCTTCAGCTTCTCCCTCTTATCAGGGCTCATTCGGTAGGGTGCTTGCTTGATGGGAGATGTGCCAGGCAGCAGTACCAGGTCGTGCTCCAGCAGAGAACACTGGCGTGGCACATCGTCGAAGAGTGGTTGCACCACATCCTGAGATTGCTGTTGTGAAAGATGGGATACTTTAGAGGTAGGGTCACACAATATACTGGAATTACAGATTTTTATGGGGACATCCACTTGGAAATCAGTGTTTGGGATCACCTCCTCTCCTGTTACCGAACAAACCACTTCACTCCTACCAAAATACGGTTTCAACCTGTTGATATGAATCAACCTCTCCAATTTCCTCTTGTCTGGAGTCGCTATGACATAGTTGAGGTCATTTAATTTCTTAACTATAGTGAATGGACCCTCATATTTAGCTTGAAGGGGATTTTTATACAGGGGTATAAGTGCTAAAACCCTTTCTCCAGGCTTAAATTCTCTAGCTTGACAATGCTCATCATATTGCTTTTTCATTTTCTCCTGTACTTCTGACAGATTTTCACGAGCAATCTCACCTACTCTCTTCAGTTTCTCTTTAAACTTCTCTACATACACTGATAAAGGGACTGTTATTTGATTACTTATCCAACTTTCCTTCAACACAGTCATAGGACCTCTTACAGCATGACCAAAAATCATTTCAAAGGGACTGAATCCTAGGGAGTCTTGGGGACTCTCTCTTATGGCAAACAACATAAGTGGTACTCCTTCATCCCAATCCTTATCAGACTCCATACAGTATTTCATAAGCATTGATTTAAAAGTCTGGTGGAACCTCTCTAGGGCACCTTGGGTTTGAGGGTGGTACGCAGAAGCTAAGTATTGTTTAATACCCAATTCATTCATCACCTGCTGGAAAAGGAAAGAAGTGAAGTTAGTACCCTGATCCGACTGTACAATTCTAGGAATCCCATATTAAGTGAAGAAGTTAGTCAGAGCCTTTACCACACTCTTTGCTTTGATGTTTCGCAATGGTATAGCCTCTGGGTACCTGGTGGTAGTACACATGATTGTTAACAAATATTGGTGGCCACATCGAGGTTTTGGGAGAGGACCTACACAATCATTTATAACCCTGCTAAATGGCTCATCTACCACAGGAATGGGTTTTAAGGGAGCTGGTTTTATGACCTGATTCGGTTTACCAGCCATCTGACATTCATGGCAAGTCCTACAGTATCTGGCAACATCACCTTTTATTGCAGGCCAGTAAAAATGAGACAAAATCTTTTTGTATGTTTTCCTAACTCCTAAATGTCCTCCCAAAAAGTCGTGTGCTAATTTCAAGATTTCTCCCCTGTGACAACTGGGAATCACAACCTGATGCACAACATTCCACTCATCAGCAGGATCAGATACAGATCTGAACTTCCTCATAAGTAACCCTGAACCCATGTAGTAACAAACAGGCAAGCGAACGGCTTCTTCAATATCCACAGCCTTCCTACATAGTTCAGCTAATTCGGAGTCACTCTGCTGATCATCGAACAGTTTTTCCCTAGTGACAGGTACTTTCTGAATGGTAATGTTGTCGCCAGAAGAGAGATCAGCTTCAGATTTTTGGGAATGAATGTTAACTGAATCTTTAGCTTCACTCACATCTCTCCCACCAATGTCACTATCAAATGAATCATCCTGACTGTCAAACAGATTCTCAATACCTAAATCATTTTCATCATTGCCAGGTGCACTGCTATCAGCAATACAGAGCTTAGGGTCAATTGAAGGAACGGTCTGTACCTTATTCCGAAGAGTCTGGCTCCTTGTAACTGCACATAAAGGAAATAAATCAGGGTATTCTTCTTCAATTAAACCAGTATTATTCTCCTCTGTAGGAGTCGAAGATACCACAGGATCTGGCACCACGCTGGCTCTTGCAATATCATTACCCAGCAAAAAAGTAACCCCTGTCACAGGAAGAGAATCTTGAACACCAATAGTCACCCAACCAGTCACAAGTGGAGTTCTTAAAAACACCCTACACAAAGGAACAGTGATTACTCCACCGACACCCTTAAGCACCAAATGCTCTCCAGTATAGGAATCTTCCACGCAGGGAACAGATCCTTTCAACAGAATACTGTGAGAAGCACCAGTGTCACGCAAAATCTTCGCAGGGTACTGATCACCTGATTCCTCAACTGCAACTGAACCATCAAACATGTAAGGTTCAAAAGAATCCTCCTTTGGGCGATTTCTCACTCAAGTTTTGTCAAACTTCTCCAGAGGTTCGAATGAGAGCACTGGCTCTTCCTTCTTTGCTTCCAATTTAGGGCAATTCGCAATCACATGACCTGGTTTCTTACAGTAAAAACAGACAAATGCGTTTGTCTTGGCATAGGTCTTGGAAAGCTCACCTGAGTTTCCACGAAAATTTACTTTACTAGAAGAAGCAGTACTACTATCCTGCCTACCACCCTTTTCCTTGGCTACAAAACCCTTTCCACCTGAATGATTTTGAGATTTAACAGGATGCATTTTGTGAGTAAGGGCATAGCTATCAGCTAATGCAGCAGCTTTATGAACATTACTAATATCTCTCTCTCCTAAGTACAATTGTATATCACTTGGAGTGGCTCTTTTGAACTGTTCTAAAATCATCAACTCAACAAGTTCCACAAAAGTTTCTACCTTGCTAGACTTTATCCACCTTCCACACGTTTTACTCAATGAATAAACAAATTCTACATACGACTGTGCATCAGTCTTTCTCAGTCCTAAATTTCACTCTATATGTTTCAGGAATGAGTTCATATGCCTTAAGAATTTCTTCTTTCACTAACTTATAACTACGACAAACTTCACTTGACAAAGACAGAAATGCTGAACGAGCTGACCCAGTGAGCACACTTTGAATCATAGCAATCCACGACTCATCAGGCCACTGAAAAGACTTTGCAATCTTCTCAAACTACATGAAAAACGCTTCTGGATCCTCCTCGTCAAAAGCAGGCATAAGTCTCAAATGTTTTGTTACATCAAACAATTTTGTCTCAGATTCTAAAGACAATGTCTGTAAGTTTTGTCTTCTACTGCTAACCTGTGCTAACGCTAATTCATGCTGCCTTTCACGCTCACTTTCCCTTTCTTCTCTTTCCTTTAAAGCCAACTCATGCAACTTATCCTTTTCTCGTTCTAGCCTTCCATGCTCCAATCTAGCTTTCTTATCTCTACAGCTTCTCTGGGGTCAAATGAACGCAAAGTCAGTGCCCCCTTCGGTTAATACTACATTTTTAATTTCAGACTTTCTTTGACTACGTCGATACTCAATCTCAAATGCATCCGCAAGTTTCATCCAATCATCCTTTCTTAACACACTGTCTTTCAACATTTCTACTGATGGATTTTCAACAAACTCCTCCACATCAAACGTAGCCATGATTTAACAATAATGATTCCCTATATTTAAATATTCCCAATAAATAATGAGTGAAAAGGGATCTATCCTGGCAAGGTCGCCAATTTTGTTACGACCCTTGGCCTCTTAAGGGTGTAACAATATCACAAATTCCACTTTGTACTATAGGTCCAGGAATAGATCCCACCAAATTATCACCTCATTACTATGGGGTATATTGAAATACATGCAGTAGTTGTAATAACAGAATATATTAACAAATAAACAATAAAATAAATATATCAGTATGTACAAAAATAAACAAATACAAGTTAAATCTGATCAAATAAATGACTTAACCGAGTGACAAAATAATGAACACAAAAGTAAAGACTTATTTAGTCTAGAAACTACGATGAACAACGTGGTCTATCCACCACACGAAACCTCATAAATAAGTAAGTTATTTTCCGTGGAACTCCAAAATATGATTAACAATAATCTTTCACAAATAATACTTTACTTGGTGTTATAAAAGTCGAGCAAGGTTTACACGTTATACCACTAAAAACATACTGTACAATAAGAAAGGAGATACTCTGTACTTAACTTAACACTGCCGGGCCCATACTAAAGTAAACAAAGCGAGCGGACGCGGCAGAAATGACGTCACAAACAAAAGACGTTCACGTTGCGAATCCACAACCAACGATGGAACGCTCACTCGTAACAGTTAGGCTCAAAATTGACCACACCCATACATGTAGTTAACCTTGAGACCGACCTTGCCGTTGGTAAAGTTAAGGTTCGGGTGACGGATGAATTACCGGTTGATGGAGTGGATATGTTCTTGGGTAATGATCTAACAGGGTACCGGGTGGTTTCGGAACCTGAGAGGGTGGAAGATCCTCTTGTGATGGGAATGACACTACTGAGGTATCTATGAGTGACATAAATAATGCAAATGTTAAATGTGATGCAGTGAGAGAGGAAGTCGAAATTTTGTATATTTTTCCAGTGTGTGCTGTCACTAGATGTATGGCAAAGAAAGATCCATTGATTTAGGTCTGTTGTTCATGGAAGGTGACAAGTATGATGAGGTAATAATGGAAAGGGAGACAAAAGTGGTAAGGTAGAGGTGGAGGTAGATTATTGTCAAAATTTTATTATTGATAAAGGTGAATTAATCAACTCACAGATTGGGGATGACAGTTTAAGAGAAATCCGGAGTGAGGCTGAGAGGAATGGTAAGCCTGATGATAACTCTGTGGGATTTTACTACCAAGGTGGTGTGTTGATGAGGAAGTGGACACCTCCAGAGGTCCCAGCTTCAGATCATTGGGAAATGAAGAGGCAAATTGTTCTCCTGAAAGAGTATTGGAAGGATATAATAGCTTTATCCCGTGATTCTAGTTTGGCAGGACATTAGGGGTTAGGAAAACCACAAGCAGGTTGCTGATGCACTTTTATTGGCCTGGTTTGATAAAAAAATGTGGCAGCATTTTGTAAAACCTGTTCTGTGTCAAAAAGTTGATAAGCCAAATCAAATTATCTCACCTGTACCATTAAAAACCATCATGGCTTTTTGTAAACCCTTTATAAAAATGTAATAGACTGTGTAGAAGATGGGAATAGATTAGGACGAGGGTGTGCCTTTGAATTTTTTGCTCTGAGGGATGCTGTACAGGAGTCCACAGGTTTCAGCCCATTTGAATTAGTGTATGGCCATGATGTGAGGGAACCACTCAGTATGTTAAAGGAAAAGTTACTTTGGAAATGAGGACCCCACCCCCCCCTGGTTTGTTAAAATATGTGTCTGATTTTAAGAACAGATTGATGAAAGCCAGGGAAATAGCTGCTGAGAATTTGGAAAAGTCTCAGAGTGACATGAAGGTGTGGTATGATAAGGATACCAGGGATAGAAACTTTAAGCCTGGTGAGAAAGTGTTAGTGGTTCATGGGTGGTTGAGAAGAAGATCAGTGATGTGAATTATGTAGTTAACACCCCAGACAGATGCAAATAAAAAAATTAGTGTCATATAAATTTGATGAAACCATACCATGAGAAACGAGTAGAAAGTGACAGATAAAATAAGATGACAAGTGAAGAACAGTGTGGTTGTTTGCAGGTAATTGATGAGGAGGTTGATGAACCTGATGATGTTAAACTCAGTAGATGTGAGGATAAAGTTCTGCAGAATTCTGTTGTAATGGGTATGTTAGATAGTAAGCTTGACCATTTAGACCCTGAGAGTAGGTGTGAAATTAAAGAAAGCATAATTGGATATGAATCTTTGTTCCCTGATGCTCCAAGGAGGACCAATGTTCATGATGTTCAAGTGGGGGTTGTTGCTCCTGTTAAATAACGTCCTTGCAGGGTAAATCCAAAGAAGAGGGAAATCATGAGGAGGGAAGTATAATACTGTATATGCTTGAACATGATTTGATAGAGGCCATTAACAGTCCTTGGAGCTCACCTTGTGTTTTAGTTTTAAAACCTGGTGGTGTTTCTTACAGATTTTGTATAGATTACAGAAAAATTAATAACATAACTAAATCAGATTCATGTCCCATTCCCAAAGTTGATGATTGTATTGACCAGGTAGGGGATGCTATGTTTGTGACCACGTTAGATTATTAAAAGGTTATTTAGCAGATAGGTTTGACCGAGAGGACAAAGGCTATCTCAGCATTTATAACAATGGACGGACTGTATCAGTATAAAGTGTTACCATTTGGCATGAAAAACTCTGGTGCATGTTTTCAGAGATTAGTCAATGATGTACTGCATGGTACTGAAGGTTGTTCTGCATATATAGATGATGACATATTGCATTCTAAGGAGTGGAAGGATCATTTGTCACTTATCAGAAGAGTGTTTGACAGATTGGATAAGGTAAACCTTCCTGTTTTGATGAACAGTGATTTTATAAAAGCTCAAGTTGAAAATTGAGGTTATGTGATAGGCCAAGGAAAAGTGAGACCAATTGAAGCAAAAGTTGAGAGCATTGTAAAATTACCTGCTTCCTCGAGTAAGGAGTTGTTAAGATTTCTAGGATGAGTGGGTATTATAGAAGATTTTGTAAAAACTTTTCCACTGTGGCATTGCCTTTGACTAGACTGTTGTCAAAGAATATTAAATTTGTATGGGATGTCCATTGTGAAGTTGCTTTTACCAAGATTACGAAAATGTTGATTAATGCCCCAATTTTGTCAGTTCCAACTTATGATAAACCATTTAACTTGTGTGTTGATGAAAATGATGTTGGAGAGGATGGTGTCTTGATGCAAGAGAAGCAGGGTATTACTCATCCATTATGTTATTTTTCAAAGAAGTTCCTGTCATACCAGAAGAACTATAGTACTATTGAGAAGGAAACTCTAGCTTTGGTTTTGGGTTTCAACCATTTTGATGTTTATTTGCGGGATTCTGGAACCCCAGTTCTATTGTTTACAGACCATAATCCTTTGGTATTTTTGCATAAGATGAGGAATGCAAATCAACGTCTTACCAGCTGGAGTCTTATATTACAAGATTATAATTTGGGCATTCAGCATATTAACGGTATTTTTAATATTATGGCAGATGCCTTGTCTTGCATTCTAGTTAGTCATGATTCAACCTGAGGGAAGATTCATGCCTCTTTGGGAATGGGGGTGTTACATATATCTATGTTTTTACATACTGGTAATATATTAAGATGTGTGCTGTATATTCATTGTGTATCAGTCACTGTTGCAAGAGCAGTTTTGTATGAACCAAGCATAAACGAAAGGTGTATGTATTTTGTTATAATTAGTATATTTTTTTGCATTTAATGTGAATTATTTTGGTTCTATGTAGTTCCTTATATTTTGTAATCACATAATTTTATTTATTTCTTATAAAGAAGTTTGAGTTTATATTTTGGTTGTGAAAAATGTACTTTTGTTGCTCTTCTAGAAGCTCTCTCTCTCTCTCCAGGCAGATACAGGGTGTGAACTAGGACCCAGGAATGTGTGACTATATTTTATTTCATCCATTGTATATCTTAAGCTTTAGTATCAATTTGCTCCCCAGTGTTAGAGGCGAATGTTGGTGATATTTTGTGAACAGTGGGAGAGCCATATTACGGAATTAAGGCAGATAATTTATTAAAATAATTAGATCACAGAACAAGACTGTCTTATTGTCTGTACTCTTGTTTATTGTAAATACATTAAGTTTAGATGTTACACGCTTGTATTACTTCGAAGTCCTTGGATGCATGTTCATAATGTAATTATATGGAAATTTTATCTTCAACCGTCAGTTGGAGGTAAGAAAGGTTGTCTATATGATTCTGGTCTGTTAACCAAAGCTGTTATTTCATAACGTGAGTCTGATTAATGGGCCTAGGGGTTGAATCACTGCTGGAAGATGAGGAATATTCAGTAGTGGCCGTGACACTTGCATCCTTGTGACTGGACTACCTCCTATCTCGCAAGTGTTAACTGGACCTTGGCTACATGTATTTGAAAATACAGGGAAAGTGGGTACCGCTGAAGCATGCAAGTGTTATGTTTACAGCTGGGCGGAGAATAGTTATTCCCACAAGATTAGAGGAGCAGTTGCCATGCAAGGTGAACGGTGCCTTGCACACCCGTCTGGGAGTGGTGAAGCCTGATTGTCTGCAGTGTTGCCGGAGAGAGCCACTTCCCAAGAAGTGTAGTCGCACTACAGTGAAGGAGAATCCAGCCGTTGCTAGGGAAGGCCTTCAGACATTGCAGCTGGAAGACCAAGATCTGCGGCCCGTGGTCGAGTGGATAAGCCAGAGCTCAATGCGGCCAGCTTGGGAGACGATCTCTGGAGCAAGTCCTACAACTAAAAACTACTGAAGGATGGTCTGCTGCTGTGCTGTGCCAGTGGTTGACTACCGATAGCCTCAACAGGTCCTGGCAATCAGTACTTCTCCGGATGATGAGGTTAAAGATCCTGAGAGAGATGCACACCAATCCAGCCAGTGGGCATCTGGGAATGAAGAAAACCTTGAGTCGTCTGCGGCAAAGGTTTTACTAGGTTGGCATACGTAAGAATGTGGAAGAATGGTGCCGTTCATGTGATGACTTCTGCGCCAAGGTACCAAAGCTACACACGCCCAACTGCAGTTGCACCATGCAGGCGCACCAATGAAGAGGGTCACAGTTGATATTGCTGGACCTCTGCCACTCACTGCAGATTGGAATAGGTACAGTACATCTGTGTGGCCATGGATTACTTCACTAAATGGCCAGTGTAGGGGTTCTGGGTACTCAGTTCTAACTACAGGAGAGAACACAAACACCTGTAGAGTTCTGTAGGTTCTATTTGATGGAAGTACAGAGTTGCGCAATCCCAGCGCCGGTAGTCCCTGCACTCTATATGGGTCAACTGACCTCTCTCTGACTTCTCAGGTGACATGTGGCAAGTGGCACATTAGCAGCTTCCAGATGTCGCCAGGCACACTATCTAAGCGTGTGGTGACATGAAAAAGGGGCATTGCCACACGCTACTGACTAGATAAGTAATGTATATAAATGGAGTACATACATAGTATACATACAACATACATAATATACATACAGCCAGAAGCATATGCCATCTCAAATCAGGAAACCACGACTGTTGCCAGGGTGCTAGTGGACTAGTTCTTCTGCCGGTTTGGTGTGCCCCACAAGTTGCACTCGGACCAGGGCAGAAACTTTGAGGCAGCTGTGTTCAGCGAGTGCTGTAAACTATTGAGCATAAGGAAGACTTGGACCACTCCACTCCAGCCACAGTCAGACGGAATGGTAGTACAGGTAAAGTTTAATTGGATCTTGGGACAAGAACTAGCCAAGTACTGTGCTGAGGGTCAGACAGAATGGGACCTGAAGCTGCCTGCTCTGCTGATGACATATCAGTTGGCTTACCACGAGTCAACTGGATACTCACCGGCAAAACTGATGCTGGGTCACGAACTTTGGTTGCCAGTGGACCTGCTGACGGGAAGACCACCTGATGAAGAACTTTCTGAAGAAACCACCAGCTACGTCAAAGCCTCCCAGAAAGGTTGGCGGAGGTCCACCATCAAGTTCAAGGAGCTCTGGAGTTCTCGGGTGGAGTGATGAAGCGCAAACACAATGTCAAAGCAAGTCAGGTCTGTTACAAGGACGGTGATAAGGTCTGGCTGTATAACCCTCTGTGGAAGAAGATTCAGTTACCGAAATTGCAGAGTCCATGGGAAGGACCATACACTGTAGTGGTGTGCCTTACAGATGTGACTTACTGGATCAGGGTAAGAAGGAAGGCTCAGCCGAAGGTAGTTCACGTCAATCATCTGTGGCAGTATCATGGGCCACATTGGGCCAGGACAGTACACCTGGGGAGACTCTGAGGAGCAGTCACCTACCACCAACGAGGACCACACCGGAGATCCTGGAAGAACTCAGGGCCGTACCGATCCAGGGAACCCGACCATGGTCCAGGAAGAGGAGCACTGTTCTCGGTTAGCAGAATTGGACGTGACAGGAGAGGGGGACCACTCTGAGAATGTGACTGAGGTTACTGCACCAAGGGAGGATGCTGAAGACATCCCAGTATGTCAACGGTAGCAGTGGGAAAGGTTTAAGACCAACCAAGTTTCAGGATTAATATGTATATAGTAAATAGTTGTGTCGGGACAACACAAGGATTAGGTAGTGGGTAGTGTTATGACGAGGCATAATTTGGTATTATAATGTTTGTAAACCGGGTGTTTTGATTATTTTCTATTCCAAGCAACAGTTATTTTGGCAAGTTTAGGGAGATTTTCTTGTATATGCTGATGTATTACTGCTGCAAAAGTTTTCTAGAATGTATTGCACCAATTTTTGTTATGGTTTACTTCCTATTGTAAGCCTCGATCAGAGTAGAACATGCTAGAACTTCACAGACCTGACTGGGCTGTGCTACGGTGTGCTAGGATCGTCTGATGAGGTATATAGGTGGCAGCGTGCAGCCTAGTCAGTTAGTCGACCGTTTCTGCTCAGAGTGTGAAGTACAATTCTAGTAGGACAACTGAAGATAATTGTTGTGTAAGTATTGTGGAGTTGTGAGCAAAATAAAGTGAAAAATTAAGGAATTATACACTGGTAATGTGTTGACTATATATTCGAAGTGAGAACTCCAGCTGTGAAGACACAACCCTGTGAACAGTGTAATGAATAATTTGTGTTTATTAAAGAAGATTACAGTGTACAAGTGTATTTTTGTGACCTGGTGGAAATCTCCTGCCTGTTGGTTGTCTGTACACTGATATCGATCGTCGATAAATTACCGGAGACTGGCGGGAAGAGCCAGTGGTAACGACGACACTTGTGATATATATACTGCTTTTGTACATACGACCTGGCCGCTGGTAACCAGCTGTGGTCACTAGGTAAGCATAAAAAGGACTGTCGTAACAATCTTGTATATTCTATATACCTGGTGTAATCTTTGGTAGTTGATCCTCTAGGCAAAGCACTGTCGGTAACATAGAAATATACAAATAATAATTGTTTTCGGGTAAAATCTTCAAACCCAAAATGTCTTTTCTCCTGTTATTATAAATAGACGTCCATGCACAATTAACGTATGATAACACCACAACTAACACTATGAGCAATAACGGTTTGTATAGTTTGAAGCGAGTTGCAGTGAGCTTCGTTAACACACATGTGAGGCTTTTGATGACATCCTCTTCTGGTTTATTTGGTTCATTCTACAATTTAACCTTTACAGCATAAACCATGGATGCAACAGACACAGAGGAATTTTATGATGGCGACAGCGCAGGAGTTGGAAATATCAGAGATCTTTTAGCAGGTGAGTGATTCAAAGTTCACTCCACTAGGGAGTGATCCTCTCGCTCAACTATTAACAATCCCTGACCACATTGGCCGGAACAATACAACACCGGACAGGGACACTCTCACACCTACTCAAGATTTCATACTTCCAGGAAGAGACCGGACGCCAGGGAGAGAACTAGATATCGATGTTGGTAACAGTGGATATATTTTACTTCCAAAACCAGCAACTCTTCTACCGGGTGGTAATAAAACTGAACGCAGGAAAGAAGACAAAACTAAGCGAGAGCGAGAGGAAAGGGAGAGGTAACGGATGCAAGTTTTAGTATCCAACTTTACAGAAGAACACCTATGAAATGTTTCGTAGGTCTGCATTTCCAAAAATTGCAATAAAGTGAGTTATGCAGACCATCACTGGATTCTCAGTCTCGCAGAATGTTGGACAGTGATGCGCAGAGATCATTTAAAAGACAATGAGGTTACGTAACTTGCTTCAGTATGTACTAGACACTTGCTCATAGTTTAATTGCCTTGGGTGTTGTAATTATATAATCATATTGTATGCAGCCCACATTTATATAAATATTACTGTCTGTTAAGCAGGGGCTAATATGACAGTAAAAGAAAAACGTAATTAAGTATGTGCAGAGTAGAGAAACATTATTTAAATATATTATATGCAATATAATAGTGGAGAATTAAGTTAAAATTCATGGATTTTTTTTTAAGTGAAGGATAAAATATAGCAAAAGTAACATACAACAAAAACGGTAATATTTTGTCTACAATCGTCAGGGAATCGCACGTATCAAAGGAAACGAGATTCTTATACTGTACAGTGTTTACTCTAACACTGACGTACAGAGCGAGTTGGACGTAGATCACCTGGGATATATGTGTTATATATTATTCACGAAACTACGAGGAGCAAGTCACAGAGAAATAATACAGTGTCAGCAAATGTTGGGTACGACGCCAATACTTTACTCAAATAGAGGTGTCAAGAGCTGAGATAACTGGGGGCGCTTGGTATGGAGAGGATGGGTGATATGTGGGTTGACAAGAGGTGGCAGCCTGAGGGAGACCCAGAAAGCCCCAAGAGAGATAGAGTGAAGGTGACGAGGAAGTTCACAAACTATCAGCCTGGTAACTATATGGTACATCAGTTATAAAAGATTGGAAGATTTGCGAATAGACTAGAATGGAGGAGAACGTTGACCCCGCTGACAGACTAAAGACTACCTGGGTGATAAAGTGAGAAATATACTGTATATACCACATACCTCAATAGTCAGGAATCGAACCTGAGACCTCTGTATCTGAGCAGGAAGCGCTACCACGGAAAAACAAGGGCAACAAAATATACCCAAGGCTTTGTTGTATTTCACACAGCCTGCTCCTTCGTCTTATTTTCAAGCAACGGAAGCCTCCACCGAGGATAGAGAACGTAGAGTTAGGCAGATATGCAGAGGTGTACAAAGCTAGTGAACGAACATCTCAAAATCTCAGATGTCTGATATCATAATACGAGGTATTAGAGTAAATACTTAAGTAGATAAATACCGAGCAGAAAGGATATAGGCACAACTGGTTTGGAATATTGTGTGGATATGTGGGTAGGCTACTAGTGCTATAGCCATATGGGGACGCGAGGGAGCCCAAACGAAGTTGGTAGATCATGGATTGCCTCATGGGCAGAAAGGCATTGTCTCTGTTGGGCTCTCGGCTTGCAGTATCCCATTCTTCGTTCTTATTTTCTTTTAGCAACGCATTTTCCCTGAGCACAAGGGATATGTGGCAGTGTGGACCCCTAACGTACCACACTGCAACACATGTCAAATAGGCCAAATACAGGAACGTGTTCGGTGCACATTGCATAATTTCATATTTTCATTTCCCATGAAAGAATGTCATTTCCAAGTGCCTGGTGGTGCAAATCTTAGTTGTAAAACTACTACTATCTCCGGATCCTTCTTCAAACTTGTAGATCAGTTGAAAACAAACCTCCTCATAGCAGTTTATAACCTTTTAAATCTTACATCAGATTAATTACTTTTTTACTCCTTAACTTAACTATCGTGACTCGTATTGTCCAGACAAGTTGAATGTTATTTCGACCTAAAGAGTCAGTTTCGAATTTGAAGATCAGCTGATTTAATTTGCATAGGGATTTGCAATGTCCAACCATGTCCCACTGTGTGTGTGGGAGGGGCAGGGTGAGGGCTGGATGAGAGGCAGGTTTATTTATTATTTATACCACCATAATTTCAAGCTGCCTTTTTAACTACGTTTTGTCTTACAGTCTTTCTTTATGGTTACGATTCATGGAACAGGTGCAGTGCCCTGAGTGCTTATTGCTCTCAGGTCACAACATACTTTAAAGAATGGAATATATTAGGATAAAAGATGAAATATTCAAGGAAGGCTAGTTTTACTCAGCGACCATGTCACAATTTTGTTGTTTTCCGACAAAGAATTATGGTAATATTTATTTATATTTATACCCATCCTTTGCTTAATAAATATTTGTGATAATATGCAATATTGTATAATTATATACATATGTTAAAAAGAGTGGAGTGAAAAAGTTATCAGTATTGTAAAATAGTATTCAGACTTAATCTAGTTCCAATTCTTCCAAGTTCCAGTGTTTAATCACCCCACCACAATATGCAAGCTTCATATATTTTGGAGTGTGCTCAGTTACCGTTGATATTGTGTGCTGAACATCATGAGCATTTCAATGATGGTAGCAATTGTAACTATATAATTATATTGTGTTATAAGACAACACATTCCACGACGTGTCATACAGATCATTGTATACCACACAATACATAATTTGTGGCCGTTAACTTACTGTGTTGTGAATTTTCATGCAATATAGTTTAAGACATCATTAAGGACATGGATTTAAGATAACACTGTAGGTGAGTTAATATATATCAATTGTATTTACAAACAATACTAAAATCCAAACAATACACCAATACACACATCTTAGTATTTGGTCCAGCCACCCATTGCATTCAGGACTTCATCAAGGCGATTAGGGATGGAGTCGACCAGCTTCAGGCACACCCCTGGTCGTCGACGTATGCTCTCCCACACGTCGTAAGCTTTGGCCTCTATTGCTGCACAGGTTCACTGTTCTCCAATATCCCAATCACGTTTCATCATGGCTCAAATATGTATGGCAGTGGAGGGGACGTTGAAGTAAGATGTTTATGTGATACTACAACATATTCTAAACTCATAAATAATCCTCTCAACACTGTCAACACCCAGTTCAACAAAAAACTGAAGTCCCTATTGAGAGGCAAAGATACTCTCATTAAACATCTTACTTCAACGTCCCCTCCACTGCCATAAGGCGGCTGGTGTAACCGGCTAATCTGGCCAGTCTAATAACCTGTAAAGCAAAGACCCACTGACACAGTTTAAAGGGTCAATTCTTTATAAACTATCTAAAATGGTTAGTTTTTACCAACTCTAAAGGCAACATTTCTAACTCCACCATCAAGAATAATATGATCTGGTTGGATAAACCCATGCATAATATTAATTATGATTTTAAACTATCAGCTTTGATGCAACATCACTTTTTACAAAGGTCCCAGTTGATGATTTACTAGAGTTCTCGCTATAGATTCTGATGACATTTCACTGCTCAGTCTCGAAAGATGACTTCATCGAAACTCATCAAACTATGTATTAAGGATTGCAAAATTGAATTCAATGGGGAATATTATGCCTCAAAATTTGGCATGGCAAATGGGCAATCCACTACCTGTATTAAGCAATCCTAGTATATGGAATTCTTTTGAAAAGAAACTATTATAACATTTTACCACACCTCAGCAGTCTGGTTAGATATGTTGATGATGTATTATGTCTCTGGCCATGTAATGAGTGACCCAAAAAGCTCTACCACAACTTAACAACTTAGCCCCTGATCAAATTCACTGGGAATTAGAGCAAGACTGTAAATTGCCATTCCTAACACGTCTGATACAGAGAATAGGCAACACTTTTTAAGTTCAGCTATTTATAGAAAACCAATCTAATGTGTACAATTACACATTCATTATTTTATTCTCACCCAATTAGTTAATAAAGTCAAACAGTCAGTATTTTCACAATGTTTTTACGTGCCTTGAGAATTTCCGGCAGTCCGGAATTCATCGATGGAATAAATATATATATATATATATATATATATATATATATATATATATATATATATATATATATATATATATATATATATATATATATATAATATTGGCTCAAACCTGAATAATTCTAGATTCTTTGTAGACAAATGCTCAAACATTACTAAGAAAACTTTATAGAACTGATCCTAAGCCCACCCATGACCATAAGAATATCTTAATATTACCATTTCACAAAATTTTCACACATTCCTTCACAACTAAACCTGAACGCTAATGTGGCATTTAAAAACTCCGCATCATAAAACAAATGTTTAACCTGGAATTTTCAACAACACAATTGGCTGCATTGCAAAGTTCCTGCAAGAAATGGTAATGGTTTACTTAGGCCAGACAGGTAAAGATCTTGCAACCAAATGGGAACAAACACAAATATACAGTGTTAGGACAGGCCAGGAATCCAATGCTCTGTTTGTTCATTTGAGGATAACAAGCACTTGTACTTGAGACTGACATAATGCCTCCTCAATATTACTTAATGTAATTGAGGTAGAACATCATAGAACGGTCTTATTAAAATACCGAAGTATCTAACATGTAGAATTCTGAGTAACGGCAATACGTACAAGCTGGACAACGGTAATTAAGAAGACGAGACCAGGTGAGAAGGCCGGGTCACCTGACCATCTGACCTGACCACCAACCGTTGTGTGCTATTTGAAGATTAGTAGGGTCATTACCTATCACTGGGACCATTGTGGACCTGGTCTCACCCTTCTCTGTATATATACACCTTGATTTGTATTTCTCTCTCTAGTCTGTACCACCCTTGAAGATGTGAATAACACGAAAGCGCTTGGGGAACTTCCATGTTTCTTCTTTCCTTTAGTTACTAGCATATATATATATATATATATATATATATATATATATATATATATATATATATATATATATATATATATATATATATATATATATATATATATATATATATATATATATATGTAACCGGTCGGAATTACTGGACCTTCAATTCTCACTTAACTTGGGGTTTATTAAATATTATTAGATGGTAATTGCAGTGGAAGCGCCCCTTGGAGAGAAATCCCGAACCAGCACAAGAACACTTAAATTTACTAACAAAATGAATTCTCCCTGACCCGTGGAAGGATAGCGTCTGTGATTGGGATGAATGAGACACACTGTAAAAGTAAGACACTTATATTCCCTCCAACACTACAGACACAATCAAATAATGGTACACCAATATGCGCACATCTTAACCTGAACTTAAAACACTACTCTGGGGAATAAAAGTTATACATGATATTGAAATTATTAGAAACTCAAGACAGTGCCTCATTAGACAACAATAAATTTAAAGTATTAAGAAGTGTTGCTTGCACACATGAAACAGGCCTTAAGGGCTTTCAACAAAATAATATCAACCACTGAGAAAATGGTAATAAAATAAGAAATTATTAAATCCACCATGAATAGGCCTTCAGGGCACTCAACAAAATTATATTACCCCAACAGATGCAGACCTCCTCACCTAACTTAAACACTACTCTGGGGAACAAAGGTTATACATGAGATTGAAATTATAAAGAAATATTAAATGCATTAAAGGAACTAAATCACAGTATCACTTGCAACACACGGGAGAAAACTCATCTGAAAAACAGTTCCCTCATTCTCTGGTTTCAATTAGTGACACAGACATTAAAAAACAATACTATCAAAATTATTTAAGAAATATTAACTACAAACAGCAAGACAACATCAGTAACTGAAAAAATAGCATTAACTACACACAAAAATATTATCACTATTATTAAGAAGTTACTGAGTCCACCAATACTCGTGACCATGCTTCCTAACCTAACACATAGATTCCACCTGCACTCCGTAGTTTTTTAAGGCACAACCAACAGGCACTCGTAGTTTAAGGCCCAAACCAGCCTTTCTCAACCTTGGAAATGTACCTCTAAGTTCCACTGGACTCTTGGTCCCAGTGTGTGACCCTGTATCACTCAGCTGGCTTACAGTACATCCATGAAACGGAAGGGAGTGAGCCAATCAGACCTTGTACAGTTGAGAGAAGCTTTAGCTTCCCGTAAGTAAAAGGTTTTCACTAAGCTGCTTGAAGATATCTGGTATTGTGAGCCGAGGTAGAGGAGAGCTGATGACCCCAAACGATCGTCACGTCGTTAGTTGGGCACCTAGACAGCTAAGTTCACTCCAACTCTCACCATACTCAACATGTGGCTCAAACCCAGGTCAGTGGACGGTCATACAGCTCGCTTCACCATTCGTGTCTCATACCGCCAGAAGACATTATCATACCGTCCACTGGCGGAATTTACTGGACCTTTAATTTCTCACTTGACTTGGGGTTTATTAAATATTATTAGATGGTAACTGCAGTGGAAGCGCCCCTTTGAGAAAAATCCCGAACCAGCACAAGAACACTTAACTTTACTAACAAAATGAATTGTTCGTGACCCGTGGAAGGATAGCGTCTGTGACTGGGATGAATGAGACACACTGTAAAAGTTAGACACTTATATTCCCTCCAACACTACAGACACAATCAAATAATGGTACACCAACATATGCGCACCTCTTAACCTGAACTTAAAACACTACTCTGGGGAATAAAAGTTATACATGACATTGAAATTATTAGAAACTCGACAATGCCTCATTTGACAACAATAAATTCAAGGTATTAAAAATTGTTGCTTGCACACATGAAACAGGCCTTAAGGGTTTTCACAAAATAAGGTCCACCACTGCGGAAATGGCATAAAAATAAGAAGTTATTAATTCCACCCTGAATAGGCCTAAAGGGCACTCAATAGAATTATGTTACACCAACAGATGCACACTTCCTAACCTAACTTAAACACTACTCTGGGGAACAAAGGTTATACCTGAGATAGGAATTATAAAGAAAAATTAAATGCATTAAAGGAACTAAATCACATTATCACTCTGGTTTCAATTAGTGACACAAGCATTAAAAAAACAATACTATCAAAATTATTTAAGACATATTAAACTACACACATCACGATAATGTCAGTAACTAAAAGAAATGGTATTAACAACACACAAAATATTATCACTATTATTGAGATGTTACTGGGTCCACCAATACCCGTAAACCATGCTTCACCTAACTCAACATACACCCGTAATAAGGGAGATAAAATGTTCCTCTAGGTATCCCCTAGACTCCTGGTCTCAGTGTGTGACCATTAATTTACTCAGATAGCCTCAGTGTACTCTCAGTGCGTCCATGGGCGGGAAGAGAGAACGCCAGCAGGTGAACCAAGCCAGTAGGTAATACTTCTAGCTGACCGAAGACACGTGGTGCTGTGCGCCCACGTGGGAAGAACTGATCACCCAATGCTGATGCTGGTCCCTTGTCGTTTTAGTAGTCGGGAGCACTTGTTCACTCAACACTTCACACATCGCTCCTGAACTAAGAAGACCTCTCAACAAGACCTCCTGCTGGACCCGGAACTGTGAAGACCGCCCTCTCTCTTGTGCCATTGTTGGCCATCTTCCCGGACCGGACCATCCACCACTGACATCGTCGACAGCAACTCACGAGCGTTTTCGGTTTATCGAGCATTAGCTTGCCCTCCCCACTGGTGGTGTGAGTGACCCACACTCCAGCTGGAGAGCAGCTATAGCGCGATATTCCCGACGTGGTTTGAGCTCTTTTCCTTCTACTGCTATTTTTCCTTTTTTCGCTCTGGCCTAGGGACCTGCACCCTCAAAAAGTGTATTCGTCCTGCGGTCCCCCCTGTAACTGTTCACCTCCCTCCCAGGAGATTGTGAACACGAAAGGGGGTTGGAGCAAAAACCCATCCCAGCCGAGTCTTTCCAGGAAAACCGTGATCGTGCGGTTCCACCTGGAAAGAGGGTAGCAATCCTTATCCTTCCCAAATAGGCACACTTAGCTCACGTCTATAAGTGAGCAGTCACATACACTAGGAAGTAGGCTTCCCCAACGGGGCTCCGGGAGAGAAGCTCAGGAACCACTCTACGACCACCAGCCAGTGGGGAGTGCTGAAATTCCTCTGCTACTTACTCAACCGGAATAGGTAGGTTTTAATAAAAAACAAAACAAAAAAACAAAACAAAACAAAACACACAACAACCACAGGTTATGGAGCGCGTACGCCCTCCTAACCGCGACCCCCGCCTGAACCGCCAACCTGACGACCCGAACCACGACAGGCTCCGCACAGAGAAAGCGGACCAGTTACGCGCCTTCAATGAAGCCCTGAAAAGCAGGAACACTGCCACCACCTCCAACAACTCCACCACCACTGCTACCGCCACTGAGGACGACAACTGGACGAAGGTAGAAAACAAAAAACGCCGACGTGCTTTTTCGGGAAACGAATACCGTCAAGCAGCCCAAAAGGCACCCATCACCACCACCAGCTCACCCCTAACGACACTGCCAAAATTCCGGATCACGAAAACGGACACAAAAACGACATATGCCGCCATCACAGAGATGGAAAAGCTAAATCCACTGGCCAAGTTCTCAGTGCGGCCCAACCTAAAGGGGGAGATGATTATTCACCCCAAAGACAAGGACTCCGCCACCACCCTCGACACTTACCTGCAAAACACCACCACCGTTGCATCAACAAAGCTGGACCCCGCCCAGAAACTGATGAAGTCGGTAGTCTTCCGGTACCCAAAGGAACTACCCATCGAACCCCTGGAGAACCACCCGAAGATCCTAAAAGCCGAGAGATGCTCTCCCCCGTCCGACAAGACGGCCACCACAAAACAAGTGCTCATAATGCACTACGGTTCACCCCCCAGCACCATAGACCTCAAAACCTGGGGGATCTACGAAGTGAGGCCCTTCGTCCCAGAGCCCCTGCGGTGCTTCAGATGCCAGAAATACGGGCACCATCAGACAAGGTGCACGTACAAGGAAATCTGCGCAGTCTGCGCACAGAAGCACGGCACACACTCCTGCCTCACCAAGTTGAAAAATGGAGAAAAAATTGCCCCCAAGTGTGCCAACTGCGGGGGCAAACACCACGCCTGGAACCCTGGATGCTCCGAGAGGACAAAGAGGGTCCAGGCAAACCGACCAGCAGCAAGACCGGCCCCCACCGCCTGCACACCAGCCCCACCAAGTACCTTCGTGTGGGGAACCCAAAGGCCAAAACAACAAAGCCAACCTCCTCAGCCGGTCAACACCCAAAGTGCAGCCCAGTTTCCTGGCCTCACTACGGCCACACCTCAGCCACCCAAGCAGCAGACAACGACAACCACGAAAAAGACAAAAGAAGCACACACCAAGGCACCAGAAGGAATGATACACGTATCAGACCTAGCCAAGGTACTGACAACCTTCGCGGAGGGCCTAGCCGGACTACTGGGCCACAAGATCCAACCCACACAGCTCCAAATACTCATGGGGAGCGTCCTCGGGCAAGTCGCCACAGCTCCAGCCACCTCAGTGGAGGAAGCCACGCCGGTCCTCACACGAGTGACAGCCGAGGTACACTCTACACCGAAGAAGGCCACCAGAGAACCCAAGATACCGACAGCTCCCAGAAAGAAATTGGACGTTTCAACTCCCCTGAACCGAACCACGGCCCAGAAGGCAAAAACCACAGAACAAGAAGATATGAACCTGATCCAGTTGGAATCGGACTTGGACATTTCCATCGAGGACCACCAGAAGTCCGCGATGAAACAGTGGTGGAAAACATCAGCACCCTGAACATCCTAACATGGAATGCTCAGGGCATCAAAAACAAGAAACACCTCCTACAAGAAGCAGCAGCCAAGGACAAGCTTGACATCATACTGCTACAAGAAACACTTCTACTAGAACACCACTGTTTCAAATTCAGTGGTTACAAGACATACAGGAGGCATTTCACGCAGGCGTCAACAAGAGGATGTATGATCTTGGTCAAGTCAAGCATACCCTCCTCCGAGGTCACGCAGCAATTTCCATGTGGGGAAAACATCGAGACACAGGCCGTCAAAGTAACCCTCCAAGAACGGGAATTAACTGTTCACAACATCTACAAGAACCCAAGGGGCTCACTGGAGGTGACTCAATTATTTGCTTCGGCCGCTGACCACGCCACACTCATAGGAGGGGATTTCAACGCACATCATCCCTTCCTAAGCTCGGTAAGCCCCACAAATGAAGACGGCCTACACCTATACACCACCTTTCAAGATACACCCGAGATCGCCCTCCTAAACACCGGAGAGCCCACCCATATTAGGGGAGGAAGGCTAGAGCTAACCTCGTGTTTAGTGCACTACAGCCTTCGGCCTCCTGGCAGCTACACCCCACGCTGACCAACGACCATTTTGCCACTCTAACAACACTGAAGGTGAACAAACTACCCACTCCACCCCCGCTGAGATGGAGATACAATACCCAAAAGGCGGACTGGGAACTCTATTAGGAAACACCTGGCTAAGTGGCGCGAAAAATCACAGCCGGCCGGCGCAGCACCCGTGGACGAGACAACCCTCCACCAACAATTGGTCGAGGCGTTTCACCAAGCGGCAGAAGAGGCTATCCCAAAAACAAAACCCACATCAAGACAGTACACTGATTACTGGTACTACTGTCCCAGGGTGAAAGAACTCAACCACAGAGTGAACATGGCCCGAAGAAACTACAGGAGACATCCCACGGAAACAAACAGACATCTCCTGCAAGTCATAGTTAAGGATACCAGGGAAGAGAAGGAAGAAATAAAAAACGTAAGCTGGCTCAAGTGGTGCTCCGAACTGAACGAGCACACCTCCCTTGGCAAGATGTGGGCCCAGATCCGAAGGGCATCTGGGAAGGCAACACCACCACCACCAACCCATCCCAACCCAGAAGAGGAAGCCGAGAGAGTTGCAAAACTGTTCCCTGACCGAGCAGCAACGAAAAACCTCCCGAGACAGACGGAGGAGACACAACGGCGTCTGCGACAGGTCAGACTCCAGATGATCGAAGAGGCCTGCAACAGTGAAGATGGCACCGACAGACCTTTCAACCAGCAAGAACTCCAGAAGTCGCTAAAACGAAGCAAGGACACAGCACCAGGGGCCGACAGGATAACCTACTCCATGCTTTCCCATGCCGGTACAGCCGGACACGAGGCTCTGCTACAAGTCATCAATGCTTCGTGGACAGCACAAAGACTCCCACCGGAATGGAAGAAGGCAGATATACAGCCCATTCCGAAGCCCAGAGAACCAGACAAACCGAGGCCCATCTCCCTTCTCAGCTGCATAGCGAAGACGGGAGAAAGAATGGCTCTCAACCGACTCAAGTGGAAAGTAGGCAGCCCACACCCTCATATCTTTGCTTACACCGAGAACACCGGCACAGGCAACAACATCGCCGAGATACTCAGCACAGTGGACTACAAACCAGCTCTGGTGGTCTTCCTCGACCTGGAGAAGGCCTTCGAACTAGCAAATCCACTGGCCATTACAACGACGCTCGCTGAAAAAGGCGTCAAAGGAAGGTTGCTTGGGTGGATCCAGAACTACCTCACACAGAGAGAAGCAAGAGTACGCTTTCAGGGAGCAACCTCAAGCTACAGGGTCCATGAAAACGGAACCCCACAATGAGGCATCCTCAGTCCAATGCTGTTCAATGTCCTGATGGAAAATCTTGTCAAACTTCCTTTCAGACAAACAGCCAAGCTCCTATGCTATGCAGACGACTTACAGCTTATAGTAAGAGGATCAAACAGACTAGCCAACACGCAACAAGCACTCCAACTTATAGAAGAGGAGTGCAACAGACTTGGACTCAAGATAAAACCAGCCAAGTCGAAAGCGATGGCCATCTGCACAGACACACCAGACATGATGCTCTCCATACAAAACACGCCGGTAGTCTGGACCAACACCCACCAGTGTCTTGGAATCTGGTTTGACCAGAAACTCACTTTCAAGCCGCAACTCGAGTATCTCAGGCACAGGACGAAGAGCAGACACAATATAATGAGGTCGCTCACCAGCACAACCGCAGGAGCAAACCTCCATGTGCTCAAAGCCTACTACACGGCCGCCATCAGATCGCTGGTAGATTACAGTGCTCCAGCACTCATTGGACTGAGAGAAGACCAGATAGCTAAGCTAGAAGTCATCCAAAATAATGCTCTCAGGACCATGCTCGGAGCAACCATGTGGACCAGAATTTGCAATTTGCAAATGGAAACCGAACTACCACCCCTGGCAGTACGAGTCAAGCCGGTGACAGCCGGTCTCCTCGCCAAAATCTGTAGATCAGATAAGCCCACAGCTGCCAAAATTCGAATCAGTGCCTCCCTTCACCTCGACCACAGAGTGCGAGGGGCCACCTGGTCGCACGAGGCAAGCGAGGTCATCCGACACCTGCAAGCAGAAACACTCGTCAAGAACAACCAAGACACACGAGACAATGGTTACGTTGTTCCTCCACCATGGAGCCCTCCACCAGCCACATTCAAAATTACCGACCTAGGCGATAGTAAAGCCAACCTCCAGAAGGAGGACCTCAAAAAAATAACTCTGGAAGCCATAGCCACCGAGACACCGGCTGATGCAGCATCATACTTCACAGACGGCTCGGTGGATCCAAAACATCATACATCCGGAGCGGCCTTCTACACCCAAGGTCAGACCCTCCGATGGAGACTTTCCAATGACTGCTCCACCCTACAAACAGAGCTGGTAGCAATCTCAAAGGCCCTACAACACGCTGCAACACAACACAACAAGTCCATCATAATTCACACGGACTCGAAATCGGCCATGCAGGCGCTGCAACACAGTCAACCAAGAGACAACGTCCACATCATAATCTCGATCCTCGCACAGCTACAGGAACTCCAAAGAAAAAGCCGCCCAGTCGTCTTACACTGGATTCCCAGTCATGTAGGGATCGGAGGAAACGACGTGGCAGACGAAGCAGCCAAGGCAGCTACACGTTCTAGTAGCGTACACATTCAAGTTCCAGCAAGCGTGCAACAGATCAAGAATCACCTCAGAAAGACTAGCAAGCTCCACATCAAAAAGAGCTTCCTTCACGCATTCAACGCTGGTTCCCAATCAGCCAAATGGTGCCTGGCGGCTACAAAAGGGGAACCACCTTTCGCTGACAAGAAAACACCAAGACAAACCCAAGTCAGCCTTCATCGACTACGACTAGGGTACAAGTGCTCCTGGCAGATGATCGGAAATGACGTCATGGAATACACCTACTGTCAGGAGCCAGCAGCCAACCCACTTGAACACTATCTCCTCGACTGCGAAGTCACACAAAGCCTCCGAAAAAGAACTCAAATCTCCCAAGAAACACACACAACACCAGCGGCCACTCTAACCCGAAAGGCCCAAACAGACCACATTCACCACCTACTCCGGGTCATCACACGATACCCACCACCCACATAGCTTAGAAGGTATCCTCTCCCAGCAAGTGCGGACCCCAGTTCGGGGGGCGCGCCACTCCGAAACTGACCACGTCCAAGAGTGGGGGTTGGTGGTAAGCGTCCACTGATCGGGGGTCCGCTCACACTTGCAACCTGCAGTATCCTTCCAAATCTGCAGGTGGGACCACCTCCAATCCCAATCCAGTCTGGCTGCTCCTGGAGCTCCAGCCGGAACCACCAAACGGGCCGCCTATAGGCAAAGGCCCGTGCCGGACTACGGTCCGACAATTTCAACAACAACAACTGTTCACTCAAGAGATCCCTTGATATCCCCGCTGACCAGTGACAAGCCTGCACTGATCGTTCCAACTGCGACAATCGCTAATCATCAATCATCAACGGCAGTCTCAAACAGCAGCCAATCTCTCGCAGTCAATCTCTAGCAGTCAATCTCCCAGGTCACAGTCACAGGATTGTGGGTTCGAATCCTGGCGGGGTGAGGTGTTGATTATATGTAGAAGTCCGCTTGCTTTATTGGGCTAATGAAATATATATGGATCCTCGTGTTTCGAAGCCGGATTTGGTAAAACGACACTCTGATCACCTAAGAGGCACAGGTAGTCCACATTAGAGGTTCACGGCGCCATTAGCTCGTTGAACAGGCTTTGTGTGAAATATAACAGAGTCTAGGACTGCTTTTAGTGTCCTGGTGGCCCAGAGGTAACGTTCCCCGGTCACAGTTATAGGATTGTGGGTTCGAATCCTGGTGGGGTGAGGTGTTGATTATATGTAGAAGTCCGCGTGCTACATTGGGCTATTGAAATATATATATATATATATATATATATATATATATATATATATATATATATATGTGTGTGTAAGAGAGCAACTTTTGAATATGTTGCATATTTCTACTTTTATAACCTTCCTGGCTATATATCCTCCATCTTATTTATTTTCTGTTTTTCTAAGTCTTTCTGTTCTTTATTTATTGCTTTATTTCAATATTTTTATTTATTTGTGTATTTCTTACGTTTCTCACCTTTGCTTAGTTATATTCTGTTCAGTGGGTTAACCTGGGAAAACCACATCATTGTCTATCATTACACATTCGTATAATTATTACACTTACATCTTAGGCTGCCACCACCCAGGCTTTTCTTTAAAATATAACTTCTACAATTAACAAGGGGTAGCGTGGTAGACATGAGAGGCTAGGCACGTGAGTACTGTAATTATTATTTTTAGGGATATCAATTGTTAGAAGGAGGGAACGATGGTACCCACATTTTACTGAATCAATATTTATTCAAATCAAATGTGAAAATTATTACAATTTCAACCTTTACGCATAACAACAAAAATTAGGTTCATTTACTAATTACGTTACTGTAATACATAGACAAGACAAACTTTATATGTATCAAACATTGATCTTCAATTAACAGTTATATTCAATACTTATACCCCCTTAAGGGTATTATTATGCATCAATGACAATAATGATGGTCACTCTATACATATGTCAATAGCAATGAGTGATAGTAATACTTAGAGCAACATGCTATTACAAGGAAACATATACTGTACCAGCACATCAGCACATCAGCACATTATATAACAAACTCTAATACTGGTAATAGTATTTATGGTTTCAATACTCAACCTGAGACAATCATATTCCTGATAATCATCCACAATAATGTACACAAGAGATAGTCGCACATACTGTACAATCAGGATTACTACACCAGGCTTACACCGTTGGTCAAAACAACTGCCGCTTTTTCGGAGTGAGAGTTGTGAACTCTTGGCACAATCTGCTAGAGAGTCTAGTGACGGCACCGAGTGTTAGCTCTTTCAAGACCAGACTTGATAAGCACTGGAGCAGGTTCAGATACATTCAGTAGCCAGTGCATGCCCAGTACTTGTCAACAGTGCGTAACAGAGGCGTGACCGATCGCCCAAGGGGCTAACGAGCCGATCAGTGGTGAAGAGGTTAAGAGTAAGTAAAATAGTGCCTTTTAAATGATTGAGACGAGTCAGGAGTGGTCTAAAATCAAATACAAAATATCACACACGTCTGGCAAGGAAACGCATGGATGATTCAATACAGACGATATCTAGTTACGTTATTTTTATCACTTGGCACATAAGACGCTCAACTACGTTAAAACATGAACACTGATATATTCAACAAAGTTCAACTGAGTTAAATTTACTTAATATGGCGGGTGTGAGGAACTAGGGACGTACAGTAGCTAAAAAATTATCTGTGCATACTCTGTGTGAAACAATAAGTCAGGCACGGTCTGCACTTCCAGGAAGGCAGACATACATATGTTAAACTTGGGAACCACTTACTCAGGTTTTGTATATCAGTACTGCTCTAGTGATTAGATTAGGTGACTATTGGTTATGTAATTGTGTTATATATGTATATTGAGAGTTTAAGGATTATTTTGTTGTGACTGTAGTTTGTTTGAAGAGATGAACCAGGAACTTTGAATGTTTAATGTTCAGATTATGATCTACCATACTGTACACCAGTTTAGTTTATATTAATTTTTTATTACGGGAATTAGCCCACCCGGGCACAGGTCAAACGACCCACAACGGAGCCTGGGGGGCGAGAAAAAAAAAAGAACGGAAAGAAATTATTAATCTACACCACGAAGTTGCCGGAAAAGCAGCTTTTTAAAGTGAGACAGATTGTAAGAGCATGGAAATACAGAAGAAGGCAGAGCATTCCACAGTTTGGCTGTGTGAGGAAAGAAGGAGGTACTATAACGGGTTATTCTCGTGTGACCGACATCCACAGAGAAACGGTGGGCACCGCGGGCAAGACGTGTGTTATGAACCCACGGCCTTGCTGGCGGTACACAGGATGCCAAATCCTGTAAAAGAGAGCGAGTGAAGCAACATTGCGGCGAAGAGAAAGGGAATAGAGATTGTCGACTAAAGGAGGAGCGTTAATAAGACGAAATGCCTTTGACTCCACCCTATCTAATAGTTGGACCGAAGAAGAGCCACCCCAGATATGAGAGCAGTACTCCAAGTTAGGACGAATGAATCCCTTATATACCTGGAGCAACTGCTCAGGAGTGAAGTAGCTGCGGCATCTGTACCATGTGCCCAGGTGGGATAGTCAACGTATTGCACTATAAGTGTGTCAAATGAGGAGTGACTAATCCACATGTAATTTAAGGTTTTTGAAATATGTAGTTCAAGTAAACACGATTTTTTATATAGTTATGCGAATGATGGGAAGCATGGTGGTCTGGCACACACACACACACACACACGTTGTGTGGAGTCACTGGGTGGTTTGGAAGTGTTTATTTCCATTCATACTTTCGTAACTACAACCTATGGTAATTTTTTCTTCGTGTTCATATATAATGAAGATAATGCTGAGTATAAAATGCCATATACAATATTTATACATAATATCATCTATACAGCCGTACTATGACTGTGTTGTTCGTGCGTGTGTTGCCTCGAGATAGTTAGAGTGGGCCCCCGTCCAGAAAGGACACTGTCCTTACCTCAAGCATCGACCCAGGTGGGCTAGAGAATATGGTTCCGAGTGTACATATACATTTTATCTATTAAACTCTTAAAATATTGTACTATCACAAGACCCCGACCCAAAGCTGCACTTAATTGATGAGGGTCTTATCCAATTTCAACTGAACCCCGAAGCATCTTTAGTAATTCTGTGTGCCATTTGGCCCTCCTGTGCAACATTGCAATACATGGCATAACAGACTTGGGGGCCTGTCCGGGAGAATTTGCAGTTGTACTGACATTAGTGTTGTTGAATATTCTTGGTAACTAATGTCAGAGGGTTAAGAGTTTTGTGAAGAGTATTTCATTATACATCTATGTTATAAGTAATTCTCAGCTTTCCACTGTCTACAACTCATACTATTTTGTGTTACTAATTATTTGTCAGCAAGTGGAGTAATGACTTATGAGGAACTTTGTGAATTAATTACACTAGAGTGGTATCTGACAGGTGTGTCCCCCGACATTAGAATGTATTTGTGTGAGAAGGAAGTTAAAACGTTAGAGAGAGTTGCTCCTTTGGCAGAGAATTACAATCTCATTAATAAATCCAAGAGGAAAGTATGTGACAAACCTGCCACAGTCCCTACCGTGTCTCAAAATCTGGGTTGTAAGCAAGTGTCTGAAAGCCAGGGAAATTATCTTGATAGGAGTTTTGGGTCTACAGGCATTGGTTCTGGTGGTTATGAGTCCGGCTCTGAGCGGATTACGGGTTGTTACTATTGCAAGAAACCGGGCCACTATGTGGCAAATTGACCAGAGTTGCAGGCTAAGGAGCACTCTAGGTTGGATTTTAGGCCAGTTACTAATCTTGGATATGCCCCATCAGTTTCTGATGACCCATTTTTTCCTTGCAGAGCCAAGTTGCAAGGATTCCCTGTTATTGTTCCAGCCGTTCCGGTTTAGTGGGTCAGTGTCTGTACCAAATGATAGTCCTTCGGTCCCTGTAAGTATCCTACGAGATACTGGTGCGTCACACAGTATTGTGGTGAAAAGTTCAATCCCATTTGTGGAGGAGACTTATAGAGGAGAACATAATGTGTTCGCTGGGAGTTAGCGGGACCATTGTTGTTTCGTTGTGTAGACTATACCTTAAAACAGACTCATATCTCGACCAGTAACTGTGGGTGTTAAGGAGTCTTTGCCAGTTGACGGTGTGACCTTCTTTTTGGGAAATGATATTGCTGGGAGCCTTGTAGTGCCTGACCCTGTTGTGTGTATTAAACCCTTGAGTGTTGATCCTGTGGCTGAGGTTGAGAGTAAAATTTCCGGGTTATTTCAGTCCTGTGCTGTCACCCTCAGTCAACAAAAAAAGTGGTTAAGGAGAGATCGGGTACTGATGTAAGTTCCAGCCTGGATACTTTTAATCTAGATGGATTATTTTCGGATGAACCGGACCATGACTTCTGGTGAAAAGTCCGTTAAGTCTAGGGAAATAACTGATGTGTCTCTTACCCGTGAAATGGTTGAGGCCCAGGAAGCTGATCAGACTTTAGCTCCATTGTGGGCCAGAGCTGCTCTGGAGTATGAGAATAAGACAGAGCCTAGTTGTTACTATATAAAATCTGGTGTACTCATGAAGTTTTGACCCCCTGATGCACCTGCAAATGAGTCATGTCGTGTACTGTATGTCAGTTGGCGAGGAAACCCAATCAGGTCATTCCTCCTGCCCCCTGAAACATATTCCCGTAGTAGACAAACATTTTGTAAGGTAATCATTGATTGTATTGGAGGCGGGGGCTTGGTGCTTATGCTGATTTTGTTATTTGTGTTCTTGCAACCTATACTGTTTCAGTGTGCGATACACTTCAGCTCCAAGGGTCGGGTAAACGCTGTGTAAACCCAGAAGAGTGTTGTGAGTACCCGATCTTTTCTCTTGGGTTTAATGAGTGCTGTGATGAGGATGCCTGCTGCTACAAGGGCATGATGGTGGAGTGGGGAAGCGTGTTAGAAGAGTTTCCAAAGCTGCGTATGGAGCTTGTGTGTACATCTCAGGTGTCTCCAGACCCCTCCTCACAGCTGTTGTTGTACCTGTTAAGTTCCAGCATCACCACTGCCTGAAAGATCCCTGGTGTGACGACTGACTGAAATCCTGTTGTGTCGTCGACACTGGGCTGCTGAAGGTTGAAGGTGCAAAATGTTCTCCAGATGAGTGTCACGAGTGTCTATGTAAAGTGAACTACCTGGAGCGACCTGTAATCTGCTCTAAACCACCACACAAGTACTGCGTTAAAATTCCCGGCCCTTGTTGCCTTACATGGAACTGTAAGACGAAAATAGAGAGCACCTCCTGGCACTCCCACCCCTGCTTCTACTACCCCTCCACGGTAGATGGGATAGCTGTATTAAGTTCACACCATTGGGTGAATGTTGTCCAAAATAGAGCTCTAATGGTTGTGTGAACTATGACAGTGCCTGCCATGCCTTATGTGTTCTGAAGTTATGAACACGCTTCACGTGGAGTGAGGGGCGATATGATCTAGGTGTATAAATGGAAGTCAGGGCTAAACAAAGGTGCTATAACAATGGTATTCAAACTATTCAATCAGGAGCGAATTCGTAACAATAGTTTTAAATTAGACAAATTTAGATTTGGGCGAGAGATAGGTAAACATTGGTTTGGAAATAAAGTAGTGGATGAGTGGAACAAGTTACCAAACTTCATCATTAACTTGAAAACGCTGAATAGCTTCAAACATAGGTTGGGTGGATATATGAGCGATAGGGGTTGAGTGTAAACGGGACTGCCCAGTATGGGCCAATAGACCCGCTGCAGTTTCCTCCATTCTTATGTACTTATGTTACAAGTAGTTTAGTGGTTACCTACGTGTGTGTTGGTATACGTATTCGATTAGGTGGTTGGGTTTAATGTTAGCATTTCTAAATGTTTTGATGTAAAGTGTACTGATATAAGATGATATTGTCTCTGATGTTGTTGCTATATTGTGTCATTGTTTGATATTTTTGTTATATGATGCTCTATGTATTGTGATGTATTAAGACTAATGTGTTAAAAATAGTAGAGACTTGTGTCGAAGACGAGCCAAATTAAGTTCCACACTCAATAGTGGTAGGCTTGGGACCCTCAGTCTGGCTGTCAGTGAGACAGTCAGACATGGTCCGGACTTCCAGAAAGGAAGACATACATTTGTTAAACTTGGGGACCACTTACTCAGGTTTTGTATATCAATACCACTCTAGTGATTAGATTAGATGACCATTGGTTGTGTAATTGTATTATATATATGTGTGTTGAGAGTTTAAGGATTATATTGTTGTGACTGTAGTTTGTTTGAAGAGATGAACCAGGAACTTTGAATGTTCAATGTTCAGATTATGATCTACCATACTGTATACCAGTTTAGTTTATATTAATTGATCATTTGTCGTGCAAAGTGCCACACTGACATTATTATTCACAGTAAATTAGCTTCATTCATTATAAGTGTAATGTAAAATCTTGAAATGTGAACCCTAACCCTCCTTCTGAAGCAGTCAATGAGCCTGCTCCATTGTTGTTTATTACCTTTACTTCCCAAAACTTAAAAGTACTGTTATATTAAGTTAATCAATCCTATGTCCATATTTTATATTGTGCATATACATTTTATACATTAAAATATTAAAATGTTGTATACTTTCACAAGACCCTGAACCAAAGCTGCACTTAATTAATGAGGGCCTTATCGAATTTCAACTGAACCCCTAAGCATCTTTAGTAATTCTGTGTGCCATATGGCCCTCCTGTGCAACATTGAAATACATGGCATAACAGACTCCAATTGTGATTCTCAAACATTTTATTTCATATCCATTTCTTATATAAAACAAACCTTTTATGGTCAGGAATTTACTGTGGATATTGCATTCATTATTATAACAATCAATAGGAATTTTTTGGTATAATGTGGAAGGTCTATTTTATTAAGATTCTTGAATTCCGTATGAACTAGTTTTGAGTTACTACCCCCCTTACCGGTGTATGTTAAGCTAACCTTGTAACTCATCATACACTGTATTTTCTTATGCGGTCAAAAAATGTTTTGCGACATAAATCCTGAAGAGATAATGTGTCTTATTGTTTAAAGTACTTAATCCCAGAGTTAGAATCTTAGAGTTCCTCAAATGACCAAAACCAAAATAATACCAATATTGTTTGGAATGTTTATACTATGAAATTTGTTGTATGGGCAGCTAATATTCATTGAATTAGTTAATGTGCTTATTAATATTCACAAATTCAAAATAGTATTACTGTGTTGCACAATAAAGCACAATTAATTATCAAATAATATTTATTTACAGAGCCGATCAGCCGAGAAGGTTGGACAACTACAGTTGGCTGCCTCCCGCTGGGAAGTGTGTAGTGGATTCCTCCCCTACAAGCGCCGTTTGTCGCTGAGTAGCCGAACCTTCTCGAATTCCCCAGTCTACGCCTCCAGTGTCGCCTGTCGGAGCGGGGGTCAACTATCTACCCACGCCTACCCCCGCCTTATAAGACCTGACACCGCTGTGACCAGCCTCTTTCTACTCACTGCCACCAGCAAGCAATACCTCCTCCGCGCCAGCCTGGCGGCTCCCGCTCCCGCCGGCGGCCTTGGCGTCCCTCAAGCCGCATGCCCTCACTCTGGGCACCCCCACCAACCAGCTCTCTCTACTCAATGCTTGTTACCATGCTGCCTACCCAGCAACAAGCTGCATTGCATATCCAATACAATATGTATACAGAGAGCACATTGAGTTTCCTTTCTCCTTCCCATCCTGAGTGTGAACCAATATCTCGTACCCCACAAGTTTACCCCCAACCAGTGACGTCACAACCAATCACAGGGCTTTCGCAGTCACGTGACTTTTTAGCAACTTTAACCCTTATTTTTGAAAAATATTGGCTCAATTTATTTCAAAATATCATTACCATTGGCAATTTAAGCATTTTCTTTACCCATTGACCTGTCATTTTACGAAAAAAATCCGACCGTCAACTCGTTCATTCCCACGCTAGCTCATGAATGTCTAATGGGAGGTCATATAGGGAGTAAGAAAACGGAGGGCAGGATATTGTCTAGTTTCTACTGGCCAGGGGTAGTAGCTGATGTCAAGAAATGGTGTAAGACTTGTGATGTCTGTCAAAGGACTATTCCAAAGGGCAAGGTTAGTAAAGTCCCATTAGTATCCATACCACTGATGACAACTCCACTACAAACTGTTGCTGCTGATATAGTAGGTCCCTTTCATCCAGTATCCTCATGGGGTAATCGTTACATTCTAACTTTTGTAGATTACTCTACAAGAGCAGAACCTTTGCCAGACATCACAACGGAGAGGGTAGCTGAAGCACTTATGGGGATATTTTCGAGATTAGGATTTCCACAGGAGATCTTAAGTCACAGAGGCTCACAGTTTACGTCAGCTTTAATGTATGAGGTATGTCTCTTAATAAGTGTTAAGCAGGCCTTTACCACTCCCTATCATCTTTTTGCTAACAGTCTCAACGAGAGATTCACTGGTACCCTAAAGATGTGTCACGAACGTCCTACTGACTGGGATAGATACTTACCTGCTGTGTTGTTTGCTTATAGGGAGGTTCATCACCTTTCGAACTGTTGTATGGACATACTGTAAATGGTACTCTTAGTATATTGAAAAAGTTGTCGATAGGTAAAGAACAAAATAAAAAAATACACAACACCTATACCTATGTGATGGAATTATAGTACAGCGGCATAGCCAAACAATTGTGCATTTTATGATGAAAGAGTAATACATGGTGAATATTTTCAGATATGGAACCACTAGAAACTCAACCTCTGTGGGAGCCATATTGAATTTCAAGATGGCCGCCGTTCAGGATACGCTGAACTATGTATTTCTGTTTTTACGGTTGCATATTTCATTCCAATGCATCAATATACATAATCCGGGTTACGAAAATCATTTGTGATAGTTTTCGAAGTTTATTACAATGAAAAAGACAAGTAAAAGCATTACACTGGAAAATTAACATACAAATTTTTCGAACTCCCAAATTTTGTTCTGAGCATTCGGCTATTGAGGTCGAATCTCTCTAGATATTTGGTCTTAACATGCACAAAGTCCAGTGCATTTAAGTGCAGCTTTTTTGCACCTACACTTGCCACCGCAGTGTTTTCTGCAACTGCAAGAGATGAGCTCGTGGCATAACTTTGACACTTCAGAGAGTGTGGTCCAGAGTGGTTCCAGCTCATCACCCGACTTCATCCAACCCCAATCACAGCAGACTGACAAACGCTATTGCGGCCTGTCCCCAGATATGTCCAGCCTGATAAGCAGCTCTCTTTATGTGCTGCTCCAGAGCTGCTCGTGTTGGTGGGAGATCCTCCAGTGAACTTTTATTTCTTGAAAACAGTTTCTTTCTCAGCACGTTCACGTCACAGCATGTGCTCGTACGGTCATAGAGCAGCACGATGAATCTCTCCAGTGTCGACAGGACACCATCAGGTAGCTCACTTGGGGTGGAAGCCAGGCTGAGGAAGGCGGTTGTCACTTCCGGAAATGCATTCCATGTGGCCCAGGCTGTCTTCTTGCTATGACCTGCAAAGGCAGATACCGTGTCGCAGCCCGTTATTGCGTGAAACACTGAAAGAGCTCTCGACTTCTCAGGTCCCAGGGCCTTTGCAATCTGATGTGCTGCTATGTAACGTCGATTCTTTCCTGTACCTCACTCCGTTCATTCGCTAGAGCAACTGCAAGGATGACAACATCTGTATCGACGGTACGAATGAGTATTCGCCGATGACCACATTCCAAGGCATCAGCTGCATGAACCATCATCCTAGTGTCGGCCTCTTCGTGGTTGCATGGTGCCAAGTTGGCAGTGTCCTTCCGGGGTGGAACAGTGAGTACCTGTTTCTTGTCTGTGACAACCAGCTGTTTACTTTCTTTGACAACCAACTGCATAACCTGTTCTGACAGGAAACTGAAGAGTTCCTCTTTGTTGTCACTGTTGCGGAGAAAGTTTTGCCAGTTGCTAGGTAGAGGACCAGAGGCAGTGACGCGTCTTCGAATGCCCTTGCCACGGTTACTGTAGCAATCCCATACCAGGTCAAGTCGAGATCGATATTCGAGCTGTGATTCAACATAGGGAATGAATACAGCTGTGCTGTCTTCTTGAAATTTCCTACTGCCTCCTGGCTTCAACATTTCCACAACGGCAGGTCCATCGAGTATAATTGAGGTGACATGTGGAGCGTCAGTGATCTTGTCAGCAAGCTGTTCAAGGGGTGTGAGTAAGTCGGCCTTCTTGCTGAAGCGGAGTTTCCCATTACTGGAGAGTGCTGGTTAATAGGCCCGGTTTTCATGCTTGAAGAATTCGTCCAAATCACCCTCTCTTCTTTGACAGGCTATGTAGAGCCTGGAGAAGAGTCCACAGTCGTCTTTTGCAGAGATTTCTGCAGAGATTCTGAGAACTCGGTCATACGAGATGCTCAAACCTAAACCAGCCATGGTGTCATCAACTCTCTTTTTCTGGTGTGAGCGTGAATCACCATACCGACATATATCGGTAACGGCGTTTCTTGCTTGACTCTGCGCCTAACATTGGCAACACCATGTGGTTCTTTCCTAATATGCTTGACGCTGTTATATTTGAGCAGCTGAGCTATGGTTAAGGATGCTGCAGAACGTTGTCGTGGCGAGTCGATGCTAGGTCCTTCAAGAATCATTGAAACCAGTGTCATGAGGAGGGTTGAGACACTGTTCTCTTGGCATTTGTCAGAAAAGGATCCTTGCCCTTCTGTGAACATATCCCTTCTCACAATTTGTGCAGCTCGTAACAGATGTACAGCATCATTGTCGTGATCATATTCGCATGCCTTTGCTAGAGCATCTCCTATGTCATCTTCGAAGGCCAGGAGAATGTCACGTCCCTTGTTATGTTCCTGCATATTTGGGAACTGGGCTAATATGCGTTCCTTTAGTCGGGTGCTGTGGACTCATTGGTTCAGCTTTATGCCATGTTCTTCCATTCTCTGAGTATAGAGCTTGACCAAGTCTGACAACTTGAAAACAGGTGCACTGATTTTATCATCAATGGTGTCTTCGATGTATGAAACTACCTCAGCTAACACCAATGATGACACGACCGTCTCATAGGTTGTCTCCCGTTTTTCAGTTTCTGATACAGCTCTGGCTCTGTTGTATAGGAATGCCAAACATCTTTTGTGATACTTGGCTTCCCTGGCCACCATGTCGCCTTCACTCAGTTGGGCCAGCAGCGCTGTGTCCTCCAATAGCTCTGCAGCTTGACGCACATGTTTGTCCACTCCAAGAGTCTGTACCTGGTGATACCTGTTGTCCAAGATCCTGGTGGCAGAAAAAGCACAGTACATTTCTCATGCTGTCTACACATGTGGTGTTAGATCTGGTACGCTTTGTTGAGCTTGCTGAAGTGCCTGAACCAGCCTCCTGGCCTGAAGACTCCTTTCTCTTCTGAGCAAGTTGCAGCTTCAAGTTGTCGTATCTAACTCGACAGGATTTATGCCATTTCGCATGGCGTGTGGTCAGCGTACGTTCGATGCCTTCACCTTCATCACGACCTTCAATGTTCACACCTACAACTTCTCCCAGTTCATTGAAAGCCAATAAATTGTCAGCAAGTGATTTGTATCCTGCCCCACCATCATGCCTTTTCGATGCAGCCGGGCATATTAGTGGCTCGGATTTCCTATCTTGACATATCACACAGAGTTCCCAGTTGACTGATGCTGGGGTTCTTGGGGTGTCTAGACTGCTAACATCAACGAGCTTGAACTCCTTCGACATGACTGTTGCCGCTAAGTTGACTGGCTTGAAGCACACAGTTGTTCATAAACTCAATACACCTGAAACAATAGAAACGAACTAATTACAATTATTATGTCACAATAGCACATTAAGCACATTAATTATATAGCACAATACCACAATAGCACATTAATTATTATGTCACAATAGCACATTAAGTAAAAAATATATTTTGGGCGGCCGCCAGTTGACGTATTATGGGTTCATCGAATGCCTCTGAACCCCCTATTCTTTCTTCCTTTAGCCTATTATTTCCCTATGCTTCGCATTATTAGACGGTCTCACAGGAGTAAGACAGTAACGTGGTGAAACCTGAATTTTTTTCCTGGATCCGCCCCTGATTTATAGCGGCCACTCAAATCCAGTATTCAGTGGTTCCATATCTGAAAATGTTCATATACTATTACTCCATCGCTGTGCCAAATTTGGTGCTTTCATCATTAATTCCACAATTGTTATGAAAATTGTAGCTATGCCGCTCCACTATAAGGAAAAGTCTAGAGGAAGTTTGTCAACTTTCACATGAAAAATTGAATAACTCTAGTCAAATTCAAAAGCACTAATATGACAAGAAGGCTAGACAATATACATTGAAACAGGGGATAAAGTACTAATAATGTTACCAACTGATACCAACAAACTTTTGTTAAGTTGGAAGGGTCTATTAGAGAGATGGGAAGTTGTTAACTAGTGTGACTACAGAGTTATGCTAGGAGATGGCAAATGTAAGGTGTTCCATGCCAACCTTCTTAGGAAATATGAGGTATGTCATGAAATTGTAGACATTTCAGTTATTCCACACAGTTACATAGATGATGATGATGAATTGTAACAGTTGTCAGAAGTAAAGGGAACGGAATCTTTAAGAGATGTGAGAACAAACACCGATTTTAATAAAGATGAGAGGATAGAATTGCAACAATTAGTATCAGAGTTTCCAGACATATTTACACACAAACTTGGTTACACTAACTTAATGAAACATGTCATTACGTTGCAGGAAAGTGAGCCAATTCGAGAAAGACCGTACCCTCTGCCTTATGCAACTCATGCTGCTGTGGAGATTGGAGTAGAGAAAATATTAAAAGAAGGCAGAATAGAAAGGTCATGTTCTAATTTTTGTGCTCCTGTAGTATTAGTAGCTAAACCAGATGGATCCTACAGGTCTTGTGTAAATTATAAGAAGCTAAATATAGTTATTAATTTTGACAGTGAACCTATGAATAAACCTGGTGAGATATTGTGTAAGTTAGCTGGTAAAGGCATTTTTCTAAGATTGATTTCAGTAAAGTTTTTTTGGCAGATACCTATGGAGGAATCATCTAAGGAGTACACAGCTTTCACAACTCCTAGTGGCTGTTATAATTTTTGTGTCATGCCTTTTAGTCTCGTTAACAGTCCTGCCACTTACAAGAAGATGCTGAGGTGGCTTCTGAGAGGACAAGAGAACGTGGACCACTATGTGGACGATGTGCTGAAACATTCTGTGACGTGGGCTCAGCATATGGTCACCCTTCAGGAACTCTTTACCCAAATCCGTGAGGCTGGTCTTACCATACGTCCATCTAAATGCTTGCTTGGCTTTGATTCAGTTAAATTTTTTGGGTCACACAATAGGACAAGGGAAATATCCCATCAAGACAAAACTGTTCAAAGAATTTTAGATTCTCCTCCACCCTCAACTAAGAAGCAACTTCGTTCATTACTAGGAATAGTCGGGTTGTTTAAGAAGTTCATGCCTTACTATGCCTCAGTCACAGCATGTCTCACAGATCTTCAGAAGAGACAACCTAATAAATTAAGGTGGCAAACATCTCGTCAAGAAGCTTTTGTAAAGCTGAAAAATCTAATAGCTATTTCTCCCACACTTAGAGTTCCTGACTTTGGCAGTCCATTTGTGGTTCAAACGGACGCTTCTGACTATGCATTAGGTGCTGTACTCTTACAAGAGTTTGCCTTATGCCTGTGTAACTATTGTATTTGCCAGTCGCCAACTTCAACCACGAGAAAGTAGATATTCTGTTATAAAGAAAGAAGGACTAGCAATAGTGTATGCAGTTCAAAGTTTGATTGGTACTTAAATGGTAAAGAGTTTACATTGTATAGATCATTCAGCTTTAGAGTATATTATTAAGAAGGAACCTGAGAATTCTGTATTATTAAGGTGGTTCCTATACCTACAGAATTATAAGTTTATTGTAAAATATATTAAGGGAAAGGATAATATTTTATCAGACTATCCCAGTCGAATGTAAAGTGAGATCCACAAATCAGGAAGTGTATCTTTGGTGTAGGGGTATGTCAGGTGACTAATATAGTCAACTTATGTTCAGTTTATTTTATTGTTCTGTTAAATTTATGAATGTTATATATATTTTGTTGCCAATGTTTTGGTTCAGGCTGGTGATTAGTAGTGGGTGGTTTGAAGATTTCAATAGCTAAAGTAAGTTTCTATAATATCTAATTTAAGAATGTTCAAACCAACTTAAAAAGTGTATGAATTTATGTTATGTAAATACTTATGTAAAAAGATAGTATAGGGACTTTAATATGTGTATTAGCAATTAATGTTATGGCTGATAGAAAACAGGAGAGTCAACCTGGCGGGTTGACGATGTGGGGAGTGGGAGTCGAGGGTTGCCTGACCCACGGAGAGAGAGAGAGACACAGGGCCGGATTCAGGAGTGGGCAAAGTGGGCAGCTGCCCAGGGGCCTCCACATATTACAATATTTTATTTATTTGTTTATTCATTTGGATTATTTTTATTTTCTTTCTTTAAAATTCATGTTTATCTATTCCATCACGTAAAACGATGTTCAGCAAGAAGCGTGATAGAAATTTGGCTAGCTACTCCTTGAAATTCATGAATACCTGGTTTTCCTATGAACAGTATATTTTTAATGAATGTTATTGTATGTGTTGCTAATAATATATTTAGAATTCCACAAACATATATTGATTAAAAATGAACTACATGGAATAACGAAATTGAGATTAAAAAAACAAATAAAATATTTTTTTCATTATCACTTCCATTACGAATGCCATCAGGGCGCTGTGTTTGTTGACAGTCGGTCGGAGGGGATTGGGTCGTGAGGTATCTGCACATCGGTTGTCATGTGTCTGTCGATTAAAGAGGAGACTTGCGTCGCTCATGATTCGTGAACTTCCCACGAGTAGACATAAACATGTCTTGCAGATGTAAAATGAGAGAGAGAATTGTCATGTGTGTTTGTTGAGTGAAGTCGTCGCCGCTTAGTGATGAATGATCTTGTCAGTTGTCATTTCCTAGAACATGTCTTGCAAATGTACACTGAGAGTGCGAGTGAGAGAGAGTCGATTGATGCTTGTGCTTGAGTGTGGGTGGGTGTGCTCTTAGAATATACGTTCACATATATAATTGTGCTTTAAGATACTACAGGTCGATTGGCTGCAAGTAAGTCGAGTTATTTTTATGTATTTTGAGTACATTCTTGAACAGAACCATTATTTGAGTAGAGGTTTATCTGATTAATAATGCAAAGAATCATCTCTCTGTATTAACTAATAATATATTCTTTTCTGTGAAAGTCTCTTGAAAATTTTTGACATGTGCGGTAGTAGTTATTTCAGGGCTGGTTGACTTGAAACCACATGAATGACTCCAGTCATGTCTCACTTTTGTGTGTGTGTGTGTGTGTGTGTTGGGAATTTGTACACTATCAATAAATATACAGTTATTTAAAAATTTCTCAATGTTCTAATTTCCTCAATATAACTGCATGGCTTCAAAATTCTCCGAAGAAGTGTTCAAATTTCAATTTTTCCCGGGGGGCTTACAGCGTCCCCTGGAACTCCCAGATGTTTAGGCTCGCTTCACTCGCCACCCCTCCCTCTTGGGTAGTTATAAAGAGGGGGGCCTCCACAAAGAGGCTGCCCATGGGCCTCCACAGGTCTAAATCGGGCACTGGAGAGACACCCCAACTAGAGACCCTGAATTGGGCTTTGCGAAGACCAGAGATCCTGGATTGTGTGGAGAAAACCACACGGAAAACATCAAGATTGTAAATATTGGAAATACACGCATAATTTTTATCAAGCGTTTGAAATCTCCACCCCCTGTGTGCTTGTTTTCCTGTGACAACTGCCAAGAGTCACCACACTGGACTGTCTTAATGCTTTGATTCATTCATTTGATGTTTGGTGTTGGGTTAACCACACGAGAGCCAGCCAGTCAGATTGTGGACAGTATGGTTGCCGGCTGTGGGTCTTACCTCCTCCTCCATAGTGATGAGTACCTTGTTATTTGTATTGTGTTAACTGTCTTTACTTATGTTATAAGTGTTCCTGCTCCGGTTAGGTTAAGTACTGTATATTGTAACTGATTGTTACGAGTTGGGGATTTAGAATATAGTTATACGTCTACCCAGATCCCAACAGGTAACAACAATAAAAAAAACAAAGACAATCGGACTATAAAAGGGTAGACAAAGGATGCGAGTTTTCGTTGTATATAATAGAGTACCATAAATCCCTTAACAAAATATTCAGCTTATAAATTACCCTTAACCTAAACATTAACAGTATATACATATTAATAAACATAAAACAATCTCGAAGCAAGTGGACGTGGGGAAATTAATACAAGATACTAGTACTTAAGTGAGGAGCTGAGATGGCTGACGAGTAAGGCTGAGTATTGTAGAAGACGGTAGGTAGTCACTGCACGTAGGTTTAGAGGATAGATGATCCTGTGGTCACTTCCCAGAGCCAAGTCCTCTCTCCTCGAATTGGAGCTGACAAAGAAGACTGAGGAGGTGACGCAACAACCAGGATAGGGAGAAGGGAAACCTCGGAGTGGTAACTAAGACGAGTCATACTCGTGTCTCGTCCCTAGATGGCGTTGCTCGTGGTGCTGGGTAGGTAGATCAGGACAATAGATGGCGTGGTTCGTAGTGCGGGGTGGAGGGGTTCGTAACACTGATATAATTGTAGGCTTAACCGTGTTGTTTTATCAATGACTAAATTCTCGAACTGAGCAAACTTCTTATTTAGTTATTTTGTCATTATTGTTTACTGTATGCATTATAAATAGTTTATATTAATTATATTGTTATTTTATGCATTGGTTTTGCTTCACTGATATCTGAGATTAACCAGTTTTTGAAAACTTTACATGGTAAACAGTTATATTAGTCGAGTACCCAACAGACGGAAGAGTTAAGGTAACATCATCAACACAATATACAGTATGTGAGCATGTTTTCAGAAGCCTGCTTGATACATCATTCAAAAGGAATTTAATAAATGTGGCTGAATGGAACAAATTAGTTAATCCAAAATTACTAAATTCCGATGCGACACACAGCATTAACAATAGTAACAGCTTGGCTGGCAAAAACATAACTTGTTAAGATAAATATAGAAGCTAATTAAAATAATTTACCCTATAAAAAAATTACGATGGCAAGACGATTCTTGTTGACCTTGTGAAGCGTTGTCTTGTCTATTATGAGCAATTACCATACATAAACTGAAGGAAGTAACTAGAGAAAAGACGGACTATTGTATTATCCGTTAACATAAATTATTACTGTGTTAATAATGGAATTTCTCCATTGGAAGTCTAGAAGGTTGGAATATCATTTTAAGTCTCAATTCAAGAAACAAAGAGATGATTTTTTTATCGTAACTACTGCCGCAGTGGACAAGTTACGCCAGTGTATTCTTAAGTGATGTCTACCCTTTCATGTTTTGATGTTAAGGAAAACCACAAGTAAGTATTTTCTTTTGGAGAGGTACAACCCCTTTAAAGCAGACAAAGCTAGAAGATTCAGGCGCACATGTAAACACGAGCCCAAAAGAAAACGAAAGCTAAACAGGAAAAGAAAGTGAATTAAATTGTCGTGGGTCCTAAAGATTATCACTTGCTTAGTTTTATTATTTTGTGAAATAGGTGTCACCACATTTAAAAATTTCTGCTTAATGATTTTCAATAAAACGTCTAATTTAAGCACGTAAAGCAAATCCGGTACAGAAACAAGGAAAGTATGATTTTGAATTTACTTAAGGAAGGTCACGTAGACTGTGAACTCTGCACCTTCAGTGCTTCGGCAAAATAAACAAAATTCACAAAATTAAAGTTTAAATTCAGCTGGAAATAACAAGTCTTCACTCTCAAATTGCTCAATGGTTTTTTCCCGCTGAGATCAAACATAATTCACTATGTTTTTGATAATTTTGCCGTGTTAAAGGCACATAGGCCACAGCATAATTATTGTTTCTTATATAAATACTTTCTCTCATTTTATGCATTAAAAAACAAACAAAAACCTTTCAATGAAAATTCTGAAAAAAAGAAATCTGTACTGACGCAGGTCCAAAAAATTACTCATTTACTCCAACCAGATATAAAGCAATCAATGGATCTTAGGTTTGTATTCTGAGTCGCTCGCGGGTGGCACCATGTATGCCCCTTGCATAAGGATGCCACTTATTTGGTACAAGAGCTCAACACACCACGGTTTTCCTGCAAAACTAAAGTGAAAGTCAGACCTCTGATGTGTAGTCACTTGTTTGAGGAATATTTCAGAAGCAGTGAAGACTTTCGTTGTGTAATTGTGCGGTGCACTGAACACTAATGCACTTATTTGCGACGCACACACTAAATAATGACGTCTAGCCATAAGCTACACAGTATGTAATTTTTAATAATTTGTTGAGGGTGCTGCAATCTTCGCAGTTAAGAACGGTTCCCGTACTTGAGCAACTCAACAACTGGTAACTACACAAGTGGTGGAGCTGACGTAATTTTCATCTCTCAACCACCCCGGTCCATGGTGTCACAATTCATTTTTCATTAGCTTATTAGCATTTATTACTCTAGTCAAACAGTCTGTTGGATTTTCGTTCATATTTACATAGTACAACTTTACTTCTGGCAGCTCCTTGTGGATAACAGCCACCCGATTTTGTACGAAGATTATATTGGATTTATTATATTAATGACACATTGCAAGGCGACTTGACTCTCTGTCCAGGTATGGATCTCATTAATCGTGACATGACTTCAGGTAGTTTTCAGGTAGCTCGCGAGCCTACTACCCATAACAATTGCTAATCATTCTAACTTAGGTAAAGTCTTTCATTTAATAGGTGCCACTCTTGCTCTGGAAGTGACGATCATGGTGGTTCCCATTTTATTTACTAAGTACGCTACAGCGCCATAGGCTCTCGGGCTGGTGTCACAGAAGACATGAAGGTTATAGTTCTTTACAGGTCATTCTAGCGAATTTCTTTCGTTATATGCCCTCGGCGTTAAACTTGCATACCTCCCACTTGTCTAATATCTCCTGCATCGCCGTCTTAAACTGTAAGATTATAGAAGCTACAAATCCTAGCGGGTCATTAATTTTACCTCAATTACTCAATAATTCTCTTATAGTGTAAATATCTGTCCACTTTACCTGATTAAGCTTTTGTTCATCTGGATAGCCAAGTGTTATTAAATCACATGGCATGGAAGCTTCTTCCATTATTATTTTAGCTGCATGATAGAGCTCTACCAACTGTATTTTATTATTAGTTTTCCCTTATAAATTATCTACCTAGTAATTTTTTTATCCTCTGCGCGTGCAGATTGTCACTATATTAGTTTCTAAGTGGTATCGTAACACCGCCTGTAGTAGATCGGGTGAACTGGTGGAACCGAAAAGAACACTTTTGAATCTGTACTTGTCTAAGGGCTCATATTTATCTTTATTGCTAACTTATCCTCAAGAAAGCCTTTAAAATGTCTGCCGTGGAAGCCCAGGGGATTGTCCTAAAATTTATCATTACTCTACCTACTGAGGGTCCTTTACACAGGCAGTCATTATTTTAAAGACACTCCTTCAGGTGTCTTTTTATTGACATTGAAGCAGTTTATTTGGCCAGAAAGATACAGCTACAGAGAGGACAATAATAACAATATTGATATGGCTGAGCCAATTGAGAGCCTGAGATCGCTTAGTGGTACTACAATCATATACTATAAGCAAAGGTGTAAAACGAGGCTCTTTTGCAACACTCAACTGTGGCAAATTATGTGTTTTATGTTTACTCTTGGTTTCTGAACTTGCTGAATAAACTCTAGATCCCTTTGTTTATTTAAAGCTGTTGAATGACTAAAATATCAGCTTGTTTCTTTAATTCCTTGTAGGTCTGTCTAGTCCTAGCTAAACACACCTAATAAGTATCTGTTAAAGGTGGATGAATAGGTTTCCAAGAAATCCAAGGTAATCTCACCCAGTATTTCTTTTCTTCGCATTTTACTATTCTAAGGCAGTTTTCTTCCACGTAACGCTCCTCTAGCGTATCTGGACATTCCTGTTTACCTATGGATTCCATGTTCCACAGATTCTTTATTTATTTGCCCATTTATTCTGGCGTCTCCATTACCACTGGGGGCTGGAGATGCTCAGTCTGTACCCTAGCTACTATGACCACATTTTGGTGTATGGTATTTGGTATGAATTTCCTGGTGAGACTTCCAGCAATAACACATCCTCCTGCTGTTTTGATTAAATTTATCCCATATACTTTCGTTTGTCCTTTTACTATTTTAAATTACTGATTCATTCCAACAACACCGCTAATTGTGAACAGACGTTACATCGGGGTCCGTCAGCTTTACTTTGGGCTTGAGATATTCGTTACTTCCGTTAACCCTTGCAACGACAAGTTCTGTGGTAGATGATCAGTTTCCAGTGTTTGAATGCGATAATATCGCCGACCCAGTTTTACTTTTTTAGGAAAACTTTTATTTTTAGTGCGACTGTGAGGACAGGTTTAAGTCCCAGTTCTCGCATTAATCTGGTAGTTATAAATGTCTTTTGAGACCCCGAGTCTAAAAATGCCTTTACATGCTATTTTTTCAAGGTTGGCCGATTTAAACCAATGGTTTGTACTAAACAAAAAACATTTGTTTTTTTAATATATGCATTTTTCTTGGTTTTAGTAAGTTTTTTGTTGGTGTTTATTACTTACAGTTGGTTTTAATGATTTCTAGTAGATTTAGAAAAGGCATATGATGGGGGTGAATAGAAAAGTAAGATGCATTACAAGTGTATGGGATGGGAGGAAGGCTATTAAATGCAGGGCAACAGTAAGAGTAAATGGGAAAGAAAGTGAAACATTTGAAATAAATGTGGGTGATAAAGAGGAATGTGTTATGGCCTCGTGGGTGTTCAGTAGGGAGTGACAGTTTGGCAAAAGTTTTCAAAATCAAGTGGCTTGGGTTGGATTATTTGTCTATCGGCCACGCTGGTTCCGAATATGTTTGAATCTTTAACATCAGTGCATTAGAAGGTTTGTGGATACTTTTCGGTTCGACATAAAAAAAAACAAGAATAATGGTAGACATTCTTTATTATTGGCATGTATGCTTCAATTTATCAGCAGCACACTAGCACAGTTGGCACACTAACATTGGCTGTCCCCACAGTGTCCCCTCAGTCCCAGTGTCCCCACAGTCTAGCACTGGTAGTCCTCTTTCTTAGCCCTCCGCTTGTTTCTCTTCCTGGCCTCCAGCTTGTTCCAGGTGACCTGGTCCTGCTGCCAGGCAGAGCTGGCCACGTCTGCCGCCTCCGTGGCGAGCTTCACTCCTCTATCCACTGCGGTGGTGGTGCAGGGCAGACCTGGCTCACTGTACGGTTCCTCCAGAAATTGCTCCAGTTCCTGGTCACTGTGCTGGAACAGGATGGGAGGGGAGGAGCTGGCCTTCTGCAGATCAACCAACTCTGACAGCTTGGTGGCTGCCAGATTCAGTTGAGGGTTCCTCACTTTCCTCACTGTCTTTCTCTTGTGCCTTTTTTCCTTCTTCCTCAGCTGCTTGATGATGTTTAGGGCCAACTCCCTCTCACTCTTGTCCATGGAGGCCAGCAGTGAGACCAGCACCACCTCGTGCTGGCCGAAGTAGCCGTTGAACTGGAGGTATGGAGTAAGCAGCTCCACTTCCTCCAGGGTGCAGTACGTCCTCACCCGGTTGATGATGGCGAGGAGGTGGCGTGGGCCCTCCAGTAGCAGATTCCTCTGCCTGATCTCCAGGAAGGAGGGCACGTAGATAAGGATGATGAAGGAGGTCATCCGTCTCTGTGACTCGCTGGGGGAGGTGGTGCTCATGTAGGCCCTCAGCTCCCTGCTCTCCATGTTTTGCCATCTGGCGTTGGTCATGGCTCCGGCCCGTGCCCTGGCCCATCTCTCCTCAATGTGGCCGGACTCCACCGTCTTGGCCATCTCCAACAGATACCGGGTGTCCCAGCTGAACTCCTCCCAGACGACGGAGGGGATGGCATCCAGGAGAGACCTGAGGTAGGTGTTGGTGACGGCCTCGAATTCAACCACCGGAAGGTCCCACACGTTGCCGGTCAGCTTCCGAGCCTCCTCACCACTCAAGGAGGCGGGACCAGTGGTTGGGCCAGCGTAATGGTTGAATAGATGGCCGAAGAGCTTCTCCAGACTGTGGATCAGGCAGTGGATGTGGAGGAGAGGCCGTCCCAACAGCCTTTCAAACTCGGCGATGAAACCGTGATTATAGCCACTCAGTTTGTTGCAACCGTCGCTAAGGACAACCAGGAGGTCGGTGGTGTCAATACCGCGCTCCTCCAGGAAGGCCAGCAGGCTGGTGGCCAGGTCTACCCCCTTTCCCCCCACCGGGACCAGGTGACCAAGGAACTCCTCACCAGGGAAGCCGATCACTGCACAGTCTTCCCTCTTTTCCATGGCGAATCTCTTGTGGTTCTTCTCACCTACACCAGTCACTATCTTGTTCTCATTGATCCTCTCATCTACCATGAGACCTCTGACCTTGAATCCCCTGAACTTTTCTTTTTTCTGTTCTCGTGACCTCTTCCTGACTCTCTCCACTTTCTTCCAGTTAGTCACTTTAGACTTGTCCCCTTCAGTTATGATGTTGTCTGCAGCTCTGATGGTGTTTGCGATGTGAGCCACTGCATCATTGGATACCTTGAACCTGTCAGCAGTTTCTCCGATCCTGTCCTCGGCTTCTTTCTCCCTTTTCCTTTTCTCTGATCTTGCTCTCCTGTCGACCATAGCCTTGAACTCATTGTCATTGACATCCTTATAATCACTATCTTCTTCCTGAGCACTGTCATCCACTGCCGACACTTTACACGACATCCTCTCCATCTCCTCCTTACTCTTTGACCTCATCTTCTCAGTTTTCCTCTCTTCCTCAGCCCTTTTCTTTGCCCTCTTCGCTTCCTTCTCCCTCTCTTCTTTCAGCTTGGCAGTCACAATTTTGTCAACGCCATCAATGCAGCCCTCCCTTCCCGGTTTCCTCTGGGCTGCCAGGAAGCTTTTCTCTCGTTCGTGCACTTTGCTGTCGTCTGCCACATCAAACAACTTCTCAGCTATATCCTCGAACCTCATCTTCAGCTTCCCGTTCTTCGTTTTCTTCCTTTTCTGTTTCTGTCCATTTCCCTTCATCATCATCGTCTCCCTCCGCATCCTCCACAGGTCGTGGACTCTCATTTTCACCCTGATTTCAGAGATAGTGGGGACAGTGGCCTTCCTATACACATCGAGTACCTTCTCAGTCACCTTGTTGGTGGCATCCATATCATCAAAAGCATTTGTTCTTCTCCTTAACCTCTCGTTTTCTGCTTCATAAGCCAGGGCACTTCCAACTTCCTTGTTCAGAGGCAACTTGTTAGATGGCAGAGGCATCCGAACCCCGAACACCTTATCGTTACCCTGGCGCAGCTGAGTGTTGCTAATCTTAGGACGACCCATCTTGGTGGCGGCCCTTTGAACTAACTGCAAAACAACACAGAAAAAACAACTTTCAGCACTTCAATATCACCACCTATTGAACAATATTTTATTCAAAAGTACGGACTGAGATTTTGTCCTTAACTGTCCAAGTCAAGCTACTTGGGCTGAATTCGTTGATCAGTCCTGGGACGAATATTACCAACGGCGTGAATAGATTCCGTGGAATAAATTCAGGGCATTCCCGTCCAGGGAGCCTCAACAAACTCTGTAAATATTGCCATTGGCCTGCCATTGGCACATATACGGAGTTTGGTAATGTTCCATGAGCGGGAATGTCCTGAATTCATTCCACGGAATCTATCCACGCCGTTGGTAATATTGGGCCCTGGTTTTCGAAATATACGTATGTGGTGACTTGCAGCAAAAATATCGGCATAATTTGTAGCGCATTGAGTTGTAAAACAATAGCATATTATGAACCAGTGTACACAGTAGTCGAATAATCCAATTCAATAACTTGATTTTAACAGGTTGTGCCACATTGCCAGTCCCTTTATTATTTACAGTTTTTTCGCGTTTTTCATGCCAAACCCAAAAGTATCCACAAACCTTCTAATGCAATGATGTAAAAAACTCAAACATATTCGGAATTAGCGTGGCCGATAGACAAATAATCCAACCCAAGCAATTAGATTTTGAAAACTTTTGCCAAACTGTCACTCCCTAGTGTTCAGTATATACATGGATGTGTACCATTATACACTGGTGAAAGTGGTAACAATAAGCTTTCTTACAGGGCGGCACATATCTCAAATCCTGATTATGAGGGAGCCAAGTTGCCATTGTTCAGTATAACTAGTGACTGCTTCTGTTTATGGATGAGCTCTGAGCCTCTGATTCTAATGAGTTCAGATCATGTATTATACGGGTCCAGGGGAGCCCAGTTGCCACTGCCTATCTCTCTCTCTCCATCTATACTTAAATAAATTATTTAAAAACTTTTAACTGCACAAGTAAAATAGCTGTTTTCCATACATTAAGATGAACTTAAGCAATTGGGATAAGTCTGCTTGAACGATCAAAGCTTGTATTTTAAAATTTGTCCTTTGCATAGTGATTTGTTTTTCGATGGAAAAGAGTATAAATGATTATAACTAACCTAGCTACTGGTAAGGCTGTAGTCTCATTAATGGACATCACTGGGGTACTTTGCCCTTTCTCGTGGCAAGGGAATTAATGATTTTACCCTCAGGATACTTAGAGCATTCTTTCAGTTCACAAGACTCTATACCATTGTGCTTCCTACAGCACTTGCGACACCAGCCTAACACAATTTATTGGTTCAGCCGATCCTCTACTGCCACAACTGTATCACAGTCCCCACTGCAATGTGCCTCGTTACAAAATAAACACTGGAGAATCCTTTTTCTCTGTGGAGAATCTGAGCATTTAATTTTGGTTGATGGACCACTAGGTTAATCGTGAGAGGACAGGTAGTCACTGTGGTGCTCCAATTCTTTAGTTTGTGATAGTTTTGTTGGTCACGGTTAAATTTTGAATAATACCTTCTTACTTTGCTCTCACTCTGAATCGAGTATTACGATCATCCAGCTGTGATGCAATGATATGAGTTATTAAGGATGTCACCTTCGTTGGTGAGCTCTGAGGTGACTCGAGAGGCCGATACGGGACTGGCAGGGCCGTCCACAGATGTTGCACGTGTGGAGGAATACATCTAGTGTGCGAGGGGCGGCGGCAGCGTCTTTCCGGTGCTGGCGCTTGTCTGCCTTGGTATGCAATCGGGCTAACTCAAAAGTATTGACACCTTCTCGTGTGGTGCTCCTCCAAGCGTTACGGTGTGGAGTGATCGTCTCCCAGGTGAGGGGGTCGATTTGACACTTTTTCTGGTTTGTCTTAAAACTATCCTTATACCTTTCCCGATGCCCGTCAGCGCAGCGTTACGTTTACCATTCGTTAGGTAACTGTAAAGTAGATGCTTTGGCAGTCTACTGTCGTCAATGCGGGTAACACGGCCAGTCCAACGTAGTTATTCACGGAAAATGGTAGCGTTGATGCTTCTACAGTTGGTGTCAGTGAGAATACTGGTATTTGTTTTCTTGTCCTCCCAGCGAACTGGGAGGATGGAACGTAGACTACGTTGGCGAAAGTTTTCACGTACCTTGAGGTGCCTCCTGTATGTGATCATGTCACGCTGCCTTATAGCAGAGTGGGGAGGAATATTGCTCGAAAAACGTGCAACTTTTTAGATAATTAAAGCTACCTTCAGCTGAAGACATGGGTACGGAGTCTGCCAAAGGCTTGAGATGCACATCCGATCAGATGTTCAATCTCTTTATCGATGTCCGCGGTGGTGGATAGGTTGGAGCAAAGGTAATGAAAATGGGTAACATTAGAGAGGGTAGTATAGTGATTCTGGATGGATGGTGGAGGTGTAGTTGAACCAGGGGCAGGCTGAAAAAGAATCTGAGTCTTACTTGCATTCACCTCAAGGCCGAAGTGTGCAAAAGCATCTGTGTAGGTGTTCAGGATCTCCTATAGGTCACTTTTAGTGTGAGTGACGAGGGCGAGATCGTCTGCACACTGAAGTTCAATAATGGAAGCTGCCAGCACCTTTGTTCCTGCCTGGAGTCGTCTTATATTGAAGAGTCCCTTAATCCGGTACTGGATGTCCACCCTGCTGGCTAAATTGGCACTAGCACGCGAAAGGAAGGCAGCCAACATAAATGGAAAAAAGAGTTGGTGATAGTACACATCCTTATTTTAACCTGTTTGAATGGGGAAGAACTCAGAGTAGGTGCCATTGTACAGGACACTGGTGTTCACTCGTGGAGTTGCCTCACAATGGCGATGAATTCAGGCGAGCAGCCAAAACGGCTGAGTGTCCGCTAGAGGGCTTCCCTGTTAACCGAGTTGAAGGCCTTGGTAGGGTCGATGAAGGCGATGTTCAAATCACGGTGCTGTTTTTTGCACTTTTCCTGTATCTGGCGGGCAGCAAAGATCATGTCAGTGGTCCCACGTGATGGTCTAAAGCCACATTGATATTCTGGGATGAAGTTTCCCGCCTCAGGTAGAAGTCTGTTTAGGAGGACACGGGTGATTAATTTGCCAGCAATGGACAGCAGCGAGATCCCGCAGAAATTGTCAAGGGCTGACCGCTCTCCTTTGTTCTTAAAAATATTGACGATAGAGGCGTCTTTGGGAGCTTGAGGGATTTTTCTCCTTGTCCCACATACGAGTATTCTTCAGGAGAGAACGGAGATGGCTGGTAAGCAGAGGTCTTTTTGTCGAGGTGGCTGGGATTCCACCAGGCTCTGCGGCGCAGCTTTGTTATTTTTCATGTGTTTGATGGTAGTAGCTATCTCATCCAGGGATGGAGGATAGCTGAGGTGGGTCAGCTCTGGATGCTGAGGGACATGCTTGGTAGTCAGGACATCTATATCGGTGTTTCGGTTGAGCAGCGAATAGTAGTGTTCTTTTCAGTGCTAACGGATGCCGTCTTCGTCTTTAATTAGGGAATTACCGTCGGATAAACGTAGGGGACTGCACTGTGAATAACTGGGCCATAAAATTCATGGATCTTTTGTAAATCTACAATTTTTTGCATTTCACACGTTTACCATCGACGAGCACGTTGATTTCCTGGTTATTTTCATCAAACCAGTCCTGGTGTATTCTTTCGATCTCGCCGAGGTGTCTCTCTGCAGGTTTCTGTCATAACAGTTGGGTTGGGTTGTAGGTTGTCGGGTTGTTTATCACCCCCATACTCGAGTTGCTCTCTGAAAGCATGTGCTACCTCTTGATCCTTCAGACGCTTGGTGTTAAAACTTCTTCTGGATGGTTGTTGTCTTCGCCGTTTTGGGACGAAGTGAAGGGAGAGTTTTGCTCTGACGAGCCGATGATCTGTGTCACAATGGACTGACCCACGGTAATGGCTCGGGTGAATAGGACAGCTCGGCGATATGTCTTTGACATTGATGTAGTCAAGAGATGTCAATGTTTTGATCGTGCCTAAATAAGGTGTTAGTAATAGCGAGGTTGTGTGCAGCACACTTGCTGAGGAGGAGTAGGCCATTGGGATAACACTTGCCTACTCCGTTTCTCCCAATGGTTCCCTGTCATATGTCAGCATCTCTGAAGACTCTGGCATTGAAGTCACCTAGGAGAACATTCCTATCTTCTCTGGAGATTGAATTTAACACTGTCAAGGTCGGCGTAAGAGGCCTCCTTGATGTCATCCTCTGCATCCAGTGTTGGGGCTTATGTACTGATTAAGAGGGCCATGAATCGCTCGTTGATTCCAACAGGCATTTGAGTTAGCCTAAGTAGGTGTTTTTTTTTTTTTTTTTTTTTAGGCAGACACCCCTTTGTGGAGTGAGCAGAGTGGCCACTGGAAAAGGCTGCGCAGTCGCACTGACAGGACCGGATTGCACTGCAAACTTGGAATAAAGACTTGCTTTTTTCACCATTGCTCTTATACTTACAGTATTATATCGACTAGAGTTACCCACTCCGTGCGAGTCCTTTGATTTAATTACCCTTAGTAAATGTTTCTCAATCTCTTTGAAGGTGTGGGCAATCATTGTCTACCTTTAGTTGGATTTTCACCAGAACACGACTAGGCAATTTCTCTATCACTATGGTCTGATTCTGTTATGTTGCAATTAAAGTTAGCGAATATTCTCAAAAAAGACTCTAATTGCAAAATCCTGAATGAGTTTGAGAGGGCGCCCTTTCAACACACTTTTAAGGTAATTAATTAAGTTACTTTTTCAAAATTTGTTGGGCTTCTTCATCTTAATTCGTTTAGTTGAACTTACAGTACGTATCAATTTATCTGAAACCAACAAGGAACGTAGTGATAAGATAATTACATATTTGAGATAACACTTCTAATTTAGTTATTTTAGTTTGGATAATTAATATGACCCTAAGGTCCAGATGAACTCCGTCAAGCTGATTTGATCCCGGCGGTGCTAGACGGTTCATCAGGCCACCACCAGGAGGGGGGGGGTCAATTATTAATATTTTGGGAGTTCTCTTGATATTACATATGGTGTTTGTGCTGTTTTCTTTAATAATTTTTATATATTGTTACGAACCACGCCATCTATTGTCATGATCTACCTACCCAGCACCACGAGCAACGCCATCTAGGGACGAAACCCGAGTATGGCTAGTCTTAGTTACCACTCCGGGGTTTCCTTTCTCCATATCCTGGTTGTTGCGTCACCTCCTCCAAGTTTTCCTCATTAGCTCCAGATAGAGGAGAGTTCAGTTCACTCTGGGGGGTGACCACACTAGGAGCTCCTATCCTGGAAACCTACGGCACAGTGACTACCTACCATCTTCTTCAATACTCAGCCTTACTCGTCAGCCATCTCAGCACTGCACTTGAGTATTTTGTAATCTTATATTGCCTCCCACTTCCACTTGCTTCTGTTTGTTGTATAAATATGTATATACTGTTAAGCCAATGTTGCGTATGTTTAGGTTAAGTATGGTTAAGGGTAAATTATAGAAAGCTGAATATTTTGTTAAGGAATTTATGGTACTTTATTATACACAACAAAAACTTGCATCCTTTGTCTACCCTTTTATAGTCCGATTGTCTTTGTTTTTTTTATTGTTGTTGCCTGTTGGGATCTGGGTAGACTTTTTACTATATTCTAAATCCCCAACTTGTAACAATATATATATATATATATATATATATATATATATATATATATATATATATATCTCAATATATATATCTAGATCTAGATCTATATATCTAGATCTATATAGATCTAGATCTAGATCTAGATCTATATATCTAGATCTATATATCTAGATCTAGATCTATATATCTAGATCTAGATCTATAGATCTAGATCTATAGATCTAGGTCTATAGATCTAGATCTAGATCTATAGATCTTTATCTAGATCTAGAAAGTATGGCCAGACCCCCATTCTGTGAGTCGACCCTCGCCTGAGAGCCGGGACTCACTAATGGTTGCTATGTCGATGTTATACCTAGCCAGCTCTTTCGCTAAAAAGGCGTTTCTTCTTTTAGGACGCTCAATTGTGCCAGTATCCAGAAGGGTCCTGACATTACATGCTCAGTTGCATAGACAGGACCGGATTGCACTGATGCCTAGATCCCAGTACATAAACGACCATCTTATTTATGCCACTCACGTGTAGAATTGTGACTAGAGACTCCCGGCAGTTATCTCTGCCTGTCCCCGTCGCCACTCGTCTGTCGTTATAGGAATTTTCGGGTATAGGGGTTTTGATAATGATAAGAAATATGATGAGTTGGATGATGGCTGTGCGTGAGTTGATTTATGTGGTGATGCAGAAGCGCAGGCTGCAACCACCCATCTTGGCTCTCCATTTTCCTGATCCAGTCGTGCAAGTATTGCAATGACTGGGGAGAGGGACAGTTGCCACTGACTACCGATAGCCCAGTTTGTTGGGTTTCGCCTTAGTAACTTGTTCATCTTGAATTGCCTTCATCTGCTGGTGTAGTCGTTGGGTTCCCATGTTGGTCACCTCTTTCTCCTGTACCACCGTTGGGGTCTTACTGGAGCTCTGTAAGCATGTCTGCCTGATGCAGGGCTCCACCACAGATTTTTCATTAGGGGTTTACTCTCGTAGTCTTTTACCTACCAAGGTTAATCCACTAGGCAGTGGGGCAGTGGTTGGTAGGCGCCAGGACGTGTCCACATGCCAGAGGGCATATCTGCCGTCCCTCTGGGGCTCACTGGTGCTCCGAGGTCCCCTGTTGGTCTACCCTGGGTCCACGAGGCACCCGGTTGCCATGTGTTGCCACGATAAGGCACAGCAGGAGTCTTGATGTCGAAGAGGTTGTGTACTGGCAGGGGAGGCTTTAACCCCTTGGGGGCGATGGTTTAACCCTTTAAGGACAATGGTTTAACCATTTGAGAGCGATGGTTTAACCCTTTGGGGACGATGGTTTAACCCTTTGAGAGTGACGGCTTAACCCCTTGAGTACAATGGTTTAACCCTTTGAGAGCGATGGTTTAACCCTTTGACAATGGTGGTTTAATCCTTTGAGGACGGTGGCTTAACCCTTTGAGATCGATGGTTATAACTTTAAGCAAGTTGCTTCCCTGTTCGCCACAAGGGCTAGCCAGCTGCAGTAGCTGAAAGCAAGAGGAAGCAACAGTGCTTGCACCTTAACACTAACATAATGCTGCCAGACTAGTCCATTACACCACCCTGTGTACTCACACGCACGCACACACACACACACACACACACACACACACACACACCGTCTTCAGCCTTCATGGGGTGAGGACGTACTCGGCGTTGCCTGCTAAGTTGGCCATGGTCTTTTAGGCCATGGAGACGGCTGCCAGCCTGGTCTGTCCAGCCTTCCTCTTCCCCATCTCCCCACCAGGATTTATCAACATCCTCCCACCAACAGTACAGTGCAAAGTTTGACGATCAACCCACAACTGATATACAAAAGTGACAATTTCAACTCGAAACAAAGAAACTGTTGTTGGGGAGTGACAATCAGTGCTCAGCGGTCAATGGTGACCTGGCATGGACCTGACACACCAAGGGTCCGCCGTACACCCACCACCACCAACCAGTGGTGGGCACGGTTTCGCTAATCCGCTAACCGCAAGTTATCGAAGCTAACTTTCTCGTCAGCGGATTAGCGTTTTCCTTAACTTTGGAAACCATTATCTGACCAATTAGCTTCCGCTAAATTTAGTTCTGCTAACTTTAAGTCCGCTAACAAAATTTATACATGTTTGCTCCTGTCTGTTGTAAGCGTGTGACACAACGACTCGTGTCTCCAACAGCCAGTCAGGCACGCTTGGCTGACTGCTGTTAGTACCGAGTGAATGGAATTTTTCGATTATTAAAGTTTAATACTTTTTTTTTACAGTAAATAGACTGTCAGTGTATGTTGAAAGAATCATAGAATGTAATTGTAAACTAATGTATAATTTCATTTCTCATTTATTTGTTAATTTAATTAGGATTTTTTTGTGTCAATATATTTGGTTATGCTAAGTACTGCATAAGTTCATAACCAGGATGTCATCCAAGGTGTGTGCCAAACTTACTTACTTTTCATTAAAGTTTCGAGTTTTCTGTTTATTTACATGACTAAGACCAACAATAAGTTATATAAAAATGCACTGGTATAATGACTAAGACCAACAATTAGTTATATAAAAATGCACTCGTATAATGTGTATGTGGTTGGTATTGCATATTTACATGAATAATGAATAAGGCAGATAGGTTGTATGAGAAGGCAAATTAATTATTTGTGAAATTGTGTACAGTGTACACCTTGATAAGTTGATCATCATCTGATCTAGTCATGATGCTATTTGCTACTTATGCTATACAGTACTATAGTTTTTGGATTAGTTTAATGCTTTCTGTCTTTGCGTACAGTAAATAAAGATTATAAAGTGTATGTTGAAACTTGAATGTAAACTAATGTTTAATTTCATTTGTTCATTTAATTATTTGTGTACACCTTGATCATCATTTGATCTTGGCATGCTATACCTTTTTGGAAAGCTCTATGTCTAAGCTACAAGACAACATATGAAAATTTCAGCTCTCTAGGTCTGTTTTTAAGGGTTTTAGAGCAAAAAAAAAAGAAACTAAATTCATATAATGAAAGTTAGCGGTTAGTGTTAGCTTCCGCTAATTTTTTTAACTTTTTAGTTAACAGATTAGCAGTTAGCGAAGCTAACTTTTCGTTTAACTGTGCCCACCACTGCCACCAGCGCAAAATGAGGAGAGAAATGAGGACTGCCTACTCCACTCAGGTGAGGGATTATGAATTCCTAACTACATCACACTAGGAACAAGAACCATCTCCAACACCCTGTGTGAGCTGAAGGACCTACCCGGACCACGTGGTGGATGTGCTAAACATCTGCAGCTGTAGTGAGGGAGAGGCACCTTAGCACCTAGGTACGACAACCGTAGGAAGGACTTTGTTGGCGCCAATGTCGAGTCACAAGAATGTTTACAAGACCAGCTCCCTGTATTAGCCTCTGTCACATTAATATTATATAAATATGGGCTAAGCCGCTAAGGACATATATTCATTATATACATTCTATCACCCAGACTATTGAACATACAGCTACATACGCATTTGTTCTGTCACACCTCTGAGGGTGGACAGTCCATAAATCTACAGACTCAACCCTCCGTGTGTGAGTAGGCCTGTTTAAATAATGTCTGTGTTGAAGGATCGGTTACTCTCCAGGCACCAGACTCAAGAGAGTATAGCCCACTTTCCACAGTTCACAGCCTGGCACGATGCCTTAAAGTCGTGTCGTGAGACCAGCTCTCCAGGCTGTACCTCTCTCTCTAAATATATCAGCTAATTACAAGCTAATAGCTAATGCTCACTAGTCTATCAATACCAAATAATTATACAGACATGACTACCCAATATAACTAGAAAATCACCACGTGTGTTAACATTAAACCAAGGAACAACGAGTGAAGAGAACAGTACCTGTGTGTCTTATTTAACTTACAAGCTAAGATAATTACAAGTACAACCCAGGACAGCTGTGACGATTTCAACTATCAACCAATCTACGACTGTATCAAAGGTGACATGCCTTGAGATTACTTGATATCTCACTCAGCTGCATCAAAGGTACCAGCGACTAACCTACTCGCATTCAGGCAAGTGTTAACAAGTGAGATAGTTCGATATCATACCACAGCTAAAACAATGGTGGCAGCAGTGAAAATGAACCTACAATGAACTTAATCAGTGCTTCAGAGTTCCAGTTGTAAAAAAAAAATACATAGTGATTTCTAGTGAATTAGAGAGAGAAACTTTATAAGTACCCGAAAGTAGTTATAACACAACAAATAACAGTGACTACTACAAGTAACAAATAACAAGTTACCTTAACTGTGTACCAGTACAAGTGGTAACACTAACTTGTAAGTGGTAACACTAACTCTTAAGTGGTAACATGAGGACTAGGCCTAACCAACAGAAAACCCTAGAGGACAAGTTATGGTGTGGTCACAAGAGCCATTAAACAACTTGACAGGCGGCGATAGCAGAGACCCAGTGGTATTTTCTCACGGTACCACCTATCAACCTCATCTACCTATCGACCTCGACCTATCGACCTCACCCTCATCGACATCAACCTCAACGACCTCTACCAGAGCAGATGTGTGTGGTATGGGAGTTCCAACAGTGATATCATCTATTCTAGACCGACGTCATCTGGAATACTGCGTCATCCACCCAGCTCAGCTGATCAGATGTAAACAAGAGGACTTCTCCGAGAAACTACAATCAACTCTATGGTATTAGGTATTTCAAAAACAATCATTAATCGTATATACACATTTTATATATAATTTCAAACATATCTTCACAAGGTAGATGTCATGGGTTGCGTTGGGCCTCCCGCACAACCCATCCCAAATGTTTGTTTACGGTAGAGATAAGGCACCCGGCCAGCCATGACTGGGACATGTAGGGGGGGGGGGGGCAGGCCAGTGAGACAGTGGTGTACTGTTCATCGCTTCACGCCTCAAAAAAGCAAATTTAGCCAGTGGGCTTTAGACCTTGGGTTAGAGAAGACCTCCTGCTCCGCGGACTTAAGATTAGGGGTCATACAGTCCTACCAGTGCTACGGGTCTGTGTGTGCAAATCCCCGAGATTTTTTGTTAAGTCCAGCGACAAGTTAACACATCCTGTAAAGGAAGTGATCAATGGTGAGGGCCTGTTTGCTACAAGAGCACTCCAGGCCGGCCTAATAGATCTAAACGATTAATTTACCAGGTTGACAAACTCTCCCTTATAACTTACGGTACTGTGGCGTGAATGTGAGTGACTGACCTATCCATGCAAATTATAAGTCCAGTGTATGGAATTGTGCCAAATAAACGTAAGTGCAATCATCTGCCCGTATCTGTGATCCCTCTATTATTATTATTACCAAGGGTAATGACTGATTGGTTATGACAAAGTATAACCAATAACTTGATGGATGTTGGAAGTTAGTGGAATTCATTAAACCATCATTTATCAAGTACATAACGCATTGAATGCCGGAAGCAGAGCAAAATTCTACGTAGTGATACACCATAATCTCTTGGGTGAGTAACCAGTGTGAAGGTATCCGAGTTCTACGGTAAGAAAGCCACTTTCCTGCATTTAAAACGTAGCAGTAGACATCGTGATAGATTATTAATTATCAAGTGCCTTGTAACAATTAATGGAAAAATAACTTATACAATTAATTATCACCAAAATTACAAGTCACATTACCTTATTGTGAATGGATTGGCAAGTTATTAAACATTTAAATCTAAGAAACATTTATGGATCATTTATATATTTTTAGTGCTCAACAAGTTGTAAACCTAATGAAAACTTAGATAGTGATTCAAGTGACACTGTACCTCATGACACTGTTAACACTGACACATGTGAACTCGAAGGTGCGCATGAATTATAAGTCATTGAACCTGAACTAACAGTAAACACTTCAATTGAAGTTAGTGAAACAGTCATATATAAAACAAATAACGAATTATTATTTACACAACTTAGGTCAGGACGTTCTTACGACACTACACCTCTGTATAGTGAACATACCGCTGACACTGCACCTGACTATAGTGTATTGGCATCTTCTATTGCATGAACTAGTAATTTACTAGCGTTTTAATTAACTAGTAAACCTCTAACCATTAACATGACTAACCCAGTGACGCAAGCAACTAATGTGTGGAAAATGCTACCACAGCATGATCAAAATCCAAAGTTAAATTCAAGTGCAGTAAGCAAGACATACAATGCTGCAGAACCCAAAAGTGACCAGTGATGTGTACTACATTAATCTAGATCACACAGTTCAGAGGATTGTGTAAGTCTGCGTCACTACAGGCAGAATTGCCAAAAAGCCATCAAGGCTCCACCCACATACTTGTGTGTGTTGATCACTTCTCCAGATTCGTGATTCTAGTCCCCTTGCAGGATAAATCCGCAGAGACTGTGGCACACGCTTTAGTGGCGCATCTCATATGTCAGTTCACTACAGTATACCAAAGGTTATTCTATCTGACAACGGATCAGAATTTAAGAATCAACTTCTTGCAATCATATGCCAACAATACGGCATTCAACAAAGCTTCAAAGCAGCTTATCACCCACAATCGAATGGCCTAGTTGAGCGGACCAATCGCAAAATCCTAGAGATTCTCAGACATATAGTGAATCCAATGCAGGTAGCATGGGAGGATTGGTTACCTCAAGTAACAGCGTCAATAAATGGGTAAATATATAGCTTCACAGGCAAAGCAACCCTACTGTATCATATATGTAGCCGATAAAAGATTACCCAATGACATACTTACAGGACCTACACAACCTGTATATAACATGGATGATTATGCAAAAAAGCAAATCAATGTCTTCACTGACATCCATGGAAAAGTGCTTAAACAATTAGCAGCATGGCGCGCTGAAATGATTACAAGCAACATAAACAGGCTAAGCCTATCAAGCTAGAAATAGGCGACGCTGTCATGATGAGAGAACCTAAAAAGATCTCTAAACTTCCGCAGACATTTTCAGGACCCTTCCTGATAATTGCCAAAGAGCACTGTCACAAATTCAAAATACTTAAACCAAATACACAAATTACCGACGTATTACACGTGGACAGATTAAGAAAGGTGAGCCCTGACTTGCTTCCCACCATTGTACACAACGTTCCTACACAAGCAATAGACTCCACGTCTGCACAAAATTAAAACAAAAACTTCCAAGACTTACTTACGCAGGTCGTAGACACTACAAATACACAAGCTGAATCCAATGAGTTTCGTATGAAAATACGTTCTGCACGTACAAATTAAGCGTAGATAGATGCACATCTATATACTACAGGCTGAGAAATGTGAATGTTATATAACACAAGCTGTTATTAATCTCTTTGACGTCTTGCAGATAGCCAAGAGAGATCTTTAATTAACCCCTATCTATGATGTTATTCTTGTATACATATCCTATTGTTTTCTACTTCTAATTTTAATGCATGATATATGGGACTATTCCCAATAAAATAAACTGACAATTTTGACATTGGTTAAAAAAACTCAACTTCTCCTAGTAGTGAATGACTAATCTTAGTCGCTACAAATGATCAGGAAATGCTAATACACTGTAGGTCGTCATATTGACACTAGCATATACTATTATGCTCAGCATACACATTCATCAATATCTTCACATCTAGTACTAGATCTGAGTCCATGCACACCTTCACAATGTTCAGTATTTTATTTTTTTCCTCCACAGAACAGATTAATTTTTGCTGTGTCAGGATCAGAGCAAGTTAAGGATTACTCGATGAGGCCAGACTATTATAAAGTTACTAGCCATTTCCCTAAAAAACGTTGCCAACCCATGAACTACGTGAACTTGAATTCATGATTTATAAATACATAAAACCAATAGTCAGTGTTTAGTATACTCATTATAATTCTAATAAAAATATAAATTATTAAAAGAATTCTTATATAAGTGAAACATATTTTTGCATACTTAGCAACTATTATTCATTTTTATTATCTTAAGAACTGTAAACTCAAGCTTTGTGATACCAACCTTACCATTTGTGTTATCAGTGTACAAGTATTTTTGGTTCGTGCAAAAACAACAAATTTAGAAAGACACTAGGCAAGTTTCACTGAATCTCAACCACCATTTACATAAAGGTTTAAGATCTCAGCTTAGCTAAAGCACACATTCATTATAACAAGGTTAAGTACACATATGGCTTATCTGCGTGGATATTACACCGCGTGGAACTCGGTGGGTGGTAGCTGAGCGATGTATTAGCCTGTCACATTAATATTATATAAATATGGGCTAAGGACATATATTCATTATATACATTCTATAACCCAGACTATTGAGCATACAGCTACATAAGCATTTGTTCTGTCACACCTCCTAGGGTGGATAGCCCATAAACATTTGTTCTTTCACACCTCGGGTGTACAGCCCATAAATCTACAGACTCAACCCTTCGTGTGTGAGTAGGCCTGTTTGGATAATGTTTGTGTTGAAGGATCGGTTACTCTCCAGGCACCAGACTCAAGAGAGTATAGCCCAGTTTCCACAGTTCACAGCCTGGCACGATGCCTTAAGGTCGTGTTGAGAGACCAGTTCTCCAGGCTGTGCCTCTCTCTAAATATATCAGCTAATTACAAGCTAATAGCTAATGCTCATTAGTCTGTCAATTTCAAATAATTGTACAGACATGACAACCCAATATTACTAGAAAATCACCACGTGTGTTTACATTAACCAAGGAACTACGAGTGAAGAGAACATTACCTGTGTGTCTTGTTTGAATTACAAGCTAAGATAATTACAAGTACAACCCAGGACAGCTGTGACGATTTCGACTATCAACCAATCTATGACTTTATCAGAGGTGACATGCCATGAGATTACCTGATATCTCACTCAGCTGCATCAAAGGTACCAGCGACTAACCTACACTCATTCAAGCAAGTGTTAGCAAGTGAGATAGTTCGATATCATACCACAGCTAAAACATCCCACAGTACCATATTTATAGTGTTACGAATTGGGGATTTAGAATATAGTAAAAAGTCTACCCAGATCCCAACAGGCAACAAAAAAAAAAACAAAGACAATAGGACTATAAAAGGGTAGACAAAGGATGCGAGTTTTTGTTGTGTATAATAAAGTACCATAAATTCCTTAACAAAATATTCAGCTTTCTATAGTTTACCCTTAACCATACTTAACCTAAACATTAACAGTATATACATATTTATACAACATACAATAATTTGAAGCAAGGTGGAGGTGGGGGAGGCAATACAAGATTACAAATACTTAAGTGCGGAGCTGAGATGGCTGACGAGTAAGGCTGAGTATTGTAGAAGACGGTAGGTAGTCACTGTGCCGTAGGTTTCCAGGATAGGTGATCCTGTGGTCACTTCCCAGAGTGAACTGAACTCTCATCGAACTGGAGCTGATGAAGAAGACTTGTAGGAGGTGACGCAACAACCAGGATATGGAGAAGGGAAACCCCGGAGTGGTAACTAAGACTAGTCATACTCGTGTTTCGTCCCTAGATGCTCGTGGTGCTGGGTAGGTAGATCAGCACAATAGATGGCGTGGTTCGTAGTGCTGGGTAGGTAGATCATGACAATTGATGACGTGGTTCGTAACAATAGTTAATCTATATGTTGACTCCATGTTTCTTATATTTTTGTAATGAAAGTTTTTGTCAATCAAGAGACCCACTCTCCGATTTCACCATATGTAACTTATTATCTTTGTTCATTGTATATTTTCAGCCTTCTAGCTGCCATGTTATCTTAATAAACCGCTAATTATTATTATTATTATTATTATTATTATTATTATTATTATTATTATTATTATTATTATTATTATTATTATTATTATTACACACACACATATAATAATAACGGAAGCCCCTCAAAATCGAGGATTGCCAGCCCAAAGGCCAACTAGGCGTGAATTGTTTAGGGTGTAGAAGCTGTCGGCAACACAACAACGACACCCTAAGTTAACGAGCTGCATGACCCAGTGTCAAGGAATAGTCCGAGAAGACTGGACAACTCGCCAATTGCACTGGCTAACCATTACCCCGGAATACGATCTGCAAATCGATTAACATCCAGGTTCCCAATTACTGCTGGGTAGACAGAGGCAAATGTCGAAAAAAAAACTTGTCCATAGTTTCACCCTGCCCTTGGATCATACTCATGTCCGCTCGCTTGCGAGGGGAGGATGCTGACCGTTACACCACACACACACCTCGACCCTTAATTAAACGAAGAGAAGTTAGAAGTGAACGAAGAAAAAGAGAAAAAAGACAGGAGTGAACGGAGAAAAAGAGACAGAGAAGTGAGGAGTGAACGAAGGCTTCGAAAGATCGAGAAGACGTGAGTGAACGAAGAGAAAGACTGAGCAGACAGGAGTGAACGAAGGGAATGAGGGAGCAGAAAAGACAGGAGTGAACGAAGGGAAAGAGACAGACAAGACAGGAGTAAACAAAGAAAGATGAAAACCAACACCGCCGACCTGCTCCTGCTCCCACCCACAACAACACCCACTTTCATCGGGTAAGATATGTCCCCCCCCCTTTCATCATGACAATCGTCATCCCGCGAGCCTTTTAGATACTAGTCAGCCCAACACAAGAGGGAGATATATAATGTAGTTCCAGGATGAAACTCACATCCACTGCCGCAGACAAGTAGTGTTAACATGTATCCTTAGTTGAATAGGATACGTGAGTTACATTAGAAGTCTGGGTCTGGTGTGATGACTACAGGACATGAAACATTTATTAGGCTTTCACGGGTTTACTCTTAGTTAACAGAGATGTACTTTTAATTTCATAATACATTTCCTCTTATATCTCACGTATTTTTATTCCTAATTACATTCTTGAAGTGTGTATGTATGTACGTATAGAACAGTCTGGACTGCGGAGATAATCCAAATCACAGCTTACATAATAACAATTCAACAGAGGTAGAGAAAGTTTCCAAATTATCAATACCCGTTGGGGATAGAAATGACTCACTATACAGTACAAAAAATTAACCTCACAGACCTTCATCTTGGACAGGATCACATACACATCACTATCTTCACCATAGGGCGCCGGTGGTAGAACGGTACCGCTCTTGTCTTGCAAGCGAGATCTCACGGGTTCGATTCCCGAGCCGGTGGAAAGTTGTTTGGACATACTTTCGAGCCCCCTTGGTCCCTGCTCACCTAGCAGTAATGTAGGTACCTGTTGTAAATCGAAAGTTGCGAATTCGTATTCAGGGAAACTTGTTGGAGCTTCCAATAACTTGATGACAAAAACCATTAACTCTTCAGGCTTCTACCCCATTGCCTAAAAAAACCTATGACCCTTCAGGCTTCTACGCCCTTAACTCATGAGACATAAAGGCAAGCATGAACTTAGCATGCTTCCCTGTTGGGCGCTGTAAACGCCTCTGCGCTTCACCTTACACAGGATGTAGGGGGGTGCTCAATAAAAAGGAAAAATATATCTTCACCGTCCATGGCTTGTGATAAACTTTATTTCTTTTTTCGGAGATTTGCCCACCCGGGAACACGGCCTGGGGTCCGAAAATATAATAACAATAACAATAACAATAACAATAATAATAACAATAATAATAATAATAATAATAATAATAATAATAATAATAATAATAATAATAATAATAATAATAATAATAATAATAATAATAGTTTAGAAGAAATAACAAAAATATATAAAAACTATAATAAAAATAATACCAATAATGATAACCATAAATAAATACAAAAATTAAAAAATAAATAAATCAAGAGTGAGAAACGATTTAGTGTGTATGTTGTGTTGTCAATAGTAAGAGAAACAATTGAAACCTTGCAATTGTGTGTAAATGAGGCAGAAAGACATCAGGAACCTGGGACTTGGTCACAATTTTTGTGATGTCATATGGCAGCAGGGTATCATCATGGCAGTTTGGCCAGATAATGAGGTAGCGTGGTGAATATCAATTTTATATTCAGTTACAGTAAAACTTGTGTTAGTGACCCTAATTACTCGTATTTCATGGAAGAATATCAGCAGGATGAACCGTGTCCGTATTCAAGCTGGGTCATCAGATATACCCTGCAAAACTCGATACAGTTTAGAAGGCTGGTGATGAAGTGCTACTACTGCCTGTTTCTTTGAGGACCAGCGGGTTTCACAATCCCCTTTCAATGTAGTTTTTAAAAATTCATAGGCAATTTGGCGCTCCCTTATTTTGGCGCCCAGGGCGGTTGCCCTTTCTGCCACCCACTAGGTACGCCCCTGGTAAATACACTTGTACGGTTGTATGACTCGAAATGTTTAGGGATTTTGGTATTGGCCGGCTACCAAAAATAGTTTAGAAGACCATCGGTATGGAAGGTAATTAGGTAAACATATTAATTAAATTATATAAAAAACCGTGAATTGTCCTGAACACTTTATGCAAAATAAACATAGTATCGTGTGCGTGTGTGTGTGTGCGCGCGCGCGCAATAAAGAGAAAAGTCGAGAGGTAACCTGTGGGTGTGTTCTGCCTTACTGTGTGTTGTTGTCAAGAGCTGTGTTGTTACCATGTGGGGCCTTGTTGGAGTAACTGTTAGGCAGGGTACGTTTCTTTCTTTATTTACCTGATTAGATTATTACTGTAATGGTTTTACTTTAGGTGTTTCAGCCGTTTCAATTTTTAAGCATCGTTCACAATCTTAGTTTCTACAACTACAGCTTATGATAATTTCCCAAACTACATTTTTATTTGATTTTAACCTTGCGATTTATGATAAAACAGGTTTTAATGTGTACTCTCACATTTTGTTTAACCTTTATCAATCTTATAATTCTTTCTTCGCATAAAATGTCTAAATAATACGCGTGTAAACCCAATATTCATGTGGTGAAAAGCATGAAAGAGGAGTTGGTATGCTTATAAACCAGAAGCTGAGTTGAGGTGTAAAGGGATATTGGGTAGTGTCAGATAGTTTTGTTAATCAAGTTTAATGTTAATCCCATGGACTTGGGATAGTAATACAGGATTATGCACCAACAAATGAAAGTGAGGATCAAGTCTCAGAAAAAAAATTACGAAGTTTAATGATTGTCTGATAATAACTGGTGATTGTAACGCTAAAGCTGGCAAAGGAAAAAAAAGCACCAAAAGTACGACCACATGGGTTGGGTAATAGAAATGGGAAAGGACCTATCCAGGGACAGATTGTGGGTCAGACCATACCTTAGTGTATAAAATCAAAGGAGATTTAGGGAAGCTCAAATCCGGGGCAGGGATAGAAGAGAAGCATGGACACTGTCAGCAGACATCAGAAAGAGGTTAAAGGCCTTTGAAATATTGTGTTATAGGTTAAGAATAAATTAACTGACAGGAAAACAAATGAAGAGTGCAGAGGTTAGAACACTTAGTGAGAAATATTTGATATGTACAGAAGAAGAAAAATGACAAACTTTGGTCAAATAACTGGGGATGAGGTGATAATAACATACTTATTAATGAACAAAGTTGAGGGTAAGACAGAGACAGGGATGGATGATTGAAATTAAAATCTGGGTCCCCAAACAGATACAAAACCCTGGAAGAATGGCAAAAACAATCCGAGAACGTTCAAGGTGGAGGACTGTGGTCGCCAACCCTCAGATATGAGGACGATACTCTGATATATATATATATATATATATATATATATATATATATATATATATATATATATATATATATATATATATATATATATATATATATATATATATATATATATATATATATATATATATATATATATATATATATATATATATATATATATATATATATATATATATATATATAATATATATCATCTATGGTATGATGGTGGTCATGCGTGATGGGTGTGTTCAGTGTTGGGAATGACACATTTTATGCTTTATAAAAGAGAAAACATGGTAATAATTTTTTACTAAAGATGTCACAATGTAAGAGGAGTGATGCCACGCTCTCCAGCACACCCAACTACCTGTATGTATAGTTTTTATACAACTACCTGTAAACTTGGATATGTCTTCATAACGTCTGGAAATTAAGAAAAATAAAATGAAAATGTGCTGGGAGGAGTAGACTCAGTTCTCCTCTTGATACATCCAGGGAATATAAATTGTGCTGCTCGCTGTCTCCTGCCTGAACCAAGAACCGCCCCTCCACCACCACCTGACTCCCTCCACCACGCCGTCACCACCACCTGAGCTACTTGTCTGTCAACACCACCCGTTAATAAAGCTTTTCTCCCTCGTTTTAATCTATAAGCAATTTTTGGTTAAAACTTTGGTTCATTTGCATCCAAACTGAAGCGTCAACAACTTAAGATGGTGGAGGTAGGAGCTAGTGGTGACGAGTGTTTATATATATATATATATATATATATATATATATATATATATATATATATATATATATATATATATATATATATATATCCTCTTAATTATCAATGAATAAATGATATGTTGCCACCACCCCTAACTCACCAACTACTTTAATGAGTATGGGGAAATAAATAGTTTTTATATTCACTGTATAAAGTCACTTGGTATTTTTTCCCAGGTGGTGTAAAATTATCACAGGATTATGTAAATATCAAATTACACTATTTACATTTATTTACACAATAAACTACATTTACATCAAAGGAGATGTAAAGCCCACAAGTCTTACAAATGACACTGAAGAGTTCAGGGTCAGTCTGAAACGACTTGTCTTATGAAGTCTGATCGTACACTCTTCCTAAACATATGGTTACTTCTCTGAGGGTACTGCTCCCCCCCTCCCCCCGGGAACATTGCTGATCCAGTATTACAGTCTCCAGCGGCTTGACTGGCCATCTCGCCTGGCCAACAGCTGGCCAAAGCTGGTCAAACTAGCTCCAAGGACTGGGTTTATCAGTGCCAGTGATGGAAATCTGTAAGCTGCACTTTGCTGCAGCTGAAACCTATTACAGGCTCGCCACCTCCACCACAACAACATACAAGTCGATGCCTCTCTTGGTCAACAAGTTGTATTCACAGGCACAAACACACACACACACACACACATATATTTATATATATATATATATATATATATATATATATATATATATATATATATATATATATATATATATATATATATATATATATATATATATATATATATACATATATATATATATATATATATATATATATATATATATATATATATATATATATATATATATATGTATATATATATATATATATATATATATATATA
>NW_024730668.1:15869784-15904309 GCF_018991925.1 Homarus americanus | reverse complement strand
AAAATGATCCATAATATTAGAAACCTTCCATATGAGGAAAGACTGAAAAGCTTAGGCTTGCATTCATTAGAGAGGCGTAGAGTTAGGGGAGATATGATAGAGGTGTACAAGTGGGTAAGTGGGATTAACAAGGGTAAAATGGAAGATGTTCTGAAGCTCAGTAATAACGAAATAACTAGAACAAATGGCTTTAAATTAGATAAATTCCGATTCAGAAAGGATATAGGCAAGCACTGGTTTGGAAATAGAGTTGTGGATATGTGGAATAGGCTACCGAGTGCTATAGTAGGATCGGGGACGCTAGGGAGCTTCAAGACGAAGTTGGATAGGCACATGGAAGTGCTGGGATGGGTGTGAAAGGGATCTGCCCTGTATGGGCCAGTCGGCCTCCTGCAGTATCCCACTTTCTTATGTTCTTATGTTCTTATGTTCTTATGTTCTCATGTATGAAGAGACTGAAGAATGATCCAAGGGAGCTTAGCTAGAGTTATATAGTTGAGTAGGTATTACTGTCCAGGTGTGGAGGGTGAACTCTGGATGGAAGAAGAAAAATACATATGTTGAATGCAAGAGAAAGGTTGTACTTGAGATTAAGAAGAGTAAATGGGATGCATGTGTTAGAAAGAATTAAAAGAACACAAACATAAAAGAAAGATGTGTCAATGAAAGGGGCGTTGTAGACGAGAGTTGACCAAAGTTGTTTTCTAAGTGATGTGTCTTTTAAGAGAATGGGAAATGGAAAATTGGTAAAAGGATTGTATATTAAAACGTGGATGTTAGGGCTTCCAGGAAACAGCAGTGTACAGAAATAACCGGGGTCTTCATGTGAATGCGAAGCAACAGCGTGGAAAAAAATTGTTGCTTCATTTGGTGAAAGAATGAGTGAAACGAAGGGAGAGTTCTTGGTAACTCTTGACCCTGTTCACCTAACATCATTGTGAAGAAAGGATTGTATATATATATATATATATATATATATATATATATATATATATATATATATATATATATATATATATATATATATATTTTATATATATATATATATATATATATATATATATATGTAATACTCAGAAATTTCAGAGTAATTTCGAATGCCCCACCATTGGCAACACTGAGCGTTCAAGGTCGCGGGAGGAAAAAGAGCGCTGCCTGCTCATAGCGAGAGATTGCGGAACTAGGCCTATATGATATTAAATGTAATTTACCGAATCAATAATGATGCGATTCATGAAGTAAGGGACTATTATTGAATTTGAAATTATTATAGATCGTTTATCAGTCTGAATAATGTTACGGGTGTCCCAAGGAGTTATTAGTTAGGCAGAAAATATGTCACGTAGGCCTAAGCTAACGCCTTGAGAGGACGCGACGCTGGCTGGTTCTCAGTCGCGGGGAGGATTCATACAAAACAAGACGTCCCTGCGCATCTGTCACAGAAATAGTCACGTGGCCTAGTCACCTGTGTTGCGCTATTGCCGTATAACAAGTAAGTCTCATGCGATCTCAGACAGGGTTAGATAGGGCACTGGTAAAGTAAACTAGAGCTAACAGTGAGTTCATTTCAGGGTTTCCGTCAGAACCCACTTGACTGGAGTTGACCGGAGTTGACCGGAGTTTGACTGCGAGAGATTGACTGCCGTTTGAGACTGCCGTTGATGATTGAGGGTGGCGATTGTCGCCATTGGACCGATCAGAGTAGGCCTGTCACTGTTTAGCGGGGTACCAAAGGATCTCTTGAGGGAATCTAGCCGTCTGGGTGCCCAGCTGACGTCGGCTCACTACACCACATGTCCCGAGCCGCTTAGTGAAACCCTCTTGCTAACGGGAAGCTAAAGCTCCTCTCAACTGCACAAGGTCTGATTGGCTCACTCTCTTCCTGCCCATGGACGCACTGGGAGTACACTGAGGCTATCTGAGTATATTAATGGTCACACACTGAGACCGTGAGTCTAGGACTCTAGGAGATACCTAGAGGAACATTTTATCTTCCTTATTACTGGTGTAGTTAATACCATTTCTCAGTTACTGATATTATCTTGACGTGTGTAGTTTAATATTTCTTAAATAATTTTGATAGTAGTGTTTTTTGAATGTTTGTGTCATTAAGTGGAACCAGAGTGATACTGTGATTTGATTCTTTTAATGCATCTGATTGTTCTTCATAATTCTGATCTCAGGTATAACCTTGTTCCCCAGAGTAGTGGTTAAGTTAGGTTAGGAAGTGTGCATCTGTTGGGGTGCTATAATTTTGTTGAGTGCCCTTAAGGCCTATTCATTGTAGAGTATTTAATTTCTTAATTTTTATTACCATTTCCTCAGTGACTGATATTATTTTGTTGAAAGCCCTTAAGGCCTATTCATTGTAGAGTATTTAATTTCTTATTTTTTAATACCATTTCCCAAGTGACTGATATTATTTTGTGAAAGCCCTTAAGGCCTGTTTCATGTGTGCAAGCAACATTTCTTAATACTTCAAATTTATTGTTGCCTGAGTTTCTAAAAATTTCTATATCATGTATAACTTTTATTCCCCAAAGTAGTGTTTTAAGTTTAAGTTAAGAGGTGCGCATATTGGTGTACCATTATTTGATTGTGTTTGTAGTGTTGGAGGGAATATAAGTGTCTAAATTTTACAGTGTGTCTCATTCATCCCAGTCACAGACGCTATCCTTCCACGGGTCACGGACAATTCATTTTGTTTAGTAAATTTAAGTGTTCTTGTGCTGGTTCGGGATTTTTCTCAAAGGGGCGCTTCCACTGCCATTACCATCTATTAATTTTTAATAAACCCCAAGTCAAGTGAGAAATTAAAGTCCAGTAAATTCCGACCGGTTACATATATACACACACACACACATTGTTATGTACTTCTCCTTAGTCTGTACTCGCCCCTGAAGATATGAATTATACGAAAGCGCTTGGGAACTTCGGGTTGTCTTTTTCCTTGTGGTTCTCAGCATATACCTGGATCACGAGCACCTACAGTGATTTACTTGCATGTATATATATATATATTTCATGTAAATCCACAATGACAACGTGGATAAGATAAATCTTGATAAAATCACACTGGAAGATGGAAACAACGGAGTACCTTAGCTTTCGTCTTTATTCAAGACGAAAGCTAAGGTACTCCGTTGTTTCCATCTTCCCGTGTGATTTTATCAAGGTATATATATATATATATATATATATATATATATATATATATATATATATATATATATATATATATATATATCAATAACGGCAGCATATGAACATACACATATATAACACAGTAAGAAAACCTGGAATATCATAAATTATATTCAGAACAGGAACACTCAGTCTTCGGCCCTTCACTCAGCTTTTACGATAAATGATTCAGTTGTAAAGGAACCCTCCCCATTGCCAACTACTTCAATTAATATTTTATTAGTGTTGGCAAAAATCTTGCAGAGAGTATCCCTGATCACCATAAGGAATTTAGAGCCTACCTGCAAAACAGACAGCAAAATGAGCTGTTCTTTTCCCCTTTGTTATGCAGTCTCTTAATTTACTTTAATATCCAGGTTCTAGGTGTAACCAAACAAGAAAAAGGGAAGTAAATCAAAAGGTGATAAAAATAAATAAAGTAAACCTCTAAGAATTTAATTAAATTAAATACTTTCACAATAAAGAGCGTCGTAGGCTGTCACAACAAATTGATTCACTATCGAGACTTTTAAGACACAAATGATACTAAAACATCGAAACATCAAAAGAGCTGCTTTAAAAATATAGAATAAAAATAAAACACTGGATTACGTTAACACTGTATAAACATATAAAAAAATTAACACTGAAATTAACTATAGTGAAACAACACTGAATTACTTAAATGTAACTAAGCAAGCACTGATGGACACATAAGAGACATGAATAGGTACTCACATAGATATACCACATTGGTGGCGACAGGAACAACACAGTAATAAAATAAAGTATAAGTAACAGGAGACGGGTGTCACTCAAAAGAACGTGAACTGAATGACAAGAGGACTGGACTGAACTCGGTCTGCTGGTGGGGTACTATATATAAGGTCGGTTCCCGCCAGTGCGACACGCCTGTGGACCATGGGTCGTTTAACGATGCAGATGGTCGTTAGAGAAACAAAAAATGCTTGTTGCAATACTAAATGAAGAAATAAGATGGGCTTGAACAAATAATAACAGCTAAAACCTTAACAGCACAGGGTAAGGTGACTAGAATATATAATAGTAAATATAACACATCATTACAGGAATAATATGGAACAACATGGAAGCATGTTATACAAAATAATAAAAAACTACGACACAGTCCTAACACTTCCCCTCATAAAATAAAATTTTTGCTTGCACAAATTTTGATATGACATAAGTGTTCATTGTCTGAACCCTTAACAAGTGTAACATGTAAATTATAGTTCTGAAGGAACAAACTCCAGGGAACTAATTTCCGGTTTTTTTACTTGAATGTTTTGAGAAACTGCAATGGTTTGTGATCTGTATAAATTACAATAGGCCTACTTGGTAATAAATAATAACTGAAATGTTGCAAAACTAGTATAATTGACAGCAATTCTTTTTCCACCGTTGCATAGAGGGTTTGAGCTGGATTGAATTTTTTACTACAAAATGCCACTGGGTGGTCTACACTGTCATCATCCTCTTGCAACAGGGCAGAACCTGCAGCAAGATCACTAGCATCACAGGCTAGCTTGAAAGGCTTAGAAAAATTAGGGGCTCTCAAAATAGGGTATGAGCATAATACTTTTTTCAAGCTTTGAAAAGAATCCTGACACCTTGAAGTCCAACAAAAAATATTACCTTTCTTCAACAAATCAGTCAGGGGTAGTGCCAACTCGGCAAAATTACAAATATATCTCCAGTAATAACCCACACAACCCAAAAATCTGCAGACTTGTCGTTTGTTACATGGAACAGGCATCTGAAAAATAGTGTCACACCTTGCTGTGGGAGGAGCAAGTTTCCCCAACCCAATTACATGTCCCAGATACAAAAGTTGAGCACAAACAAATTCTGACTTAGCAAAGTTTATAACAAGTCCTACATTTTCTAACTCAGTGAAGAGAGCGTCTAGCTGACATAAATGGTCTGATCAAGTGTCAGAAAAAATTACAACATCATCTAAATATACTACACAACCAGGCAAATTGGCCGTGACTTGTGACATCAGCCTTTGAAAGGTGGCAGGGGCATTGCAAAGCCCGAAAGGCATAACATTAAATTTATAGGTCTTACCTAATGTCACAAAACTGGAGATGTCTTTAGCACGACGAGTCAATGGTACTTGCCAAAAACCTCGAAGGCAATCAATCTTAGAGAGGAACTTGGCGTTCCCGATTGCTTCGATGCAGTCGTCGACTCCTGGTAGAGGGAAGCTGTCCTTGCTGGTGACGGCGTTGACCTTGCAGAAGTCGATGCAGAATCGAAGATTGCCGTCCTTCTTTGGTACTAGAGTGACTGGTGAGCACCACTGGCTGATCGCTGGTTCAATAATGCCCATTGACTCCATGTTGGCCAACTCCTGCTTCACTTCCTCCACCTGGCTCGGATGGATACGGTAGGGAGCCTGCTTGATAGGCTTAGCAGAACCAACATCAATATCATGCACCACGGCAGTGGTACAGCCAGGCCTGTCTTGGAAGACAAGAGGATGTTGTTGGATGGCGGCCAGCACGTCAGCTCTCTGGTGAACCGGTAGATGCTGTAGCTTCTCCTGTAACTCCATGGAGTTGGACTGCCAAACCCTGACTGATGACAGGGCTAGTGGACTTGCCCCTTCTTCTTCCTCTTCTTTCTCACCGTCTACCAAGAAAGTGTCAACGGCACACACGGGAACTGGATCATCAGCAACAGATGGGGGTGCTGGGCGTGTGTGGTACAGCTTGATGGTGTTGACGTGACATAAGAGCTGTAGTCGGCACCTGTCAGGGGTAGATATAATATAATTTGTGGGGCTTACCTTCTTCACCACTCTATATGGCCCACTGAACTTCGCATGGAGCGGCTGTCCAGTGTCCATGTCTCGGCAAGAGAATGAGAACTTGATCTCCTATCTGGAACTCTCTGTGTCTGGCACGCTTGTCGTACCATGTCTTGGTCTTGGACTGCCACTGCTGTAAGTGGTCTGCGGCAAGGCTCCAACATCTTAGAAGCTTCTCTCTAACATCTCCTACTAAACTTAATACACTAATGCTCTCTTCACTATTACCTAACAATCTATCTCTATCTATGTGCAAAGGACCTCTTACTTGATGAGCGAACAGTAGAAGTATGAGAAACAAAATGGATGATATTAGGGCTTAGCAGTAACTTTCCTAAGAGGTACAGCATGCAAGTACCTAGTGGAGGTATCAATGACTGTAAATAAATATTCAAACCCACTAGAAGTTTTAGGCAGAGGGCCTACAATGTCACACTGTACTGTTGTAAACGGCTCAGGTACGTGAGGTACTCTTACAAGTGGAAAAGGTGGAATAGCCTGATTGGCTTTGCCTACCTTTTGACAAAAATGGCAATACTAACAATATTTAGTGACATCTCTCCTCATACCTGGCCAATAGAACTTTCTGGCCAGCCTGTTGAATGTCTTTCGGACACCTTGATGTCCAGAAAAGAGACCGTCATGGGCCAGAGCTACAACATGTTGTCTGTAAGTGTGTGGGAGAACTATTTGAGTGACAGACGCCCAGTCCGCGTCTTCCTCTGACATAGTCGGTGGGAGCCAGCGGCGGCACAAAACACCGTCTTGACTGAAATATTTCGTGGTAAGGCCTGAATCATTGGCAGAATCGGACACCTGGTCAAACAAGAGCAGTAATGGATCGTCTTGCTCTTGTGCAGCTATTAAGCAACTCTCCCGGTCACAGCATTAACTGCGGAAGAAATGTCTTGGGAAGCAATTGGGTTAGCAAAAAGTCCTTCTAAGGAAAGTGAATCATCTACATCCGGAGTTACATTATGATCATTAGTCATTGACAGAGAACGAGTCACAGCACACAAAGGGAAAACACCGGGCATATCATCTTCAAGCTGTTGCAGCTCTGCGGTAGACTCTGGTTTTTCCCGCAGCACAGGAGGTGGGGTTACGTTCCCCATTTGACCTCCCGCCAAATCGTTACCGAGTATGAGGTCCACTCTAGCAACAAGAAGACTTGACACTTACTAAAATAGGCAGCTCGTGCTTGCAGGCTTCGTTAGCTATCCTGAAAAACCAAAGGAGCTGCACCTTGACCCCAAAGGGAGCCCAAAACGACGTATTTGTCAGTCTTCCTTGCCGCAACAACACCCTCTTTGATGAGAGTTTGGAGACTACCCGAGTCTCTCAAAATAGTGACTGGTGTTTCGACACCATCAACTTCTACCGTGCCTTGTGACAAAAAGGGACGAAGCGTACCAACGTCTGGGTCCTTCGCAAAACTCTCCTGGAAAAGATCAAAGTCTCGTGAGGCGAGAACCGAAACTGCACGCTCTCGTGCTTCACCTTATTTGGCTGCAGCCTTGTCCAACAAAAATCCGCCTTATGACACGGCTTTCCACAGAAACTACAAGTAAATTAGAAAATTTGGACGCCCCATTAGGTGGCGAACGAGTCCAGCTCCTCCTGTCATGCACAAAATTACCATTGTTAGTATTCTCTTGTCTCGCTTTGTGGAGAGAGGGATTAAAAGTCCTTTGAACCTGTGGGGGGCTTAATATCATTGTTAGTCTTACCATGCCTCAAAACAAATCCATCAGCATGCTTAGAAAAAATATCACAAGTGTCAAAAGGTCGTTAGTGAATCCTGGCAAGGTCGCCAAAACTGTTACGCCGTCTCTTAATTTACTTTAATATCCAGGTTCTAGATGTAACCAAGCAAAATAAAAGTGAAGTAAATCATAGGGGAATAAAAATAAATGAAGTAAACCTTAAAGAATTTAATTAAATTAAATATTAACACAATAAAGAGCCTCGTAGGCTGTCACAACAAATTGATTCGCTATAGAAACCTTTAAGACACAAATGATACTAAAACATCGAAACATCAAAAGAATAAAATTAAAGCATTGGATTACGTTAACACTGCATAAACATATAAAATAACTAATACTGAAATTAACTATCGAAAAACAACACTGAATTACTTAAATGTAACTTAGCAAGCACTGATGGACACATAAGAGACATGAATAGGTACTCACATAGATATACCACATTGGTGGTGACAGGAACAACACAGAAATAAAATAAGTATAAGTAACAAGTGACGGGAGTCACTCAAAAGAACGTAAACTAAATGACAAGGGGACTGGACTGAACTCCGTCTGCTGGTGGGGTACTATATATAGGGTCGGCTCCGACCAGTGCGACAGGTGGTGAAACAGGGGTCTTTTAACGATGCAGATGGTCGTTAAAGAAACAAAGAATGCTTGCTACAATACTAAATGAAGAAATAAGATGGGTTTGAACAAATATTAATAGTTAAAACCTTAACAGCACAGGGTAAGGTGACTAGAATATATAATAGTAAATATAACACATCATTACAGGAATAATATGGAACAACATGGAAGCATGTTATGAAAAATAATAGAAAAATACGACACGGTCGTAACAATATATATAAGGAAAATCGTTTAGTTAAGGAGGATAAACAAACGGTGGAGCAGGTAGGTGAAGGAGAGAAAGGAGGAGGAGGAATATTAGATACAGAAGGCAGTAGAGCGCCTCTTACCAAACAACAACATCAAGATTCATCTATCGTTCTGTATACATTATCATTTATAAAACAAATGCGCCCAAGTTCCTTAAAAATGTTCAATTTTCGGTTCAACTCACCAAATTCTATCAGTTAGGTGATTAGCACGTCTTATAAAGTTGTAAAACTCTTACTTAACTCGTTTAGGAACTTTACTCCGAGGCACTATATGCCTTCATTTCCCTCACAGCAACATTGTATCGGCTAGTAGGCTGAAGCGCCTGAGAAGAACAATATGAAAGAAAATTTGGGTCACATATTTTTTTTGTGACTTTGTTAATAATCATATATAGAGAGAAGAAGAGATAAAAACATAAAAAGCTACTGTAATCATTGTTATTTTGAAAAATTTAAAATACATAACTTCCCTGTAATATAAAGGGAAGAAAAAAGTAAAAAGAAACTTTGATAAAATGAAAGGTACAAAGAATGTGATTTTCGTTTCTTAAGTACACCCTCTATTTAATAACAACATATCACGAGTTACTAAACCATTACCACCATAAAATAATGCCCAGTTTTTGTGTGGTTATATATCAAAATCTGGGTATACGTATTAACGTATCATATTTAATTTTCAGTATAACCTGTGTGTCTCGGCCAGTCATCTACACCAGATTCCAAGGTCCTTATATTGATTAAAACAAACTAACCCAGCCATCTTCATACCTTCATACGTTTATAACTTCACTTATCTTTCCTTCATTAAGTTCTAAAGTGTTTCATACCCAACTAACGTCTCGAGTTATCCCCATTCATATTCAGAGCCTCACAGAATCCCGAGAGGAGGGAGGGAGGGAGCTTAATATATATACTAGGGGAGGAGGTAAAATGTCCTTCTATCTTAACTACAGGCTGATGAGATTACTTACCATGATGTTCCTCTGCTGCCTTGTTTAGCTTTTCTAACTTTTTGTTTCTTGGAAGGGGGATGGAGGGAAGTTGAGGGGAGATGGCGGAAGGAAGGGGGGGCGAAGGAAGGAAGCGGAGATGAGAAGGTGGGAAAATGGAAGGAAGGTGGGTATGATAGAAAGGGGGAGGGGAGATGAAGGGAGGGAAAGGAGATGAAAGCATAGGAAGGGAGGGGAAGGTAGAAGAAATGAAAGTATGGAAAGGGAGGGGAGATGAGGGGAGGAAAAGGGAGAAGGAAGTGGAAGGAGGAGAGATGAGGGGAGGGAAAGGGAGAAAGAAGGTAGAAATGCAGGAAGGGGAAAGGAGGAGAAATGAGGGAAGGGGAAGGAAGGGGAGATGAGGGGAGGCGAAGGGAAGACGGGGGTGAGAGGAAGGAAACGACGGGGAAGATGAGGGGACAGAGACTTTGAATATTGTCATGCTAAATAGAACATCGTAATAAAAAAGACTAATGCGATGATGACCCCAGGGACGACCTTTATACACGCACCCATACACACGCACATACATACATATATACATACATACATACACACATATATAAGCAATTACGGACAAGCACATGGCCATACAACAGTTATACTTTTCACCCCAGCATCAGAATAACCTGACCACTGAATAAAACATGTGATAACTTCCACTCGTCTTATATAAATAGGTCTACACACACACACACACACACACACACACACACACACACACACACACACACACACACACACACACACACACACCACCACCACCACGCACTAGCAGGGTTTGGCAGTGTACTACTGCACCATCCTCATCATCGCCACCTACTTCCACCGGCAGTCCCCCGCCCACCTCGCGCAGTCCGCCACTACAGCAAAATTCAGCCCATAAGAGCCCGCACCGATAGATATAAGAATAGCACCTTCCCATCTATTGTTAAAATAATAAACAACTCCTGATTTATGTACTGTACAGCCCTGTAAATGTATTGAATGCATATCATTATATCTAAATCACATGTAAGTTTGAATATTTTCAGCCACCGGCTGCAACTCTATTAATAAACCGTTTATTATTATTATTTTATTATTATTACACACACACACACACACACTTTCTCTATTGATACCGGAGTGCCTCAGGGCACCTCATTAGCTCCATCACCCTTGTTACACAATATTAACTCCTTAATTACTGGATGTTGCTTTTTCCTATTATATTTGAATAATACCAACCAACTTTATTCGGCACTTCTATACAGACGATTCAACCCTCTGATGCAGTCTCGCCAGATGAAATTTTTAATGCCAGACAACAAATATGACCCCCCCCCCCAATCTCTCTCTCCCTCTGTTGTGCATAATCACCGGTGCAGTCTCGTTCAAGATTCTTCGGGATGATTTATATAGTTTCACGTATTTCTAGCTTCTCCCAGATTGTTCATTTAGCCCGTTTACCCAGAGGATTTCCCCTAGTCTGAATTAGTAACTGAAGACAGAAAAAGCCATGAATGCATACAGTAGGTGTTATGAAAAGTTTCCCTCCAGATCATAACGGTAAGATCAATACTGAATAAGTCAAGAATAATCAATAAATGGCAAGGAAGACGAAAATTCTATATAGATAGTCTGGCAGAAATATAGGTCAGCCCCTTGTTTCCGGTAATAGTTTTTCTCTCTTGATTGTTAATCTGTAGGGTCTCAGTAAATGATTCCAGGTCGGTGTGGTGTTCTAACCTTTGGGCAATTTTTTATCGGCTAATTTAAATGGCTACCATTCGCATATGTAGTTTCAGGTACAGCTCTCTACAAGTCAAATGTGTCATTTTATGGTGTTTCCCCCATAATATTATCTACATTTTATCAATGATGAACATGTCATGTGAATTTCCTTGTTCTAGCATGAGATGTCTCTGTGAGTTGGGGGTTCGAATATGTTCCAACTATGATTCATCCCAAATTCACCGTCTCAGAATGCCCCACAGGAAAATGATCATAGATAAATGGATACACTCCGGACAACGATGAGGCTCCCACCACAGAATGTGCTGTTATCTGTCTCTTTCAACAAGAAACGGCTGAGAGAACTAATTATCGATGACCTCATGTCCAGTTGACATGTCTTGAGGGGAAACTTGTTGTCACTGGGAGCAATCCCATTCCGGTACAGATCAGTGAGGGTGTGGTGACTCGGAGGATGGACGTGATGCTTACTCATGAGGAGGCAGGCACAATGATAATCCGGCAAATAGTCTAAGCTGATGTGGCTCAAGTCTTGGTGGTTTCAGATGACACTGATGTTTTCACTCTTTTATGCCATTATGTCTCACAGGGTGATATCAAAGGTACTGTAATGATGATCTCTCCCATAAAAGGACGATCTATAATTGATATCAGCAAATGTGTTGACCAAAATCGTCCCATTATGAGCAATCTTCTCGCAGCACTTGGACTGGCTGGCTATGATACTGTGGCGACTTATCATGGAATTGGAAAAGGTGTGGCTCTGAAGGCCCTCAAAACTTAGACAATGGATCTGGGCAAGGTTGGTGATTCCAGCTGTCCCTTTTCTGATGTCATGGAACAGGCCACAAAGTTCCTTCTGTCCAAAATGCAAGACCATGACTGAAGCTCGTCAAAAGGTTTGGTCAAGAAAGGTAACTCGTAACATAGGAGGGTCTCCCAAGCTGCAAGCACTCCCACCAACGACCGAGGTTGCTGGTGAGAACATAGCCAGGGCACACTTACAGGTGGCCGTGTGGAAACACACTAAAGATGCCAATCCCTCATCATTAGATCCTGTGAAGTACAGATGGCAGAGGGAAGGACAGTCGCTGATTCCTGTGACTGTAGCAAACGACATCACATTAGTTCCTGATGAACAACTGCTGAAGCTCATCAAATGTTCATGTGAAAGTGATGTTCCCTGCAAATCTAAAAGATGTGGCTACCACAGTGCAATGCTAGCATGTACAGCATTTTGTGTATGATCTGGTTGGTGGCAATGGATGTTTCAACCAGAAGACATGCGAAGGTCTTCAGGCTCAGACGATTTTGATTATGGATGGAACAATATTTGTTCTCCATATGTCAATGACTCATATCATTAATGATTATTCTGGTAAAACAGTCCAAGAATATGTTGTTTATTTGTAAAATGCTGAGTCAGCAAATTTGTTCAAAGTGCCAAACTGCTATGACACATGTTATGGTATATGAGTGAAATTCATTGTTATTTCATCATTCCATACCAACAAGAGGATTCGATGTTCGTATTTCATGAGTGAATATGATTGAAATATTTGCGATTTAATATACTAAGGGTATCTGTAAATAATCATCAATATCTCAAACTGCTCAAGGGTGAGAGCTCCACACTCACCTGGAAATATTTACAAAGACACAATAGACTATGACTCAAAAGAGAAAAGAACTGTAAACCGACATTTCTGCCGGACTAAGAAATAAAACTTTACTTTTAACGAAAACTTCATTATGATCCTTAAAGTTAAGTAAACAGAGGCAACATTCAGACGTTCCAATAGACAGTAGAGACGAATTACAAACAGCAGAAAACTACACCTTAATTAATAGGAATCACTTGACTAACACGCAATACAAGATAAACCAATGTGAACTTTATCCTTGTACACAGAATTTGACAAGTCATCCCGACACTTCACCAGATACGAGAATCATTGAGCCCTGTTGGGATAAGACATTATAATTATAAACTTAAGTGAGATGACAGATGATTCAGAATACTTTAGGTTTGAGTTAGCGACTTGAAATACACGAATTTTATATCGAAAGTTGCCTCTTACAACAGATAGGATCGTAGATAATTCACTGCAATAACGTCTGTTCACGTAAACTCCACTACAGTATGGAAATTTTCAACTTTGGAAAACAGCAGCAAATTCATACTCGACTCAACTGAACTCACTAGTATATAGCTGTGGCAGGAATTAACTCTGCTTCACACAACTAAACATCCTTCAGTGTTGCAACGTAACGAACACTTACGACAGCTGATTCATAGTTTACAGGTATGACAACTTTCATAAGGGGAGATAAAAATCCTGAAATGACAGGTGGCCAGCTTCTACTTGACTCTCTAGGGGTATGTGTATTGTTTCACTGTATTGGACTCTGGCAAGGTTCGCGGACACCAACACAATAACTGGTGGGCGTGCGGTATCGGTGGGAGGGGAAAGAAACTGCCAGGTGTAAGAGTTGTTATTACCCACCCTTGAGCGGAAAACCACATATTTCATAAATACAGGACAACAGCATAATCAGTGTGGACAAACCAGCTTGTTTTAATACAAACTTGGGTTACTGGTAGGGGGGGGGGGGTGCTTGTCCTTGGGAGACCCTCGGTGTTGGGCAGAGCGGATCGCTTTAACCCAGGTGTTGACAACCTACCAAAGCATCAAACAGCAGCGGATTGGCAGTCCTGTTGTGATCTAGGGTAGGGCCGTCACTAGCTACCAAAATGATTCGGGACCCAGGCTCCTCCAGGACAACTCCGCAATTTTGGACATATTTGGGGTAATTTCTGCTTTAGTTTCCAATGGTTGCGATATATATAAAAGTTGGTAGAAAGAAGAATAACCATGCATATACGAATATAAACCTCACATATACAAGACTGACTCCGGATGTCTCACTTCAATGATTTTGATTTGGTTCGGTGCACAGCAGAAAACATTCAGGGTACGTGCTAGTATCTAACTACGCTCTTGGTCTAGGTGGCTAGGGTTCTATTCTTGCCTCTCAACGAATGTACGTATATGCACACCTTTTATCTGTGACTGATTATAGAGTAAAATAACGTAAGTACATCTGATGGTTTGATATAGAAGTGGAAGGTATTAGTAGAGATTCCCTCCCTCCCCACATCTAAGAAAACGAAGATACCTAAAATAAAAAACAAATTGTGAACAAGGCAGCAGACCTCAACCGTTTGTTAGCAACGGTGACCTTGACCTTTAACTTCGACACCTTGAAATACCAAGATACGAGTATTATTATAATAGAAATAATAGATGTACTCAACAAGCATTTTTCACGGTTATCAAACAGACTGACTTCCGTCCCGAAAACACTTCTTTGCCTACATTTCGCTGAACTAAGAGAAGATATTAGCGAAATTTCCACAAAAGTTTGCAAGTGGTCATTAATCTAACTTTTAATATATCACGTACATGCCTCCCGAACAAATAAATTTCCCGCTAAAATTTCCTCTCCACGCGAAAACTGGTGAATTTTTAAAACCAACATTTGTGTTTACAGGCCTTTATATGCAAACTAAAAAAATTTTATGTCAGTTTGCCTTTGTGAGTTACGGATTAGGAAAACATTAATGCCACTGGCACTTAATTTCTCAGTTTAATTCTAGCAGATTGTAAAATAGGACATCGTCAGTGAAGTAATAAATATGAGATGATTTTTATTGTTCCGAACTGTCGTGCCAGACGTAGGACACATCTGGTGTAAAGAGACTGGCCTGTACTTTTGCTCACTCAAGCGCCGCACTCGGCGTTTTACTGCTGCTAAGGCCATTAAAAAAAAAGATGGAACTATCTGCTGAGTGAGAGAGAGAGAGAGAGAGAGTGAGAGAGATTACCGAGTTTTTCCGAAACGAGACGTATTTAATTAACATTCATAGATATAAAAATACACACGTCCCATAGATTGAACTCTGTACAGTATATCTGATCTCTCCGAGTATAGGAAATTAGTTATCACCCACAAAAGCCGCCAAGGCAATACATTACGCTTTTATATTTGAAACATTAAGAGCTTCCAATACCCTTAGGTGATAAATTATATAAAGGTGAAACGTTTATTGTAGGTAGTAAAGCCTTAAGTATGTTGCAGCCAGTGGGTGGGTGATGAGGCGAACGCGTCTGTTTTTGACAGCTCACACTGGCGCTCATCCTTCCAGCGTGTGGTTACGTAAACTGCTTAATTAAAACACTGACAGCACAGTATGTTTAATAATAATTGGATGAGTTTTCCAAGACATGTATAGCTGAAAAGATAATTCTTGTGTTAAAATTCATATTTTTCTTTATTGTTTTAGAGAGATTGAGAAAAAGACACACCGAAACAAAGACAGGAAGAAAGAAAAGACAAGAGAAAGAGAAAGACAACAAAATAAACAGAAAATGATAGAGAGAACAAGTCATAAAGAAAAAAATACATACGAAGCGAGAGACAGAGACAACAGAGAAAACAGAGAACTGATCTCTGTATTAGGGTTTCATGGTATTCAAAGATATGTTATTTTCACTGCCAATTCTTGCAATTCATATTTACGTATTAATACATGAACTAAATGTTTCACCTAAAGTTGTATTTACATCCTACAACAGAATCACAATAGTGTTAGGCCGATGCAAAAATATAAATTAAATAAGAAATATATAAATTCATATATATATTTTTTTAATCTAAGTATTTTATTTAAACAGCGAATCTATGTATCTAATTTAAGCAGCAAATTTAAGTGACGTAATTGTGATTATTAGTACGATTGTGATTGCTGTTTATTGATATGTTTTTTCTTTCTCTTTTGTTGCAGATACTACTAGATGTTTTATGTTCAATAAAGCCCAAAGAATGGCCAGCTCGTTTGTTTTCATTCCACATAAATTTATTCAACACATCACTCGCCATGGAGTGACTACTCAAACCCAGAACGCCTTAAATACGAATCCACGCTCAAGTTCAGCTGTTAAGGAATGGAGGCATTGTTTCAAGACTTGAAAACTTTCTTGTCGCACTTCCCCAGGAAGGAAGGAATACATTACGTCTTCTAAGGAGCTTTGTCACACTGTGAGAGGTTTGAGTCATAGACCACGTTCTTTGTAGACTTTATTCTAACAGCGTCAGCTGGTGACTGGCAACCGGGCGCTGCCAAAGACAAGCCCCCCATCTCAACACGGGAAAACATATCGTACGATGGTACACTCTTACATCTCCCCCCCCCCCCAAGTTAAAAGGAAATGACAATGCACATTTGAACTAACAAAAGGAAAACAATGCATTCATAAAAACAACAATAATGCAGGAAAAACTAGTCAAACAAAGGAAAAAAAAAAACCCCTCTAAACTGATTTTACATCACATACACTACACCACGTAGTCCGTCAACCAGCCTGGAGGCCTACGGCCTCTCCTGGGCCTGGCCGCGCTCGACTGGGGAGGGGCCGTGGGTGCGATGGAGGGCGCGGGTACGGAGGGCACAACAGAAGGGGGGCCAGGAGGCACAGCTTGGTGCACCACCGGAGTAGCAGACACAGGTGTGGAGCCGTTTCGCAGGTGGCGTCTGTTGCGAATGGACACCCTGCCACTGCCACTCAACCTGACGGCAAGGGCGGGCTTCCACCACTATGCCTGTCCTGTCCCAGAGTTTGGTAGCTGCGTCCTGCACACCACCTGCGTGCCCACGACTAGGGGAGCCAGCTGGAAGGATACCTCCCTCCGCGACAGGACCCCATCCTGGGTTTCGGCCAAGCGCACTTCCTCATACGAAGTGCCCGCCGCCAGTGCTGGTCCACCTTATAGTGCTGTCTGGCCACGGGAACGCCGTCACGGAGCTGGCGGCCGGTGGCAAGTTGGGCGGGCGACTTGTTCACCCCCCGCAGAGGCGTGTTCAGGTACTGGAGGAGGGCCTGGGATGTCCTATCGCAGTCCAGGCTACCCCCGGGCCCAGTGTTATCCCTAAGGAGCCTCTTGGCAGCCTTGACCCCAGCCTCTGCCCTGCCATTGGACTGGGGGAAGTGGGCCGACGAGAGGCGCACCTCGGCCCCCCATGACTTGAGGAAATCTGTCATCTCAAGGCTGGCAAGGTTGGTACCTCCATCCGTGGAGATCTGCTCAGGTACCCCCCACCTCGTGAAGTAGGCCCGCAGACTGGCGATGATTTTTCCAGAGATGGCCTCGTTGGGGAAGTGGGCGATCTCCAGCCAACCTGTCAATCGGTCAGCATATGCTAGGTACGTGCGGCCCTGCAGGTGGAACAAATCGGCCACCACTTGTTGAAAGGGATAGTCTGGCGCTGGGGTCAGAACCAACGACTCCAGAGGCTGGGAAGGGGCGTGGGTCTCGCAAGCAGCACACCGGGACCGATGATACTGCAGGTCACCCTCCATGCCAGGCCAATAGACAGACTGCCGGGCCCGCCTGAGCATTGAGTCGAGGCCCTGGTGCCCCACATGCAGGTTAACGGCGACCCGGTACCGGAGGGAGTCGGGGATGACAAGGCGCACGCAGCCCTGGTCAAAGGTGTAGGTGACCAAACCCCTGACCACAGCCAACCTGTCCCTCACCGAGAAGTACGGGCGCAGACAGGCCACCTCTTGTGACTTGTGGGGGTGCCAGTCGCCCGCCAGCACCCTCGACACTAGAATCTGGTACACTGGGTCGTCCGCAGCCGTTTTGCACACTGTGTCTTCGCCCATAGTGATGCACCCATCCTGATCCAGTGCTGCGATTGTGACTGCACACACTGCAGCGCACAGGTCCTCCTCTTGGTCCATGTCCTCCGCATCAGGCGCCGCCCTGAGGGAGGGGAAGCGGGATAGGGCGTCAGCTGCACAGTTCCGCTTCCCTGGCAAGTATTTAACCGTGAATCGGTACTGCAGGGTCTTCTCCTTGAGCCTGAACAGGCGCGGATTCGCCACATCCGTGAGGGCTCTGTCCCCTAGCAAGCCAACTAAGGGGCGGTGGTCCGTCACCAGAATGAGGTTCGGGCAGCCAAGGAGGAACAGCCTGGCCTTGCGCAGGCACCACACCACAGCCAGGGCCTCCCCTTCTACGGCAGCATAACCGGCCTCGGCCGTGCTCAGATGTCGGCTACCACACAGAGCCAACCGCCACCCTCCTCTGCAGCAGAAGGGCGTCTCTGGAGAGGCACAGGCACAGTATTGTTGCAGGACGACGAAGCCGATGCCCTCCCTGCTCCGTAGGCCTGGATTTGTCGTAGTACACCAAGCCGTCTCTGGCCAACTGACAGATGGTGTCCTGGGCCTGGCGAAACTTGAGCCGCATCTGGTCGTCCCAATACACCTGCTTGCCCACTGGCTCTTTGAGGAGCTCACGGAAGGGCTCCATCACAGGTGCAGTGGCAAGGAAGGGAGCCAACTGGTTAACCAAGCCATGCCAGGACCTGATGTCAGTGATTGATGGCTGATCCGGCATGGGGAAGTCCTTGATGGCTGACAGACGTTGGGCAGTGGGCTGGTACAGGTCCCTCCCCAGAAGGAAACCCACAAACTCGGCTTCTCTCCTGCAGAACAAGAACTTTTCTGGTTTCAGCGTGATACCTGTGCGAGCGCAGGTCTCCAGAAACTCGTAAGTGTGCCAGAACGCCCCCTTCACACTGGAGTCATAGAGGAGAGTGTCATCCACGCACTTGTACTTGCGGGGCACATCCTGAATAGCGTCGTCAAACCTCTTGGTGTAAGCATCTGACGCTGAGCAATGTCCCATGGGCGTCCTGCAGTATCGAAAACGGCTCCACGGCGTGATGAATGTGGTCAGACGTCTACTCTCCTCCTCCAACTCCACTTGATAAAATCCCCAAAAGGCGTCGGCGACGGTTTTGAACGAGTGCTCAGACACCATGTCGAATGGTGCAGGTGTGTGGTGCATCTCCCTCAGACAGCTTGCATTGAGGCGTTGGAAGTCCACAGTGCGCCTGGGCTGACCGTTTTTCTTGGCCACCACGACCATCCTGGCGCACCACTCCGTAGCCTCACCAGCAGGCACTGGCTGGATGACGCCTCTCCTGACGTCCTCCTCCAACTGGGCCTTCACCTCCGCTTCCCAGTGTTTCGGAACGGGAGCGGGTGTGTGACAGGCGTAGGGGGTCGTGCCGGGCGTCAGGTGGATACTGTGAGGGGGACCAGTCATGACTGGCAGTGGGGACCTGCTGGTGTTGAATGCGGTAGATGAAAAGTGCGTGAGCAGCCATGCCTCCAGCTTGGCCACATTCTCCTCCAAAGGAGGCAAGGGTATCTCAACTGGCCTCGGCGGGAAACGGCTGCTCTCAGGTAAAGGGTTCGGAGGTAGATCGTTGGCAGTGTGCCGCTCCCCTCCATCGCTCACGGCAGCCACAGCACGTCTATGGAGCGGGAAGTCGACAGGCACCAAGTTGAGGCACTTGCAGGCCTCCAATGACAGATAGAGGGCCTTGGCTGTCTGCACGAAGTAGACCTCCTGTACGGTGGACCCCTCGTCCACACAGAGGCGGCAGGGGGCGGATCCCAGACACTTGAGCTGTTTGTTTGCCACGTCCCTTAGGCCATTACGGGCCCGAAGTTGCCCCGGACACAAACTGATGTCCCGGAGCAGGGATGCGCCTGCCACACACACCATAGCACCCGTGTCAGCTACAGCCAGCACAGGGGTGGCGGGGTAATTGCCCCCGGCCTGGGACACGAACACTTGTAACCTGGGGTGGCAGGATAGCTGGGCTGTTGCCACTGTAACAGCACCTGACACATCCACAGGAGCACTTAGGGCTGACTTACTCCTACAACACCTTTTGAAGTGACCAACCTTACAGCAATTGCGACATGTAGCCCCACTTGCAGGGCAGTTACTTTTACCAGAGGCATGTGACATGCCGCAGTTACCACAGTGCGCGCGACTGGGGTGTCCAGGTCGGGCGGCAGCTACCTCGGACTCACCGGTGACGTCATCACCAACCGCCACTGCCTCCGCGGCTGTTCCCACCACTGCCTGGCCAGACGTACGACACAATACACCAGCATCTCTCACTGCTGCCTCAAATAACATGCACTTGTTTCTAAGCACTTCAACACTATTATAACTAGAGTACCCCTGGAAAATTTCCCTTTTCAACACTGGGTTACTCAGGCCCACCATAACTTTACGTAATAGCATGTACTCAGAGAGATCGTTATCACAGGTGGGACATTTAAATTCACACTCCACTGCCTCTGCGGAGCAGCGTTGAAAATACCTTTTCATGGGCTCCTCTTCACCTTGTTTGCTGTTGAAAAACTCGTTCCATTTCACAGCTTGGTTTGAAGATTGAAGAACCATTCCACTGATGGCGTCCAGGGCTTCTTTGGGCGAGAGCTGCTCCCACTGACCGCTGGGGTATCTCGAGTCAATCACCCTTTGGAGTGCAGGGACGCAGTTCAGGCGAATGTGGAGTGTGGCCACCAGTTGTGACCACCCGTTCAACAGCACCCATGACTCCATGGACCGCCTCCATGTCCTAAACGCAGCTGCTGGCATTTCTGCCTCACACTTCTCTGGTGAGACAGCTGCTGAGGGCTTCATGACCGGCATAGAAGCATGACCACTGCCAGCAACTAGCGACGCCATCTGAGCCATCAATGCACTCATGGCCTGCTGCTGGGCGAGCGTGGTGTTCCCCACCGGTGTAGAGAAGCCCTGGCGTCCCCTTGAGGGCGTCGAGAATCGTGGATGTGTAGGGGCCATGTCGTTGTTGTTGTTGTATAGATTGTCGGACCGTAGTCCGACACGGGCCTTTGCCTATAGGCGGCCCGTTTGGTGGTTCCGGCTGGAGCTCCAGGAGCAGCCAGACCGGATTGGGATTGGAGGTGCTCCCACCTGCAGATTGGAGGGATGCTGCAGGTTGCAAGTGTGAGCGGACCCCCGATCAGTGGACGCTTACCACCAGCCCCCACTCTTGGACGTGGTCAGCTTCGGAGTGGCGCGCCCCCCGAACTGGGGTCCGCACTTGCTGGGAGAGGATGCTTTCTAAGCTATCTGGGTGGTGGGTATCGTGTGATGACCCGGAGTAGGTGGTGAATGTGGTCTGTATGGGCCTTTCGGGTTAGAGTGGCCGCTGGTGTTGTGTGTGTTTCTTGGGAGATTTGAGTTCTGTTTCGGAGGCTTTGTGTGACCTCGCAATCGAGGAGATAGTGTTCAAGTGGGTTGGCTGCTGGCTCCTGACAGTAGGTGCATTCCGTGACGTCATTTCCGATCATCTGCCAGGAGCACTTGTACCCTAGTCGTAGTCGGTGAAGGCTGACTTGGGTTTGTCTTGGAGTTTTCTTGTCAGCTAAAGGTGGTTCCCCTTTTGTGGCCGCCAGGTACCATTTGGCTGATTGGGAACCAGCTTTGAGTACATGAAGGAAGCTCTTTTTGATGTGGAGTTTGGTAGTCTTTCTGAGGTGATTCTTGATCTGTTGCACACTTGCTGGAACTTGGATGTGTACGCTACTAGAACGTGTAGCTGCCTTGGCTGCTTCGTCTGCCACGTCGTTTCCTCCGATCCCTACATGACTGGGAATCCAGTGTAAGACGACTGGTCGGTTTTGGCTTTGGAATTCCTGTAGCTGTGCGAGGATCGTGGTGATGATGTGGACGTTGTCTCTTGGTTGACTGTGTTGCAGCGCCTGCATGGCCGATTTCGAGTCCGTGTGAATTATGACGGACTTGTTGTGTTGTGTTGCAGCGTGTTGTAGGGCCTTTGAGATTGCTACCAGTTCTGTTTGTAGGGTGGAGCAGTCGTTGGAAAGTCTCCATTGGAGGGTCTGACCTTGGGTGTAGAAGGCCGCTCCGGATCTATGATGTTTTGGGTCCACCGAGCCGTCTGTGAAGTATGATGCTGCATCAGCCGGTGTCTCGGTGGCTATGGCTTCGAGAGTTATTTTTTTGAGGTCCTCCTTCTGGAGGTTGGCTTTACTATCGCCTAGGTCGGTAAATTTGAGTGTGGCTGGTGGAGGGCTCCATGGTGGAGGAACAGCGTAACCATTGTCTCGTGTGTCTTGGTTGTTCTTGACGAGTGTTTCTGCTTGCAGGTGTCGGATGACCTCGCTTGCCTCGTGCGACCAGGTGGCCCCTCGCACTCTGTGGTCGAGGTGGAGGGAGGCACTGATTCGAATCTTGGCAACTGTGGGCTTGTCTGCTCTACAGATTTTGGCGAGGAGACCGGCTGTCACCTGCTTGACTCGTACTGCCAGGGGTGGTAGCTCGGTTTCCATTTGCAGATTGCAAATTCTGGTCCACATGGGTGCTCCGAGCATGGTCCTGAGAGCATTGTTTTGAATGACTTCTAGCTTAGCTATTTGGTCTTCTCTCAGTCCAATGAGTGCTGGAGCACTGTAATCTACCAGCGATCTGATGGCGGCTGTGTAGTAGGCTTTGAGCACATGAAGGTTTGCTCCTGCGGATTTGCTGGTGAGCGACCTCATTATATTGTGTCTGCTCTTCGTCCTGTGCCTGAGATACTCGAGTTGCGGCTTGAAGGTGAGTTTCTGGTCAAACCAGATTCCAAGACACTGGTGGGCGTTGGTCCAGACTACCGGCGTGTTTTGTATGGAGAGCATCTTGTCTGGTGTGTCTGTGCAGATGGCCATCGCTTTCGACTTGGCTGGATTTATCTTGAGTCCAAGTCTGTTGCACTCCTCTTCTATAAGTTGGAGTGCGTGTTGCGTGTTGGCTAGTCTGTTCGATCCTCTTACTATGAGCTGTAAGTCGTCTGCATAGCATAGGAGCTTGGCTGTTTGTCTGAAGGGAAGTTTGACTAGATTTTCCATCAGGACATTGAACAGCATTGGACTGAGGATGCCTCCTTGTGGGGTTCCGTTTTCGTGGACCCTGTAGCTTGAGGTTGCTCCCTGAAAGCGTACTCGTGCTTCTCTCTGTGTGAGGTAGTTCTGGATCCACCCCAGCAACCTTCCTTTGACGCCTTTTTTAGCGAGCGTAGTTGTAATGGCCAAAGGATTTGCTAGTTCGAAGGCTTTCTCCAGGTCGAGGAAGACCACCAGAGCTGGTTTGTTGTCCACTGTGCTGAGTATCTCGGCGATGTTGTTGCCTGTGCCGGTGTTCTCGGTGTAAGCAAAGATGTGAGGGTGTGGGCTGCCTACTTTCCACTTGAGTCGGTTGAGAGCCATTCTTTCTCCGGTCTTCGCTATGCAGCTGAGAAGGGAGATGGGCCTCGGTTTGTCTGGTTCTCTGGGCTTCGGAATGGGCTGTATATCTGCCTTCTTCCATTCCGGTGGGAGTCTTTGTGCTGTCCACGAAGCATTGATGGCTTGCAGCAGAGCCTCGTGTCCGGCTGTACCGGCATGAGAAAGCATGGAGTAGGTTATCCTGTCGGCCCCTGGAGCTGTATCCTTGCTTCGTTTTAGCGACTTCTGGAGTTCTTGCTGGTTGAATGGTCTGTCAGTGTCATCTTCACTGTTGCAGGCCTCTTCGATCATCTGGAGTCTGACCTGTCGCAGACGCCGTTGTGTCTCCTCCGCCTGTCTCGGGAGGTTCTTCGTTGCTGCTCGGTCAGAGAACAGTTTTGCAAGTCTCTCGGCTTCCTCTTCTGGGTTGGGATGAGTTGGTGGTGGTGGTGTTGCCTTCCCAGATGCCCTTCGGATCTGGGCCCACATCTTGCCAAGGGAGGTGTGCTCGTTCAGTTCGGAGCACCACTTGAGCCAGCTTACGTTTTTAATTTCTTCCTTCTCTTCCCTGGTATCCTTAACTATGACTTGCAGGAGATGTCTGTTTGTTGCCGTGGGATGTCTCCTGTAGTTTCTTCGGGCCATGTTCACTCTGTGGTTGAGTTCTTTCACCCTGGGACAGTAGTACCAGTAATCATTGTACTGTCTTGATGTGGGTTTTGTTTTTGGGATAGCCTCTTCTGCCGCTAGGTGAAACGCCTCGACCAATTGGTGGTGGAGGGTTGTCTCATCCGCGGGTGCTGCGCCGGCCGGCTGTGATTTTTCGCGCCACTTAGCCAGGTGTTTCTTGAAGAGTCCCCAGTCTGCCTTTTGAGTGTTGTATCTCCATCTCGGGGGGGGTGGAGTGGGGAGTTTGTTCACCTTCAGCGTTGTTAGGGTGGCGAAGTGGTCACTGGTCAGCGTGGGGTGTATCTGCCAGGAGGCCGAAGGCTGTAGTGCACTGGAGACGAAGGTTAGATCTAGCCTTCCTCCCCTAGTGTGGGTGGGCTCTCCGGTGTTCAGGAGGCAGATCTCGGGTGTATCTTGAAAGGTGGTGTATAGGTGTAGGCCGTCTTCATTTGTGGGGCTTGCCGAGCTTAGGAAGGGATGATGTGCGTTGAAATCCCCTCCTATGAGTGTGGCGTGGTCAGCGGCCGAAGCAAATAATTGAGTAACCTCCAGTGAGCCCCTTGGGTTCTTGTAGATGTTGTGAACAGTTAATTCCCGTTCTTGGAGGGTTACTTTGACGGCCTGTGTCTCGATGTTTTCCCCACATGGAAATTGCTGCGTGACATCGGCGGAGGGTATGCTTGACTTGACCAAGATCATACATCCTCTTGTTGACGCCTGCGTGAAATGCCTCCTGTATGTCTTGTAACCGCTGAATTTGAAACAGTGGTGTTCTTGTAGAAGTGTTTCTTGTAGGAGTATGATGTCAAGCTTGTCCTTGGCTGCTGCTTCTTGTAGGAGGTGTTTCTTGTTTTTGATGCCCTAAGCATTCCATGTAAGGATGTTCAGGGTGCTGACGTTTTCCACCACTGTTTCATCGGGGACTTCTGGTGGTTCTCGATGGAGATGTCCAAGCTCGATTCCAACTGGATCAGGTCCATGTCTTCGTGTTCTGTGGTTTTTGCCTTCTGGGCCGTGGTTCGGTTCAGGGGAGTTGAAACGTCCAGTTTCTTTCTGGGAGCTGCCGGTATCTTGGGAGCTGTCGGTATCTTGGGTTCTCTGGTGGCCTTCTTCGGTGTAGAGTGTACCTCGGCTGTTACTCGTGTGCGGACCGGCGTGGCTTCCTCCACTGAGGTGGCTGGAGCTGTGGCGACTTGCCCGAGGACGCTCCCCATGAGTATTTGGAGCTGTGTGGGTTGGATCTTGTGGCCCAGTAGTCCGGCTAGGCCCTCCGCGAAGGTTGTCAGTACCTTGGCTAGGTCTGATACGTGTATCATTCCTTCTGGTGCCTTGGTGTGTGCTTCTTTTGTCTTTCTCGTGGTTGTCGTTGTCTGCTGTTTGGGTGGCTGAGGTGTGGCTGTAGTGAGGCCAGGAAACTGGGCTGCACTTTGGGTGTTGACTGGCTGAGGAGGTTGTCTTTGTTGTTTGGGCCTTTGGGTTCCCCACACGAAGGTACTTGGTGGGGCTGGTGTGTAGGCGGTGGGGGCCGGTCTTGCTGCTGGTCGGTTTGCCTGGACCCTCTTTGTTCTCTCGGAGCATCCAGGATTCCAGGCGTGGTGTTTGCCCCCGCAGTTGGCACACTTGGGGGCAATTTTTTCCCCATTTTTCAGCTTGGTGAGGCAGGAGTGTGTGCCGTGCTTCTGTGCGCAGACTGCGCAGATTTCCTTGTACGTGCACCTTGTCTGATGGTGCCCGTATTTCTGGCATCTGAAGCACCGCAGGGGCTCTGGGACGAAGGGCCTCACTTCGTAGATCCCCCAGGTTTTGAGGTCTATGGTGCTGGGGGGTGAGCCGTAGTGCGTTATGAGCACTTGTTTCGTGGTGGCCGTCTTGTTGGACAGGGGAGAGCATCTCTCGGCTTTTAGGATCTTCGGGTGGTTCTCCAGGGGTTCGAGAGGTAGTTCCTTTGGGTACCGGAGGACTACCGACTTCATCAGTTTCTGGGCGGGGTCTAGCTTGGTTGAAGTAATGGTGGTGGTGTTTTGCAGGTAAGTGTCGAGGGTGGTGGCGGAGTTCTTGTCTTTGGGGTGAACGATCATTTCCCCCTTTAGTTGGGCCGCACTGAGAACTTGGCCAGAGGATTTAGCTTTTCCATCTCTGTGACGGCGGCATATGTTGTTTTTGCGTCCGTTTTCGTGATCCGGAATTTTGGCAGTGTCGTTGGAGGTGAGCTGGTGGTGGTGATGGGTGCCTTTGGGGCTGCTTGACGGCATTCGTTTCCCGAAAAAGCACGTCAGCGTTTCTTGTTTTCTACCTTCGTCCAGTTGTCCTCAGTAGCGGTAGCGGTGGTGGTGGAGGTGGTGGTGGTGGTGGAGTTGTTGGAGGTGGTGGCAGTGTTCCTACTTTTCAGGGCTTCATTGAAGGCGCGTAACTGGTCTGCTTTCTCTGTGCGAAGCCTGTCGTGGTTCGGGTCGTCAGGTTGGCGGTTCAGGCGGGGATCGCGGTTAGGAGGGCGTACGCGCTCCATAACCGGGTTTATTTATTTTTTTTTTTTTTAGATCCTACCTATTCCGGTTGAGTAAATAGCAGAGGAATTACAGCACTCCCCACTAGCTGGTGGTCGTAGAGTGGTTCCTGAGCTTCTCTCCCGGAGCCCCGATTGGGGAAGCCTACTTCCTAGTGTATGTGACTGCTCACTTATAGACGTGAGCTAAGTGTGCCTATTTGGGAAGGATAAGGATTGCTACCCTCTTTCCAGGTGGACCCGCACGATCACGGTTTTCCTGGAAAGACTCGGCTGGGGAGGGTTTTGCTCCGACCCCCTTTCGTGTTCACAATCTCCTGGGAGGGAGGTGAACAGTTACAGGGGGGACCGCAGGACGAATACACTTTTGAGGGTGCAGGTCCCTAGGCCAGAGCGAAAAAGGAAAAATAGTAGTAGAAGGAAAAGGGCTCAAACCACGCCGGGAATATCGCGCTATAACTGCTCTCCAGCTGGAGTGTGGGTCACTCACACCACCAGTGGGGAGGGCAAGCTAATGCTCGATAAACTGAGAACGCTCGTGAGTTGTTGTGGGCGATGACAGTCGTGGGTGGTCCGGTCCGGGAAGATGGCCAACAATGGCACAAGGGAGAGGGCGGTCTTCACAGTTCCGGGTCCAGCAGGAGGTCTTGTTGAGAGGTCTTCTTGGTTCAGGAGCGATGCGAGAAGTGGGGCCATGTCAGCGTTCTTGTCAGGGCTGTAATGGCGTGTCGGGCCCCGACACATCCTAATCACTGCGCCATGTGAGAGGTTTGAGTCATAGACCACGTTCTTTGTATACTTTATTCTAACAGCGTCAGCTGGTGACTGGCAACCGGGCGCTGCCAAAGACAAGCCCCCCATCTCAACATGGGAAAACATATCGTACGATGGTACAATCTTACACACACCAAGGATCTATGAAAGTATTGCGGACTGTGCTATATATGAGGCTGCCCTCCAGACATTGCTGGCACTATGTGTAACTAACTAATGAGATTTTTGCACTGCATCTTCTCGGCAGCGACCGGTACTGAACACTAAGAAGAATCACTCAGAGATGCTTTCATCATTGGTCTACGATCATCTTTGATCCGGCAGCGTCTACTGGAAAACAAGACACTAGTTTTGGTCACTATATTTGATCAAGCTAGGGCTCTGGATTCAGCCCAAAAGAATTCAGTGCTATATAGTTAGTTCTCAACCTGGATATTCATTTTGTGCTGCTGTTTCTGAACCAAAGGGTACTAGTAGTACTGAGGAACCGCCTGAATGTGTATCTACATCTGCTATTGATGACAGTAAATGCTTCTTTGGTGGCTACTCAAAACATTCACGCTCAAATGCCCAGCGCATGAAGCTACATGCACCAAATGGCAGAAAAAAAAGGACATTTTGAGAAGGTCTGCCGCTCATCATCATCTTCTATGGCTTCAAGTGCTACCTCAGCTTCCATAGGTCGCCCAACTCTTGCCTCTGTGACATCTGCAGCTACACCAGCTGCGTTATCTAAAGCAGTGTTTAAGATAGTCTTTGATGGGGTTGTATTAGCCCCTGTCTTATAGACATAACTATTTACATAAATGTGGGTTAATACATTAGTAATGTGTAACTATCACCTGTAATTTTCCGTAGCTGTGAGGTAGCATGTTCAAAGCACGTGATAGGTAAGTTCCACGCACAAGGTGTGTCTCCAGAATACCCTAGGTCAGCTATCTTGGGCTTGACCCACGAGCAGTATCTACTCAGTTCTCACTACAGTTGGACGTCCTTACGGCCTATCCTTGATGGCTCCTTCCTTCCCCTAGCCCTCACAGATACAGTGACTATTATGATGATTATCCTTTGGACAGTGTACATAAACTCTTGTGATAGTAAACGAAGAAAAGGAACATGTTGGGTTTCGCTACTAAAACCCAATAAACTTTTATCTATGTTCTAGTTTGGCTAGAACATAAGGTAACAGCTTCACAAGTGCTTGTTACGAGTGTGACCATCCAGCAAGGTTGTTACATATATAACAGCTTCACAAGTAGTTGTCATACAACAAGTAACAGTCACTTAACCCTTTCACAGCGGGAGGTTACCCTAAGCTGAATAAAATCGTCTGGCGGTAGCCAAAATAATATGGCAAGTGCGTGACATGCGGTGAAAGGGTAGAGATAATTTGTTTCCCCATCACTGTGTTACACTGTTACTAGAAGTTAGTGTTACAGGGTTGAAGTTGTTGGCCTCATTGAAAGTGGAAGTACTGAGGGCTTCATTCATCCAGAACGCGTTGGATGACATTCGCTTAGAGTTTACCATTCAGAGAGTTCTGTCTTAATGGCAACTACTTCCCTTTCAACAAGTACACTCGGTTTCTGTAAAGTTAACCTACCTTTAAAAGGGCGAACCTATCAAGATGTGCGACTGGCCATATTTCCACAGTTGTGTACCGACACGTTATTCTCGGGCAGGATTTCCAGCAACAGCATGATAGTGTCACACTGAAATATGGCGGCAATCTCCCTCCTCTCGTTGTTTGTGGGCTCACTACACGTTGACCCTCGAGAATTGTTTGCTAATTTGGCAGCTGCTTGCCATCATATAGCTGCTAAGTCAATCCGCTATAGCTCTAATGATCACAAATTTATTGAAAGGGAAACACAGAGGTTGTTACATGAAGCCCAAAGAAAGACTTGCTTGTTTGTTTTCATTCTATATCATTAAGTATCTCATATAAATACCAAATCTAAATACGCATCCCATTTAAATAGCGAATCTAAGTATTTAATTTAGACAGATAATCTAATTATGTAGTTTAAGTAGCAAATCTGAGTATCTCATATAAGTAACAAATCTAAGTATAGTATTTCATTTAAGTAACATTTAAACAGCGAATCTAATTATCTCATTTAAGTAGCGAATCCAAGTATCTCATATTTTTAACAAATCTAAGTACAATATTTCATTTAAGTAACAAATCTAAATATCTCACTTAAAAAGACCATCTAACTCACTCATTTATTAAGCATGTCTAGGAACACTTACCTGTATATAAAGATTGTGGAAATTATTTTCCACCTTTATCCTCCAGGTCCTTGAAGCACCGTAGTAGTAATTTGTGTGTTATTTGAATAATAGTCCAATGTGGTATATGTAAATAATTTGCTAATTTTATGATTTAATTAGCTAGTTAGGAAAGGGAAATGATTACGTGGAGTTTACCAAAATTAGTAGTAAAAACATTATTTGGCACTCGCAGGACGGCTTACTTCACGGGAAGTAGTGCGGTATTCTGCTTTCTCTATTGATCACGTTAATATCGTTTAATTTATACGATATCGGTGGCGGTAGTTAGCTAAAAATGTAAATATGTATTTTTATTAAGAAATAGTATTGTAAAGAAGAATAAGAATAATAATTATATCAAATTACATCTACATGTAGGACATTAAAAAACAATGTTGTTCAACTAGGCCAATAAAATATATTTATATTTTGACCCATAGCAAGATTCTTGATGATGCTCCTCAGTTAGAGGTAATATGCACAAGGAAATTTTCAGTAAACAAGAACTACAGTTTACTAGTAACGTAGTAATTAGACTTTTGATAGAGACATTGAAGTAAGACATGAGGCCAATTCCTGATAGTAAAGTCATCCATAAAAAGAAAGACAACATGACACTTAAAAAATATTAAGACCATAGAATATTAATTAGAAAAGAAATATTATTAAATAGTAAACAGATAAACAATATTCTCTTGTAAAATTTATACTAATGAGAAACTGTAGAGGTGACACTTAGGTGATGGTAGGCCGTGCATCTGCCTCCCTCTACCACCCTGTCACCCAAGATGGTTACAAGACTTAATACTTTAATTCATACACATTATAAATGTCTTATATACATACTATTACAATATGGTATACATTTTATTCTGTGATGAGTGAAATATTGGAGGTTGGAAAGAGTAAAAAATTCTACCCCAATTTTAACTTCACAAACTTTCAAAATTTCCCATTAAAGTAAAATTTTTCTTCAATATCTCAAAATTCATTCCATACTTTTTGGATATAATCACTAAGAACTTGTATAACTCGAGTGATGCCTGTACAGTACTTGTAGAATCACTATGACTCCTCTGTTGTGGTTGGTAGCAAAAGCATCAATAATATCGTCAACATTCAGTCTCTTGGCTATTTTTGAATTTATGTATGTAACTGCAATATCACTTGTTTTGCCATCACTACTGCTGTAGGTTTTTGTCTGTTGCAGGCAGTAAAAACTGCGTTCACATGCTGCAAAGTTAACTGGCAACGTCACACCAATGCTCACCAGCTTATACAGTTATGACACCATCAGACTGAGGATTTCAAACAGCTACTTTGGTAAAAAATTTGGGGTGGATTTTGGGGGCTGAAGCCTCCAAGCCACCCCATGGCCCCAGCACTGGGAAAAGGGACTAACAGAAACACCTACATAAATCTACCTTATTTACATACAGGTATATTTACAAATAAAGGTACAGCACAAGACATAATATAAATGCACTTCATACCTAAAAGGGAGGTCAGCACAAAACACCACTGACTCCCACCTAACATTCCCAAAGGAAAGGATGCACAAACCTAAACACCATTGTGTAGCTAAATGGAGAGAGAGGCAGACAGACATCTACCCTCAACCAAGCCCTGGAGAAAGAAAAGACAGAGGGAAAAGGCCTGGGCAAGGATTCTAATACTACAGGAGGATAGCCCACTCCTATGGGCGAAAGCATTAACCGCCAAAAGTGGCGCCACCAATTGGCTGGAGAGTAAACTAAATAATTACCAGACAAGGAATAAAGGGAGAAAGGCGAAAAATTCGGCGAAATTACTGTTTCTTTTGTTTTGTGAATTTCTTTATAGCAACTGCAATAGGGCCCCAGTACTGTACAGCTATTATTGCTGTAGTAACTCCTTATGGAACAGAAATCTTTCTTTTTCTCGATTTCTGAAAGATAAAGTGAGGTGAATCTCACACCTACTACTGTCAACGTTGACTTGACTGTTCATTATACTGTATGAGCTCTTTCTTCATTAAAGGATGCATTTAATACTGATAACGTTCCACTCTTCAGAATTGCTAGTTAACATCAGAGTGTCATGATAATATATAAGATGAGCAGGATACTGTTGTATTCTCTTAAATATAATTGTTATCGCTACGTGCTGGAAACATGTTGAGTAAAGATACTGTTTACTACTCATACTAGCTTACTACGCGAGATGGAGCTGGTAGCAGCTGTTTGACTGCCTGAGGGGCAGAGTCTCGCCTTCTGTCGTAGAGAGAGCATCTAGAATTTTCGTTCCTGCCAACATCTGCCAGGAGGATATTATATTCGTTCTCGTTGGTCAAACCCGAGACCCCAAAACGTGAGTGTGATTGTGAACTATTAAATCCTCTAAGAACTCTAAATAACTTTAATAAGTGTATTTATGTACTGTATATTGATCATATTATACAAATTGTCTCCTGATGTATCAGCACTTGTAACATGTGAGTTATATTTAAGAGGTTAATAGGTTATGTACTGTATATTGATGGTACTATTCAAGCTGTGTGTCCTGATATACCAGCATTTGTTATATGTGAATTGTTCTTTACCAGGTTTTGACCGAATTATACTCATTGCGTTAACGAGAAGGGTCTTATTATCCAGCAGGAACCAATATCGCTCCTATGAGCGGTTACAGTCAAAACGCGAGATTACAGGACCACCTGGGAGCAACTGAGGATCGTGTCATCGCAGGGAGCGAAAAGAAGAGGATCTTAATCAGACGGACTGGACGTCGTGTCAATATTGTTCGGACGATCGCGCGCGAGTGTTATTGTTCATTGTGGATAACCCCACCAGCTACCACGAGAAATTGGTGTCAGAAAGACTGGTCTCGGTGCCAAAATTGTTCGGACAGGAACGAGGGAGAGTTAGTGATTAAAACGTACAGCCAGACTAGGTCGCCAAGCTTAAGTAGTAGCTGATACTGGTGTATGTGTGTGTGTGTGTAAATAAGAAATAACAACGAAGGTTGTGACAGCTAAGTAACGTTGTATAAGTAAGGGCGCCGCAGTAGTGTTTGTGACATCAGTTGTGTAACGAGTGTGACATCACTCATGCGCATGGCACGTCACGTGTTTGAGGGACGTCGCTCGTGCGTAAGGCACGTGTTTGTGTGACATCACTGGTGTGTATGGCACGTGCTTGTGTGACGTCACTCGTGTGTAGGGCACTGTTTGTGTGACGCCGCTCGTGCGTATGGCACGCGGCAGTGTGACATCAACTCCAATTGTGTGATATCCGCGATCATGGGGCGCCATCATAAGTAGTAGCTGATACTAAGCGTCACTGCATACATTTATCGAGCAAGACAGATCACTGTTCTGGCAGTCATGTACGGGAAAGGGAATAAGTCAGAAGTGGGGAGCGTGTCCGGCGTGGAACAAGGAGACACTGTCGACGTAGAAACCGACGTCTCACCCACCCCGCCAAGGCAACGTGAGATAAACCTGTCTCCCGAGAAGAGAAAGGAACCACCAGTCGAAGGGATTGAAGGACAATTATGTGAGCAATACCAACAAATGCAGCAGATGTTCGCTCACATGACAGCGATGATGCAAAACGTCACCGAAGGTATGAATCGAATATAGACCAAGGGCAGCACAGAAGATCGTGGAAATGTGTTATCACTATTACAGACAAGACCTTCCTCTGAAACTGAAACTGACGAAGAAACGTTATATACTCCAAGATGACTCCCGGCGCTCACCTTAACCGCAGAGCTGGGAACATCTCACCAGGGGGGAGCGCGGAAGTACTTCCGAGCATTTTTTTTTTTTTTTTAGGTTAAGGTGGGGAAAGGATGGAAGGCATGCTGGGGCTCAAGGCACAGCCAGACATGAGGGATGGAGAAGTCACAACATATAGTCGTGGGGGGAAAGGTTGGAAAAGAAGTTTAATGAGTTAAACAGAGGGGGACGACACCCCTTGTTTTACATATTACAGAGTTTGTTGGCTAACTAAGCTAACCTAGGATTTAGAATGAGGTTGCACAATGGTTATTTTAGTAGACAATGACTAGATTGATTTTACAATTACAAGTTTATTAACATCTTATACTGTATTACGTTATGGACTCACTTGATTGTGACTTGTTAAATGTGAATTTATATCATCTAAGTTTTAATCTAAGGTGGATCACTGTGGCGGACATTCATGGGTCGCGGGTTGGGTTGTTGTAGTGCGGGCACACTCCGGGACCACCAGGCGTGGGGTCTCCCTCGTTGATGTGTTCCCCGCGTAGGTGGTCTGGGCTGTGAGGGTCGTCCAGGAGCTTGTCCCAAACCTTCTTCCCTAGGCGATGGAACCTGAAGTTGAGGGCCTCTGTTTTATTTCTTAGGTGGATGGTTTCCACTGTCTCCTGGTAGGGTGGCGCTTGGCCACTGGCTGACCTCAAACACTTGTTTTGGAAGCTCTGTAGTTGTTGTAGTCTAGTCTTCCCGAGTGTAACGAGTGGTATAGATGGGTACTCCTACACAGGCCTCACCAGCGCCTTGTACAGGTGAGCTTGTATCTTGTCAGGCATCAATTTAAAACGTTTTAATTTGGCTGCGGCGACTTTGGCTTTATTTAGTCTGTCCTTCACGTGGGGAATGATGCCCGTCCGAGAAATGATGAGGCCGAGCAACCTGCCTTGTTTAGAGTACTCAATCTCTTCGTCGTCGATCATCAATGGGGCCGGTTTGAATTTGGCTATGGGTAT
>NW_024730668.1:15811217-15869684 GCF_018991925.1 Homarus americanus | reverse complement strand
CCCATATGCATTGCATATTTCCACATTCCTATCAAATCCTTTTATCGTTTTGGGTCTGTTAATTGTTGGATTCTTGTGATCATCCTGAAACGCCAATGGAGTCCTCAGTGAGGATCGCTCTTATACAGTCGACAATGGTGTGAAATATTTTTTTTTTTCAGTTTAACTAAGTATATGGCAGCGAGGTTACCTGATTCGGTGTCGTTCTCCTCTACCTATTAGTTGTTATTATTATGTCTTTCAAACGCTTTATCGCTGGTTTTTTAATATTAAGGGATAGATGGCCATGCACTTTGTAAGAATAAGAAAAAGCTTTGGTAACAATTTATTCAGCCTGAACTTGCTTTCGTTCCCCTTGTGGTGCTTGGTAGCCTCCTGTTCACATGCAAGTCACGGGTTCGATTTCTGAGTAGTAGGCTATATATATATATATATATATATATATATATATATATATTTCGATAGCCCAATAACACGCGGACTTCACCACGGTCGGCACCTCAACCCGCCAGAGTTCGAACCCGGCCACGAGCCCTTGACTGTGACCAGAGGCGCTAACCCGCTGGACCACCAGGATACTAAAGCAGTTCTAGACTCTGTCATATTTCACACAAAGCCTGTTCAACAAACATGGCGGGTTGAAGTGTTGATTATATAGCAAAGTCCGCGTGTTTATTGGGCTACGTAGAATGTATTGTCTGTTGGTAATGGTTGAGTCATAATTGAAAATAAGAAATAGCCCAAGTTTGAATGTGATTTGGAAGTGTTTATTATTCCATGTAGCAAATGCAATTGTAATTATATGTAGGACAGACAGGGAAAAACACTGCAGCTCAGGAATCCAAACAACATAAATGCAATATCAGAACAATAAAGCAGTGCCTGTTCGTTTCATGTTAGGAATAATAATCATCCGTAGCTTTGGAAAAAAAGTTGGAGGTGTTCAAATCGTCTTGTGTCACGAAAGCTTCTGGTTGAAGCTAGTTTGATTAAGGAATAAAAATCAATGACTTAGTGATGGTCAGTTCAAAACTGATAATATGTTACATAAATTTGTTGTCAGTGGCCCAGGGTTAAATGCTTTGAAACCTTTTGATCTAGATGTGGATAGTTATTTTGTGGGTCCCTTATTTGTGACCTGACTGACTAGTCGCATCTTCCTTCTCTTAAGCTCCTCTGCGTTTTTTGTTGGTGTTGGTGTGGGGATTAGTGTTGGATGACATCATTATGACCCTGACCTCATGTTTTAGAGTCACCCTGTATATTTAAGCCTCTCTCTGTCCATGTAATGATTTTGCCTCTGAATGTTTTGAATAAGACGAAAGCTAAAGGTGCTCCGTTGTTTTCCATTTTCATTGTGATTTTTTATCAAGTTTTATTGTGTATATATATGATATATATATATATATTGATATACGGGAAAAAACTGAATTCTCAAGCGCTTTCGTGTAATTCACATCTTCAGGGGTGATGCGAATTGAGAAATTTTAAAACAGGGTATATATATGCAGAGGGTGAGATCAGGTCCTGATGGTCGAGGTGTTATAATGATCTACTAATCTTCACAAACGCACCGCAGTGGTGAAGATTAGTAAGTCATCTCTAACCCTGTAATTTTATTAGATTATGTCTATGCTGCATGCCATTAGCAACTATGTATCTAAGCTACTGTGCCGAGTAGCAACCTTGTATATAAGCTACTGTGCCGAGTAGCATCTATGTATATAATTACGTGGCAACACTGCACGTATTATGTGGCAACATTGCCCCGCGGCTGCCATATGGCAAGGCAGTCTCAGTCTGACTCTGTGGGCCGTGCATGGCACACGCTAGTCACCACTTGTATTTCTCCTACACGTTAATAAATGGACTTCAGTTTTACCCTGTGTTTCCCTACCCATCACTGCCTTCTTCAGGGAACACTTGGAACCTTCATGGCGCAGTGAGTAGGATCTGTGGACTTACAAGTGTGTGAACAATGCAGACGGTTACATCTGCCGGCGATGTGCGCGTCGACTAGTGTGTTGTGTTGTGTTGCGTTGTGTTTCGCCGCGACGTGCAGTGTTGCGTCGTCACAGTGCTTTTTAGTGACGGTGGCAGTGTTAGTGTCAGTGTATTAGTGTGTCTAGAGCTGAGAGTTGAGCATTGGCCTCTTTTTTGTGGTGCCCATGGAGCACGCAGGCGTACACCCTTCTCGTGTGACATCCGGGGAGACACTGATGGTCTTGCCTCTGCGAGCCACCACGCTCTGCTCTCTGAGACACACACACACACACACACACACGCACGCACGCACTCACGGACAGAACAGTGGACTCTATGCATTATTTCTGCGCTGTTTATGTCATATATATGTGGTTCGAGCTGATGAGGCGCCACTTTATATATTAAATAGCGCAGTTCAAGCATACTAAGATGGGCGGTAAGAAGGGACAACATCAAGATGGGAGACACGACTCCCCACCACCTTCTCCTCTACCAGGCACAGATGGAGCTTCTGCGCCCACCGCCCCTCATCCTTCACCTACAGCGACGGACATTGCCACAATTCTGAGGTGGATGGATCACAAGGACCAGAGACGCAGAGAGATGGAACTTCAGAGGGAGGAGACACGAAGAGAGGAGGAAAAGGCGCGCTTTGATGTAATATTGGCGACCCTGGTGCTAACCCACCCTCCCTCACTCGTGCACCAAGGCGCCAGTACCCTCCCTCCTCCACCACACCAGCGTCCTCCAGGTACTCTTGCTACTCCAACAGCTCCCAAGGCATCTGTTCAACCCCCACCCGCCCTCTCACCAGACATCACTTTTCAGCTTTTTCGTGAGTGGAGGTGGCGGTGGACAGATTACTCCACGATGGTGGACGTTGATAGCATTCCTCCAAACAAACAGCTCATCCAACTGCGGATGTGTTTGTCGCTCGAGACCCAGAGAGTTTTGGATCACACGTTGCAAGTGCCTCCCGATTCTACATCTTCAGTGACGGATGTGCTCGACCTTTTACAGGAGCACGTTAAAGGTCGGAATAACGAGGCCTTGCATCGCCGCGCCTTCACCAGCTGCAAGCAGGCGGAGAATGAATCCTTTGACGACTTTTTTTGTACGTTTGGAGAGTTTGTCGGAGGAGATCGACATCTGCAAGGCGCACAGCCGGGAATGTGAGGAAGCCTGGATCAAGCATGGGATCTTGACAGGTGTCAGGCAAGAAGAGTTGGTGCAGCGACTCATTCCCCTGGACGCTTCCTCCACACTGCAGGTGGTAGTGACTGAATGTCGGTCATACGAGGCCACCAAGTCCTCCACCTCTGCCTTACGGGCCCCACCTGCTGTGAGAGCAATCTCACAGTACAAGAAGGGTAAGAAGGTGGCCAACAACGTTAAGGCTGCTGCACGTTCTTCCACGCCTCCGCCTAGTGCTTCCTGTGGCAGCTGTGGAAAGCAGCATGGCCCCAAGACATGCCCGGCCGCCGACACACTGTGTCGTGGATGTGACCGTAAGGGCCACTGGTCTAACACAGACAGGTGCCCTGCACGAGGCCGCAAGTGTCAGGCCTGCGGTCGCTATGGACACTACGACAAGTGCTGCCGCCAACCCAAGACCAAAAGCCCGAGACGAGGAAGAAAGCAGCGCACTTCCCTCGGGGTGGTTTGCACGCAGCCCCCTTCAGATGGCTCACGCAGCCCCAAGCAGCAGCTGAGTCACATCAGAAAAGTGGAATCGACCACACGCCCCAGGGCTACCCCTTCCCCTACCATCCGCGTCGCCGTCACACACGGTGATGTGTCGGGTCACATCGAGGTGATACCGGTCACCGGCGCTGATACTACGTTAATAGGCTTGAAGCACCTCCAGAAACTGGGCCTCACCAAACGCGGCCTGGGACCACCGCCGCAGTTGCAGTACTACAATGCGGACGGTTCCCAGATGCCGGACGCTGTGGACTCCTTTCAAGCGGAGATCACTTACGGCGACAGGTCGTGTCATGGATGGATCGACGTGCAGCCTACTCTCGCTACACCCTTGTTGTCGTGGGAGCACTGCAAGGAGTTAGGCGTGGTGCCCAGAGACTTTCCTGAGCAGATCCCAGCTGCTCGGTACACCGCCAGCAGGGTGCGTGAATCAACGAACGACGTGCCTGGCGCTGCCTCACAGAGCTGCCCAGAACCCGCGTCCACTCCCACCCCGCCTCCACCCAAGTCACAGCTGCTTCCTCTTCACAGCGAGACGTCTCCTTCAGTCGCAAGGGCCTACTTCCTGAAGGAGTACTCGGATGTGCTGGTGACGAAGGAGGCCCTACGGACCGCGCTACTGAAGGCTTTGGCGTGTCCGCCTATGAGGATATACCCGCGGGAAGATGCACAGCCGTTTGCCATACACACTCCCCGGTTGATTCCTCTCACCTTCAGGGATTCAGTCAAGAAGGAACTGGATTTCATGGTGGCCCAGGGTGTCATCGTACCCGTTGGTGACGACCCGTCCCCTTGGTGCCACCCTCTAGTTGCAGTAGGCTAAGACTAACGGTGGAGTGTGGATTACTACCAACTTGTCTAAGCTTAACAGCCAGGTGTCCCGTCCCGCCCACCCTTCACCCACACCTTTTGCAGCTATACGGAGTGTGGACCCGAAGGTACGGCACTTCTCGACAATGGATGCCCTCTGTGGTTACTGGCAGATCCCACTGAAGAAGGAGGATCAGCCACTGACCACTTTCATTACGCCTTACGGACGCTTCCGCTACTGCCGTGGCCCTTTGGGATTCGCTGCTACGGGGGACGCCTTCTGTCTCCGTGGTGACATGGCACTTCAAGGCGTGACCAACTGCGTGAAGGTAGTGGATGACGTTCTCCTCTATGATGAGGACTACCTGACGCATCTTCGCCGCATCGACGAGGTACTGACCAGGTGTAGGACGCACGGCATCAATCTGAATGCCGAGAAGTTCGTCTTGGCCGCACCTGCAGTGTCTTTCTGCAGCTACCGACTATCAAGGGATGGCATTGCTGCGGACCCGGAGAAAGTTCGCGCCCAAGCAGACTTTGCAAAACCTGCCAACCTTACGGATCTCAGGTCTTTCATGGGCCTGATGAACCAGCTGGCAGAATTTTCTCCTGACGTCTCCGCTGCTGCCGGGCCTCTCCGCCCCCTGATGAGCCCCATGAGGACTTTCACGTGGGCCCCTGACCACGACCTCGCCTTCCATAAGGTAAAGGAGGCCCTGTCAAGTCCACCTATCCTTGCTACTTTCGACCCAGCGCTCCCCACCGTCCTCCAGACAGACGCCTCGCGCCTGTACGGGGTTGGTTACGCCCTTCTCCAGGATCACGGTGGAGGAAAGTACCGGCTCGTACAGTGTGGCTCTCGCTTTCTCACCGATGCGGAGTCTCGCTATGCTACCATCGAGCTGGAGCTGCTGGCAGTGGTATGGGCCTTATCGAAGTGCAAATTTTACTTGATTGGCCTACAGCACTTCGACCTCATCACAGACCACAGGCCCTTGGTCCCCATTCTTAACCACTATTCGCTGCACGCCATCGAGAATCCCCGCCTCCAGCGCCTGAAGGAGAAGATCTTGGCCTTCGTCTTCACCGCGGCTTGGCGCGCAGGTAAGGAGTTGTGCATCCCGGATGCCCTCTCCCGCTCCCCAGTCAGCCGCCCTACACCTGAAGACGAGATGCTCAGCACCGAGGCCGGTTTCTCCATCAGCAACATCGTCACTTTGCAGGCCTTACAGTCCCTCGCCAGCACCCAGGCCTCAGTGTCGCCACCCGACAGCGACCTGGCCCTTGAGGAACTATGGACCGCGGCACGCAACGACCCCTCCTACACTCAGCTCTTGGAGAGCGTGAGGACTGGGTTCTCTCGCGACCGTTTTGACCTCCACAACGCCCTACGCCCGTATTGGAAGATACGTGAGGACCTCTACGCAGATGGGGACCTCGTCCTGTACGGTGCCCGTGTGGTCGTTTTTGCAGCTCTCCGTCGTCACGTTCTGGCCCACTTACACGACAGCCATCGTGGAGCAGAGGCCACCAAGCGCTGCGCAAGGCAGGCTGTGTACTGGCCCGGCATTGACTCGGATATCGTCAATACGGTCCGTGCCTGTGAGCCGTGCCAGATCATGCAGCCCAGTCAACAGCAGGAGCCCCTCTTGTGCGACGACGAACCCACCAGGCACTTCGAGTCCGTGTCGGCTGATTTCTTCAGCACAGCTGGGAAACATTTCCTAGTTGTCGCCGACCGACTCTCTGGCTGGCCTGTGGTGGTAATCTGTGGCTCGGACACGACGTCCGCGGCCACCATTCGCCACTTCCGGCACCTCTTTCGTGACCTGGACGTCCCCGTACGTCTGCGGACGGACAGTGGGCCACAGTTCACCAGCCGGGACTTCACAGGATTCCTGGAGCGTTGGGGAGTCCGCCACATCGTGTCAACACCCCACTACCCACAGTCAAACGGCCATGCTGAGGCTGCGGTCAAGACAGTCAAGCACCTCATCCTCAAGGTGGCCCCTTCAGGCAACATAGACTGTGAGGCGTTTGACAAAGGACTCCTGGAGTTACGTAATACTCCCACCCACACAGTGCGCTCCCCTGCCCAGATCCTGTATGGTCACCCTCTCCGCTCTTGCGTTCCTGCACACGCCAAGGCCTTTGCGAAGGAGTGGCAGACCAGAGCCGAGAGCTGCGATCGCCGCGCCGCTTCACGTGCCCAGGACGCCAAGGCTCGGTATGACGACCGTGCCCACCCTCTTCAGCCACTGGAGATTGGTGCCCTTGTCCGCGTCCAGGATCCGATGACGACACGTTGGGACAAGGTGGGCATAGTGATGGGCGTCGGCCGGTCGCGGGACTACAAGGTCAGGATGCCGAGCTGCCGTGTCTGGTGGAGGAACCGCCGCTTCCTCCGGCCAGTCCCACCCCCTGCTGCTGGCCCCCTGACCGAGGACGAGTCCCCTACACCTCACGAGGATCCGTCCCACAGTGCACCTCGACGCTCGGAGCGACTTAGGACTAAGAAGTCGGCTCAAGACAAAGACTATGAGCCTGAGGGGGGGCGGGAGATGTAGGTTATGTATCTAAGCTACTCTGCCGAGTAGCAACCTTGTATATAAGATACTGTGCCGAGTAGCATCTATGTATATAATTATGTGGCAACACTGCACGTGTTATGTGGCAACATTGCCCCGAGGCTGTCATATGGCAAGGCAGTCTCAGTCTGACTCTGTGGACCGTGCATGGCACACGCTAGTCACCACTTGTATTTCTCCTACACGTTAATAAATGGACTTCAGTGTTACCCGGTGTTTCCCTACCCATCACTGCCTTCTTCAGGGAACACTAGGAACCTTCAGGTATGACCTCAAATTTCGTTTTGTTTGTTTTTATTTTCCATTTGTTTTCATACTCCGAGATCTCCTCTATTGCCCGAGCAGTGAGTCGCACCATCCTTGCTGTGGACCTTCCTGGGCAGGTGACGATCTGTGTTACATCGTCGGCATACTTAACGTACTCGCTGCCGACGATTGGGGGTGGCAGGTCAGCCGTGTAGAGTGTGTAAAGGGTTGGTGAGAGACAAGAGCCCTGAGGCACGCCGCTCGATAGTGAGAATTCTTCTCCAAAATGTTCTTGCATCTTGATTTTGGCTCTGCGGTCCATAATGAAGTTACACAGCAGGCGCGTCAGATTTTCGGGTAGCCCCAGTTGTATGATCTTATACTGCAGCCCTACGTGCCAAACTTTGTCAAACGCTTTGCTGACCTCCCTCAGTACTATATTGCACTGCAGGCGGCCAGTCATGGCATTGGCGACCTGCTCATAGGCCTGAGCTATGGCGCTGGATGTGCCTTTGTACTGGCGGAAGCCGAACTGGCGGGGATTATGCACGTCTTCGTCCTCCAGATACATCCGCAATCGCTTGTTGACTATTTTTTCGAAGATTTTGGCAGGTACCTCTAGCAGGGATATTGGTCGAAAGTTTTCGACTTTGTTTGGAGGCTTCCCTGCTTTTGGTATGAGGCGAATAACAGCAATTTTGAACATCTTAGGGAAGTATCCAGAGGCGAGGCAGGCGTTGCATATATGAGCAAGCCTCTCTATCATGTTGTCGGGGAGTTGAGCCAGGATCTTCTTGTTAATGTGACTTTGACCAGGTGATTTGTTTTTAAACTCTTTTATGATGGCTGACACATCTGCAGGAACTATGCGCTCCGTCAGGTAGCTTCCGTCAACCAGTCTAGTGAAGTCAGCCCGTGGGAGCGGCTGGAGCAGTTGCTGATGGTCCTGCAACTGACCTAAAATGTCTTCCTCAAACTCCTTGTCGAAGCCCTCATTCTCCTGTTCACTAATGGTAAAGATCTTTCGTAAACATCGCCGATGTAGTTGTTCTTGGTTTTCTTCCTCGAATATTTTTACGTTGTTTTGGTTGAGCAGGTAAGGGACCGTGCTAGAGGTGGAACCCATGAGTCGTTTGATCCCTTTCCAGAAGGCAGCAGAATCGCGGTAATTGTTGGCTGCCTCCCACACCAAGGCGGCCCACTTTTGTTCATGTAGACGTTTGCTCTCGTGCTGGATGTCCGTTTGTAGCTCTCGGTACCGGTCTCTCAGCTCCTGCGTCCACCCGCGGATACTGGCTAGCTGTCTCACGTGAGCGTACTGGACACTGAGTTGCCTCAGCTGGTGACTAGTGTGAGGATGGGGAATGGTCCTGTAACTGGTGGTCGGGATGTTGTTGTCCATCTCCGTCTTCACATCCTTATACCATTGTTCGACCGCTTCGTCGATGTCATTGGGGCTGGCTTCTTCCAGGTTTCTCGCCTGCTTGAGACTGAGAGACTCCTTGAAGGAGTCCCAGTCTGCCCGTTTGAGGTTTGACCTGATGTTGGCGGGAATCATAATGGGATTGGATGAGAGCATCACGACGACTGGCAGGTGATCGCTGGTACTGATGGGTCCGGCGGTAACGTGCCGGCTCCGTATTCCCGTGGGACAATGACCTCGTAACCGTTGGTTTTCATTTTGTCCATGCCACTAGACTTAAGTAGTTTATTAGAATCTTCATCTGTTTCTGTGAGGATGATGTAACCATCTCTCAGAACCACAAGTCTATTTATCCTCACCCTATGGTCGCTCAATAGCCTTTTTAGCCCTATCCGAGACCCCTGGGTCGGGGTTCCGGAAATCTTCACTCTCACTTTGGCCATGGTCAGTAACATACATGAATGAATGAATGAAAATTCTACCTAATCTGTCCACCTCAGCTAAACCCCATGGATGCCACTCCTTCTGTCCGCTTGCTGGGCGAGTAAAGACGGGTCTAGGGGTAGGGTGAACAGACAATCCCCTGGCGGGGCCTAGCCAAGCCCTAACACCTAGAAGTGACAGGTTATGAAGCACTGTCGAATCCCTAACAGAAAATGTTGCCACCCTTACTGTCTCGACTCAGCAGCCCTCTGAGGGCCCCCTTGAGGCTCTGCCCGCAGGGTTCGCGTTCGCGTCATTACCAAACAGCAGGGACTCTAGGCGAAAGGATAGGATAGGGAAGAAGCGCAGTGTACAAGAATAATAATATCCATGCACAACTACATGATAAAGCAGTCAGAACGGACCCAACGTGAAAAACAAGGCAGACAGTCGTAACGGTCAGCGATTTGAAATGAGCAGGGAGCGACGCGTAGCACTCCGCTCGCTATGAAAGTTGGGTGCCCTCTGTTCCGAGCATCAAGCTCGTTCACCGAAACCACTAGCTTTGATGAAAGACCAAAAGGACGACCCGCCGAGGTCCGAGGTTTAGGTGAGAGAACTGTTAGAAAATATGAGGTTCTCCCAAAGGCCGATGCCGAAGTTCAGCGGAGGAACTTGTAGTGAATACTGGGAGTTCAAGCGAGTCTTCCAGCGACACGTTGGGATGGCGCACATACCTGATGCTTTGAAATTAGAGACGCTTCTCGTTGCCTACGCCGGGCCCGCTAAGGACGCTTTGCGGTGATGCCTGCAAATTTAAGATCCCAAAGCGGGGTACAAGGAAGCTTTGGACATATTAGAGAAACGTCACGGCAATAAGCACACTTAAGTTTGCCAGCTAATAAAGAAGGCCCTACGAGGTCTAACTGTGAGACCAAGTGACGAACTGGGGAATTGCGTGAGGAACTTGAAGGTCTTGGGAGAACTACGTCAGATTGACACGCATGAATCAATAAGCACGTTATCTGATGGATTCAAGGGAAAGATAAGGGACGACGTGAGTGATTAGTTGCTTCTCCTTGAATAACATCTTCTTCTGTTTTTAATCGTCCCCAACAACTTTCTTTGCGTTCACATCGCCAATATATTACATTGTCTTTCCGTTTATCAACGATGTAGGCGTAGCCATCAAGCAAAAGCCTTCTTCCTCCTCTTGTCGTTGGTATCAATTCCATGGTCTTAAAAGAAACAAATATTTAAAAAAAACAAATTGTATATCATGCAAATGTATCACATTGAAATTATGTTATCTTTTTATCCTTTGTTTTATAAAGCAAATACATTACAAAGAAGCATTTACATAACAATAAATATCTTTTATCCTTTAGTAAATGTGCAAAAAATACATTACAAAGAAGAAATAAAAATAAAAATAGATTAAAAAGGCCATATGTCCATTCGGTCTATTGTCCGGTCGGCCGTTTGTCCGTCGGCTAGATGTCCGTTCGGTCAAATGTCCGTCGGTGGAACGTCCGTCGGCCAAATGTCCTTCGGCCATCTGTCCGGGAGCCGAGCATTCATTAACACTAGGGAAGTAGGATCCCCTGACGGGGCTTCCGGGACAGAGTTGCGGGAATCACTCTACGAACACTCGACCAACAAGTGGCGGTGGGAGTGTTGTAATTCCTGTAACAAACTCCTGTCCTGGAATAGGTAGGTCTCCAATCTCAAACCACGCAAGGGTGGCATGTCCACCACATACTCTCTGGAATGAGGGCACACCGGGTACGGATTCGCTCCCATGAAGGGGGCGTGACTGACGAGAGAAAAACCGAATTAGCAAGACTCCTCACTGCAACCCTACTCATCAAAATATCCAACCTCATCACGACCAAGGACTCCTTCATCGCCCTGTGCCTGACTGAGAATGATGTGACTTACTCTTATCGAACGACAGCACAAGGAAACTCAAGTCAGCAAAATTTGAAGTTGCAATCCCTCCTCAACTCCGAGCAAGGAAATCAATTGTGGTCAAACGACTAGATAAAGCAATCACCGAAGAATCAAGTGAACAGCAGTTGGTGTCTGACATAGAAGACAGAAACGAATGGGCCAAGGTGGAGGAAGTGATCAAGCTGCCCAGACTGCCATCCATGCTGAAAATACGATTCACAAAAATAGCCATGGCTCAAAGAGCAATCCAGGAGGGACTTTGTCTCTCCTACTACCATGTCAGCAGCAGCCAGGTGGAGCAGGAGGAATTCTTCCCCATTATTCCATGCTGGAATTGCTACCAATATTCACACACGGCTACAGACTGCCCTAACAAGGACACCAAGCACTGCTCAGAATGCGGGAACAAGGGGCACACCTTTAGAGAGTGCAAAAACAAAGATACCCTAAATGCCTAAACTGCGAACGAGATCATAGAACACTGGCTACTCGCTGCCCCATACGAAAAGCAATAGTCAACCAAAAGAAGGAGAAGGAGTGGGAGAAGACGCAGGAACAGCAAAACAAGACATATTCAGCTGTGACAAAACTAACCAGAGAAACGACAAAGATCCTCGAAAAAATTCGCCACACCACCCCCCGCAAAGCAACCTATTTTGCTTCAGCTTGGAAATAATCTTTCCATAAAAATAATGACCTCCATAATCCACTCCCACATCATGAACATAGCCAGACCTGGAACTTTTGCCAAGGCAACAAGGGACACGTTCGCCGCCAACAACCTGCCAGACATGGAATTCCCAAACGATGTGCCTTCTACTGAAATTTTCAACTTAACATACCAACTAGAGAACATTGCAACTCAAGAACCATCAACTCACGAACCATCAACTCAAGAACAGACTACCTCAGACATACAACCCGAGCCAGCAAGCGAGGAAGAATCGATGGATGGCGTAAGCGAAGATGAAACCACCACAATAACAGAACAAGCCGCCAGAGTCAACACCCAAAAAAAGAATCAAGCAGGAACTATGGCACCACCTGCTCCCAGAGAGACCAAGGAGAACAAAGACCTAGGGCATGAAACTGGTATACGATTTTACTCCACTACAGTTCCCCCCACAGTCTCAACAGAAAGACTATTGGCAGAAATAAGGCAAGGCAAGATTAAATACACATGCTCAGACAATAACCTAGATGACACACATATTGAAACACTAATCAAGAAAGGAAGAATACTCACAAGACACAACAGAATAGGGAGAGTTGATTAGACATCAAATAGAAAGATCCGCTTGGGCCTGGACAGGAGGGTGTCAAGGGAGCACCGGTCAGCAAAAATGGCGCAAACCAGCTCTAGGCACTAGCCTTCATGATAAATAAGCTTAAAATAATCCAACATAATGTCTTAGCATGGATCCCACAGAGAGCAAGCGAATTATATAACACATACCGCAACATAGACCCAGATATTATCCTCATAAATTCGCATGGTAAGAAAAAATCAGAAAAAATACAAATATTTAACTACACAGTCTACCAAAAAAACAATCAAGACACACTACATGATGGAATTGCCATAGCCATCAAACGAAACATACAACACAAGAAACACGACTCATTTCAAGAAAACTTTCTGGCGATCGAAATTAACTGCCCAACAGGACCTATTATAATCGGCACCTGTTACCTCCCTCCGAGAAGAAGCATATTCCCATAGCAGACATGCTCAAACTCCTGAGAAGAAATATATCAGTATATTTCTTGGGTGATTTATCTATACGACATCGCGTCTTGGAGCACCAGGATAACAACGCCGTAGGCAAGATTTTAAGCACATTACTGAGTCACGGCAACGCAATACACCTTGGCCCGGAATTCCCCACATACATCAGAGCAGGTCAAATCGGACATCCATACATAGTACTAACAAACCAGCATCACCATCTTAACCTGCAAATGGAACCCGGCCCAATAACCACCAGTGACCATCTCCCTATCGTAGCCACACTCTCCACGTCGCCAATACAGATCCCTGCCAGGATGAGATACAGCTACAGCCGGTCCAACTGGGAGGAATTCCAAAAGGAGTTAAGCAACCACCAAATAACCCAACTAAACAACAAACACATTTCCCAAATAGACAACACACTGGAGATATGGTACGGAAACGTGTTCCAAGCAATGGAACATCACATACCCACGACCACTCACCGTACAAGTTCTCGCCAGATGTTACAATTTCATTTAGGAAAGGAACGGAACCAGTGTTAAACAGAGGTGAACAGTGGTGAACAGTGCTTAAGTCAGTGAGAACAACTCAACAGTAACAATCGTACCCAAGTTAACCTTCACACAGTGAGGTCCCAGGTACCCAGTGATACCGGCCCGTGAGACCCAACAACAACCAGCGATGTGTTAATCCGTCTACGATAGGAAGGCCTAAGACCAAACCTCACTCATATAACACCATCTGTGAGGGAATTACTACACCACATGTCCTTCATAACACCATATGTGAGGGAATTACTACACCACGTCAAGTCCCTCATCACACCATCTGTGAGGGAATTACTACACCACGTGAGGTCCCTCATAACACCATCTATGAGGGAATTACTACACCACGTCAGGCCCCTCATAACACCATCTGCGAGGGAATTACTACACTACGCCAGGTCCCCCATAACACCATCTGAGGGAACTACTACACCACGTGAGTTCCTCCTAACACCATCTGGGAGGGAGTTACTACACTATGAGTTTCCTGTTCAACACCTACATTAATCTGTATGTTCACGGTATGTTCCTTTACCTTTCTCTAATGAAGGCTTTTGTTAAACCACCAATGTATGTAATATGTCATTTATGTCCAATGTATATTTTCAGCCTTCGGGCTGCAGAATTTTTTCAATAAACCGTTATTATTATTATTATTATTATTATTATTATTATTATAATTATTATTATTATTATTATTATTATTATTATTATTATTATTATTATTATTATTATTATTATTATTATTATTATTATTATTATTATTATTATTATTATAATTATTATTATTATTATTATTATTACATTACCACACCCCCAATACTCACATCAATCAAGAATTCTACAGACACAATTCAGTAATTTATTCAAATTAATCATAGAACAAAGATGGACGCCAGAATACAGAATACAATATTACACCATACACGAATAACCAAGAAATATGTCCAAAGAAGCATAAGTGAATAACTGGGAGAAATTAATAGCAGACACAGAAGCAATTTACCACAACCCGAAAGAATTCTGGCGAAAAATAAAAAACCTAATGGGAATCTCCAGCAACGAATCAAACTACATTTTAAATAGCAACCAAATGAAATTAACTGAACCCAAAGAACAATAACCTGAATTCAGGAAATATTGGAGCCAATTTTTTCAAATAAGCCAGGAAGCCAATCTGAACTTCTGTATGAACACCGAGCAACAAGTAACCAATCACATGACACACACAACCCACATCTGGCAACCAAGTCCCAGCATAGACATAAACGCTCTCGACGATTTTTCCACACTGATCAAACCAATCACCGCTGAGGAAATTCACAAAACAATAAACAGTTTCAAGAAAAAGGCCCCGGGCATCAGTAAAAAAACAAACCCATACTCCAGCATCTACCAATCAACTTGCCTCTGGCTACTTCCCAAGGAAATTTAAAACAGCAAGCATCAGACTTATACCAAAACAAGGTAAATCCCCAATCCAAGTATCAAATTACAGACCAATCTCTTTTCTAGAAACACCGGGAAAAGTCCTAGAAAAAATAATTAACCACCGACTGAGAATACACCTCGAACTTGAAGAGAAGTACAACCCCAGGCAGCACGGATTTAGAAAACACAGAGGAACCCATACAACCTTAGCCCTAATTTACGAAAACATAGCAAACACAATGCACAACAAGGAGCAATGTAACGTAGTATTAAGGGACGTACAAAAGCATTCGAGATGGTCTGGCACCTAGGGCTCAAATACAAAATTACCACCCAAGAACTTCCCAACAACTTTACTTCCTTTCTTTGTAACTTCCTCGACAATAGAGAGGCCAAAATTATCATTGGTAACCACATAGGCCCAAGCATCAAGTTATACAGCGGAGTACCACAGGGAAGTAACCTCTCGCCCACACTCTACACAATATATACGGCGGACATGCCACCTCCTATACACGGAGAATACGTAGCTTATGCTGATGACGTCACCCAAATCATCCGACATCCAGGTAAGGGCAAACAGATGATGGCACGAAAAATAGCCCACGCCATCGAGCAAATCAATGAATATGAAAAAAAGTGGAAAATACAAACCAATACACAGAAACTAAAGATAATACACATTGCCAAAATAAACCCTACACCAATCACAGTCAACAACGTACCTATACAATACTCCAACGAAGGCAAAATTCTGGGACTCACAATAACAAGAACAGGCATAGCAAAACACGTAACACAACGCAAACAGATTGCCCAATCACAACTCACGAAACTACGAAGATTTAGCAAAATGGACACCAAAATTAAACTACATCTATACAAAGCACTTATCCGCCCTCACCTAGAGTATCCACCAATACGATCAGCAAATCCTGCCAACATAAATTTCAATGAGTACAAAACAGGGCTATCCGTAGAGCATCAAAGCAACTCCCGCCATACACCAACCACCAAAATACAAGAAGTTCACGAATTATACAATATCGAACCACTGAACACACGTACACACAGCCAAGCACAGAGAATATGGAGCAAACCTGAAGAGATGGAGGACCCATTATTCTCCCAGTTAAAAGAAGAAGGAACTACTAAAACACACAACTGGTGGCCCAAGAGCCTCCATGCTGGCATAAAAGAACAAGACCCACTTTACACATATATGTGAACATATAACACCACCATCTAACAAACATAGATTAACACCCATTACAATAATGAATACCTAGCTAGCTTAGCTTCCCCCCCCTCCACCTTCCTCCCTTGAGCGGGCGGGCGTGTGCCGCGTGCGGCCACCACCCCAACATATCAACTCGTCTTCGCTAGGTGGACAACCCACCTGCTATCTACCCTGCCTACTTTTCTTCCTGTTTCTATGCTTTACTTCTCTCCTCTCCTCTCCTTTCCCAGTGCAAAGTTATTTGCCACTTTACTTCATTATCATCATCATCATCATCAATCGACGAGGGACATGCTGAGCGAGTCCCACGTCAAGAACTCAGTGTTGCACCCGGGAAGATCTGGTATCTCCCACACCACCCTGTGTTGAATCCCAACAAGCCAGAAAAGGTGAGAATAGTGTTTGATTGTGCAGCCGAATATGAGTCGATGTCATTGAACAGCCAGGTGATGCAAGGGCCAGACCTTAACAACAATTTGATGGGAGTCCTCATCAGATTCAGACAAGGAAAGGTGGCACTCATGGCTGATATAGGGCAATGTTCCACCAAGTGCGAGTAGTACCTGAACATCGAAATGTCTTACGATTCTGGTGGATGGACGACCAGCTGTCAGGGGCCTCACCACTTACAGAATGACAGTACATCTCTTTGGAAGTGTGTGGAGTCCTTCATGTGCCGGGTATGCGCTATAACGAACATTCCAAGATTACGGGGAAAGTCTCCATGACGACACCAGGAAAGCGAATCGTAACTCCTACGTCGACGATTTGCTTCTCTCAGTAGATTCGCCGGGGAAGGCAACGATAATTACCCATCGGCTGAGACAGCTGATGAAAAAGGGGCGGATTCAGACTTACGAAGTGGGTCTGCAGTCACAAGGAAGTCCTCAAGGCAATTCCACAAACAGAGAAAGCCGTGAGAGTAAACTTTATGAAGTAATTTTGAAAGACGACAGGCTTCCCACTGAAAGAGCGTTGGGAATCTTGTGGGACCTGGAACGGACGAACTTGCGGTCCGGGTCCAGATCCCTAAGAAACCGGAGACGAAACGAGGCCTTATGAGTATGGTCAGCTCCATATATGACCCACTGGGACTCATCGCTCCGAGGGTCATAAGAGCCAAAATCATATTCCAAGATGAGTGTAGACGAGGTGTTGGATGGGATGAACGAATGACTGAACAGAACAGGGTGGCATGGCAAAGATGGCTGGATGAACTTCCTCACCTATCACAGGTACACGTTCCACGGTGCTACCGACCCGAGGATGCGAATCCAGTGACTACCGTGCATCTACATCACTTCTGCGACGCCTCCCAACAAGCGTATGGAGCTGTATCGTATCTGAGGACCACGTGTGAAAATGGAACTCACCGTATCTCATTCGTGTGTGGCAAGGCCAAGCTAGCCTCTCTGAAACAGAGAGGCTAGCTGCTAAGCTGCTAAGGCAGGCAAACAACTACGGCGAGAGCTTGAATTACATATAGACAGATCAGTGTTCAGGACAGACAGTACGGCAGTCCTTCAATACATACGAAACACCGAATGACGCTTCCATTCCTTCGTGGCCAATCGAGTGGCAACGATACACGAGGACTCTAATGTAGAACAGTGGCGCCACGTGATGTCGGCACTATACCCGGCCGACGACGCTAGACGTGGACTACATGGAGCAGAGCTCAACGAGGAGGGCAGGTGGATTTGGGGACCTGCTTTTCTCTTGTTGGAAGAAGACAGTTCGCCAAAGAGTCCATTGAAGATTCCAAACCTCACAGACGGAGACCCAGAGGTGAAGAAGGAAACCACGGTGCTGACAACGAACGTTGACCAGGGGGAGGGTACCCTCGATAGGCTATGGGCCAGGTACTCATCGTGGCATCGACTTCTGAAGAGCGTAACTTGGATTAGAAGGTTTATAGAATGGCGGCTTGGGAAGCGACAGAACAAACATCACCGAGAAAATCGGCCCCAGGTCAGCGAATTGGAAGAGGCGAAATAAGCCGTCTTAAGATTTATGTAAAGGAAAGGATTCCCTTGAGGACTAGGAATGTTACAACAGGGACAACCCGTGAGAGGTAGCGACATAAGTTGGCTGGAACCTCATCTAGACACGGACGGTTTGATCAGAGTAGGTGGCCGATTGAAACATGCCGCTCTGCACCCAGACCAGGAGAATCCCATACTATTGCTAAGGTACAACAGGATCACGGTGCTCATCGTGAGAGAGGTACACTCGACTAGAGCTGGACACTCAGGACGAGAACACACTCTTGCCATAATACGTGAGACGTACTGGATACCGAAGTGCCGCAAATTACTCGACCGCACAATACGGACGTGTGTGACTTGTCGGAGAAGCAACTGGAGGCCTACCCACCAACGCCAAGCCGACCTTTTAGAAGATCAAGTGCGCCCAGGAGGCCAGCCATTCACCTACACTGGAATTGATTGCTTCGGCCCGTTTTTGGTTAAACAAGGACGAGCCAAGGCGAAGAGATGGGGATGCTTATTCACCTGCCTGACCACCAGAGCCATACACCTAGAAGTCCTCACCTCACTAGACACCGACTCGTTCCTCAATGCCCTAACAAGATTCACCTGCCGCAGGGGACCTCCCAAGCGTGTTCGGTCTGACAGGGGAACCAACATGATTGGAGCTAACCGAGAGTTACGAGAGGGGGTGAACGTCTGGAACAACAGTGACAAGGTCGGGAATGCCCTCCTACAGAAACACATAGAATAGCAGTTCAATCCCCCGGCAGCCTCTCACATGGGAGGAGTGTTGGAGCGACAAATCCGCACTGTAAGGAAGGTCCTCCAGGGAGTGGTGGGCACCCAAACACTAGACGATGAGCGCCTCAACACTGTGTTCTGCGCCGTAGAAGAGATCACCAACGGAAGGCCCATCGCCCCAGTGTCTGACGACCCAAAGGATCTAGACGCATTAACGCCGCTTCACATACTGCGGATGAACCCGGAGACACTGTCCACCGGAGGCGATCGGTCCATGACAGAAGCGTACCGACGAAGATGGAAGCATGCCCAATTCATTGCGGACCAATTTTGGAAAAGGTGGGTAAAAGAATATCTCCCAACATTATGTCAGCGACAAAAGTTCTTCAAAACTCGCAGTAATCTCCACGCTGGGGATATCGTGATCATCTCTGGACAACCCCTCCCCAGGAGTCAGTGGATGCTAGGGAGAGTACTGGAGGCTGTACCGAGCAAAGATGGCCTGGTGCAAAGTGTTAAAGTGAAGACAAAGGACTCAGTGTTAATACGTCCAGCGACGAGACTCTGCCTGTTGGAAGGGGTCGGAGAGTGAATTTAATAATATGCCGTGATTTCGAGCAAAGCCCGACAGGGGGAGTGTTATCGCTACGTGCCGGCCACATGTTGAGTAAAGAAACTGTTTAATACTCATAATAGCTTACTAAGCGAGATGGAGCTGGTAGCTGCCTGAGGGGCAGAGTCTCGCCTTCTGTCATAGAGATAGCAACTAGAATTTTCGTTCCTGCCAACATCTGCCAGGAGGATATTATATTCGTTCTCGTTGGTCAAACCCGAGACCCCAAAACGTGAGTGTGATTGTGAACTATTAAATCCTCTAAGAAATCTAAATAACTTTAATAAGTGTATTTATGTACTGTATATTGATCATATTATACAAATTGTCTCCTGATGTATCAGCACTTGTAACATGTGAGTTATATTTAAGAGATTAATAGGTTATGTACTGTATATTGATGGTACTATTCAAACTGTGTGTCCTGATATACCTCCACTTGCTTCAGATGTGAAATGGTATCTTGCTCTTCCACTCCTCCAGGACTACCAAGTTTAATGAATCCTGAAATATGGAGGTCTCTGTAGTCTCTAACCACTTCTTGAAAAACCTAAGCTTTTCTTGAGCAAACTCAACAAAGGTGTGTGCAAATGTTTTGGTTAGTTTACGAAACTTCTGCCGATATCTATCTGGCGTGATAGCATAAGAGGTGAGGATATTCTTTTTTACGTTATCATAGTCATCAGTCTGGTCTAAACAGTTATAAACTCTACGAGCCTTACCACATAATTTTGGAACTAACACCGACACCCACTGGTCCTTAGGCCACTCATTCTTCCCGGCTATTTTCTCAGAAGTCCTAAATGACCCGTCCATATCGGATTCATCAAACTCGGGAACAAGGGAAGAAGCATTGGCAGGGTTAAAAGCAGCTAGTCTCTCTTTTAATGCCACTTCATTTGATTTAAACTCCGATGTTAAGGTGACTTCTGTCTCTTTCACCTGTAGTTCTTTCAGTCTAACCTCCTGCTCCAACTTGACCTGTTCCAACTTTCCCTCATGCTCCAACTTGGCCTGTTCCAACTCATGGGTCAACTGGAGTTCTTTCATTTTGATTTGGAACTCGAACCTAGCTCGTTCTATTTCTAAGGCGTCTACTCTTTGTGTTTTTTCTTGAGGGCTAGCCAGACCTGAGGCAACTTCTGAGTGAGGAGGGGTGGTAGATAGTGGTTGAAGTGTATTGGACATGGGCGCTAATTGGTCAACAGCGGATTCTTCTAAAACTTCTTGTTGAACCAACATTTCAATTACCTGATTTTTTAACACTTCCTTAGTCATTTGCTGTGAATATGGGATATTGTAATAGGTGGCTATTCTTTTCCATTCTTTCTTCAGGATATTAACACGTAATTTAGATACGGAAGGATTTTCAATAAAATCCTGGAGATCAAAACCTGAGGTGGTCATTGTTAAGAAAAACTAGATAAATTAACTAATGGCAAAAAGATAAGATAAGTGGATTACCCTAGAAAATATCACGGCAGTGGATAACCAGAAAGTCCCGGAAACTACCCAAGTTATACCTAGGGAAATTACACTTATGAATATTATTCTTCAGATAAGATCCTTAGATAAGGATAAGAGACTTGGAAAGATACTTGAAACAGGAAGGGCGTATTACGGCATTAATATAAAGATCCGAATAAACAACCCTTGAGTTACTTTATTATTGACCCCGAATGAGATAATGAGAAGAACAATAATTGAGGCTTTATAATTATGGGGTCCTGGTAGAGCGGGACGTCCCAAGATATCACTTCACCCTAAACTAGTGACTATGGAACAGCCTACTCTGGAGCGAGGGTACGGCATTAAACAGATCCGGATTCTTCCCTACACTCGATAAGACTTACTACACGACTGCCTACGTGTAATAACAGGTAAGCCTTATGACACTCGGAACCTAATATCCTACGTCTGTCACTCTTACTGTAAGATAATACCAATATATGCACACACATATGAAGGGAACTTTAAGCCACCGTAAAGCAATTGTGAACAGAAGTGACTGGGAGGAATAATTAACAAGGAGTAACAAGGGGGGAAGAAATATGGCACTTCAGGTCGGGTCCTGTCGCGGTCACCATTTGTTACGAGTTGGGGATTTAGAAACTGGTTTAGAATATAGTTAAAAGTCTACCCAGATCCCAACAGGCAACAACAATAAAAAAACTAAACAAACAAAGACAATCGGACTATAAAAGGGTAGACAAAGGATGCTAGTTTTCGTTTCTGTACAGATTATCGTAAAGTGAACCAGGTCACTGTCTCAGACTCCTACCCTTTACCTTTGATTGAAGATATAATAGACAGCATAGGCTGTGCAAAATTTATTACAACGGTGGACTTGATGAAAGGATATTATCAAGTGGGACTCACGGATAGGGCAAAAATAATCTCAGCATTTATAACTCCATTTGGTCTTTTTCAATATTTGGTTATGGCGTTTGGCTTTTCTAATGCTCCGGCCACATTCCAGAGGGCAATCAATTACCTGATTCAGGACCTAGATGGGACGTTCGCCTACCTGGATGACCTGGTGATGGTGTCGGACGGCTGGGACGAACATCTGGTGCGTTTGGAGATACTGTTCGCACGACTGCAAGAGACTGGATTCACCATAAACATGGCTAAATCTGCTTTTGGCCGGGCCTCAGTGACTTACCTGGGACATATCGTTGGGCATGGTATGGTGAGACCCAAGGATGCAAACGTTAAAGCCATCTTGTCCTTCCCCACTCCAAGGACGAGGAAGGAACTCATGCTCTTCCTGGGGATGTGCGGTTACTACCGCCGGTTCTGCAGTAACTTCTCCAGCGTGGCCGGACCCCTCACAGACCTTACCAGTTCTGCGGTCCCTTACATCTGGAACCAGAGGTGCGACCAGTCTTTCCACCGCCTCAAAGCCTTCCTTGCCTCCAAGCCTGTAGTCCACCCACCTGACTACACCTTGCCCTTCCATCTGCAAATCTATGTTAGCGGTGTCGGAGTGGGGGCTGTGCTCCTACAACCCGACCCAACCACTGATGTCCTTCACCCTGTGGCATACTACTCCGCCAAGTTGAAAAAACATCAGACCCAACTACTCGATCATAGAGAAGGAGGCCCTGGCTCTGGTGTTGGCAATAAAGAAGTTTGAATGTTACCTCCAATCTCGCCCACAAACAACCCTAGTCTTCACCGACCATAACCCGCTCACGTTCATCCAAACCAACAAGACCTCCAACCAGCGAATCCTCCGCTGGGCTCTCCTCACCCAGCCCTATAATCTACAAGTCCGGCACATAAAGGGGGTGGACAACCTGATTGTGGACTCCTTATCCCGAGCTCCAGTGGAAATGCAGCAGCTACTATCCAGACGCACCAGGTGATCACCTCCTTCGCGCCCCTGCTACGGAGGTCTTTGGAGGGGGGGTGTATTACGAACCACGCCATCTATTGTGTCATGATCTAACTACCCAGCACTACCGAGCAACGCCATCTAGGGGCGCGACCCGAGTATGACTAGTCTTAGTCACCACTCCGGGTTTCCTTTCTCCATAACCTGGTTGTTGCGTCACCTCCTCCAACTCTTCCTCATCAGCTCCGGATCGAGGAGAGTTCAGTTCACTCTGTGAAGTGACCACACTTGGATTACCTATCCTGGGAACCTATGGCACAGTGACTACCTACCATCTTCTTCAATACTCAGTCCTACTCGTCAGACACTTCAGCACCGCACTTGAGTATTGTAACCCTATATTACCTCCCACCTCCACTTGCTTCAGATTGTTGTATGTTGTATAAATATGTATATACTGTTAAGCCAATGTTGCGTATGTTTAAGTTAAGTATGGTTAAGGGTAAATTATAGAAAGCTGGATATTTTGTTAAGGAATTTATGGTACTTTATTATACACAACAAAAACTCGCATCCTTTGTCTACCCTTTTATAGTCCGATTGTCTTTGTTTGTTTAGTTTTTTATTGTTGTTGCCTGTTGGGATCTGGGTAGACTTTTAACTATATTCTAAACCAGTTTCTAAATCCCCAACTCGTAACAATAAACAACCTAAACCCAAATTGTATGGTAAAAATATGCACAAAACGAACCAATCCAAACCTAATAAAACCTGACCTACCTAACCAAAGCTAACTTTACCGAACCTATCTTTACCTAACCAAACCTTACCTTTGTCTTGGCAATTTTTGTGTCGTTCATGAAAAATCAAACAGCAAGAATGATAGAGTACAACCATAGAACTCTATAGTAATGTTTAAACAAGGAAATAGAGCAGAAAAAAAAATAGTGCTTTCGTCTCAAAACTTATATTTTCCAGTCTTAGATATCCCTCCCTACACGAACGTTTGCTCTGCGAATATGCTTATACAAATATTCTAGTTCTACATCTCTCTCTCCTTATACAAAAGCAATGGACCCTTAAAGCAATGTACCAAATTTATATTCCATTATTTTCTTAATGGCCTTGGTGCTAAATCCAGTAATTAGGTACAATAAGCACTGTCAGTATTTTGTTTATTTCATTTGTGTAACTAATATTTTGTCTAATATGTGATAAACTATGTACCTTGTCTTTCTAGTAACACACAGTATTGTATATGCCGGTATAGCATATGTCAATTGTATGTCATCAAATTATCAATTTAATTTGTCTAACATTAACAGTGATGGATTTGAGTGTGTCATCTCATAATAGATAAGTTTCGTTTAATATATGACAAACATTGTTCTTGCTTGCATGTCAACAATGAGAATTGAATAATGTGGCCTTAATATTAGCTGTATTTGAGTGTGATGGTAAATGGTTAACAAATATAACACACAAGTTTGTTCAATATACAAATAAAGGTTTATGATAATTACTGTTCTTTGCTGCCGCTGAAAAGTTGAAATGCACCAGAAATACTCAAGTGACTTCCATTTCGAGTTAGCCCGACTGCATACCGAGGCAGACAAGCGCCAACGCCGGAAATACGCTGATGCTGCCCCTCCCACACTAGATGTAGCCCTCCACACATACACTATCTGTGAACGACCTTGCCGGTCATCGGTCTTTCTATTCACCTCAGAGCTCACCAACTTAGGTGACATCCCTAATAAATCGTATCAATGTCTCATAGCTGGATGATCGTCATACTCGATGCCAAGTGACAACAAAATAGTAGTAGCTTGGTGGTAGAGTGTCGTGGTAGAGTGGTGGCAGTATGTGGTGGTCGAGTGTAGTGGTTGAGTGTAGATGGTAGAGTGTGGCTGAAGAAGGTGCTATGAGAGTGTGGTAGTGCAGTGGGGGGTACAGTAGGATGGTGGTATAGTGGTGGTACAGTGTGGTAGTGTGGCTCTGGTATCAAACAACACAAAAGGGAGGGAAGACACATAACCTGTGGTTGATGAAGGTCATACACCACAGTATCGACCCTCGCCACCCCTCCCACACACACACCACAACATATCCTATATCATGCTCTGCGAAATCTGAAACTGGTGTGTTATTTTCATGGACTACACGAGTTTGTAAGATCACTTGTGTGTATAGACAAGTGCTATGAAAATACACGTCGTATGTTAACCAAGTTTGATAGAAATGCTGGACACTTCTCTTCCTGGATTTGGGGATATTGGCTCAAAAATTCAATTTAGCGTGAAGTCTTTGAGGATGACTTGTATCTTGACATTCGCCTGAATCATTGATACACCTCCTGTTGACTTTGTCACTCAAACATTCTATGGATTTCAGACCGGCTGTGTACGTCAATCTGTATAGTTCACACACACAACACACACACACACACACACACAAAGTGGATCGGCCACAATTAAAATATTTACTTTGAACGGCGTTTTGTGTTAATAGCTGCACCCATGCTAAATCAATGTACCTGTGGGTGAGATATAAAATGCAGGTGGACGCCACTCTCGTTTTTGGCTTTGAAGGTAATTTTCGAGGTCAAATTGTGCAAAAAAAAAAAAATATTATTTTAATTAAAAAAATATTCTGAGGCAATTGGTTTGACAAAATTGTTCACTTTCCCACAATTAGTAATAAACAAGTATGATAACACACATATTCCATCCAAATTACCAACTGAACGTGAAATTCAAGGTCAAATATTTGTGATTTTTATTTTAATTGGTGAAAAAAGCACATTGAGCAAGTCTGTTTGTCCAAATAATTTATTTTAACATGGTTAGTGCCTAATAAGTCTGGTGGCATGAATTAAGTACTCACAGTAACAGAATTATCACAACTAAATCACAAAGCAGTAAATATATCCCCATAACTATACAGTTTAAACACTAGTAACATCTACAAGTTAGTGTTTCTTGATGAACAGCGCCTATATTGTGCACTGACATTCACAATTGTGTAGATTGTAATCACTTAAGAACAGATTAATTTGTTTTTTACAGCACATTCCAGCTTCTCTCGATTTCAACCAGGAAGAGAGACATACTGTAGATCTACTGTCCAGTTGGGTTCCAGCAACCACTGTTATCACAACCACAAGCTGTCGTACACTTATCCTTTTTCTGAGGCCGTTTCATCTAGCTGTCTTGAACTTTTTCTTGCAACCACAAGCAACAAGCTCCAAGCAGGCTTCAGGGAATGGAGGAAGCCTTGTCCACACTGGCAGAATGCTCCCATCTTCCAACTTCCAGGCTGATGTGTCCACCGGATCTTCAATATATACGTTGTCTTTGTCAGCCTAGAGTCATATTTTGGTCTGATAGTTTTTCCGCTTGTGTGGAGCTCCAAGGCTTCCTTTGTCTATGAAAGAATTTCCAGAGTCTTCTTGGCCTTTCCAAAAAGGTGAACTCTGGCATCATCAACTGTGTTTTGTTCCTAGGTGTCATACAAATGACACATAAATTTCTCAACATCTGCGATATCTCCATCTCATCCAATGGCGTGCAGCAGAGTGGGTGGTCACCGAACACCTTCTAACACTTATTTTTCCTATGACTACTGAAGGACGAGTGAACCGGCTGGTTAATTCAAAGTTAACCAGGTTGGTACATTTATATTATATTGGGCTTAAGTAACGAAACCCAAATGAAGTTTCTGCTTTCATTAAAAAGTATTGTTTTATAATTCCTGAGTGTAGATCAACCGTAACTTCCACTATTTATGAGCGTGAAGAGAGAGAACTGCGGCTATGTAAATAGACAGTATAATCAACGTCAGTTCGATGTAAGAGTATGAGTGTGACTTGCGTTGCTGCCGGCTTATTCTGAGCTGACTCCTGTGCTGACATACTGTACAGTCAATGGGCCACGCCCAAGGAGGCCACCAATCACGTGATATGAACATGACAACTCATAGCCAGTGGAAAGTTACAGGGGATGCATTAGTATATAAATCAAATATAAAGAGCCCATTTATATAATACTTCTGTTGATGAGACAGGGGCCGTTACACGAGACTGTGTCACTCCGGGTCAAAGTGTGGAAGCTGACCAGGTTATCCCTGACTGGAGGAGACAAACTCTTGAATACATCGTACACCGGGTAGCAGTTTCGGTTTTTGGCCGTTCTGCACAGCATCCACATATCAGCGACTTTGGTGAAAACGAAGTGAATCAGCAGCAACATTACATCAGTGTCCCTGCACACTACCAGTATTCGTTTATAGCCCTGGGACGCAGCATCACATGAGTGAAAGATGATTCTGGTGTCCGCCTCTTCATGGTTGCTATGGAGTGGAACGTCATGTTGCCTGGTTGACCGTACTTCAGTAGCTTCAGAGAAGCCATCCCCTGTCACCAGCTCACATCTTTCTGGAACATCTCTCGTGACCGACCATCCAAACGGCTAACGAGCCGATCAGTGGCGAAGAGGATAAAAGTAAAAATGTTGGACTGCGTGCTCGGTTTGGTGGTTGGGTTTAATGTTAGCGTTTCTGAATAGCTTAGAATGTTATGTTGATATAATTATGAAGTTATTATTTTTGATGTTGTTGATATATCATGATCTATGTAATGTTAGGTAAGACAGATATATCCATGTGGTAGGTTAAGGATTAGATTGCTGTGACTGTAGCTTTGTTCCGAGGAGTTGAAACAGAACGTAAGGGTGATTCAGCGTGCAGCTTATGGTCTACTGTAAACTAGTTAACTTTATATTTAATCGATCACTTGTCAAGAAAAAAAAACACATACTGATATTGTTCTGCAAAGGAAATACCTTTTATTTATTCTAATAGTGCAATGAAAATTTTCGAAACCTGAATCCTACCCTTCACACTGAAGCAGTCGATGAACCTACTCCCATTTCCTGTTTAATACCTCCATTTCCAAAATCTTATACGTCCTGTTTTGATACATTACATAAGAACATAAGAACATAAGAATGGAGGAAACTGCAGCGGGCCAATTGGCCCATACTGGGCAGTCCCGTTTACACCCAACCCCTATTGCTCATATGAGCATCCAACCTATGTTTGAAGCAATTCAGCTTATTCGAGTTAATGATGATATTTGGTAACTTGTTCCATTCATCCACTACTCTGTTCCCAAACCAGTGTTTACCTATTTCACGCCTAAATCTAAATTTGTCTAATTTAAAACCATTGTTACGAGTTCGCTCCTGGTTGGATTATTTGAGTACCTTTGTAATGTCCCCTTTGTTTAGCCCTGCCTTCCACTTATACACCTCTATCAGGTCGCCCCTCGCTCTACGTCTCTCAAGGGAGTGCAAATTAAGATGCTTTAACCTGTCTCTATACTCAAGGTTCCTAATGCCCGGGATTAGTCTTGTCATTCTCCTCTGAATTCTTTCCAAGGATTCTATATCCATTCTGTAATACGGTGACCAGAACTGAACTGCGTAATCCAGGTGTGGTCTCACAAGAGCAAGATACAGTTTTAGGATGACCTCGCTAGTCTTGTAACTAACACTCCTTTGTATGAACCCAAGTACTTTATTAGCCTTGTTACGAGCAAAAACACATTGTTGTCTTGGCTTAAGGTTCCTACTTATCATTACTCCTAAATCTCTCTCGCAGTCGGATTTCTCTATGGCATCGTTGTTCATCTGGTATCTGGTTTCCCTGTTTACATCTCCTATACTGAGTACTTTACATTTGTCACGTTGAATTTCATCTGCCATTTTTCAGACCATTCGAAAAATTTGTTTAGATCTTCCTGTAGTTTTGCCGAGTCCTCGTCAGATTTGATAACACGTCCTATTTTAGTGTCATCAGCAAATTTACTTATGTTGCTGTCTATGCCGATATCTATGTCGTTTATGTATATAATAAACAATAATGGTCCAAGTACTGAGCCTTGGGGAACTCCACTTGTGACGTTGCTCCAATGGGACTTAGTGCCGTTAATGCTCACTCGCTGTTTCCTGTCCTGTAACCACGCCCTAATCCATTTAAGGATGTCACCTTTGATGCCATGAGCTTCTACCTTTCTAATTAGTCTTTCGTGGGGGACTCTGTCGAAGGCTTTACTAAAGTCGAGATATACCACATCATAATTGTGCCCCTCGTCCACCGATTCGAAAACTGATGAAAAGAATGTTAATAGATTAGTTAGGCAAGAACGTCTGCTTGTGAAGCCATGCTGGGAATCATTGATCAATCGGTGCTTCTCCAGGTGATTTCGAATAGAGTTTGAAATGATTGCTTCCAGTAATTTGCCTACTATTGATGTTAGACTGATTGGGCGGTAGTTAGAGGATAGTGATCTATCCCCCTTCTTGAAAATCGGTATTACATTCGCTATCCTCCAGGATTCTGGTACTACACCTGTTTTTAAGGACATGTTAAACAACTTTGCTAAGGGCATACTAAGCTCTTCCTTACATTCCTTTAATACTCTGGCAAATATCTCATCGGGACCAGGTGACTTATTAGGCTTTAATTTGTCTATTTGCTTACTAACATCGTTACTAGTCACTACTATCTCACTTAATTTGTTGTCTTCACTATCTCTGAATAGAGTCGGTGCCTCGGGTATCATGTTTAAATTTTCGGTGTTGAAAACTGTTGAAAAATATTTATTCAAATTATTGCTCATTTCTCCATCGTTATCAGTGAGCTCGCCGGAGTCTGACCGTATTGGTCCAATCTTTTCTCGTGTTTTAGTTTCATACATTTGGTAGAATCCTTTGGGGTTTGTCTTCGCCTCCTTTGCTATCCTTACCTCATTATTCCTCTTTGCTTTCCTTATCTCGGTTTTAACCCTACTCGCCAATACCCTATAATAGTCCCGGAGGTGAATTTCGCCACGCTTTATCCTTCTACCTATAGCCTTCCTTTGGCCAATGATGTTCTTTAAATAATTATTTATCCATTTAGGGTCATTGTTGTCTGATCTGAGTTTTTTGTATGGTATGTTCTGCCTTTGTGCATTAAGTAACTCACTATTTAAATTGTCGTGGAACTCGGCAATCTCATATCTCGTTATCAGGTCGGTGTCATCTGTCAGGTTCACAGCCAAGCACGACACCCCCTCTCTCAGCTGCCTCTTTAAACTGTCAAAGTTTGCCCTTCTGAAATCTGGTACTTTAGTGGAATTTTCCTTACGTCTGCCCTGAAAATCTAACTGGAATCAAATTTCTTTGTGATCGCTGTTTGCAAGTTCGTTCCCTACCTCGACATTGCTAATGAGGTTTTCTCTGTTCGACAGAACTAAATCCAGTATATTATTACCCCGTGTGGGTTCGGTTATATGTTGACTTAGGAAACAGTCCTGGATCGTCTCGAGAAAATCCTCTGATTCTGAGTTGCCCGTAAGGTCAGTCCAATCTATTTGGCCAAGGTTAAAGTCGCCTACTATACAGACTTTGTTGTGTATGGAAGCCCTGCGCATTTCATCCCAGATAAGTCTCTCATTGACGCTATCAAGATTGGGGGGTCTATATATTACTCCTGTGATTAATTTTTCCCGACCGTCGCTTAATTCTATCCAAATTGTTTCTGTATTCCTCTCAGTTTTTATTTCCTTATTAATCCCTTGTCCATCTTTTAAATTGTGCATAAATATTTGAACCAGTAAACTCTTGTTACGAATCCCTTTTGCAGCTTACCAGCGTCCACCGCTGGTTACCGGCGGCCAGGTCGTCGACCACTGGCTGTCCCGCCAGTCTCCGGTAATTTCCCGACGATCGGTATCAGTGTACAAAAAAAAAAAAACCAGGCAGGTAGATTTACACCAGGTCACAGAAACACAATTGTGAATTGTAGTCTTCTTTAAATAAGCACAAAATCTTCACAACACTGTTCACTGAGTATGTCTTTATAACTGGACTTCTCACTTCGAATATACAGGGTACAATTCCTTAGTCTTTTCACTTTATATCGCTTATAACAGTTCCACAATACTTGAACACCAATTATCTTTAGCTCTCACTAGGTTTGTACTTCACACTGAACAGAAACGGGCAACTAACTTTACCAGACACCTCGCTGGCTGTTTACATACCTCTTTTCAGGCGCCAAGAACATCGTAGCGCCACCCAGGCATTGCAGGTTGGAATGAGATATGCCTGGAAAGTTCTAGAATGATCTAGGTTTATAATACCTAAGTAAATTATAAAAAAAATGATGTATTACATTCTAGAAAATTCTTACATAGTTAATACATCAATATATACAAGAAAATCTACCCAAACTTGCCAAAATAACTGCTGCTTGGAATAGAAAATAATCAGAACACGTAGTTCACAAAAACTATAATACTAAATTTTGTCTCGGCATAACACTACCCCTTCCCTAATCCTTGTGTCGTCCCAACACAACTATTCACTACATACATAACAATCCTGAAACTTGGTAGGTCTCCTCCTCTCCTGCTAATGGCGCTGGCGTACTGGGATGTCTTCAGAGTCCTTCTTTGGCGCGGCAACCTCAGTCACATTCTTAGATCAGTCCCTCACTCCTGTCACGTCCAATTCCGCTAAGAGGGAACGGTGTTTCTTTTTCCGGTCCATGGTAGGGGTTTCCTGGATCGGTACGGCCCCGAGTTCTTCTAGGATCTCCGGGCTGGTTCTCGTCAGTGATAGGTGCCTGCTCCTCAGTCTTCCCAGGTGTACTGCTCTGGCCCATGATACTGCCACAGACCATTGACGTGGACTACCTTCGGCTGAGCCTTACTTCCTTCCCTGTTCCGGTAAGTCACATCTTAAATGCATTCCACTACAGTGTATGGTCTTTCCCATGGACTCTGCAACTTCGGTGACTGATCCTTCTTCCGCCGAGGGTTATACAGCCAGACCTTATCATTGTTCTTAAAGCAGACCTGACTTGCTTTGACTTCTTGGTTGCGCTTCATCACTCCACCCGAGAACTCCAGAGCTCCTTGAACATGATGGTGGACCTCCGCCAACCTTTCTGGGAGGCTTTTGACGTAACTGGTGGTTTCTTCAGGAAGTTCTTCATCAGGAGGTCTTCCTGTCAGCAGGTCCACTGGCAGCCGTAGTTCGTGAACCAACACCAGTTTTGCCGGTGAGTATCCAGTTGACTCGTGGGAAGCCGACCGTTACGCCATCAACAGAGCAGACAGTTTCTGGTCCCATTCTGTCTGCCCCTCAACACAGTACTTGGCCAGTTCTTATCCCAAGGTCCAACTAATTTTTTCTACCATTCCGTCTGACTGTGGCCGAAGTGGAGTGGTCCAAGTCTTTCTTATGTCCAACAGTTTACAGCACTCGCTGAACACTGCTGACTCAAAATTTCTGCCCTGGTCAGAGTGCAACTCGTGGGGTACACCAAACCGGCAGAATAGCTGGTCCACTAGCACCCTGGCAACAGTCGTGATTTCCTGATTTGGAATGGCATATGCTTCTGGCCACTTAGTGAAGTAATCCATGGCCACATCGATGTAGCTATTCCCATCTGCAGTGAGTGGCAAAGGTCCCGCAATATCCACTGCAACCCTCTCTATTGGTGCACCTGCATGGCACAACTGCAGTTGGATCCACGTGTGATCTTTGGTCCCTTTTTGGCGCAGCAGACTTCGCATGAACGGCACCATTCTTCCACATCCTTACGCATGCCAACCCAGTAATACCTTTGCTGCAGGAGACTCAGGGTCTCCTTCAATCCCAGATATCCGCTGGTTGGATTGTTGTGCATCTCTCCCAGGATCTCTGACCACATCTTCTGGGGAAGTATTGTCGCCAGTACCTGTTGAGGCCATACACATTGGCGCTGCAGCTGACCATCGCTCTCACCTTCGGCCCGGACACTGCTTGCAGTGGCTAGGTTGTATTTTGTCAATAGTGGGGCTCTGGTGTTGCAACACATTCAAGAAAATTTGTACATAGGTAACACATCAATTTATATAATAGAATCTCCCACAACTTACCAAAATAACTGATGATTGGAATAGAAAATAATCAGAACACCTAGTTAACAAAATCATAATACTAAATTATGCCTAGGCATAACACTACTAAAATGTTGTATGTTTTCTACAAAACCCGAAACCAAAGCTGCACTTAAACACGGAGAATAGTAATACTGTGTGCCATTTAGCCCTCCAATGCAAGATATTTTATAACAATATGTATATGGTAATATTGGTGAATCTTGTGATTTATCTGTTGTTGAAATATAAATAATTGTCAGTGACTTTCCAAAGACACACGAACACTTCCAGCGACCTCTTCATACAAACGAACACTTTCAGCGACCTCTCCATACAAACGAACACTTCCAGTGACCTCTCCATACAAACGAACACTTTCAGCGACCTCTCCATACAAACGAACACTTCCAGCGACCTCTCCATACAAACGAACACTTTCAGCGACCTCTCCATACAAACGAACACTTCCAGCGACCTCTCCATACAAACGAACACTTTCAACGACCTTTCCATACAAACGAACACTTTCAGCGACCTCTCCATACAAACGAACACTTTCAACGACCTCTCCATACAAACGAACACTTTCAGCGACCTCTCCATACAAACGAACACTTTCAGCGACCTCTCCATACAAACGAACACTTTCAACGACCCCTCCATACAAACGAACACTTCCAGCGACCTTTCCATACAAACGAACACTTTCAACGACCTCTCCATACAAACGAACACTTCCAGCGACCTTTCCATACAAACGAACACTTTCAACGACCTCTCCATACAAAAGAGCATTTCCAGCGCCCTTTTCATACACACACGGACACTTCCAGCGGATGTTGCAATAAAAAAAATGGTGCCGGATGGACGGGTGGGATGGAATTCCATTATTCATAGGAAGAAACCCGAGGAAAAAAAATGTGGTACTGTATACGAAATTGCAGTTTCTCAATATTTTACTTGCGATTTACTCGAGGTAACGAAGGAGTTAAATGGTTTAGGTGCATAAGACTCGTAAAGTATCACTATTTATTGGTGGGATTTTTATACATTTTATGGCAATGTTAATATCAGATTTTTCTAACGTTATGAGGATTAATGAGAATATTTTTTATCCATGGGTAATTACGGTGTTGAGCCACGTTCTGCTGAGTCCGTCCTCACTATCACTGTGTGGTGTGGCAAGATACGTGAAGTGCTTAACTTAAGGGGCGTGGTCTGCCCACCAGTGTCCTCCCGACCCAAGTCCTGCTCACCCGTGTCCTGCCCACCCGTGTCCTACCCACCCATGTCTTGCCCACCCGTATCTTGCCCACCCGTGTTTTGCCCACCCGTTTCCTGGCCACCCAAGACCTGCCCACTGACGTCCTGCGCAGCTGCAAAACAGGTAGGTACTACCGCCTGGGAAGATATTGGAAGCATAATGTGTTGTCTAATGGTAGACCCTGCTGCCATATGGCATCACGAAAATTGTGACCAAGTCCCAGGTTGCTGATCTGACTTTCTGCCTCATTTACACACAATTGCAGGGTCTCAATTGTTTCTCTTACTATTGACAACACAACATATATATATTGTTTCTCGCTATTGATATTTTATTTTATTTATTTTTATGGTATTTTATTTTATTATTATTATTATTATTATTATTATTATTATTATTATTATTATTATTATTATTATTATTATTATTATTATTATTATTATTATTATTATTATTATTATTATTATTATTATTATTATTATTATTATTATATTTTCGCCCCCAAGGCCTTGATGTGGGTCATTGACCCGTGTCCGGGTGGGTTAATGCCCGTAAAAATAAATAAATAAAATCAAAATATGTCGGCCAGATAAGAGACCCAATACGCTTGTTCTAAGAGTGACGTGGCTCGTAGTTCTTGCTCCCCACTTCTCAGAGAGAGTGGACCCTGCCACACTGACCTGTGTTTGTTTAAAAAAAAAATCCTTATTTTCTTTTAATTCACTATTTGTTTTCAATATTGCTAATAATAGAAATAATTGAATATTAATACATCTAATCTGAAATGTGTGCATTAATGCCAGTATTGTACACACGCCAACAAAAGTACTGTCGCCTCACCTGTACTGCTCTTCATGAACCCAGAGATTCAGAGACTTGTGAGATCTCTGAATCTCTGGGTTCATGAAGAGGCAGGTGAGGCGAGTGTACAGTACATCGGTAGTATTTATTTACCTACCAATATAATACACAGGTACATTTCTGCTCTCAGGGAACAATGGGATAGGGCGGAGAAGAGTGGTAGAGGAAAGTGAGAGATGTGAAACAGTTGAAGAGGAAGGAAGGAATTGGAAGAGTGGATGAAGAATATAGAGGAGGAAAATTGTTGGAGAAGAAGGAAAAGGGACGGAGTGAGAAAGGGGAAGAAATGGAAAAGGAATGAGGGAGAGGCAAGACAGTGGAAGAGGGATAGGGGAAGGAGAAGAGAAAAGAGAAGGGGGAGGGAAAGAGGGAAAGGCGAGATATTGAAAATGGAAGAAAAGAGAAAGGAAAGGGAAGATAGAAGAAAGGAGGGAAGGAGAAAGAAGGAAGACAGAGGGAGGGAGAAAGAAGAAAGAGGGAGGGCGGGAGAGTGGAAGAGAGGGTTTGTACTGTTTGTTAGCAGAGACAGAGCGTAACCCAACCTGTTTAGGTTCTGGAAACTGGCGACATCATAGGCTTGGCTTGTGTGGGAGGAACCCGAGAGCTGACCGACCTGGTGTATTTTGACGATGGTCCTACCCTCCCCCTCACTATCGTCAACACAGATGGCGGACGGATGGGTGGTACATATGCTACCACCCGACACTCCCATTTCATTACCCCCGATTTTGAAAAGCAGTTTTGTCTGCACATTGACGCCAGTGATAATGGAACCGGTGCTGTATTACTGCAAACTGGAGCTGCTGATAACGTACTCCACCCTATGTGTTATTTTTCTTCCAAACCCAAGAAACACTAGAAAAACTATTCAACAATTGAAAATAATTGATTGCACTGATGATTGCTTTAGAGAAGTTTAATGTATATTTAATGTATATTTGTATATTGTTTATCTACTAGTTCTCAGTTATAGTTGATGTACTTTCATTTTCATCTTTCTGTGTATAAAGTGTAAATATGTTTTGATATTTAATATATCATAGCAGTTTATAGAGTATTATGAATATTCCCGTTCCCCATTTATCTTCCCTTGTGTTTTCATGTTGTGGAACATTATAATAACCCCGAGACAAGTATGTCCCATAGCACCCCTGACCCACCCTTATAGCCATTTTTTTTAAGAGGAATAACCCACCCGGACACAGGTCATCGACCCACAACGGGGCCTGGGGGGCGAAAAAAATTAAAGTAAAAAGAAATTAGAAGTAGAAGAGAAAAAGATTACATTAATCTACACCACGAAGATGCCGGAAAGCCAGCTTTTTGAAGTGAGGCAGATTGAAAGAGTATGGAAACACAGAAGAAGGCAGAGAATTCCACAGTTTGGCTGTGTGAGGAAAGAAAGGTGTGCTATAACGGGTTATTCTAGTGTGATCGACATCCACAGAGAAACGGTGGGCACCGCGGGCAAGACGAGTGTTACGAGCTCACGGCCTTGCCGACGGTACACAGAATGCCAAATCCACCGAACTTTGCCCGTTAAAGTCCATGTAAAGGAGAGAGAGAGTGAAGCAACATTGCGGCGAAGAGAAACGGAAGAGAGAATATCAAATAAAGGAGGAGATTTAATAAGACGAAATGTCTTTGATTCCACCTTATCTAACAGTTGGATAGAAGAAGAGCCACCCCAGAATAAGAGCAGTACTCTTAGTTTGGATGAATTAATAAACCTGAAGCAACTGCTCAGGAGTGAAGTAGCTTCGGCATCTATACAGCATTCCCAGCTTTTGGGAGACAGCTTTAGCAATGTTGTGGATGAGTGGCTTCCATGACTTATTTGAGGAAATGGTGAGGCCTAGCATATCTATTTTAGAATTGGCAGAAAGATTGCATCCTGAAGTGTGATTGGTGGGAGATCTTCTATTTTGGAAAGTGTAATTGGTAAATACTGTGTTTTATTACTACTGAATTTAGTCAAGTTTCTACCTTCCCATTCGGAGATATTGCACAGATCCTCATTTATATCTTAAATGATATCAGCTCTAGAAACAGATCTAGTTTGGGAATTAGGGGGAAGGGAAAAATGTGAAGGAGATTGAAGAGTAGAATCATCAGCGTAAGAATGGATAGAATTATTCATAGTTCGAAATAAATCATTGATAAAAAGAAGGGAGAGAGTAGGTGAAAGAACAGAACCCTGTGGGACACCACTATTGATAGAGAAAGAACGAGAGATCGATCCCTCGATATCAAATGCCATTTGAATCTGTTCTCAAGGAAGCTAGAAATTAGAGAACAAAATGGGGGAGAGAAATCATAAAAGGGAAGTTTAGAAAGCAAAGACTTATGCCATACCCTGTCAAATGCCTTGGAGATGTCGTGGGCCACGACGAAAGTTTCCCATAATCCCTAAGAGAGGATGACCAAAGATGGGTGCAGTAGGAGAGCAGATCACCAGTAGATCTCGTCAGGCGAAAGCCATACTGGTGATCCGACAAAAGAGAAAGGCGTTCAAGATGACGGAGAAAATGAAAGTTTAAGATAGTTTAAAAAATCTTAAATAGGGATGAAGATAGAGCAATGGGGAGATAGTTAGAGGGATTAGAATGGTCACCTTTCTTCGAGATGGGCTGAACCAAGGCATGCTTCCAAGACGAAGGAAAAGTTTGGGTTTTGAGGCAAAGGCGAAAGAGGCGAGCGAGCACAGGGGCAAGAACTTCAGCACACTCCCTCAGAACACGAGGGAATATTCCTTCCGGTCCATGTGCCTTACTCACATCCAACCTGGATTAAAACACCAGCAACCCTACGAGTGGAGATTATAGGAAAGTGCATAGGTTCAGTAAGAGGAATAGGAGAAGGAGAGGTAGAGTTGGAATCGTCTAAGGTGAAGTTAGAGGAGAACAAGGTGCCAAAGAGATTGGCTTTATCAGGGGAAGAGTTGGCTATAAAGTTATCAAGTCGGAAAAGAGGAGGAAAAGAGGGAGTGCAGAAGTTATTACAGATGTTTTTCGTTAAGGACCAGAAGGATTTACTAGAAGAAGAGTTATTCAGGACAGCGGTCTTTCTTTTTATAAAATTCCGCTTGGCCCTACGATTCCTTACAACGATTCCTAGGATAGATGAAAGAGGAGTGGGTAACAGGAGAAGAAGATTGTTTCATAACTTGATATGCACTATCTCTCTCCCTACATGCAAGAGAACAGGAGCGATCAAACCACGATTGTAAAGTGAAAGTTCTGGGGTAGAAAATGGGATAAATGCACTCAAACCACCGAGTATAACCCCAGCAATGCTGTCAGCACATACCAAGTCGTCCCGGGTGGAAAAGCAACATTCGTCCCAAGGAAAGTCGGAGAAGAATGCTTGCAAGGATTGCCAGTTTGTCCTCCGATAATGCCATAGTTGACGTTTAGAGGAGGGTGGGGGAGGTGGTAGTGCCCAGTTTGACTTAATAGATATACTGTAAGAATGTGATCAGAAGACCCGTAGGGGGCAAAAATTGAGTATGAATAGTGTGAGGGGTTAGAGGTAAAACAAAGATCAAGAATGTTAGTAACTTGATCGTGTCGATATGGAACACGTGTAGGGTGTTTAATTATTTGTTACAGATCATTAGGTAAGGAAAAGAGAGTGTCTCAGCTCCACCTGGGTCATTCCTTGCAGAGCCAAGCCACTCTCTGTGATGTACATTGAAATTCCCTAGGTAGAGGATCTCGTTGTTGGGGTGTGAGGGATAGCAACGACTCATGGCAAGAAGAGTTCCACATAACCCAATAGGTCCTCTAAAGTGTGTTTCAGGTTCAGGAGTCCACAGACAGAGTACCTAGATCTCCTGTCCCCTCCCTTCCTTCCCTATCCACCCTCCCCCCTCCCCCCTCCCCCCTCCCTCCCTTTTCCTTCCTGGGATGATCATTCACCTGGTCTCTTCCGTCATCGTTCAGTCCCGACACCTGCCCTTACCTACAGTATACTCATAACCAGTTAAAATAGGACTAGATTTTTTATTTTTTATTCGTGACTCCTTTTGATGGTTGATTAGCACAGGGGACGGGGAGTTACGTATGACTATCCACATCACGCTAAACACATTACGGAGTCCACATTATGCAATCCACAATTTGGTACCCATATCCAGGTATGCACTTCACGGTATCCACATCATGCTATTCACACCTCGCTATCCATATTTATGTAACCACATCACACTATCAATATCCAGGTATCCACATCAAGGTACCTACGTACATCGACTTGTTTATCTGATACTTGAAGTTGTTTTCTTTCGACTTGGTCCACATTATTCTGTATTCTGTTTCTATTGTCATGTCTCTCCTCTATCTCCACCTACATCACCAGTCCATAGCAGCAGACGGCGTGACCTATCGGCCAATTAAAACCGCGTTTTCAGGTGTGATGTCACGCTCGCTATTTCCCCTGATGCGGCCCTGTCGGTAGGCTTCTGGAGTACTCTCTCCTCAACAGTCACTCCTCATTCACTCACTCCTTCAACAGCCTGTGTGTATGTGTGTGTGTGTGTGTGTGTGTGTTTGTGTGTGGACTCTTGACTGCCGCAACGCCCGCCTGTGCCAAGTGTCAGCCACATTATGGCGAAGTGAACTTTGCATACTCTTACCTCTCATCTAAGTGACCTTTTCAGCCTTAGGTGCTGTTTTTATACTTTGATGATACCTTCTGTGCTCATATGTGACTTATGTACTCTTGACAGTGGACCGATATCCTTACGACTCCTTTATTAGTGATACCAGACAGAGAATATTACTTTCCTACTTTATGAGCGTCATTATACAGGACCACCACAGTTCTCTTATTCTTGTGTCTATTTTGTCACTATTTACTCCTTTAAATTCTTATGCTTTTGGCTATACTATACCTGGAGTAGGATTGGTGTTTTGTCATGGCCCAGCCTATCCATTTGATGCAATTTGTATATACATCTATTATATATTAGTGTTAAGATTAATTATAATATAATAATTGTTGGTGGATATTTAACTACCTTCTTCATATCCGATATCTAAAGAATTACTGACTATTACTTTTCTGATACTTAAATTCAATGGGAACACACTAAGTTTTTCACGAGAGGAATTTCTAATTAACAAAGTAAACCATAACTGTTGACTAAAAGTTTCTAATACGTGACACTATTGTAAGGATATGTTTGTATATACAGTTTACACATAAAGGCCTACAAACACGTTCTCTTCACGTAAACAAACACACACCTAAAGTACAAACACTCACATACGCTCTGCCTTCCTTGCATCAAAAGAACACCTTATATCTTTTCACACACACAGAACACACACACACACACACGCACACGCACACACACACACACACACACCATCCCATCTATTGTTAAAGTAATAAACAACTCCTGATTTATGTACTGTACAGCCCTGTAAATGTGTTGAACGCATATCATTATGCCTAAATCACATGTAAGTTTGTATATTCTCAGCCACCGGCTGCAACTTTATTAATAAACCGTTTATTATTATTATTTATTATTATTATTACACATACACACACACACAGCCTGGTCAAGTCTGTTTGGCCCTGCCCCCCCTGCACCACCTACCCTTCAATTCCTCGCCAACCTCACTACACCGGGATTTGTCAGCAAAACAATCATATTATCAGTGCAAAGAATGGTTATCAAACAGTGATCCAATAATGTATCCCAAGGGCTAAAACAAGCGTGATTCATAACAAATCACCAGGTAGTAGGTAGTAAGCAGCTACCAAACAAGGAGGTACTACCGCCTGGGAAGGTATTGGAAGTATAATATGTTGTCTAATGGTAGACCCTGCTGCCATATGGCATCACGAAAATTGTGACCAAGTCCCAGGTTGCTGATCTGACTTTCTGCCTCATTTACATACAATTGCAGGGTCTCAATTGTTTCTCTTACTGTTGACAACACAACATACATATATTGTTTCTCACTATTGATCTTTTTCATTTTTGTATTTCTTTATTATTATTATTATCATTATTATTATTATTATTATTATTATCATTATTATTATTATTATTATTATTATTATTATTATTATTATTATTACTATTATTATTATTATTATTATTATTATTGTTATTATTATTATTATTATTATTATTATTATTATTATTATTATTATTATTATTATTATTATTATTATTATTATTATTATTATTATTATTATTATTATTATTATTATTATTATTATTATTATTATTAATTATATTATTATTATTATTATTATTATTATTATTATTATTATTATTATTATTATTATTATTATTATTATTATTATTATTATTATTATTATTATTATTATTATTATTATTATTATTATTATTATTATTATTATTATTATTATTATTATTATTATTATTATTATTATTATTATTATTATTATTATTATTATTATTATTATTATTATTATTATTATTATATTTTTTTTAATTTTGTATTTATTTTACATTTTAATTACTTTGAATTAATTAATTATTATTATTGTAATTATTATTACATTTTCACCCCCCAGGCCCCGATGTGGGTCAGTGAACTGTGCCCGGGTGGGCTAATCCCCGTAAAAAAAAAGAAAAGAAGTGAAGTACTAGACCGTAGGTATCTTGTCGGTGACCCTCAAAGTGCCAGACACAAGGCTGCAGTGGTGTTTATGACCAGACAAATATTAGCAGATGTCTATCAATGTACTACGCCATGGAAATTTTGTCAGTGGCCCCCAAAGTGCCGCCATTGAGTTAAGGGCCACTGTAATAAATAATAATAATAATAATAATAATTAACGGTTTATTGAAAAAGTTCTGCAGCCCGAAGGCTGAAAATATACATTGGACATAAATGACTTATTAAATACATTGGTGGTTTAAAAAAAGCCTTCATTAGAGAAAGGTAAAGGAACATACAGTGAACATTCAGATTAATGTAGGTGTTGAACAGCAAACACGTAGTGTAGTAACTCTCTCCCAGATGGTGTTAGGAGGGACCTCATGTGGTGTAGTAGTTCCCTCAGATGATGTTATGAGGGACCTGACGTGGTGTAGTAATTCCCTCACAAATGGTGTTATGAGGGACCACGTGGTGTAGTAACTACCTCACAGATGATGTTATGAGGGGCCTCACGTGGTGTAGTAATTCCCTCACAGATGGTGTTATGAGGGGTCTCACGTGATGTAGTAACTCCCTCACAGATGGCGTTATGAAGGGCATCACGTGGTGTAGTAATTCCCTCACAGATGGTATTATGAGGGACTTGACGTGGTGTAGTAATTCCCTCACAGATGGTGTTATGAGGGACCTGACGTGGTATAGTAATTCCCTCACAGATGGTGTTATATGAGTGAGGTGTGGTCCCAGTCCTTCCTATCGTAGATGGATTAACACATCGCTGGTTGTTGTTGGGTCTCACGGGCCGTTATCACTGGGTACCTGGGACCTCACTGTGTGAAGGTTAAGTTGGGTACGACTGTTACTGTTGAGTTGTTCTCACTGACTTACGCACTGTTCACCACTGTTCACCTCTGTTTAACACTGGTTCCATTCCTTTCCTAAATGAAATTGTAACTTCTGGCGAGAACTTGTTGATATTCCGGTGGGGAGGAGGGTTCAGGGGAGGGAGTTGGTATGGGCCAACTTAACAGTTGACCTGGCTGCTCCGAGAGGAGCGCCAGGTACGTCTTGACCCTTCGGTGGTCAAGGATGTAACACTTCTGTACGTGCACAACAGATATTAACAGATGTTCACCGGTGAGGTACTCCAGGTGCACCCTGTACAGTTCAAAGCAAGGGAATGGATATCCCAATGGCAGTGTTTATTGTGCTACTAAAATAACTGAACATTTTTCATGCCCATAGTCGTACACAAGGACGTCATAAACAGAAGCTCGTCAGGACCACCACCACCAGCAGAAAACCAGAGAATCCTACTCCTGATAGACCGTACCAATACACTGAAGTTCCCCGAATATGGTACAGTCTCCCCTCTTACTGATTTCCAACATCACTTCCTAAGCCAATAAATTTGATAAACTGGCAATCACAGTCTGGTCAAATGCTGCCAATGTCGTTGCTACACTTGAAAGATATCAACTTTTTCAACACCTTCGTACAAATGAACGTGGTGGGGGCGTTGTTCTCTTCTATCAGGATGAAATACGTCCGTCATGCCTGAATGTTTTAGTCCCAACTGATGTGGAGGCATTATGGGTACGTGTTGTGCCACGTGCCCACCCTCACCACACTACCTCTATCATATACTGTGTGGCATACCAGCCGCCTCGCTCACTCACCACAGTCATTCTTATCATTCACCTCATTACCACCTCAGATCACCTAAGAGTTAGAGTTTGATACCCATGTGCCAAGTTAGTACTAAGTGTGATTATAACGAAATTGGCACCACTGGTATCGAGGAGCAGCTGCTACTATCACAAGCTGTGAACTCCCCTATGCACAGTCAAAACACCCTTGAGCTTATCTTAACTGGCTTAGCGGACCAGTACCAACCACCTCAACCAATGCCTCCTATCGGGTGTAGCACACCTATCAGTGTTCTGGCCTCCAACTCCCACTACCAGCCAAGTGCAGAGACCCTACATCAAGATCTACAGGCCGATTACTGACTTTGTCCTGCGTCCCTTCGGAAAGTGAATATTTCACCATCCCTGGACTGAAGTACTAAGTGTGGTTGACGTGGACACAAAATGTACAAATTACACCAACACCACCACGGAAGATTACCACTACTTCTTCCCCGAGAAGTCTGTCAGATTACACCCAAGTGACTTGCCCTGGATCACACCTCGGATCAAAAGACTTATGCAGCAGAGAGGCAGCAGCTTTTATCTCAATGACCACAACTGATACAGAGTCCTTTGCACCCAAGTCACCCGTGAAATAGGCGCTGAGAAGAAGTCTTACTACCCAACCAAGCTGCAACACCTGAAGCAGACCAACATCAGTCATTGGTATGGTAATTTTAAAGAACTCTGTGGACTAAACAACAAGACACCTCCCCTCCCCTTCCTTAGCCATCTCACTAATGGTGACGCAGACGAACAATCAAACAACCATTTCGCAAGTATATGCCAGAGGCTCCCCCGGCTTGACACAATCAATCTCCTTGATTACCTACCAGCCTCCTCTCCCACTGACTTATTGGAAGAATTTGAAGTATCAAAATGTCTGGACAAACTGAAGTTAAAGCGCTTCACCACCCCCATTGACTTACCTATGAAACTCTACAAGGAGTTCTCCCCGGAACTAGCTAAACCCCTCTGTTCCATCATCAATACTTCCCTCAGTCAAGCAAGATGCCTAGCTGACTGGAAGACCTCATATGTGTCACCAGTGCCCAAGTCAACCAGCCCACAATCCTTAAATTTGCTATGACTCATTGCCATTGTACGGGCGGCTATTTCTCTCTCTTACTCTCTGCCCTTATCTTATACTCTTACTTCTCTTGTCTTAGTTCTTTCAATTGTTCTTTTTACTTACTTCATTGGTTACTGCATAACCTTCGTTCTTTTTGGTAGCATGTCGAGGCACATGGGGATTTTAATTCTGATATCGAGGTGCAACTCCTCGCTTTACTCAACTGCAAATGACTCAGATCCTGTGCTCTCACTGCACATAACCCTACTGGTGTTACATTGCATTACATATACAAGGACCAATTCCTTGTCTTTACTCACATTACATAGTTACATGACAACTTCTTGCAGATTATTTTACTTAACTGCCACTCCAAGTGGGTACTTCTACTTCACCCACATCTTCTAGAGGTACATTTCATTACAGTTACCAGGCTTTACTCATAGTCCCAAGTGGACAACTTTACTTCTCACACATTACTAGGTACTTTCCATTCCAGTATAGTTACAAGACAAATTTACTTATGATACTTCACAGACTGTTGGTAGTGCATAGGAGATGCACTCACCCACAACACGTTAATAATGATACCAACAAATACATGGGTCCACTACCCAACATGGGATAATTATTGCCAAACACATACAACAACACTGTGGACCTATAACTTCCAAGGCATGTCCCAGGGTATAACACTGGCGCCTGTAACACTGACGATCGCTGTTGTGGTCGGGAAGCCAGACACATGGCGAGTCTGGTGTCTGAGGACCACGAGGCGGACCTGCCGTCTCAATCATGTGGAATCACCGACATCAATGCATATATTGATCCCTGCTGGTTATCTACTGGCTCCGGGGCTATCGTTGAATGTTCAAATAAGCCCACCCTGGATCTGCAGAGCAAGGTTGGAGAGGACGTCACGGGGGAAAGCATGGACAACACAATCACAACAAATCATCTGTCTCGCAACGTCAGACGACATTTACTTTATATTACTTCTTACAAAGTGGTGAATGACAATTCCACTGTTAAAGCATGAACACTGATGAACACTGATATTCACTACAATTGACTGAATCAAACTGAATGGCTAGGGAACACGGCTACATACCTGCAGGGGAAGGTTGGAGAGGACGTCACGGGACGTCTTTCCTTCCCGCTCGTGGTTATATACCCCTGAGTTACCAGACGTGGCTATCTCATGCAATGACAGAAATCACAAACAAACCAACTGTTACTCATTCAAGGATGACCCTCAGTTGACAAAGGTCTGGCGAATTACTTGAGTTGATTTACATAGTCTAATCCAAGATTGAGCTTGCCAGTAGAAAGTGGAATAACAAAGTATTGACAACTGTCTTCACAAGGCAGGAATTACTAGGAGGGATCATGAGTATAAGCGTCGATGGGGAAAAACGCTTCTTCTCCTAGGGATAGCTAACTAGCTACCCATTCATGTTTTGCAGTCCTGGAGTGTAATACGAATCATTAGAGTTAAAACAGACTAGCAGTCAACGTGACCATGACACCATCACCCCAATACCCAGCTTAATCTGTGAAAGTTTCGTGTTTGCAGGCGCCATAAATCCTCAACAATTTGACAATATGAAAACTTCATCCACCACTCACTGTCTTGTTAGCTTTCTCGACTACATATATCGCCATCTAGAAAAACGAAACGCGTCTATGGCTGTGACAGCCATAGACGTGTTTCATTTACTTCACCACGGCATTTGATTATATCAATCACAATTCAATAATCAACAAAGCTATCGACCTCGGGTTTCAGAGAAGTCTTATACCATGACATTATAGACTTCCTTAGTGACCGACGCTAAGCCGTATGCTTCCGAGGGACTGTCTCCGCCTTTCAGTCACTCACCTGTGGCGTCCCCTAAAGCACAAACATGGGACCGCTCTGCTTCCTCAGGCTTATCCATGATGCCCGAAGAGAAACTTCCGCTCTTTGGAAATATGTTCGACGACTCTACCATTGGGATCAGTGTGAACAACGAACAAATCGTCTCCCGACTACAGTCCCCTCCAGAATATATTGGACAGTCTTCAAAATTGGACCACCAACAACCATGTCACCATTAACCATACCAAGACCATACTTATGCACATCAACCTCTCCCCTGACCTTGTCCCACCTCCCTCCATTACTTTGAGCCACAACACACTCCAGGTTGTGGACTCCACCAAGCTCCTCGGCGTCACTATAGATAACAAACTAAATGTGGAAAACACACGTCAGTAAAAATGTAAAATCCTCCAGTTTTCGTCTCCACTTCCTCCGCCGTCTCAAGTCCCTCGGAGTACCCGTGCCCAAGCTCCTTAGTGCTTACTCAACATTCATACTTCCCAAGCTCACCTATGCCTGCCTTACCTGGTCTTCCTCCCCAAATGCCACCCAATGGAAACACCTAGAAAAAGTGCAGATGAGGGCGTGCAAGTTTATTCTCTCCCCTTCCTACTCGATATATCAAGAAGCGCTCAACACACTAACCCTCTCGGCTCTCTCTCATCATCATTATGACCTCATGTGCAAATTTGGGGAGAAGCTTCTGCACTATCCTCGACACCGCCTCTTGCTTCCATCCGAGATCCGTCGTCCGCGAATTGCTGTTCAACACCACAACCGCATCCAGCCCATAGGAGCATGTACTGATTGCTATAAGAACAGCCCAATCCCAACCGTTGTAAAAATTATCAATAAATCATGTCAACCAGTGTGTTCACTCACAGCCAATTTTTTTTTGTACTGTTACCAAGTTGGAATACCCTATAGAATGACATCCTCCCCACTTTGTTACTATATATCATATTTGCATCGTTTATGTTATTTGTATATTATTTTCGAATCAAGTCATCCATTCCCCATTTATATAACTGTATATTTTCAACCGTTTGGCTGCCATGCTCTTTCAACAAACCGTTAATTATTATCATTATTAATATTATTATTATTATTATTATTACACACACACACACACTACTACTACTACTACTACTACTACTACTACTACTACTTTGCTGCCACTCGGATTCGAGTATGACGATCATCCAGCTATGAGACAATGATCTGAGATATTAAGGATGTCACCTTCATTGGTGAATTTTAAGGTGACTAAAGAGGGCGATACGTGACCAGCAGGGTCGTTCATAGATGTTGCGCATGTGGATGGCTACATCTAGTGCGGGAAGGGCGGCGGCAGCGTCTTTCCGGCGCTGGCGCTTGTCTGCCTCAGTTTGCAGTTGGGCTAATTTCAAAGTTTTTGACACCTTCTTGTGTGGTGCTCTTCCCACTTGAAGGGGTCGATTTGGCACTTTTCAGGTTTGTGTTAAGACTATCCTTATATCTTTTCAATTGCCCACCAGCATTACGTTTACTTTTCGTCAGCGAGAATACTGACATTTGTTTTCTTGTTTTCTCAGCGAACTCGGCAGATGTAACATAGACTACGTTGGTTAAAGTTTTCAAGTGTCTTGATGTGCCTCCTATGTGCGACTTATGTCTCACTGCCACATTGCAGGGTGGGGAGAACCACTGCTCGGTATACGCACAGCTTTATTGATAATTTCAGCTTCCTACAGCTGAAGACACGGTTATGGAGTCTTACAAAGGCTTGAGATGCACATCTGATCAGGTGTTGAATCTCTTCATCGATGTCCGCGGTGGTGGACAGGTGGGAGCCGAGATACTGAAAGTGCATGACATTAAAGAGGGTAGTACCGTTAAGCTAGAGGGATGGTGGAGGTGTGCTGAAGCAGGGGCAGGCTGAAAGAGAATCTGAGTCTTACGTACATTCACCTCAAGGCCGAAATGTGAATACGCATCTGCGTAGGTGTTCAGGATCTCTTGTAGGTCGCGTTCAGTGTGAATGACAAGGGTGAGGTCGTCTGCATACTGAAGTTTAATTAAGGAAGTTACCGACATCCGTGTTCCTGCCTGGAGTCGTCTTGTGTTGAAAAGATCCTTCATCGAGTACTGGTTGTGTACCTCGCCAACTAAATTGGCACTGGCACGAGTAAGGAATGCAGCCAAGAAAGTGGAAAAGAGAATTCGTGCCAGTACACATAATTGTTTTACCCCTGTTTCGATGGGGAAGAACTCAGACTGGGTGCCATTTTGCAGGGCACTGCCGTTATTGCCATCGTGGAGTTTCCTCACAATGGCGATGAATTTTGGTGGACAGCCAAAACGGCTGAGGGTCCACCAGAGTGCTTCCCTGTTGACTGAGTAGAAGGCCTTGCTTAGATCGATGAAGGCCATGTACAGGTCACGAATCTGTTGTGTGCACTTTTCCTGTATCTGGCGGGCACCAAAGATCATGTCAGTCGTGCCACGTGAAGTTCTAAAGCCACATTGAGATTCTGGGAGGAAGTTTGACGCTTCAGGAAGAAGTCTGTTTAGGAGGACTCGGGTGTTAATCTTGCAAGCTACGGACAGCAGCAAGATCCCGCGGTAGTTGCCACAGTCTGACCTGTCTCCCTTGTTTTGATAAATATTGATGATCGAGGCTAAGAGTGTGGGTGATTTCCTCCTTCTCCCATATATTCTCCAGGAGAGAGTGGAGACGGCTTGTAAGCAGGAGGACTTCTGCTTTATACTCCTCCGTTGGGATTCCATCAGGCTGTGAGGCTTTGTTATTTTTCATCTGCTTGATGACAGTAGCTACCTCATCATGGGTGCTATGGGACCTGCTGGGTAGTCAGGACATCCACATCGGTGTTTTGGTTGAGCAGTGAATGGTAGTGTTTATTCCTGCCCTGACGGATGGCTTCTTTGTACTTAATTAGGGAATTATCCTCGGATGAGCCGAGGAAGGCTGCGCCATGAATAGTTGGGACATTGAGAAGTGAGAAATTCACGTCTATTATGTTGATCCGCAAATTTTTGCATTTCACACGCTTTATTTTTCCACCATTCTTTCTTTAGATAATGAAGTTTGCTCAGGGCCATGACTTTTTTGTTTTCTTGGAGAAGTTTTCAGCTTTGATAAGAGACTGAGGATTGTTCTGTCAGTAAGTGAAAGCAGCACGTTTACCATTGACGAGTACATTGATTTCCGGGTTATTTTCAACAAACCAATCCTAGTGTATTGTTTCTCTCTGGCCGAGGGTCTCGCTGCAGGTTTTTGTGATGACAGTGTCGAGGATGCTCCATTCGTCACTCGGATTTAGGTTGTTTGCTGTATGGTTGTTTATCAGCCCAGCGTCAAGCTGCTATCTGAAAGTTGGACCACACAAACACACACACACACACACACACACACACACACACACACACACACACACACACACACACACACACACAAAACACTAAACCAGCCACACACAGCGTAAGCTTCAACAATAAAGACAAATAAGGTGATTAAACGTGAAATGCAACGTAAATAATACTCGAATTGTTTGTATAAGTACAAACAAATTGATCATCAAACTAATTACCCCAGATTATCCCTGATTAAATGTGTTTGTTAATTAATTCCCATCGATTGATTAGTTATATTGTTCCCTATCGCAACTATGATTAATTATAACCTAAAATTCGTATTAAAGAAGTTAATCGATGGTTAGGTTACGTTAGGTTAGCGTTAGGTTAGGTTAGCGTTAGGTTAGGTGAGCGTTAGGATAGGTTAGCGTTAGGTTAGGTTAGCGTTAGGTTAGCGTTAGGTTAGGTGAGGTTAGGTGAGGTTAGGTGAGGTAAGGTTAGGTTAGGTTAGGTTAGGTTAGGTTAGGTTAGGTTAGGTTAGGTTAGGTTAGGTTAGGTTAGCGTTAGGATAGGTTAGCGTTAGGTTAGGTTAGCGTTAGGATAGGTTAGCGTCAGGTTAGGTGAGGTTAGGTGAGGTTAGGTTAGGTTAGGTTAGGTTAGCGTTAGGATAGGTTAGCGTTAGGTTAGGTTACCGTTAGGTTAGGTGAGGTAAGCATTAGGTTAGGTTAGGTTAGGTTAGGTTAGGTTAGGTTAGCGTGAGATAGATCGAGAGAGAGAGTACAGTACCTGTATAAAACTCCACACCATCCAACAGAAAGCTTTGAAAGCGTCCAGAACGAACATTAGCATACTAGTGGTCGTATTCGTCTTCAGTATTATATTAAAAGAAAGACAAAAGAACAAACACCACCATATACCAGACCACAATAAGATAGCATTGAGTCCCGTCTTATGATCCCTCCTTTGGCCACATTACTGGTTTACTAAGCTTTCTATTCTTGTTTTTTGTTATTCGTGCATTCGTATTTCTTCTTCTTCTTCTTCTTCTTCTTCTTTTTCTTCTTCTTCTTCTTCATCTTCTTCTTCTTCTTCTTCTTCTTCTTCTCCTCCTCCTCCTCCTCCTCCTCCTCCTCCCTCTCCTCCTTTTCCTTCTCCTTCTCCTTCTCCTCCTTACTCTTACTCTTGCTCCTTCTTTTCTTCTTACTCTTACTGTATCTCTTCTTCTTACTCTTACTCCTCTTCCTCTTACTCCTACTCCTTCTCTTACTCTTACTTCTTCTCTTCTTCCTACTCTTACTCCTTCTCTTACTCTTACTCCTTCTCCTCCTCTTACACCTTTTCTTCCTCTTACTCCTTCTCTTCTTCTTACTCCTACTCCTTCTCTTCCTCTTACTCCTTCTCTTACTCTTACTCCTTCTCCTCCTCTTACACCTTTTCTTCCTCTTACTCCTTCTCTTCTTCTTACTCCTACTCCTTCTCTTCCTCTTACTCCTTCTTCTTACTCTTACTCCTTCTCTTACTCTTGCTCCTTCTCTTACTCTTACTCCTTCTATTACTCTTACTCCTTCTCTTACTCCTACTCCTTCTCTTACTCTTACTCCTTCTCTTACTCTTACTCCTTCTCTTACTCTTACTCCTTCTCTTACTCTTACTCCTTCTCTTACTTTTACTCCTTCTATTACTCTTACTCCTTCTCTTACTCCTACTCCTTCTCTTACTCTTACTCCTTATCTTACTCTTACTCCTTCTATTACTCTTACTCCTTCTCTTACTCTTACTCCTTATCTTACTCTTACTCCTTCTCTTACTCTTACTCCTTCTCTTACCCTTACTCCTTCTCTTCCTCTTACTCCTTCTCTTCCTCTTACTCCTTCTCTTCCTCTTACTCCTTCTGTTCCTCTTACTCCTTCTCTTACTCTTACTCCTTCTCTTACTCTTACTCCTTCTCTTACTCTTACTCCTTCTGTTCCTCTTACTCCTTCTCTTACTCATACTCCTTCTCCTACTCTTACTCCTTCTCTTACTCTTACTCTTTCTCTTACTCTTTCTCCTTCTCTTATTCTTACTCCTTCCCTTCCTCCTACTCCTTCTCTTCCTCTTACTCCTTCTCTTACTCTTACTCCTTCTCTTACTCCTTTTCTTCCTCTTACTCCTTCTTTCTCCTTCTCTTACTCCTTCTCTTTCTCTTACTCCTTCTTCTTTCTCCTTCTCTTCCTCTTCCTTCCTTTCTTCTTCTTTGCTTTCTCTTTCACCTTCACTTTTTCTTTCTCTATACATTCCTTTCTTTTCTTCTTCTCTCATTCATCCATATTCTTTCTTTCTTTCTCCTTCTTCATCGACACTGGTCACCAATATCTCCCGCCAATCCCTCATGTTTATAGCTCACAAAAGCCTAATGTTTACAAATATCAGCTGACGTTGTAGGGGTTAAAAAAATAGTCGGGAAATATGTTTTATTGAGCGCGAATTCATCTTCAGGCGATATTATAACTTTTTTTAATTTATGTAAGTTGAAATTATTCTGGCGTTCATGAAGGCGTGGTAGGTGATGGTGGTGGTGGTGATGCTGAAGGCGTGGTTGGTGGTGGTGGTGGTGGTAGTGGTGATGATGAAGGCGTGGCAGGTGGTGGTGGTGATGATGATGAAGGCGTGGTAGGTGGTGGTGGTGGTGGTGGTGGGTGAAGATGAAGGCGTGGTAGGTGGTGGTGGTGATGATGATGAAGGCGTGGTAGATGGTGGTGCTAGTGGTGGTGGTGATGATGAAGGCGTGGTGAGGTTGTGGTGGTGGTGGTGGTGATGATGAAGGCGTGGTAGGTGGTGGTGGTGGTGGTGGTGATGATGAAGGCGTGGTAGGTGGTGGTGGTGGTGGTGGTGGTGGTGGTGGTGATGATGAAGGCGTGGTAGATGGTGGTGGTGATGATGAAGGCGTGGTGGGTGGTAGTGGTGATGATGAAGGCGTGGTAGATGGTAATGGTGTAAGAAGCTTCTGCACCATCCTTGACACCGGCTCCTACTACCACCTGAGATCCCTAGCCCGAGAATTGCTGTTCGACACCACAACTGCATCCAGCCCATACGTGCACGAACTGATCGCTATAAGAACAGCCCAGTCCCACCCATTGTAAAAATTATCAATAACTTGTAATAAACCAGTGTATTCATTCCCAGTAAATACTTCTTGCACTGTCACTATGTTGAAATGCCCTGTAGTTTGAGCTTTTCCCCATCTAGTTATTATGTATCTTATTTATCACTTATGTTATTTGTATATTATTTGTAATTCGAAACCCATTCGCCAATTATGTAACTGTATATTTTCAGCTTTCTGGCTGCCAAGCTCTTTCAATAAACCGTTAAACCGTTAATTATGAAGGCGTGGTAGGTGGTAGTGGTGATGATGAAGGCGTGGTAGGTGGTAGCGGTGATGATGAAGGCGTGGTGGGTGGTAGTGGTGATGATGAAGGCGTGGTAGATGGTGGTGGTGATGATGAAGGCGTGGTAGGTGGTAGTGGTGATAATGAAGGCGTGGTAGGTGGTGGTGATGATGAAGGCGTGGTAGGTTGTAGTGGTGATGATGAAGGCGTGGTAGGTGGTAGTGGTGATGATGAAGGCGTGGTAGGTGGTAGTGGTGATGATGAAGGCGTGGTAGGTGGTAGTGGTGATGATGAAGGCGTGGTAGATGATAGTGGTGATGATGAAGGCGTTGTAAATGGTGGTGGTGGTGATGTAGGCGTGGTAGATGGTGGTGGTGATGTAGGCGTGGTAGATGGTGGTGGTGATGTAGGCGTGGTAGATGGTGGTGGTGATGTAGGTGTGGTAGATGGTGGTGGTGATGTAGGCGTGGTAGTTGGTGGGTGTGGTGGTGTTTGAATGTTAGTCTTACCGCTACTACTGATAATAATAATAATAATAATAATAATAATAATAATAATAATAATAATAATAATAATAATAATAATAATAATAATAATAATAATAATAATAATAATAATAATAAAAACCTGACATTTTATACTCAAAATATGATACTTCTGAATAATGTTAGATTTTCCCTATAAAGTTTCGCAATTAAAACTTTTTATTTGTCATAACAACTCGATGATCTGGTCTACAGGTGAGAGGGAGAGAGACAGACAGACAGACAGAGAGGAACACGCCGTCTGTTAGGTTATATGGTACACTACTGTGAAGTCTTTAGTATACTGTATAGGTCCGTATTCGCAGTCGACATGACCGACGGTGAGTCCGACCATCAGGAACCCGAAGCTCGTGTAAGGATCCCGACTCATCGGCTAGGGCTACCAAGATTTACAAATCTGTAGGATGGCCCACTGTTGCGACAAACCAAGTGTCGAGTACCCCAGTAGTAGTTCCCCCAAACCCAAGAAAATGTAACTACCACTAAACAAAAAATCACACCATATAACCAAACGAACATAAACGTGTTAAGATGATATCTGTGGCATATAAAAAAAAAAATACTATTTTCTGGTGTGTGTCAGGTTTGTTTTGAAGGTTATATTTCACCGGGTGTTGGCCACACTGAGATGATCACCGGTTGGAGGGTGAAATTTTTTTATATTCATCGAGACTGCCATAGGGGGGTACCCCCTCTTGAATGACCAAACAGGGCGGTGCTCCCGATTGGTTGGGTGATGTAACGACTGTGAATACAGCCCATTATTATTATTTCACTGTGAAAACTTGGTTAATGTATCCCAAAAATAGGACAGCGACATGTAAATTTCCGTAATATGAAAGCATTATCTCATACCAGCATGTTACCGTAATATAGAACCATTATTCAATATCTAATGAATTATACTGACAAAAAAAACACAAAATCGACGTGATATATCGATAGATTCGTATTACTGTACACGATATAAAAAAGGGTAATAATTAATAAAAAAAATGTGTACGATTACATACAGAAAACATTTTATTATTTAAGGTAACACGAAAATATATATATATTTCGTTAGAGAATAATTTATTTACATATATTTTGCGATGCAGAGAATAGCTGATGCATAAGTCGTTACCATGGATGGCATTTATTGTTGTATGACAAGTTGTCGCTCTGATGATGTTCATTGATTTAAATTTATTTAGTTTTAGACTCTCTTTGTGTCATTGTATGTATTTCTCTATTGTGCAGTTACAAATTATTATTGGCATACGCAGTGAAGATTTTAGCAAAATATTGTGAGTGCATTTAGGAATTTGAATAAAATTTTGACAAGCGTAGTTTCATAACGAAGAGGAGAACCAGGGAAAACACAAACTTCTTGACTAAGTGGGTTTCGTTAATAACTAACGTTTCGGAAAATCATTTTCCATCACCAGAGCCAAAAAACAGACAAAAAAAAGGAGCATTATAATTTAAAATCAATAAAAATGACGGGAGTCGAGCCTTAGTGTGAAAAACACAACAATTCACAGGAAGCCATATCACAAATGGATGGCTTTACTTTATACTGATACTGTACCACAGGTTGGCAACACACGATCTGTTGCTCTCATCCGGCCTACAAAAATTCTATCCGGCCAGCCACGATCATCAAGATGAAACAGAAGAGTCGTCAGAAATTTATAACATCAAACTGGGAGACTTGCACACCTCAGAGGAGCCTTTGATACCGACTATCTGATCAAGCCATAGGTTACGCACGTTATTCAGTAATGTTATAATGTATTACTACACTTCAATAACTAACTGAGCTAAGTCATTAAGTGCCGATTGCAGATTATTAATTATACCAGTCATCAACAATTAAAATTTATTTTGAATGTTTACTAGTTTAATAAGACTTTACTGCTGACGTGAATGCAGTTTTTGGAACAACTGATGACCATTTACAACTTGTTAAAAAAACTCTCAGTGACAAACGATGACACAGACTTCTACAATGGCCGCCACAGTGGAAGTACAGAGCCCACATTGCCACGCCATTATGAGAGCTCTCAACACTCAAACTCCGACTTTATTATTGTTATAGCGTCAGTCTGTAAATAAATTGTGTGTATTGCATAATTGTATCAGTTTTATTAAATAAAAATACAGAAATATCGGGTCACCTGATGATTAGACACCCAAGCTTATTTCACCTGAAGAGTGACCATTCTCATGCCGTCTGGGAGATTAGGTTAGTCTGGGCTAGGTTAATGTTAGATTAAGTTAGCTTTAAGTTTGCGTTAAATTAGGTAAGGTTAGATTAGCGTTAGTTCAGGGTAGGGTAGAGTAGGGTAGGGTAGGGTGTCTATTATTCAGGTCATATATGTATTAAAATGTATAAGTTATTGTATATTGTTTTTTTCTTATACTGTCGTCACGACAGACTGAGGGAGGCACGACAGTGAGTGAACCTAACAGTAGACGAATCATCAATGAGACAGTGAGAGTATTGTGTGTGTACTATACTAGCCTTGAACATCCTCTCTCTATCCCTTGTAAGTCTACCCAGATCCACGCTTACATGTTCCTAGAAATATTGCCTAAATATCCTCGGTTGATCCTGTCAGGGATGTCTTATTAGGGTGTGTCATACGGAGGCGAATTTTTTTTTTTTGAGTTTGAAAAATCGGCCCATGGTATTAATGATGTAGTTCTATGTGCAGAATCATGTGATATCTTCAGATTTGAAAAGTTTTCATTTTTTGCTAGGTAAATTTTAACTTGAAATCTTATGAAAATTCAGTATTCCCACCCTTTTACCAACACCACTAAATAGCTTATTTAAAGTAAAGTAAATGTATCAGGTTAATTTATTAGGATGAAAATGATCCAGAAGAGTGAAACAAATGATCTTGACACATTTATTAAATTTAATATTCCTTTAGAAAACAAAATCATCAAATACAAAAACCGGTTTTACTACTACGACCCGGTGTTGCTGCACACCATAGAGAACATGTCTTTCTTGCTTCTGTTTCTACTCATCACCTCCCTGCTGACCACCTGAGCTCGGATGTAGCCTTCCCTCCTCTCCTGGCTGTACACGTGACTGCTGGCCTCGCTCACTTGCTGTACACAACGCTCTATACTCTGGGTGTGCGAGGGCAAGGCAGGGACATGCATGGGGTTGTCCAGGAAAGCTCTGACTTGAACATTGGTGAGGCTGCAGGTAAGAGAGGGCTCACTGCCAGGCTGGATGTTATCCAGATCTATGAGATCAGTGAGGGTCTTGGCACCTAGATTGACTTCAGGAGTCTTCCTGACCCTAAAGGAATCGTCACCAACTGATTCGTCATGCCCAGAACCCTCTCATAAGTCTCATATCCAAGATCTTTTTGACTGCCACTTTTCTCTCCTCCTCATCCTTACTGCAGAGCATTGTCTGCAGAACTGCCTCGGGATGAGCATACCAGGAAGATCTCCTCACAGTCTGCTCCACAATCTGAACAACCTTCCTTGGCTGACTCCTCAGGAGCTCAAGCTGGAAGAGAACATGCCTCGGACCTTCGAGAACGATGACTTGACCTGGTGTTGAACCAATTTGGCAAGTAGACACTCACGATGAATTGGACAATAAGTCTCAGGTTGTGAAGCTGGTTCCCTTTCAGTTTATGATGAGCGACCCAAATTCTGCAGAACCTGAGAGCCGTTGTGAGCCACCTAGAATGTGAGACTGGACCTATCTGCAGGTAAGTGCTTCCCCATTGCAGACCTCAGTTTTGATGGCACTGCAAATCATGTAACCATAGTACTGGTCAGTACTCAGGTCGTCAATGACAGTATGTGCAAGCTCAACGAGTGGAGGGCCAACTGTGATTTTTTCAAAGCTCGGATTTATTCCTAACTCAGTGGCAGAGTCCAGCATCTTGCCAAGAGGACCAGACCATGTGTTGTTTGAAAGAGTCTTGCCATCCAGCTCCTGGATCAGATGTCTGAGTGGCAACTCGTTGGTGTGGAGGTCACAAACAATACAGACCAGCTTCCTCCCAATCTTCCGCTCTATCCACTGTATGACCCCCCTTGCCACCCTGTGTTCGTGTTGGTGCTGTCCCCTCCAATGGCCTGCAGGGTCTGGTCTACGTTCCTCTCTCTGAGCCAGTTCACAATGTTATCTGCCACTATCTCAGCTGGTTTCCTGATGTCATCTTTCTCTGGAGTGAAATGCCACAAATCCTTCCCTCCTGGTTCACTGCAGCAGGAGTAGTGTTCCTCCTTCACCATGGCAGGGAACAACTTGTCAGAATCTCCAACTTTCATGAACACTTTAGTGTCATCCCTTCTCCCATCAAAGAATAAACAATTGATTCCATTTTCTCTTATCCCCTTATCAAACTCCTCTTCTAGGTTACTGACAAGTTTCTCCTGAGCTCTCCTTACTTTGTTATGATCTATCTCCAGGTGAACATCATCAGGTGTTATCAAACCACCGTCAATCCAGGCAGCTGTTGCTATCTCTGCAGTTTCTCTGAGACCAGTGTGGTGTCGCATGCTGGCCAGAGCTATGCTCGGGATATCTTTCCTATTTCGAATCTTATGCCTGGAAGGTTTGGGATCATTATTTTCTGGGTTAGGGACAAAGTCACCATTCTCCTGGTCAGCACTCGGATCAGCCATGGGGAAGTCATTAAACTCTGAATCAGCTTGACTCCAATCATCGGCCTTTTTTACTCACCCTGGGCCTTCTCAAGTCTCTTTTCCTCGGCAACTCTTCTCCTCTTCTGTCTCTCTGTGGCAGCCTCCTGTCTCTTGGACTCCGGAATATCTTGGCTAGAAATCATGAGAGCCCCTATACTGCCAGTCTTCTCTCTCTGTGCTTTGACAAATGCCAGTTCGATCACAGGAATCTTCAGTTCACGCTTGCAAATACAGGAGATGTGGGCCTCGGATTTACAGTCACGATCGCATCCAAACTCAGGACAGAGAACAATTGGGCACTTGCAAGTAATTATGTCAAATAACTGGTCCAGTTGCTTGGCAAAGCTGTCCTTAACTGCAAGTTTTCCTC
>NW_024730668.1:15751217-15806217 GCF_018991925.1 Homarus americanus | reverse complement strand
CTCCATCTTGAAATGTTTTTTATGCTTTGTAAGTACTCGACTCACCGTGAAGGATGCAATGGTTGCTACCCTTGATTTTGAGCTCCCGTCTGTAAAAAGAGTTTGTTGTGCAGTAAGCTGTGATTTCAGTTCATGAACTTTCCTCTTTCATAGCTCACTTTTGGGTGGGAAATCATTATCATACTTCTTGTAAAAACTTTTGAAATGTCTTTCAGGATTTTCTTTCTTAGCTAGAGCTGGAGACGCATGGCAGATCAAGCACAGACACTTCAAATTATTTATGGTAAAAAAATAGTCTTCTTCCCATTCATTGTGGAAATGGTAAATTTGGGTATTTTTAGTTCTTGGTCCAGAACTCATTTTTGGTTCAGTTGATGGCCAATAACCTATATTTGGAAAAGATTAAGTCGTACGTGAATACGAGAATTACTTTTTTCCATGACTTTTCCTACATGAATATGAGAATTACTAACGTAACAGCGTAACGTTCTTAATTTTTTTTTTGTATAAGCAATTGTCATCGGCTAGTGTGGACACTTCTGTCTACTCTAGGGTTGCGGCGAGAACTGTCGCTAAGCTAAAAATTCAGTAATTCTTGTAATCACCCAAGACTTTTCCATAACAAGAGGCATCACCTCACACTTCCAAGTATTGCAGATGACTGAAAATCACTGCATGTTGGTGACAAGTGTGTAGGCTCGCTGGGCAAGGTTGCCAAGTATGATTCTCTCTCTCTCTCTTTACTTTTGACAAGACTCCTCAATATCGAGTCGACTTTTTCATTACAAAATTCATTAATACAAGGTTTAACGTGTATTTGTAAACTTATAAAAGCAAATACCTGCTTAGTTTTAGCCTAAAACTAATGACAACTTGCTGATCAGCTTCCTCGCCAGGAACCAGCCAGCACCAGCCCGTATGAACGCAAACACTTCCTATCAGGTTCCGCCACAAACAGCATGGCACAGTCGAAGTTTTTTTATGTATCGCTCTGATGTGTCCATAATGATAATCTATTCCCAGAAAAAAATCTAAACAAATATAATATCCCATGATTATGAGTAAAATTTGAAGAGGATTTTTGTATGGCAGCTTAAGAAGGATGGATCATTAAGTTTAACTTTGCCATGCGATCGACTAGAGAAGATCTTGTGATCGACCAGTCGATCGCGATCGACAGGTTGGCCACCCCTACCTTAGAGTAATGGCATCTGTGAATTCTTGTTTATTTAGGCTAATACCTTTTGTCCTTATCGGTAACGTTGTTAGCCAGTTCGAGGTTCCCACCTCCTGCACTATAGCTACTTTTTTCAAGTTCTCTGGCACTTGCAGCATCAGTTGTTGCAGTTTATCACTTTGGGTGTGTTGTCGTAATGGACCATCGAAATTTTGTTTAATTCGTTGGTATCCACCTCAGTTGCTGCATTTTTAGCTATTATGTGCTCAGCGAGGGCTGCCGTGAGCTTGACTGAGTTCTCATGTTCGGTGGCAGCAAGCTCCTCTGGACTGATCATTACCATTCCTCCCAGCCTCGGCGGTAGTGACCTTTCTCCTGGGGTTAAGTGACGGTGTTTCACTAATGTTGAAATAAATATGACTCTAATGGCTTCTTCGATAGGGTGGAGGAGGGGCCCGATATCAATGATGGTGCACATAGGGTAATTCCAGCGATGCTTGACTCCTTGGGTGAATGCCGCAAATGCCGCATGTAGCTTCGGTTTAGCAATATCAGACAGAACTTGAATTTCCTTAACCCACTCATTTACCTTTCCCGTTACTGACTCAGTCTTGAAATCCTTCGTGCCGATTACCGCACCTAAGTGTCTTTGGCCGTCTTTTGTTATTCTTACCTCACTTCCACCGAACACCTCCATTGCCCGTTCATGGTGTTCTGGCTTCACAATGAGGAAGGACTTGCTGGCATTTGGGTGGTACCCTATTTGTGGACCACGTGATGTTATCAGGTTTCACCACTTTTTGATGTCCTCCACTTTTCCTGCTCTTGTAAGGTCGTCAGCATAAGCCACTTGCTTGACCGCGGTTGTTTTAAATTTTATTGTATGTTGGAGCACGGATAGCCCAAGTGCGAACGATGCCAAGGCGACAAGGTCCACCTGCGTTGTTCCTTCTAATGAGTGTATGGTGGTATTCCCAATTTGAGCCCTGAAGCTTGATATATAGAGGTCTGATGGGTTCTTATATGTGTTTTCAACATACATTGCAAAGCTTGGACACTTCATCTTGATGTTGTGCAGTGTGGCTTTGTGGGTGATTATGCTGGATGCCTTGGAAGCGTCAAACAGGAGAACGGCCTCACATTCACGCTGCTCAAATATCTTTCTCATGGCGTGAATGGCAGCTTCACCCCCAGCCTGCTGGACAGCACAGCACATACTTGCAGGTTTCCTGCAGCTGCCCTGACATCATTATTAATCACCTCCATTATGCATCTTCCAATGATCCGTCTCAGCACATCCCCCACCCCTATAGGCCTACATCCTGGATTTTTATCCAGGGGGATGAGGCGACAGGCCATCAAAGCATGTAGGTGGTGACAACACGAGGTTGCTAGCGTTCTTGCAAGGGCCGCGGTGACACTGCAGAGATTACTTTCTGCATCACCAAACCGGTTAGTGCTGAGGATGACATTCCAACCGTCTGCATCCAGGCCTGAAGTGCCTGCCCCTCCCTGTGTCTTCATTGCTTTTTTCCACACCACCCCTCCTGATATTTTCTCGAGCATGACAGCATTTGGAGGGTTATAGGCACCCGGGAACCTGATGCCTTCCTCTGTATTTGCAGGGAATGTTTTTCCTTCAGTTGCTAAGGTCTCTCTGTCTATTGGCAGCACACCACGGTAAGATTCCTCTGAGAGAAATCTTACCGCCGAACTCTTTTTTTTACACGCATCTTGTTACCAAACTTTCTGTCAACATCCTCCGTCTCCTATGAACTTTAGTCTCTCCTGTAGTGTTCTTGCCTCGTGAAGGAGATCATTAAGGGCCCCTTTCTGCCACATAGTCAATCTTCTCTACATTGCTGCCACATTTTCTTTGTACTTAGTCCTTGCATGTGTCCTCTGGCAGAATAGATGGGGTATTATTGCCAGTATTTGAAAAGCTGATGGTGCCAGGGAGCTATCGTGAGTGTAACTGCATATGAGGCGAGTCATCTGGATCATTTCATTGGTGGCTGCACCGTATTATTGCCAGTATATGGAGAGCTATTGGGGCCAGAGAGCTGTCGTGAGTGTAATTATGTATGAGGCGAGTCATCTTCCTGCTCAATACTTTGGTGACCCCACACTTAAGTGGTTCAAGGAGGTGAGGTGGCTGGTGACCACCGAGCCAGTATATGTACACATTGAGTACAAAGCTGGCTGGGCTTTAACTTTGTTAAGGTGTGACACTGTTCTGGTGATGGCATCCATTTTTTTTACTTACCACATCCGATATGTCGGCAACTGTGAGGTAGTAAAGACTGGCTATGAGACAGTGGGGGATTTGGGCGGCAGGTAGTAGGTGGGTTGCAAACAGGTGAGATGGGGTCGGGAGGTGAGGGGCGGGACGGGGTGGAACGGGGCGGGATGGGAAGGGATGGGACGGGGCGGAATGGGAAGGGATGGGACGGGATAATTAACACACTTGACTAGCTCGAATTACAAGCCACGGCCCTTTATGGCACTTGACGACATCAACACCACTTGCTAGAGTCTAGACAGTTACAGGTTCTGCAATAAATATTAATAATATCCACTCTGTAGGTTTACAGTTGGATGATACAGTGATCACTTCATGTACTATGCATTCACAAGTAATAATTTCTTGATTCAGGCTGGTTGTCCCTATTCAGGCCTTGAATTTTGATGATAAACACTGAGGTTCTACATGCACACCCGCCACCGGCCACTGTTACTACTACTACTACTACCACCACCACCACCACCACCACTGCTACTATACTTTTTTTTTTGTTAAACGTGGCCTCCAGCCTCCCCCAATAGCCACACCTTTGCCGCCGTTTTATTACCTTAATATTAAATATCCTAATAAATAAGTAGCTATCCTAGCTGTGTTGAATTAGTTGAGCCGCAGATCTATGCAGCATTCAGTGACTGTAGCCTCATAGTCAATATTTGCAGCTGTTGTCGGCATTGGGGCCGAAGTTCTCGTTCCCCTGAAGCAGAGCAAAGCCGACCGAAGGAGAGAGAAGGACAGTCGACATCTCATCCAAGCTGTAACATAACTTCTGGGCTGCTGCTTCTGTTCGGAGATCACCTCCGCGAGTCTGGCGTAGAAACATCTTGCACTTGGTCCCATCCCACTTGAGGTTGTGAACACTAGAGGAGTGAAGTTGCCTTGATCAACGTTCTGAATTGTCTCCCCATATGCCCTTATCTCGTCGTTCTCGTTCCTCCTGTGTGCAGCATTGAGAGCTAGGTTTTGGTGACATGCGGCCATGGGATCAAAAATTCTAATGTCGAAGAAGGCTCGCTGTCCCGGCGTCCAAAATCCTCGAGCACTGACGTCAACACGGGCTTCGTTAGATGTGTTTGAAGTCCTATGTTGGAAGATCTCACCGTCCAATGGAAGGAGGGTCGGTTCTACCCTGACATCACAGCAGATTTCCTTCAACATATTTGCTGGGAGATTCCTTATCTCGTCATGCCTCATGCATATGAAGCCCCTTTTCTTGCAAACCATGGCGTGATCGACGTCATAGGAAGAGCCACACACGCATTGGGAGCGCAAACCTTCTACTATCCTGTCGTACCTTAGAGCGTTGGCATACTGTAATTTCTTGTTTATTGAGACTGAAACCATTTGCCCTTACCGGTAACGTAGTCAACCAGTTCGAGGCACCCACCTCCTGCGCTAAAGCTACTTTTTTCTAAAATTCTCTGGTACTTGTAGCAACAGTTGCTGCAATTTATAACTTTGGCCGTGCTATCGTTCTGCCTTAATGGACCTTCGAATCTTGTTTACTTCATTTCCACCTCCCCTGTTGCGTTCTGAGCAATTATGTGGTCGGTGAGGGCTGCCGTGAGCTTAACTGAGTTTTTATGTTCGGTGGCAACAATTTCCTCTGGATTGGTTAGTCCCATTCCTCCCATTCTCGGTGGTAGTGCAAGGAGTGATCTTTCTGCTGGGGTTAAGTGAGGGTGTTTCACTAAGTTAGGAATGAAATTGATGCTGATAGCTTCTTCCAGAGGGTGGAGGAGGGGTCCGATATCAGGGATAGTGCGCATCAGGTAGTTCCAACGATGCTTGACTCCATGGGTGAATGCTGCTAAAGCCGCATGTGGCTCTGTGTTAGCAATCTCAGACAGATCTTGGATTTCCCTAACCCACTCATTCACCTTTCCCGTTACGTACTCGGTTTTGAACTCCGTCGTGCCAATTACTGCGCCTAGGTGTCTTTGGCCATCCTTTGTTATTTTGACCTCACTTCCACCGAACACCTCCATTGCCCGTTCATAATGTTCTGGCTTCACAATGAGGGAGGAGTTGCTGGCGTTTGGGTGGTACCCTATTTGTGGGCCTCATAATTTTACCAAGTCCCACCACTTTTTGATGTCCTCCACTTTTCCTGCTCCTTTAAGGTCATCAGCATACGCCACTTGCTTGGACTCAGTTGTTTCAAATTTTATTGTGTGTTGGAGCACGGATAGGCCTATTGCGTACATTGCCATAGCAACAGGGTCCTCCTACGTTGACTGTATGATGGTATCCCCCCTTACAACCTTGTTGTTTACTATATAAAGGTCTGATGGATTTCTATAGGAGTTTTCAACATACATTGCAAAGTTTGGACACTTGATCTTGATGTTGAGCAGTGCGGCCTAGCGGTTAAGTATGTTGAATGTGTTTGAAGCATCCACAAGGAGAACGGCCTCACAATCGCGTTGCTCAAATATCGTTCTCATGTCGTAAATGGCGGCTTCTCCTCGAGCTTGTTGGCCAACACAAGCTTGCAGGTTCCCTGCTGCTGCCCTGACATCATCCTTTACCACCTCCATTATGCATTTTTCGATCATCCGCCTCAGCATTTCCCCCACTCCTATAGGCCTACATCCTGGATTCTTATCCCGGGGAATGAGGCGGCTGGCCGTCAGAGCATGGAGGTGTTGGCAGCACGAAGATACCAGCTTTCTTGCAAGGACGGCAATGGCAGTGCAGAGATCACTTGCTACGGGGCCAAACTTGTTGGTGCTGAGGATGACTCTCCAACAGTTTGCATCCAGACCTGAAGGGCCGGCACCTCCCTGAGTCTTCAGTGCCTTTTTCCACACCATCCCGCCTGTTATTTTCTCGAACAGGACAGCATTTGGTGGGATATAGGCACCCTGGAACCTGATGCCTCCATCTTCACTTGCAGGGGGATGTTTTTCTTTCAGTTGTTTTAATGTCTCTCTGTTTATTGGCAAGACCCCACCGGCGGATTCCCCTGTGAGATGTGACCGCCAAAGACACTTTTCCCACACGCAATTTGTTTCCAAACTATACTACTACTACTACTAGTATTTTTTATTTTTGTTTAATATGGCCTCCAACCTCCCCTTATAGCCATACCTTCGCCACCATTTTATTACCTTAAAATTAAATATCCTAATAAATAAGTAGCTATCATAGCTGTGTTGAGTTAGTTGAGCCGCAAATCTATGCGACATTCAGTGACTGTTGTCTCATAGTCAATATCTGCAACTGTTGTTGGCTTTGGGGCCGATGCTCTCGTTCCCCTGCGTCAGAGCAAAGTCGACCTATGGAGAGAGAAGGACAGTCGACATCTCATCCAGGCTGTAACATAACTTCTGGGCTGCTGCTTCTGTTCGGATAGCACCTCCGAGAGTCTGATGTAGAAGCATTTTGCACTTGGTCCCATCCCACCAGAGGTTGTGAATACTAGAGGAGTGAAGTTGCCTTGATCAACGTTCTGAATTGTCACCACATATGCCCTTAACTTGTCGTTCTCATTCCTCCTGTGTGCAGCATCGAGAGCTAAGTTACGGTGACATGCGGCCATGGGATAAAAATTCCTGATTTCGAAGAAGGCTCGCTGTCCTCGGGTCTAGAATCCTCGAGCATTGACGTCATCATGGGCTTCGTTGGATGTATTTAAAGTCCCATGTTGGAAATTCTCACCGTCCAATGGACGGAGGGTCGGTTCTACCCTGACATCACGGCAGATTTCCTTCAACATATTTGCTGGGAGATCCCTTACTTCGTTATGCCTCATGCATATGAAGCCCCTTTTCTTGCACACCATGGCGTGATCGACGTCATAGGAAGAGCCACACACGTATTGGGAGCGCAAACCTTCTACTGGCCTACCGTACCTTAGAGCATTGGTATCTGTAAATTCTAGTTTATTGAGACTGAAACTATTTGCCCTTATCGGTAACGTAGTTAACCAGTTCGAGGCGCCCACCTCCTGCGCTATAGCTACTTTTTTCTAAAATTCTTATCACTTTGGTCGTGCTGTCGTTCTGTCGTAATGGACCTTCGAATCTTGTTTACTTCACTGGTATCCACCTCCCCTGTTGCGTTCTGAGCTATTATGTGGTCGGTGAGGGCTGCCGTGAGCTTAACTGAGTTTTGATGTTCGGTGGCAGCAATCTCCTCTGGATTGGTCAATCCCATTCCTCACAGTCTCGGTGGTAGTGCAAGGAGTGATCTTTCTGCTGGGGTTAAGTGAGGGTGTTTCACTAATTTGGGAATGAAATTGATGCTGATAGCTTCTTCCAGAGGGTGGAGGAGGGGTCCGATATCAGGGATAGTGCGCATCAGGAAGTTCCAACGAAGCTTGACTCCATGGGTGAATGCCGCAAAAGTGCATGTGGCTCTGTGTTAGCAATCTTAGACAGAGCTTGGATTTCCCTAACCCACTCATTCACCTTTCCCGTTACGTACTTGGTCTTTAAGTTCGTCTTGCTTATTACTGCGCGTAGGTGTCTTTGGCCATCCTTTGTTATTTTGACCTCACTTCCACCGAACACCGCTATTGCCCGTTCATAATGTTCTGGCTTCACAATGAGGAAGGACTTGCTGGCATTTGAGTGGTACCCTATTTGTGTACCACGTGATGTTACCAGGTCCCACCATTTTTTGATGTCCTCCACTTTTCCTGCTCCTGTAAGGTCATCAGCATACGCCACTTGCTTGACCTCGGTCGCTTAAAATTTTATTGTGTGTTGGAGCACGGATAGGCCTATTGCCTACATTGCCATTGCAACAGGGTCCCCTGCGTTGTTACCTCGGTTGACTGTATGATAGTATCACCTCTTAGAGCCTTGTTGTTTACTATATAGAGGTCTAATGGATTCCTATAGGAGCTTTCAACACACATTGCAAAGTTTGGACACTTGATCTTGATGTTGAGCAGTGCGGACTTGCGGTTAAATATGTTGAATGCGTTTGAAGCGTCTACCTGGAGAACGGTCTCACAATCACGCTGCTGAAGTATCGTTCTCATGGTGTGAATGGCGGCCTCCCCGCCAGCCTGGTGGCCAGCACACACTTGCAGGTTCCCTGCTGCGTTCCTGACTTCATCCTTTACCACCTCCATTATGCATTTTCCGATGATCCGCCTCAGCGCTTCCCCCACCCCTATAGACCTACATCCTGCATTCTTATCCCGGGGAATGAGGCGGCAGGCCGTCAGAGCATGGAGGTGTTGGCAGCACGAGGATGCTAGCTTTCTTGCAAGGACGGCAATAGCAGTGCAGAGATCACTTGCTACGGGGCCAAACTTGTTAGTTCTGAGGATAACTTTCCAACCGTTTGCATACAAACCTGAAGGGCCGGCACCTCCTCGAGTCTTCAGTGCAATTTTCTACATCATCCCTCCTGTTATTTTCTCTAATAGGACAGCGTTTGGTGGGCTATAGTCACCCTGGAACCTTATGCCTTCGTCTTCATTTGCAGGGGAATGTTTTTCTTTCAGTTGTTTTAATGACTCTCTCTTTATTGTCAGAACCCCACCGGAGTATTCCTCTGTGAGAGATCTTACCGCCTAAGACACTTTTTCCACACTCATTTTGTTTCCAAACTTTCTTCCAACGTCATCGTTGGTTTGCTTTCCGTCTCCTATAAATTTTAGTCTCTCCTGCAGTGTTCTTGTTTCACATAGGAGATTATCAAGGGCCCCATTCTGCCACATTTTCAATCTTCTCTTCATTGCTGCCGCATTTTCTTTGTGCTTAGTCTTTGTGTGTGTCGTCTGACAGAATAGATGTGGTATTATTTCTAGTATTTGAAGAGCTAAAGGGGCAAGGAAGAAGTCCTGAGTGTACTCAGTTATGAGACGAATCACCTCCTGAATCATTTCTTTGGTGGCCGCACACTTGGGTGGTTCAAACAGGTTAGCTGGCCACCACCTGACAATTTCTGAGTAAGTTTCTTTAACCCATATGTCCGCATTTTCCATCGACATGCCATTCCACTGTGGTGGCTGTCTCTCATTCACCTCGTGGACATCTGCTACTATTGGAGCAGCGTTTATTAGTACTACATTTTCAGGTTGAGTAGACTCACTGCTATCATTTAGGATAACATCGGGCGGTTGGGTCCCGGCGATATCCACTGTGGCCTCCTGTGTCGTCTCCCTGCCATATGGGTTTCCACAATTGTTTCCCTTTCTGCAAACCACACATGGTCGGTTGTTTCTCGCACATTCACAGCTAGTGCAATTTTGGTTCTGGCTAGCACAGACGCAACAATGTCTGTTACCCGGCATAGTGTTCCGCACCTTCGGCGACAGTTACGTCTGCCTTCGACATCTGCTTTGGTCCCATACAGATGAAGAAACTAGTTCTTATGAGTAAAGGGTAGAAAGGTGACAGGCTGGACTGCTGTGTCCGGGTAGTAGGGGCATACGTGCGCGCGTGGGTGTGTAGGCCACCCCCACTGTGGGCGACAATCTACACATCAGACTGGGAGCAAGAATTGCTACACCTAACACTTGTTTATATATCCTTGGCAGACATAACCACTATTTCTATGGTGGCACTGATGTAATATTAGTTATATATACTCACTTGGTCGACTGACTCTACATGAAGTGACCGTTACATAATTGTGGAGTTTGATACTTGATTGACAATTAATATACAAGTGAAATAAGTGGCAAAACTATGATATATAGTGGCAAGTGGAAAGGGTCATTTAACAAAGAATTTCAACACATTTACAATACAAAAGTTGTTGATAATTTTTACAATAGTTAGAACTAGGCTGTTCTTAGAGCTATCAGTATGTGGTCGTATGAGCTAGATGCGGTTGTAGTGAGGAACAGCAATTTGCGGACTCTGGATCTCGGGTGGGAGCAGGAGACGGTAACGAGGATGGTGCAGAAGTTTCTCCCCAGACTTACTGATGAAGTCTTGGTGATGATCAGAGGGTGCCTCTTAATATGTGGAGTAGGAGGCGGAGAGAATAGTTTTGCACGTCTTCGTCTGTAGTTTTTTTAGAAGTGTGTGTGCTCCTGTGCGCGTGCATTAACCCGTTATATCGTATCATAGTTTATAGAGACCACATTATCTGATAAAAAAAATTCAAATTCTACAGTCAAAACAAATTTGTCTCGTCACATTAAACTTCATAAAACTTTGAAATCAAGACTAAAACAAAGTTATGCAGCTTAAGTTGACTTGGCTAATTTCTATGACATAACTAATGTAATTAACCAGAGATTTTTTTTTGAACGAACTTTGAATGTTAGAGATTTTTCAGAGAATTTTACATACATTCACATTATGGCTTGGCTCTAGCACGCGTTTGGATGAATCTAGTCGTATATTCACAATCTCTTTGTAGTTTTGATGCATTGAAAATAGTAAATTTAAAATCTTCCATTAACAGAGACAAGTTGGAGAGTCATACTGAGTGAGGAATAATGAAAGATATTACCCAAGTCTGTTAACAGGATTAAAGTCGTTCAAATAGAGTTATCATGATGTTCATTCCTGTATAGTAACCAGGAACCTATCTCGACTCGTTCATATACTGCACTTTGTTATAGAGACAGTCGCTCACATACTGTACCTTGTTATGAAGAGATAGTCGTTCACATACTGTACTCCGTTATAGAGACACTTGTTCACCTACTATACTGTGTTATACTACTTTGCTGTCAGTTGGAATCAAGAATGATGATAATCCAGCTATGATACAATGATATGAGTTACTAGGGATGTCACCTTCGTTAGTGAGCTCTGAGGTGACTCGAGAGGCCAACACTGGACGGGCAGGGTCGTCCACATATGTGGCATATGTGGGGGCTACATCTAGTACGGGAGGGGCGAGCGTCTTTCCGGCGCTAGCGCTTGTCTGCCTCGGTATGCAATCTGGCTAACTCGAAAGTATTGACACCTTATCGTGTGGTGCTCCTCCAAGCGTTACGGTGTGAAGTGATCGTCTCCCAGGTGAAGGGGTCGATTTGGCACTTTTTCAGGTTTTGTTTTAAGACTATCCCTATACCTTTTCAGTTGCCCGCCAGCGTTACGTTTACTATTCGTAAGGTGACTGTAAAGTAGCTGCTTTGGCAGTCTACTGTCATCCATGCGGATAACATGGCCAGTCCAGCGTAGCGTAGTAGTTCATGGATAATGATAGCCTCGATGCATCTACAGTACAGTTGTTGTTAGCGAGAATACTGGCACATGTTCGCTTGTCTTTCCAGCGAACTCGGAGGATGGAACGTTGACTAAGTTGGTGAAAGTTTTCAGGTGCCTTGAGGAGCCTCCTGTATGTGACCCATGTCTCGCTTGCCATATAGTAGGGAGGACCACGATGTACGTGCAACGACCATAAGAAATTGTATAGTTTGTTTTTACTTTGATCTGTGATTATGATTGCTTTTGACCGCATAAGGATGACCTTACTGGGTGCGGTTGCCTAGTCAGGTTGGTTCCTTAGGCAGGCGATGTTTAGGGCACCTTTTCTCGCCCCCTCCCCATGTGGGGTGAGCGGAATGGCTCCTCGAAAGGGCTGCTCAGTCACATAGACAGGACCGGATTGCACAGCTACCTTGATCCCAGTGCATGAAAGACCATCTTATCTCTGCCGCCCATTGTGTTATAAAGACACACACGTTCATATACTGTACCACATTATAAAGAGACACTCGTTAATATACTGCACAGCGTTACGAAGACACTCGTTCACATACTGTACCTTGTTATGAAGAGATAGTCGTTCACATACTGTACCACACTATAGACACGCGTTAATGTACTGTATCGCGTTATAGACACTCCTTCACGTACTGTACTGTGTTACAAAGACACTCGTTCACATATTGTACCGCGTTATAAACACTCCTTCACATACTGTACCGCTTTACAGAAACAACTCGTTCACATACTGTATCGTGTTATAAGGAGACAGTCATTCACATACTGCACCGTGTTACAGAAACACTGGTTCACACACTGTACCACATTATAAAGAGACAGTCGTTCTCATACTGTACCACATTATAAAGAGTCAGTCGTTCACTTACTATTTTCCCGCTTCCTGAGACTTCAAAACATGAACATCAAAGTTATCATCTCCCCAAAAATAAGTTAATGCTAATCTAAAATACAGTTTTTTACAAATAAATAAACAAAAATATTAAAACTAAATGACCCAGAAAACTGTAAATTAAGTTGGTAATGTTGGATTTTTTTGTAATCATCAGGGTGGAAAGCAATTTATCAGACATACGAGTTTAAAGCGCTAACTATAAGCTTTTGAAGTGTGCCGAGTATGTTGCTGTTTGTTGCAGTTGAGATAAGATTTACCACAGTCTAATACAGTCCCAGTTTACCACAGTCATCACAGTCATAGACTACCACAGTCATAGTCTACCGCAGTCGTGGTCTACCATAGTTACAGTCTACCACAGTCACAGTCTATCACATTTACGATCTACAAAATTCACAGTCTGCCACAGTCATAGTCTAATACTTTCAGTCTACCACAGTTATAGTCTACTATATTTTCAGTCTAGCACAGCCATAGTCTACTATATTTACAGTCAACCACATTCACAGTCTACCACAGTCATAATCTACTATACTTGCAGTCTACTATATTTACAGTCTAGCAAAGTAACAGTCTACCACTTTTACAGTCTACCTCCGTCGTAGTCTACTATATTTGCAATCTAATAGTCACAATGTACCATATTTATAGTCTACCACAGCCATAGTTTACTATATTTACAGTTTTCCACAGTTACAATCATCACATTTACATTCTACTTACTACTACTACTTTGCTGTCACTCAGAATCGAGTATGACGATCATCCAGCTATGATATAATGATATGAGTCATTAAGGATGTCACCTTCGTTGGTGAGCTCTGAGATGACTCAAGAGGCCGTAACGGGATCGGCAGGGTCGTCCACAGATGTTGCACGTATGAAGGGCAACTTCTAGTGTGTGAGGGGTGGGGGCAGCGTCCTTACTGCGCTGGCGCTAAGCCTGTCTCGGTATGCAGTCGGGCTATAGTGAAAGTATTGACACCTTCTCGTGTGGTGCTCTTTCAAGCGTTACGGTTTGGTGTGATCGTCTCCCAGGTGTGGGGGTCGATTTGGCACTTTTTCAGGTTTTTCTTAAGACTATCCTTATACCTTGTCCGATGTCTACCAGCATTACGTTTACCATTCGTTAGGTGGCTATAAAGCAGCATAGCTTGAGATGCGCGTCTGATCCGAAGTTGAATCTCTTCATCGATGTTCGCGGTTTTTGACAGGTGGGACCCAAGGTTCTGAAAGTGGGTAACATTAGGCAGAGTAATACTATTAATCTAGATGGATGGTGGAAGTGTGGTTGAACCAGGGGCAGGCTGAAGGAGAATCTGAGTCTTACATGCATTCACCTCAAGGTCGAAGTGTGCATCTGCGTAAGTTCTTAGGATCTCCTGTAAGTCGTGTTTAGTGTGAGCAACAAGGGTGAGGTCGTCTGCATACTGAAATTCAGTGATGGAAGCGGCCGACTCCTTTGTCCTGCCCCGAGTCGTCATATGTTGAAAAGCTCTTTCATCTGGTAATTGACATTCACCCCGCCGGATAAATTGGCATGGGCACGAGTAAGGAAGGCAGCCAAGAAAATGGAAAAGAGAGTTGGTACCCGTACACATCCTCATTTTACCTCTGTTTGGATGGGGAAGAACTCAGACTGGGTGCCATTGTGCAGGACACTGTCGTTCACTGCCTCACAATGACAATGAATTTTGGTGGGCAATCAAAACAACTGAGGGTCCGTCAGAGTGCTTCCCTGTTGAACGAATCGAAGGTCTTTGCAAGGTCAATGAAGGCCATGTACACGTCACCCTGCTGTTTTCTGCTTCTTTTTTGTATCTGGTGGGCAGCAAAAAACATGTCAGTGGTACCACGTGATGGGCTAAAGCCATATTGAGATTCTGGGAGGAAGTTTTCCTCTGCAGTAAGAAGTCTGTTCAGCAGGACAGCAGTGAAATCCCGTGGTAGTTGCCACGGTCTGACTGGTTTCCGTTGTTCTTCTAAATATTGACGATCAAGGTGTTGTCATGTGCTTTTAACCCCATAGCATCGTGTGGTATCTGTTTACGCCTCCACTCCACACAAGCTATTAATAACTTGTTATTTTTACTATTACCTTATTGTTGTTTTTAGTTTCTTAGGTTAATTGTATATCTATGTATGTCATTAATATGCATCATTTGTGTTACTCTGTTAAGTCAAACCAAGAGTAGTATTAATTAGTTATAAGACTATTTGGCAACTGTCCTGAGTCACGTGAGCTAAGGCTCTCCTCACTCACATGCTGGGTGGCCAGAGACTCTCTCTCTAGTAACCGTTGGTATAGGCTATAGGCAGGACGTGTCTACACTGACCCAGTACAGACGTGCCTTGTTCAGTCATCTACAATACCCTAGTGGTATCTGGTAATTAGTGGCATGTTAATTTAGGTCTAGGAAGGGATCCTGGTGTTAAGGAATCTCCTATTTGGTAGGAAATAACCAGTTGGTTGTGTTTGCTATATATATATTGTGATGTCTGTGTTTAATATAGTTAATGTTAAGTAGTATTCATTTGATTTAATTCCTTGACGGAATAGTTTCACCCTTCCGGCATCACTCTTATTTTAATATACAATCACTTATTTTCTTAAATTCCATGGTTGCTAGACAGTACTCCTTTAAGAACATAAATTGAATTATTTAATTATCTTCCCATTTGTGACTCACTTACTCCAACTTATTCTTATTTATTCAAGTACATTCAGTTGAGTCGGTTTTTGTGGGGATAATTATTGCCGTGTTCCCTGTTTGTTCCTTTATTTGATGATAACTTGGGGTAGGTTTCACTCCCCAGGTATAAAGGATATTGGGATCACGACAACTGCCATGCTAAATAAACTAAACTTAGATGTGCAAGGGAAAGATAAAACTATAGTTGACATGATTAGTCCTGTGGCTGCTTTCAAGCAGAAACTAAAACTAGTGTCTTCGCAGCTGCAGCAACATCAACTACGAAACTTCAGAAATATGATGTCTGAACTAGAGAACCAAGGAAAAGACTGTGACCAGTTTGACAGTGCTCGATATATTGAACAGGTACAAAACCTTGCCTCATATTTTGACAGACGGTTTCAAGATATAGCAACAATAGAACCTGTTGCAACATATATGTGTTTTCCATTTGGTAAAAATCACAAATGTTAAAGATATTGCATCTAGAATGGCATCAGTATTTAACATGGACATATCTGAAGTCGAAAATGAGCTTCTGAAGCTTAAAAATGATATTCAGATCAAATCCAGAGCAACAGGAGGAAGTTTCTGGAACCTTCTCAGAGAAGAAAAATATCCCAATGTCAGAAAATGTACCATGTACCTCACAGCATTTTTTGGATCAACCTACCTTTGTGAATCAACATTTTCACACATGAAACACATCAAATCCAAATACCGATCAACAATGTCAGATGAACACCTGGATGCTTGCTTGAGGATAGCAGTCACCGCCTACAGTCCTAATTACACAAAGCTGGCAGACAACATGCAGTGCTAACCATCTCATTAGTAAAGTAAGTTTATGATTTTGTCATGTGTAAGGGCAGAAACGATCCTCCGGCTAGTTACCGCTGCTAACCCGCTCGTTTGCTGGTGCAGACGACACTTGGGGTGGTTGGACGGAGGTGATAACGGCAGCAACCCTCTCCGCCGAGGGCAGATTCAACCCAGCCGCCATACCGTCAGTATCTAGCTACCCTGCTGTCCGTCAAATTCTGGCTGTGATCTCATCATAGGTCCTGGACTCGTGGGCTGTGTTCCCAGACCTTCACCTATCAACTGCCAACTCTCTGGTCATCTACCACTACCGCATACCACGACCATCAGTTCATCACATTCCGTCGGTGCCCCGGTGTTCTCCTGCCTTTTCAAGACGTTGCTGAGTGTGGAGTGAATGGACGCTTCCCTGCCCTGAGTGTGCATCACCGTGTTCCAGAACCTTCCCCCAGGGCCACTGCCGTAGGAAATATTTGTTCATTGTTTGATTCCATTAATTGCTGACTCCCCTTTATTGTTCGATTCCATTCAATTGTTGACTCCATTTAATTGTTTGATTCCATTAATTGTTGACTCCCCTTTATTGTTCGATTCTATCGATTGTTGACTCCATTTAATTGTTTGAATCCATTAATTGTTGACTCCCATTATTTGTTTGATTCCTTTAATTGTTGCTTCCATTAATTGTTTGACTCCCGTAATTATTTGATGATTGTTGAGTGGTGTCAGAGTTTTGTTATATTTTTATAGTAAAGAGATGCCAATCTCTAACGGTTGTTTGTTATTCCTCGGAAAACCATGGTCCTTGACTTTCCTTTATTAAGATCCTGATTAGCCTGGTAAGGGATTTCTATCCCTAAGTCCTAGGCCTTTACATCATGTTAACAATATATCGTAACAATTATTAAAAAATATTATTTGTTTACTCTCTCTCTCTCTCTCTCTCTCTCTCTCTCTCTCTCTCTCTCTCTCTCTCTACGAATCTGCGTATTTTATGGCAATGGGTGAATATTAGGCTAGTAGACGCGTCAGGGTAACTGTGGAAAAAGTAGACCACATCACACAAAAGGTTGGCCACCCCTGCTCCAAGTATGGTTGGTCAGTAGAAGGTTTGCCCTCCCAATGCGTGTGTAGCTCATCCTACGACATTGGTGTGCAAGAAGGGGCTTCGTATGCATGAAGTATGACGAAGTAAGGGAACTCACAGCGAATTTATTAAAAGAAACTTGCCACGACATCACGGTGGAACCGAACCTCCTTCCATTGGACGGTGAGAACCTCATTCATAGGACTTCCAATATATGTAACGATGCCCGTGTGGACGTCAGTGCTCGAGGATTCAGGACACGGGGACAGCGAGCCTTCTTTGATGTCAGGCCAAATGTTACTGTAACCTGTCTCCTGAGGTTGCACACAAGAGGAACGAGAACGACAAGACCATCTGGCAGGATGGGACCAAGTGCAAGATGCTTCTACACCAGACTGGCCGAGGTGTTATCTGAGCAGAAGCAGCAGCCCAGAAGCCACGATGCAGCCTGGTTAAGATGTCGGATGTCCTTTTCTCTGCTTAGGTCTGCATTACTTTGCTTCAAACAAGAGTCGCAGATATTGACTATGAGGCAACAGGCACTGAATGCCGCATAGATCTAACTCAACACAGCTAGGGTAACTACTTTTGTGTTAGTATATTTAATTGTAAGGCAATAAAATGGCGGCGAAGGTGTGGCTAGTGGGGGAGGCTGGAGTCCACGTTTAAAAAAATAGTAGTAGTAGTAGTAGTAGTAGTAGTAGTAGTACACACACACACACACACACACACGCGCGCGCGCGCGAGCATACACACCCATATATTCGCATATATACACACACACACATACATATACACCCATATATTCACATATACACACACACACACATAAACACACACACACACATACATACACACCCATATATTCACATACATACACACACACACATACATACACACCCATATAATCTCATACATATACACACACACACACACTTACATACACACCCATATATTCACATATATATACACACACACACATACATATACACCCATATACTCACATATATATACACACACACACATACATACACACCCATATATTCTCATACATACACACACACACACACACACACACATACATACACAACCATATATTCACATATATATATATATACATACACACACACATACATACCCATATATTCACATACATACACACACACACACACATACATACACACCCACATATGCATATACAATTATACACCCATATATTCACATACATACACACACACACATACATACACACCCATATATTCACATACACACACACACACACACACATACGCATAAACACAAAAATATTTAGTCGCTGTAATAAAATACAATACTAAATTACTATTCAGCTTTTACTAAACTACAAAAAAAAATCAACTATTAGCACAAATCTGAATCATAAAATAAAGAAGAGCTCTTTGCGAACTCCACCTTAAGGTTGGGGAGATTATCTTCCTGGGGTAGGGGGGGGGGGTGTAGGTTGTTGGCGGCGAGTCCATTAGGGAAGGTGAGTAAGTCGGTAGGATATCTCGGGAGTTGTAAATATTGACAAATCTAGAATACATGTGAAGATTGGGTTAGGTTAGGTTAGGTTAGGTTTGGTTTGGTTAGGTTAGGCGTCATGTTCACAGGCAGATGTTCAAAGTTCAAGTCTTATTTCAACCTGCAAAATATATCCAGGAAAAATAAACACATTGTCCTCTGTAGTGGAATGAAGCCTAGAAAAAACGAGCTGTGTTGTATTATGGATCTAAGAAAAAAAATTTCTTTTTACTGTATGTGTGACAGCGATCCTTGAAGATATTTCCTTTTGTAGTGTGAACCGAATTAAAACATGGATTTTCGCAAGTGGGATGTGTGTGTGTGTGTGTGTGTGTGTTGCCATGGAAAAACTCCTTCATGTAGTAAAGGAAACAGTATTAAAAAATAAATACAAATATCTTTGAAGCGTTCTTCGCCTTAGAAAATAATCTTTTTTTGTTTGCTATGATCTTTGGGATAAAAGAAAGCGGGGGCTTGAAAAGCAAAATAAAAAAAGTTCCTTTGAGATACGATGGACTGTGGAAATAGTCCATTGCCGTGGGAAGCCTCAGAACACCTCCTTTACGACGTAGTTACCAGAGAAGCCAAGCTGAGCCCTTGATGGATGGTCGTAGGAGACCACCACCACCACCACAGCCATAAGACATCCCTGACAGGATCAACCGAGGAGATTTAGGCAATATTTCTAGGAACATGTTAGGGTGGATCTGGGTAGACTTACAAGGGATAGAGAGAGGATGTTCAATAGGGTGTGTCATAGGAGGGAAGATCAGCTAAAACTAATGGCCCATCACTTTTTTGGTAGATTTTAGTGTATATAAATAGAAAATAATTTCAGTTTCAATATTTTGCAACCTTTTGCTAGGTAGATTTTAGCGTGAAATTTATCGAAAATCTAACGTACAGCTGCATTAGTGCATTACAATTAAATAGTGAACATTGCTTTCTGACTTCATTCTTTAACAACCCAACTAACAATATTTTTTTCTGTTTCAGATTCTGATGCATTTATAAGTTGATAATATTTGCGATGGCTGCTTGTGTCAGGACGAGGAACCAAAAATCCAGCCATCTCAGTCACTATCTTGGGTCTGGGAGAGAGCTCCTGAAGTCGGAGTTGCCTACATTGAGAGATGCTTTGAGATACGGTGTTTTAATCAGGCAAATCAGTGAAAAGAACCAAAGAACTTACACAAACAAAGACATTGGCAGTGATATGACCAAAGCTGTCTTGGCACAGTACACTCTGGCTAACGCTCAGCTCAAGCCTCCAGTCATAACAAGTCAGAAGAAGATTAGTGAGAGACTGCTAGCCAGTTGGGAAAAGGCAAGAGATATCTCTCTTGGGAGAGGAAAACTTGCAGTTAAGGACAGCTTTGCCAAGCAACTGGACCAGTTATTTGACATAATTACTTGCAAGTGCCCAATTGTTCTCTGTCCTGAGTTTGGATGCGATCGTGACTGTAAATCCGAGGCCCACATCTCCTGTATTTGCAAGCGTGAACTGAAGATTCCTGTGATCGAACTGGCATTTGTCAAAGCACAGAGAGAGAAGACTGGCAGTATAGGGGCTCTCATGATTTCTAGCCAAGATATTCCGGAGTCCAAGAGACAGGAGGCTGCCACAGAGAGACAGAAGAGGAGAAGAGTTGCCGAGGAAAAGAGACTTGAGAAGGCCCAGGGTGAGGTAAAAAAGGCCGATGATTGGAGTCAAGCTGATTCAGAGTTTAATGACTTCCCCATGGCTGATCCGAGTGCTGACCAGGAGAATGGTGACTTTGTCCCTAACCCAGAAAATAATGATCCCAAACCTTCCAGGCATAAGATTCGAAATAGAAAGATATCCCGAGCATAGCTCTGGCCAGCATGCGACACCACACTGGTCTCAGAGAAACTGCAGAGATAGCAACAGCTGCCTGGATTGACGGTGGTTTGATAACACCTGATGATGTTCACCTGGTGATAGATCATAACAAAGTAAGGAGAGCTCAGGAGAAACTTGTCAGTAACCTAGAAGAGGAGTTTGATAAGGGGATAAGAGAAAATGGAATCAATTGTTTGTTCTTTGATGGGAGAAGGGATGACACTAAAGTGTTCATGAAAGTTGGAGATTCTGACAAGTTGTTCCCTGCCATGGTGAAGGAGGAACACTACTCCTGCTGCAGTGAACCAGGAGGGAAGTATTTGTGGCATTTCACTCCAGAGAAAGATGACATCAGGAAACCAGCTGAGATAGTGGCAGATAACATTGTGAACTGGCTCAGAGAGAGGAACGTAGACCAGACCCTGCAGGCCATTGGAGGGGACAGCACCAACACGAACACAGGGTGGCAAGGGGGGGTCATACAGTGGATAGAGCGGAAGACTGGGAGGAAGCTGGTCTGTATTGTTTGTGACCTCCACACCAACGAGTTGCCACTCAGACATCTGATCCAGGAGCTGGATGGCAAGACTCTTTCAAACAACACATGGTCTGGTCCTCTTGGCAAGATGCTGGACTCTGCCACTGAGTTAGGAATAAATCCGAGCTTTGAAAAAATCACAGTTGGCCCTCCACTCGTTGAGCTTGCACATACTGTCATTGACGACCTGAGTACTGACCAGTACTATGGTTACATGATTTGCAGTGCCATCAAAACTGGGGTCATGCCTGATAGACTTGCTTACCTGCAGATAGGTCCAGTCTCACATTCTAGGTGGCTCACAACGGCTCTCAGGTTCTGCAGAATTTGGGTCGCTCATCATAAACTGAAAGGGAACCAGCTTCACAACCTGAGACTTATTGTCCAATTCATCGTGAGTGTCTACTTGCCAAATTGGTTCAACACCAAGGTCAAGTCATCGTTCTCCGAAGGTCCGAGGCATGTTCTCTTCCAGCTTGAGCTCCTGAGGAGTCAGCCAAGGAAGGTTGTTCAGATTGTGGAGCAGACTGTGAGGAGATCTTCCTGGTATGCTCATCCCGAGGCAGTTCTGCAGACAATGCTCTGCAGTAAGGATGAGGAGGAGAGAAAAGTGGCAGTCAAAAAGATCTTGGATATGAGACTTATGAGAGGATCTGGGCATGACGAATCAGTTGGTGACGATTCCTTCAAGGTCAGGAAGACTCCTGAAGTCAATCTAGGTGCCAAGACCCTCACTGATCTCATAGATCTGGATAACATCCAGGCTGGCAGTGAGCCCCCTCTTACCTGCAGCCTCACCAATGTTCAAGTCAGAGCTTTCCTGGACAACCCCATGCATGTCCCTGCCTGGCCCTCGCACACCCAGAGTATAGAGCGTTGTGTACAGCAAGTGAGCGAGGCCAGCAGTCACGTGTACAGCCATGAGAGGAGGGAAGGCTACATCCGAGCTCAGGTGGTCAGCAGGGAGGTGATGAGTAGAAACAGAAGCAAGAAAGACATGTTCTCTATGGTGTGCAGCAACACCGGGTCGTAGTAGTAAAACCGGTTTTTGTATTTGATGATTTTGTTTTCTAAAGGAATATTAAATTTAATAAATGTGTCAAGATCATTCGTTTCACTATTCTGGATCATTTTCATCCTAATAAATTAACCTGATACATTTACTTTACCTGTACTTTAAATAAGCTATTTAGTGGTGTTGGTAAAAGGGTGGGTGTACTGAATTTTCATAAGATTTCAAGTTAAAATTTACCTAGCAAAAAATGAAAACTTTTCAAATCTGAAGATATCACATGTTTCTGCACATAGAACTACATCATTAATACCATGGGCCGATTTTTCAAACTCAAAAAAAAAAAATTCGCCTCCGTATGACACCCTAATAAGACATCCCTGACAGGATCAACCGAGGAGATTTAGGCAATATTTCTAGGAACATGTTAGGGTGGATCTGGGTAGACTTACAAGGGATAGAGAGAGGATGTTCAAGGCTAGTATAGTACACACACAATACTCTCACTGTCTCATTGATGATTCGTCTACTGTTAGGTTCACTCACTGTCGTGCCTCCCTCAGTCTGTCGTGACGACAGTATAAGAAAAAAACAATATACAATAACTTATACATTTTAATACATATATGACCTGAATAATAGACACCCTACCCTACCCTACTCTACCCTACCCTGAACTAACGCTAATCTAACCTTACCAAATTTAACGCAAACTTAAAGCTAACTTAATCTAACATTAACCTAGCCCAGACTAACCTAATCTCCCAGACGGCATGAGAATGGTCACTCTTCAGGTGAAATAAGCTTGGGTGTCTAATCATCAGGTGACCCGATATTTCTGTATTTTTATTTAATAAAACTGATACAATTATGCAATACACACAATTTATTTACAGACTGACGCTATAACAATAATAAAGTCGGAGTTTGAGTGTTGAGAGCTCTCATAATGGCGTGGCAATGTGGGCTCTGTACTTCCACTGTGGCGGCCATTGTAGAAGTCTGTGTCATCGTTTGTCACTGAGAGTTTTTTTAAAAAGTTGTAAATGGTCATCAGTTGTTCCAAAAACTGCATTCACGTCAGCAGTAAAGTCTTATTAAACTAGTAAACATTCAAAATAAATTTTAATTGTTGATGACTGGTATAATTAATAATCTGCAATCGGCACTTAATGACTTAGCTCAGTTAGCTATTGAAGTGTAGTAATACATTATAACATTACTGAATAACGTGCGTAACCTATGGCTTGATCAGATAGTCGGTATCAAAGGCTCCTCTGAGGTGTGCAAGTCTCCCAGTTTGATGTTATAAATTTCTGACGACTCTTCTGTTTCATCTTGATGATCGTGGCTGGCCGGATAGAATTTTTGTAGGCCGGATGAGAGCAACAGATCGTGTGTTGCCAACCTGTGGTACAGTATCAGTATAAAGTAAAGCCATCCATTTGTGATATGGCTTCCTGTGAATTGTTGTGTTTTTCACACTAAGGCTCGACTCCCGTCATTTTTATTGATTTTAAATTATAATGCTCCTTTTTTTTTGTCTGTTTTTTGGCTCTGGTGATAGAAAATGATTTTCCGAAACGTTAGTTATTAAAGAAACCCACTTAGTCAAGAAGTTTGTGTTTTCCCTGGTTCTCCTCTTCGTTATGAAACTACGCTTGTCAAAATTTTATTCAAATTCCTAAATGCACTCACAATATTTTGCTAAATTCTTGACTGCGTATGCCAATAATAATTTGTAACTGCACAATAGAGAAATACATACAATGACACAAAGAGATGAACATCATCAGTGCGACAACTTGTCATACAACAATAAATGCCATCCATGGTAACGATATATGCATCAGCTATTCTCTGTATCGCAAAATATATGAAAATATATTATTCTCTAACGAAAAATATACATATTTTCGTGTTACCTTAAATAATAAAATGTTTTCTGTATGTAATCGTACACATTTTTTTTATTAATTATTACCCTTTTTTTATATCGTGTACAGTAATACGAATCTATCGATATATCACGTCGATTTTGTGTTTTTTTTTGTCAGTATAAATCATTAAATATTGAATAATGGTTCTATATTACGGTAACATGCTGGTATGAGATATTGCTTTCATATTACGGTAAAGGACATGTCGCTGGCCTCTTTTTGGGATACACTAACCAAGTTTTCACAGTGAAATAATAATAATGGGCTGTATTCACAGTCGTTACATCACCCAACCAATCGGGAGCACCGCCCTGTTTGGTCATTCAAGAGGGGGTACCCCCCTATGGCAGTCTCGATGAATATAAAAAAATTTCACCCTCCAACCGGTGATCATCTCAGTGTGGCCAACACCCGGTGAAATATAACCTTCAAAACAAACCTGACACACACCAGAAAATAGTATTTTTTTTTTTATATGCCACAGATATCATCTTAACACGTTTATGTTCGTTTGGTTATATGGTGTGATTTTTTGTTTAGTGGTAGTTACATTTTCTTGGGTTTGGGGGAACTACTACTGGGGTACTCGACACCTGGTTTGTCGCAACAGTGGGCCATCCTACAGATTTGTAAATCTTGGTAGCCCTAGCCGATGAGTCGGGATCCTTACACGAGCTTCGGGTTCCTGATGGTCGGACTCACCGTCGGTCATGTCGACTGCGAATACGGACCTATACAGTATACTAAAGACTTCACAGTAGTGTACCATATAACCTAACAGACGGCGTGTTCCTCTCTGTCTGTCTGTCTGTCTCTCTCCCTCTCACCTGTAGACCAGATCATCGAGTTGTTATGACAAATAAAAAGTTTTAATTGCGAAACTTTATAGGGAAAATCTAACATTATTCAGAAGTATCATATTTTGAGTATAAAATGTCAGGTTTTTATTATTATTATTATTATTATTATTATTATTATTATTATTATTATTATTATTATTATTATTATTATTATTATTATTACTATCATTATTATTATTATTATTATTATTATTATTATTATTATTAAAATTATTATTATTATTATTATTATTATTATTATTATTATTATTATTATTATTATTATTATTATTATTACTATTATTACTATTATTATTATTATTATTATTATTATTATTATTATTATTATTATTATTATTATTATTATTATTATTATTATTATTATTATTATTATTATTATTATTATTATTATTATTATTATTATTATTATTATTATTATTATTATTATTATTATTATTATTATTATTATTATTATTATTATTATTATTATTATTATTATTATTATTATTATTATTATTATGAGTAGTAGCGGTAAGACTAATATTCAAACACCACCACACCCACCATCTACCACGCCTACATCACCACCACCATCTACCACGCCTACATCACCACCACCACCATTTACAACGCCTTCATCACCACCACTACCACTCACCATGCCTTCATCATCACCACCATCATCTACCACGCCTACATCACCACCACTACCACCTACCACGCCTTCATCATCACCACTACCACCTACCACGCCTTCATCATCACCACTACCACTTACCACGCCTTCCTCATCACCACTACCACCTACCACGCCTTCATCATCACCATCATCATCTACCACGCCTACATCACCACCACCACCATTTACAACGCCTTCATCATCACCACTACCACCTATCACGCCTTCATCATCACCACCACTATCTACCACGCCTTCATCATCACCACCTACCACCCACCACGCCTTCATCATCACCGCTACCACCTACCACGCCTTCATCATCACCACTACCACCTACCACGCCTTCATAATTAACGGTTTAACGGTTTATTGAAAGAGCTTGGCAGCCAGAAAGCTGAAAATATACAGTTACATAATTGTCGAATGTGTTTCGAATTACAAATAATATACAAATAACATAAGTGATATAAATAAGATACATAATAACTAGATGGGGAAAATCAAACTACAGGGCATTTCAACATAGTGACAGTGCAAGAAGTATTTACTGGGAGTGAATACACTGGTTTATTACAAGTTATTGATAATTTTTACAATGGGTGGGATCATTGTTCTATAGCGATCAGTTCGTGCACGTATGGGCTGGATGCGGTTGTGGTGTCGAACAGCAACTCTCGGGCTAGGGATGTGAGGTGGTAGTAGGAGCCGGTGTCGAGGATGGTGCAGAAGCTTCTTACACCATTACCATCTACCACGCCTTCATCATCACCACTACCACCCACCATGCCTTCATCATCACCACCACCATCTACCACGCCTTCATCATCACCACTTCCACCCACCACGCCTTCATCATCACCACTACCATCTACCACGCCTTCATCATCACCACTACCATCTACCACGCCTTCACCATCACCACTACCACCTACCACGCCTTAAGCATCACTACTACTACCACTTACCACTATTTCAGCATCAACACCACCACCACCACCTACAATGCCTTCATCATCACCACCACCACCTACCACGCCTTCATCATCACCACTACCACCTACCACGCCTTCATCATCACCACTTCCACCTACCACGCCTTCATCATCACCACCACCATCTACCACGCCTTCATCATCACCACCACTACCACACAACGCCTTCATCATCACCACCACCACTCCAGCACGCCTTCATCATCACCACTATCACCAACCACGCCTTCATCATCACCACTCACCACTCACCACGCCTTCATCATCACCACTACCACTACCACGCCTTCATCATTACCACCACCATTCACCGACTTCATCATCACCACTACCACCCACCACGCCTTCATCAGCACCACTACCACCTACCACGCTTGATCATCACCACCATCACCACCACCACTCCACACGCTTCATCATCACCACCACCACCACCACCATGCCTTCTCACCACCACCATCTACCACGCCTTCATCAACACCACTCCACCACCACGCCTTCATCATCACCACTACCACCCAGCACGCCTTCATCATCACCACTACCATCAACCCCGCCTTCATCATCACCACTACACTACCACGCTTCATCATCACCACCACCACCACTACCACCACCACCATCTACCACGCCTTCATCATCACCACCACCACCAACACAACCTACCACGGCTTCAACATCACCACCACCACCCACCATGCCTTCATCATCACCACCACCACCTACCACGACATCATCACCACCACCACCACCACCACCATCTACCACGCCTTCATCATCATCACCATCACCACCTACCACGCCTTCAACATCAACACCACCACCACCACCACCACATACCACGCCTTCATCATCTTCACCACCACCACCACCACCTGAAACGCCTTCATCATCACCACCACTACCACCACCATCCACCACCAACCACGCCTTCAGCATCACCACCACCACCATCATCCACCACGCCTTCATCAACGCCATAATAATTTCAACTTAAATAAATTAAAAAGTTATAATATCGCCTGAAGATGAATTCCGCTCAATAAAAAATATTTCCTGGACTATTTTTAACCCTACAACGTCAGCTGAAATTTGTAAACATTAGGCTTTTGTGAGCTATAAACATGAGGATTGGCGGGAGATATTGGACCAGTGTCGATGAAGAAGAAGAAAGAAAGAAAAGAATATGGATGAATGAGAGAAGAAGAAAAAAAAGGAATGTATAGAGAAAGAAAGGAAGGTGAAAAAGAAAGCAAAGAAGAAGAAAGGAAGGAAGAGGAAGAGAAAGAGAAAGAAGAAGGAGTAGGAGAAAGAGAAGGAGTAAGAGAAGGAGAAAGAAGGAGTAAGAGGAAGAAAATGAGCAAGAGAAGGAGTAAGAGGAAGAGAAAGAGCAAGAGTAAGAGAAGGAGTAAGAGTAAGAGAAGGAGTAAGAGGAAGAGAAAGAGTAAGAGGAAGAGAAGGAGTAAGAGGAAGAGAAGGAGTAGGAGAAGGAGTAAGAGGAAGAGGAGGAGTAAGAGAAAGAGAAGGAGTAAGAGGAAGAGAAGGAGTAGGAGAAGGAGTAAGAATAAGAGAAGGAGTAAGAGTAAGAGAAGGAGAAAGAAGAAGGAGTGGAGGAAGAAAAGGAGTAAGAGAAGGAGTAAGAGTAAGAGAGGGGAGGAGGAAGAGAATAAGTAAGAGAAAGGGAAGGAGTACGAGGAAGTGAAGGAGCAAGAAAGTAAGAGAAGGAGTACGAGTAAGAGAAGGAGTAAGGAGTAAGAGAAGGAGTAAGAGTAAGAGAAGGAGTAAGAGTAAAAATAGGAGTAAGAGTAAGAGAAGGAGTACGAGTAAGAGAAGGAGTAAGAGTAAGAGAAGGAGTAAGAGTAAAAATAGGAGTAAGAGTAAGAGAAAAAGTAAGAGTAAGAGAACGAGTAAGAGGAAGAGAAGGAGTAAGAGGAAGAGAAGGAGTAAGAGGAAGAGAAGGAGCAAGAGTAAGACAAGGAGTAAGAGTAAGAGAAGGAGTAAGAGTAAGAGAAGGAGTAAGAGTAAGAGAAGGAGTAAGAGAAGGAGTAAGAGGAAGAGAAGGAGTAAGAGAAAGAGAAGGAGTAAGAGGAAGAGAAGGAGTAAGAGGAAGAGAAGGAGTAAGAGGAACAGAAGGAGTAAGAGTAAGAGAAGGAGTAGGAGTAAGAGAAGGAGAAAGAGTAAAAGAAGGAGTAAGAGTAAGAGAAAAAGTAAGAGTAAGAGAACGAGTAAGAGGAAGAGAAGGAGTAAGAGTAAGACAAGGAGTAAGAGTAAGAGAAGGAGTAAGAGTAAGAGAAGGAGTAAGAGAAGGAGTAAGAGGAAGAGAAGGAGTAAGAGAAAGAGAAGGAGTAAGAGTAAGAGAAGGAGTAAGAGTAAGAGAAGGAGCAAGAGTAAGAGAAGGAGTAAGAGAAGGAGTAAGAGTAAGAGAAGGAGTAAGAGGAAGAGAAGGAGTAGGAGTAAGAGAAGGAGAAAGAGTAAAAGAAGGAGTAAGAGTAAGAGAACGAGTAAGAGTAGGAGAAGGAGTAAGAGTAAGAGAAGGAGAAAGAGTAAGAGAAGGAGTAAGAGTAAGAGAATGAGTAAGAGTAGGAGAAGGAGTAAGAGTAAGAGAAGGAGTAAGAGTAAGAGAAGGAGTAAGAGTAAAAGAGAAAAAGTAAGAGGAAGAGAAGGAGTAAGAGCAAGACAAGGAGTAGGAGTAAGAAGAAGAGAAGGAGTAAGAGGAAGAGAAGGAGTAAGAGTAAGAGAAGGAGTAAGAGGAAGAGAACGAGTAAGAGTAAGACAAGGAGTAAGAGTAAGGGAAGTTGTAAGAGTAAGAGAAGGAGTAAGAGTAAGAGAAGGAGTAAGAGTAAGGGAAGTTGTAAGAGTAAGAGAAGGAGTAAGAGTAAGAAGAGAAGGAGGTAATAGAAGTAGTAAGAGTAAGAGAAGGAGTAAGAGGAAGATAGGGAGTAAGAGTAAGAGAAGGAGTAAGAGGAAGAGAACGAGTAAGAGTAAGACAAGGAGTAAGAGTAAGGGAAGTTGTAAGAGTAAGAGAAGGAGTAAGAGTAAGAGAAGGAGTAAGAGTAAGGGAAGTTGTAAGAGTAAGAGAAGGAGTAAGAGTAAGAGAAGGAGTAAGAGTAAGAAGAGAAGGAGTAAGAGTAATAGAAGTAGTAAGAGTAAGAGAAGGAGTAAGAGGAAGATAGGGAGTAAGAGTAAGAGAAGGAGTAAGAGTAAGAGAAGGAGTAAGAGTAAGAGAAGGAGTAAGAGTAAGAAGAAGAGAAGGAGTAAGAGTAATAGAAGGAGTAAGAGTTAGGGTAGGAGGGAGGTGAAGAGTAGGAGTAAGAGTAAGAGAAGGAGTAAGAGTGATAGAAGGAGTAGGAGGAAGGGTAGGAGTAAGAGTAGGAGAAGGAGAAAGAGTAGGAGAAGGAGTAAGGGTAAGAGAAGGAGTAAGAGGAACAGAAGGAGTAAGAGTAAGAGAAGGAGTAAGAGTAAGATGGAGTAGGAGTAAAAGAGAAAAAGAAAGAGTAAGAGAAGGAGTAAGAGGAAGAGGAGTAAGAGGAAGAGAAGGAGTAGGAGTAAGACGAAGAGAAGGAGTAAGAGGAGGAGAAGGAGTAAGAGTAAGAGAAGGAGTAAGAGGAAGAGAAGGAGTAAGAGGAGGAGAAGGAGTAAGAGAAAGAGAAGGAGTAAGAGGAAGAGAAGGAGTAAGAGTAAGGGAAGGAGTAAGAGAAAGAAAAGGAGTAAGAGTAAGAGAAGGAGTAAGAGTAAGAAGAAGAGAAGGAGTAAGAGTAATTGTAGGAGTAAGAGTAAGAGAAGGAGTAAGAGGAAGATAAGGAGTAAGAGTAAGAGAAGGAGTAAGAGTAAGAGAAGTAGTAAGAGTAAGAGAAGGAGTGAGAGTAAGAGAAGGAGTAAGAGTAAGAGAAGGAGTAAAAGTATGAAGAGAAGGAGTAAGAGTAATAGAAGGAGTAAGAGTAAGGGAAGGAGTAAGGTGAAGAGAAGGAGTTAGAGTAAGAGAATCAGTAAGAGGAAGAGAAGGAGTAAGAGTAAGAGAAGGATTAAGAGTAAGAGAAGGAGTAGGGGTAAGAGGAAGAGGAGTAAGAGTAAGAAGAAGAGATACAGTAAGAGTAAGAAGAAAAGAAGGAGCAAGAGTAAGAGTAAGGAGGAGAAGGAGAAGGAGAAGGAGGACAGGGAGGAGGAGGAGGAGGAGGAGGAGGAGAAGAAGATGAAGAAGAAGAAGAAGAAGATGAAGAAGAAGAAGAAGAAGAAGAAGAAATACGAATGCACGAATAACAAAAAACAAGAATAGAAAGCTTAGTAAACAGTAAAGGGCCAAAGGAGGACTCATAAGACGGGACTCAATGCTATTTTATTGTGGTCAGGTATATGGTGGTGTTTGTTCTTTTGTCTTTCTTTTAATATAATACTGAAGACGAATACGACCACTAGTATGCTAATGTTCGTTCTGGGCGTTATCAAAGCCTTCTGTTGGATGGTGTGGAGTTTTATACAGGTACTGTACTCTCTCTCTCGATCTATCTCACGCTAACCTAACCTAACCTAACCTAACCTAACCTAACGCTTACCTCACCAAACCTCACCTAACCTAACGCAAACCTATCCTAACGCTAACCTAACCTAACCTAACCTAACCTAACCTAACGCTTACCTCACCTAACCTAACGCAAACCTATCCTAACGCTAACCTTACCTAACCTAACCTAACCTAACCTAACCTAACCTAACCTAACCTAACGCTTACCTCACCTAACCTCACCTAACCTAACGCTAACCTATCCTAACGCTAACTCAACCTAACCTAACCCAATCTAACCTAACCTAACCTAACCTAACGCTTACCCTACCCAACTCACCTAACCTAACGCCAACCAACGCTAATTCCATACCTAACGCTAACCTAACCTAACCTAACCTAACCTAACCGAACCTTACCTCACCTAACCTCACCTAACCTAGCGCTAACCTAACGCTAACCTAACCTAACGCTAACCTATCCTAACGCTAACCTAACCTAACGCTAACCTATCCTATCGCTAACCTAACGTAACCTAACCATCGATTAACTTCTTTAATACGAATTTAGGTTATAATTAATCATAGTTGCGACAGGGAACAATATAATTAATCAATCAATGGGAATTAATTAACAAACACATTTAATCAGGGATAATCTGGGGTAATTAGTTTGATGATCAATTTGTTTGTACTTATACAAACAATTCGAGTATTATTGACGTTGCATTTCACGTTTAATCACCTTATTTGTCTTTATTGTTGAAGCTTAAGCTGTGTGTGGCTGGTTTAGTGTTTTGTGTGTGTGTGTGTGTGTGTGTGTGTGTGTGTGAGTGTGTTTGTGTGTGTGAGTGTGTTTGTGTGTTTGTGTGTGTGTGTGTGTGTGTAATAATAATAATAATAATAATAATTAACGGTTTATTGAAAGAGCTTGGCAGCCAGAAGGCTGAAAATATACAGTTACATATTCGGGGAATGGGTTACGAATTACAAATAATATACAAGTAACATGAGTGACACAAATAAGACATATAATAACTAGATGGGGAAAAGCTCAAACTACAGTTCATTTCAACATAGTGACAGTGCAAGGAGTAGTGTTTACTGGGAGTGAATACACTGATTTATTACAAGTTATTGATAATTTTACAATGGTTGGGACTGGGCTGTTCTATAGCGATCAGTCCGTGCACGTATGGGCTGGATGCGGTTGTGGTGTCGAACAGCAATTCTCGGACTAGGGATCTCAGGTGGTAGTAGGAGCCGGTGTCGGGGATGGTGTGGAAGCTTGCACCAAATTTGCAGATGAGGTCGTGGTGATGGTCAGTGATAGTCGAAAGGGTCAGTGTGTTGAGCGCTTCTGATATATGTGGAGTAGGAAGGAGAATAATCTTGCATGCCCTCTTTTGCACTTTCTAGGTGTTTACGTTGTGTGGCATTTAGGGAGGAAGACCAGGTGGGGAGGCATAGGAGAGCTTGGGAAGTATGAATGTTGTGTAAACACTGAGGAGCTCGTGTGCAGGAACTCCGAGGGACTTGAGTCGGCGTAGGGAGGTGGAGACGGAAACTGGAGGATTGATAACTTCACTGACGTGTGGTTTCCAATTTAGTTTGTTGTCTATGGTGACGCCGAAGAGCTGTGAATCTACAACCTGGAGTGTGTTCGGACCTAGAGTAATGGAAGGAGGTGACAATGTCGGAGGAGAGGTTGATGTGCATAACCATGGTCTTGGTATGGTTGATGGTGACATGGTTGTTGGTGGCCCAGTTTTGGGAGACTGTTCAATAAATCCTGAAGGGCGGTATAGTTGGGAGCAGAATTGTTGACGCTGATCCCAATGGTGGAGTCGTCGACATATTTCCAGCGAGCAGGGTTTCTCTAGGGCATCATTGATGAGCATAAGGAAGCAGAGTGGTCCCATCTTGGTGCCTTGGGGACGCCACAGGTGAGTGACTGAAAGGTGGAGAGCTGCCGGAAGGCGTACAGCTTGGCGTCGGTCACTGAGGAAGTCTGTAAGCGTATAAGACTTCTCCGAAGCCCGAGGTCAATAGCTTTGTTGATGATTATATTGTGGTGACTAGGTCGAACGCTTTAGTGAAATCAATGAAGGCGACAGCTACAGACGTTTTCGTTTCTCGAGATGGCGGTATATGTAATCGAGAAAGCTGACAAGACAGTGAGTGGTGGAGGAAGTTTTCGTTGCCAATTGCTGAGGGTCTACGACTCCTGCAATATCAGCATAAGCCCAGTCGAACACAAACTTTCACAGATTAGGCTGTATTGGGGTGATTGCAATAGGTCGTAGCTGATTTAAGGATTGGGGCTGGTTGACTTGGGCACTGGTGATACATAGGAGGTCTTCCAGTCAGCTGGGCATCTGGCTTGACTGAGAGAAGCATTGATGATGGAGCATAGGTTTAGCAAGCTCGGGGAGAACTCCTTGAAGAGTTTCATTGGTAAGTCTATGGGGTGGTAGAGCGTTTTAATTTTAGTTTGTCCAGGCGTTTTTGCTACTTCAAATCTTCTACTAAGTCAGTGGGAAGGGGCTGGTAGGTACAGGGAGAGTGGTTGTGTCAAGCCGGGGGAGCGTCTGGCATATAGTAGCGAAATGGTTGTTTGTTTGCTCAGCTGCGTCAACATTAGTGAGATGGCTATGAAGGAGAGGGGTGTGTCTTATTGTTTAGTCCACAGAGTTCTTGCTTACCATACCATTGACTGATGTTGGTCTGCTTCAGGTGTTGTAATTTGGTTGGGTAGTGGGACTTCTTTGCAGTGCGTATTTCGCGGATGACTCGGTTGCGAAGGGACCTGTAGCGGATGTGGTCATTGAGATGAAAGGCTCTGTCTCTCTGTTGCATAAGTCTTTTGATCCGAGGTGTGATCCAGGGCAAGTCAGCTGGGTGAGATCTGTTACGAACCCCTCCACCAATTGTCATGATCTACCTACCCAGCACTACGAACCACGCCATCTATTGTCCTGATCTACCTACCCAGCACCACGAGCAACGCCATCTAGGGACGAGACACGAGTATGACTCGTCTTAGTTACCACCGGGTTTCTTCTCCATATCCTGGTGCGTCACTTCCTCCAAGTCTTCTTTGTCAGCTCGAATTCGAGGAGAGAGCACTTCACTCTGGGAAGTGACCACAGGATCACCTATCCTGGAAACCTACGGCACAGTGACTACCTATCGTCTTCTACAATACTCAGCCTTACTCGTCAGCCATCTCAGCTCCTCACTTAAGTATTTGTAATCTTGTATTGCCTCCCACCTCCACCTTGCTTCACGATTGTTTTATGTTTTATTAATATGTATATACTGTTAATGTTTAGGTTAAGTTTGGTTAAGGGTAATTTATAAGCTGAATATTTTGTTGGGATTTATGGTACTTTATTATACACAACGAAAACTCGCATCCTTTGTCTACCCTTTTATAGTCCGATTGTCTTTGTTTTTTTTGTTGTTGCTTGTTGGGATCTGGGTAGACTTTTAACTATATTCTAAATCCCCAACTCGTAACAGATCTGACAGACTTCTCGGGGAAGAAGTGGTGGTGAGCTTCCGTGGTGGTGTTGGTATAATTTATCCATTTGGTTTCCACGTCATCCACGCTAAGTACTTCAGTCCAGGGATGGTGAACTTTCCACTGCCCGAAGAGGCGCACTGCAGAGTCAGTAATCGGCCTGTAGGTCTTGATGTAGGGTCTCTGTACTTGAGTGGGAGTGGCAGCTGGGGACCAGAGCACTGATAAGTGTGTGCTACACCCGATAGGAGGTTGGTTGAGGTGGTTGGTACTGGTCCGCTAAGTCAGTTAAGATAAGGTCAAGGTATTTTGACCGTGTGTGGGAAGGTCACAACTTGTGATAGTGATAGCTGGTCCTGGATATCAGTGGTATCAATTTCATTAAATTCCCCACATAATACTAACTTCGGCACATGGGTACCTAACTCTGAGGTGGTCTGAGGTGGTGATGAGATGATTGATAAGAGTGTCTCTGGTGGGTGAACGAGGCGGATGGTATGCCACACAGATTATGATGGAAGTGCAGTAGGCGGGTGGGCCCGGGAGTACCCATTAATGCACTTATCGTTCCACATCTGCTGGGACTTGAACATCCAGGCGTGACGGGCGTAGGGTCATCTTGACAGAAGAGGGCAACGCCCCTCCACGTCTATGAACGAAGGTGATGAAAGAGTTGATATCCTCAATATGACACATTTCAGGCACAATTTGCCAAGCTCATATGGCAACGACGTCATGGGCGGCTGACCTGACTTTAGTTGCCAGCTCGTCGAACTTGTTAGCTAGGGAAGTGTGTGTGTGTGTGGGTGTGTGTGTGTGTGTGTGTTTGTGTGGTCCAACTTTCAGATAGCAGCTTGACACTGGGCTGATAAACAACCATACAAAACAACCTAAATCAAGTGACGAATGGAGCATCCTCGACACTGTCATCACAAAACCTGCAGCCCGAGACCCTCGGCCCAGGGAGAAGCAATACACCAGGATTGGTTTGTTGAAAATAACCCGGAAATCAATGTACTTCGTCAATGGTAAGCGATGCTGCTTTCACTTGCGACAGAACAATCCGCCAGTCTCTTATCAAAGCTGAAAACTTCCCCAAGAAAATAAAAAAGTGATGGCCCTGAGCAAACTTCATTTCTAAAGAAAGAATGGTGAAAAATAAAGCGTGTGAAATGCAATAATTTCGGATCAGCATAATAGGCGTGAATTTCTCAATTCTCAATGTCCCAACTATTCATGGCGCAGCCTTCTCAGCTCATCCGGATAATTCCCCTAATTAAGTACAAGACATCCGTCAGGGCAGGAATAAACACTACCATTCACTGCTCAGCCAAAACACACCGATGTGGATGTCCTGACTACCCAGCAGGTCCCATAGCACCCATGATGAGGTAACTACTGTCATCAAGCAGATGAAAATAGCAAAGCCTCACAGCCTGATGGAATCCCAGCGAGGAGGTATAGCATGAGGATCACTCCTGTACAAGCCGTCTCCACTCTCTCCTGGAGAATATATGGGAGGAAGGAGGAAATCACACCCACACTCTTAGCCTCGATCATGTAACATCGAAACAAAGGGAGACAAGGTCAGATTGTGGCAACTACCACGCAGGATCTTGCTGCTGTCCGTGGCAGCAAGATTATCACCTGGAGTCCTCCTTAACGGGCTACCTTCCTGAGGTCAAACTTCCTCCCAGAATCTCAATGTGGCTTTAGAGGCTTCCACGTGGCGACTGACATGATCTTTGGTGCCCGCCAGATACAGGAAAAGTGCACACAACAGATTCGTGACCTGTACATGGCCTTCATCGATCTAAGCAAGACCTTCGACTCAGTCAACAGGGAAGCACTCTGGTGGACCCTCCGGCCGTTTTGGCTGGCCACCAAAATTCATCGCCATTGTGAGGAAACTCCACGATGCTTAATAACGGCAGTGTCCTGCAAAATGGCACCCATTCTGAGTTCTTCCCCATCGAAACGGGGGTAAAACAATTATGTGTACCTGGCACGAATTCTCTTTTCCACTTTTCTTGGCTGCTTTCCTTACTCGTGCCAGTGCCAATTTAGTTGGCGAGGTACTGCCAGTACTCGATGAAGGATCTTTTCAACATAAGACGACTCCAGGCAGGAACACGGATGTCGGTATCTTCCATTATTGAACTTCGGTATGCAGGGTGACCTCACCTTGTCATTCACACTGAGCATGACCTACAAAGAGATCCTAAACACCCTCGCCAGATGTGAATTCACATTTCGGCCTTGGGGTAGATATGCGTCAGACTCCAGATTACTCTTTTCAGCCTGCCCCTGCTTCCAGCAACTCCACCATCCCCTAGCTTAACGGTACTACCTCTTTTAATGTCATGCACTTTCAGTATCTCGGCTCACCTGTCCACCGCGGTGTCAATGAAGAGATTCAACACACCTGATCAGATGTGCATCTCAAGCAGTGAGAACACCCCCACCTGCTATGTTGCAGTGAAGACATAGGTCGCACATAGGAGGCACATCAAGACGCGAAAACTTAGCCAACGTAGTCTGTATAGTACATCTGCCGAGTTCGCTGAAAACAAGAAAACAAATGTCAGTATTCTCGCTGACGAAAGTAAAAACGTAACACGCTGGTGGGCAACTGAAAAAAGATATAAGGATAGTCTTAACACAAGAGCAGAAGAACTGCCAAATCGGCCCTTCGTGGGAAGAGCACCACACAAGAAGGGTCAATACTTTAAAATTAGCAACTGGAAACTGGGGCAGACAAGCGCCAGCGCCGGAAAGACAACTGCCGCCGCCCTTCCCGCACTAGATGTAGTCATCCACATGTGCAACATCTGTGAACGACCCTGTTGGTCCCGTATCGCCCGTCACCTTAAAAACTCACCAATGAAGGTGACATCGCCAATATCTCAAGGTCATTGTCTCGCAGCTGGATGATCGTCAGACTCGAATCCAGTGACAGCAAAGTAGTAGTAGTGTGGTAGTATTAGTGGTGTGTGTGTGTGTGTAATAATAATAATGATACTAATATTAATAATGATAATAATTAATGTTTTGTTGAAGAGCATATGGCAACCAAAAGGTTGAAAATATACAGTTATATAAGTATGGGAATGGATGACGATTCGAAAATATACAAATAACATAAACGATGCAAAATATGATATATAGTAATAAAGTGGGGAGGATGTCATTCTATTGCTGGGTGGACTTGAGGTGGCCTCATCTATGACCGACATTCAGTCACTACCACCTGGAGTGTGGGAGGAAGCGTCAGGGGAATGAGTCGCTGCACCAACTCTTCTTGCCTGACACCTGTCCAAAATCCGTGCTTGATCAGGCATCCTCACATTCCCGACTGTGTGCGCCTTGCAGACGTCGATCTCCTCGACAAACTCTTCGAACGTACAAAAAGCCGTCAAAGGATTCATTCTCTGTCTGCTTGCAGCTGGCGGTAGCGGTGGCCTTAAAGCCTCGTTATTCCGACATAACGTGCTCCTGCAAAGGTCGAGAACACGTATCCGTCACTGAAGACGTATAATCGGGAGGCACTTGCAACGTGTGCTCCCACTTCTCTGGGTCTCAGCGACAAACACATCCGCAGTTGGATGAGCTGTTTGTTTGGAGCATGCTGGGTCACCGTCGTGGGTAATCTATCCACCGCCGCCTCCACTCACGAAAAAGCTGAAAAGTGACGTCTGGTGAGAGGCGGGTGGGGGTTGAACAGATGCCTTGAGGAGCTGTTGGGTAGCAAGAGTACCTGGAGGACGCTGGTGTGGTGGAGGAGGGGAGGTACTGGCGCTTTGGTGCGCGATACCTGCAAGTGAGGGAGGGCAGGTTAAGCGCCAGGGTCGTCAATAGTGCATCAAAACGCGCCTTTTTCTTCCTCTCTTTCTTATCTCCTCCGTCTAAAATTCCATCTCTGCGTCTCGTCGGTCGTCCATCCACCTCAGAATTGTTGCCAAAGTCCATCGCTGGAGGTGAGAAGGATGAGGATTTCGCGCCGGTGGAGGGATGGTGGTGGAGTCGTGTCTCCCCATCTTGACGTTGTCCTTCTTACCGCCCATCTTAGTATGCTTGGCGAACTGCGGCTGTTTGGTATATAAAGTGGCGCCTCATCAGCTCGAACCACATGTATATGACGTAAGCAGCGCAGAAATAACGCATAGAGTCCACTGTTCTGTCCGTGAGAGTGCGTGCGTGCGTGCGTGTGTGTGTGTGTGTGTGTCTGAGAGAGGAGATCGTGGTGGCCTTATGCGGGTGGCTGGAGCACTTGGCGGAGGCAGAACGTCAGTGTCTCCCGGATTTCCTACGATAGGGTGTTAATGCGCCTCGTGCTCCGTGGGTACCACAAAACAGGCCAATGCTCAACTCTCAGCTCTAGACACACACTAATACACTGACACTGCCACTGCCACCGTCACTAAAACGCACTGTGACGGCGCAACACTGCACGTCGCGGCCAAAACACAATGCAACACAACACAAAAATTAAACCTTTATCCAACGGCAGACGTAACTGTCTCGGCATTGTTCACGACACTATAAGTCTACAAATCCTACTCACTGCGCCTGAAGTTCCAAGTGTTCCCTGGAAAGAGGCGCGGTGATGGAGTAGAAACACCAGGTAACACTGATCCATTTATTAACGGATAGGAGAAATACAAGTAGTGACTAGTGTGTACCTTGCACGACCCACAGAGTCAGACTGAGACTGCCTTGCCATATGGCAGCCTCGGGGCAATGTTGCCACATAACATGTGCAGTGTTGCCACGTGATTACATATATAAATGCTACTCGGCACAGTAGCTTGCCTTACAAGGTTGCTACTCGGCACAGTAGCTTAGATACATAACCTACAGTCCTCCTTCTGAAGGTTGGCTTTGCTGTCACCTAGTTCGGTGATTTTGAATGTGGCTGGTGGAGGGCTCCATGGTGGTGGAACTACATAATCCCTGTCTCGTAATAATGCTTGGTTGTTCTTGACTAGTGTTTCTGCTTGCAGGTGCCCGATGACCTTGCTTGCCTCGTGTGACCAGGTGGCCCCTCGCACTCTGTGGTCGAGGTGGAGGGGAGGCACTGATTCGCGTTTTGGCAGCTGTGGGCTTATCTGATCTACAGATTTTGGCAAGGAGACCGGCTGTCACTTTGCTTGACTCGCAAGTTTCCATTTGCAAATTGCAAATTCTGATTACATGGGTGCTCGAGCATGGTCCTGAGCATTATTTTGGATAACTACAACAGCTATCTGGTCTTCTCTCAGTCCAGCTGAGCGCTGGAGCACTGTAATCTTCCAGCGATCTGATGTGAACGTGTGGTAGGCTTTGAGCACGTGTATGTTCGCTCCTGCGGTTGTGCTGGTGAGCCTCATTATGTTGTGTCTGCTCTTCGTGCCACCTGAGATACTCAGTTGCAGCTTGAAAGTGAGTTTCGAACCAGATTCCAAGACACTGGTGGGTGTTGGTCAGACTACGGCGTGTTTTTGTATGGAGAGCATCATGTCTTGTATGTCTGTGCAGATGTATACGCTTTCGACTTAGCTGGATTTATCTTGAGTCCCAGTCTGTTGCACTCATAATACCATAAGATGGAGTGCGTGTTGCGTGTTGACTGAGTCTGTTTGCTCCTCTTTTCTATGAGCTATAAGTCGTCTGCGCAGAGGGCTTAGCTGTTTGTCAGTAAGTGCGGCTAAATTTTCCATCAGGACATTGAACAGCGTTGGACTGAGGGGATGCTGTAAGCCTTAGTTAAGGACGTTCAGGTTACGGGCAGAGTCGATGGGAATGATTGAAACCCGTCTTTTGACATTCAATATTTATTGATGTGGTCAAAACCTGCAGAGAAGGCGTTCATAATATTACAAAATTGATCCGTCTGATACATAATTATTTAGTCTCACACACAATTTTATCTGTAGTACAATTTATTAAACATACTGACATAACACAAAGTTCATAACTCTCTTAATCAACTTCATTTCATACAAAATTTATGCCTTTACTCCAGGTTAGGCAGAAAAGTAGGCGTAATTAGTCAACAATATTTCAGTACCGAGGTATGTCATCACTTAGGCACAACTACTTACAAGTGCGGGGTCAATGCAGATCAGTATGGTGTTGCAAGAGAAAACAGTATTGCGTAAATCGTCCCAGCACAAATTTTTCGGACAGAGAAGAACGCTGGTCTTCACAGCATCACTAGAGAGGGGCGATCTTGATAAGCGGGGGCGGCGGGCGGCGCCACCAGTCTAAGACAGTCCACTCAGCAGAACCCGACTTGTCTGATAACACTTCTACATCTAGCGAGGTCACAGGTCGTAGATTTGTGGCTTCACACGCCAGCACTGTAGCTGAAGCCAGCAGCAATAACACTCCAGCGTTGGGCAATGGCAAATTTACGGTGTGGCGTGTTCAATAAGGCATACACGGGTCACTAGCCTTCGGAACTCCCCAGATACGGTTCGCACAAGCACCTGGCGCACTAGACCATTGGCTCCCGGGACTGTTATCGACCCTGCCAAATGGCCGTTTGTTGGGAGGAAGATCTTCTCCGGTGACGAAGACAAGGTCGCCTTTCTGGATATCACCCAGCGTTTCCAGAAGCGGTCTGCTAGGAACTGCACGTGCCGCCACCGTCGATGTAAAGTCTTTAGAACATCCACCCAATAGCAGATCAGCATGTGGGCCGCCGTGGAGGACATGGGCTGGTGTAAACGCTTCCAGGTCTCACCATGTCGCTCAACGCAGGTGTGATGGTTCGACTATTTATTGTATTTACTTCACAAATAGCATCTGCAGTGGGGTATTCATCAGGACTTGTGTCCGCAGAATCGTTCTGAGAACCTTCTGACTGTTTAAATTTGCCATTTCCCAAACTCCAAACGTAGTGCTGCTTCCTTTCTTCGCCAGCGTGAAATACTCTCTCCAGCATTTTGATTTACAGTTCGTCGCACTTCTGCCATCATGTTGGACCCGGGATTCTGGTCAGGTGCTGAGCTCAGGCTCAGGCTTGGTGACCCCCCATCAGCTTCTGTTGCCGTAAAGTCGCGGTTGTTCAGCTCTGTAGGGGACAACTTCTACCTCTGGGTCTCGTCTTTGTCCATGTTCACCTTTCCCCTTCGTTGCTCTGGATCCATTTCCACACAACATCTTGTCCTTTTATTTGATATTCATTTACAGCTCCGGTTAGGTCTCAAAGTTTGTTTGATGAACTACAACTCCACCACTGTATTTGAGTGGGTGCAACTCTATGTTATGTTTGATGATAGCAGGTCACTGTTGGTTGCTCGTGGTGTTACAAGTGGCAGGTCACTGCCGATTGCTTATGATGTGCGTGGATCACCACAGGTTGCTTAGTAGTGTTAAAAGTGATCACTGCAGGTTGCTTACAATGTCACAAGTGGCATGTCACTGCCGGTTGCTTTGGTGTTACAAGTGTGATGTCACTACCGGTTCCTTATGGTGTTACAAGTGGTATTTCGCATAAGTTGCTCACGGTGTCTGGTGGCATTTCACTGCCGGTTGCTTACGGTGTTACAAGTGGCATTTCACTGCCGGTTGTTTACGGTGGTAAAGTAGCATTTCACTGCCAGTTTGTTTACGGTGTTACAAGTAAATTTAATCCCTCTTACTGTGTACTTCGTTGAGTTGGTTATTTGTTACCTTAAAACCGGTGGTAATGAATTAATTTTTCTTTCCTTCGTAATCTTAGTAGAGAGCAGCAGCTCTGCCTGTACGAAAAGGAACACTCACAACCTATGGTTCACACTCATATGGCAGTGTCCCGACCAGTGCTGCTGTAATGTATGTTTTCCAATTTAAGGGTACAAGTATGTAATATTAACACTTACTGCTGTGCCCTCTTTGTTTACAATTCTATCAATCACTTGCTTGACAATAATTACTTCCAGTTCCGGAATAATCAGAGATACAACTTAAGGCACCCAGAGCTACTAAGACCACCTCCCCATGCGCTCCTCTCAGTCTCAGAACTCCACAAAATATCATGGTGTGAAGGTGTGGAACAACTTACCCCCACATCCGAGCAAAGACTACGATCCCTTCCTTTAAATCATCTCTAAAAGAATATCTATTGTTGAAGTATTAATACTTCTTGTAACACTTACTATATTTACAGTACCTGCTTTTATTGTACACTCGGAAACCATATTCTCTAGTCCACCTGGGTCGGTGCTGGACGTTAGTACAGTGTCCTTTCTGGATGGGGGCCCTCCTAACTAACACGAGGCAACACACGCACGAACAACACAGTCATAGTAATAATAATAATAATAATAATAATTAACGGTTTATTGAAAAGTTTGCAGCCGGAAGGCTGAAAATATACATTGGACATAAATGACTTATTACATACATTGGTGGTTTAACAGCCTTCATTAGAGAAAGGTAAAGGAACATACAGTGAACATACAGATTAATGTAGGTATGCGTGTTGAACAGCAAACACGTAGTGTAGTAACTCCCTCAGATGGTGTTAGGGAGGGACCTCACGTGATGTAGTGTTTTCCTCAGATGGTGTTATGAGGGACCTGACGTGGTGTAGTAATTCCCTCGCAGATGGTGTTATGAGGACCACGTGGTGAAGTAATTCCCTCACAGATGGTGTTATGGGGGACCCACGTGGTGTATATTACCTCACAGATGGTGTTATGTGGGTCCTCACGTGGTGTAGTAATTCCCTCACAGATGGTGTTATTAGGGACCTGACGTGGTGTGGTAATTCCCTCACAGATGGTGTTATGAGGGCCTCACGTGGTGTAGTAATTCCTTCACAGATGGTGTTATGAGGGTCCTCGTGGTGTAGTAATTCCCTCACAGATGGTGTGATGAGGGACTTAACGTGGTGTAGTAATTCCCTCACATATGGTGTTATGAGGACATGTGGTGTGTAATCCCTCACAGATGGTGTTATATAAGTGAGGTTGGTCCCAGGCCTTCCTATCGTAAACGGATTAACACAACGCTGGTTATCACGGGCCGTTATCACTGGGTACCTGGGACCTCACTGTGTGAAGGTTAACTTGGGTACGACTGTTACTGTTGAGTTGTTCTCACTGACTTAAGCACTGTTCCACTGTTCATCTCTGTTTAACACTGGTTCCATTCCTTTCCTTTCCTAAATGAAATTGTAACTTCTGGCGAGAACTTGTTGATATTCCGGTGGGGAGGAGGGTTCAGGGGAAGGGGTTGGTATGGGCCTTAATTGACCTGGCTGCTCCAAGAGGAGCACCAGGTACGTCTTGACCCTTCGGTTGTATAGATGATATTATGTATAAATATTGTATATGGCATTTTATACTCTGCATTATCTTCATTATATATGAACACGAAGAAAAAATTACCATAGGTTATAGTTACGAAAGTATGAATGGAAATAAACACTTCCAAACCACCCAGTGAATCCACATGTCGTTTACAGTGCTTGTGGCCAGACCTATGATTCACACACCCATCTATATCTTGTATTTCCCATCATTCGCATAACTATATGAAAAAATTGCGTTGAATTCTTCACATATTTTAAAAACCTTAAATTACATGTGGATCAGTCCTCCTCATGTGACACACTTATAAGTCATAATCTTTGACCATCCCATCTGGGCACATGGGAGGCCCACAGTAACTCTCTCACAGGGCAGCATCGCATTTGTTGGAAGAGAGTTAAATGTGTTATAATATATATATATATATATATATATATATATATATATATATATATATATATATATATATATATATATATATATATATATATATATATATATATATATATATATATATATATATATATATACTTTTCCTCACACAACAAACTAGTTAGCATAGCATAACCAAACAGCCTCATAAGGACCAATAAGTCTGTATATAATGTGTGTGCACGTGCTAAATGACCTAGTATATTTTACTAATGTCTCATTGTCTGGGTTTTCTTACAGTTTGGCTGTGGGTTTCTATTTTGTCTACCTGCCAGTTCAACTTTTCTCCCTAACCATCCTCCCAGACCCACAGCCTTTATGTATGGTGCAAGACCGCAGTCAATACATACAAGCCAGGCAGTCAAGCAATTAGTTTAGGCGCACCATAAAATTATTCTGTGGACTGGCCCCTAAAGACCGTTATAATCCAATAGAAAACCTATGGGCGCATATGGTTTGGTGAATGGGATATTGAGGAGAAACTAGGGAGGCCAATGAGGAGACACGCACATAATGGGAGGAATAAGGAGGAGGTGGAACATCTGCCTTGATCTGATAGATTCCATGCCCTGGATTGCATGAAGTTATAGCAGCAGATGGAGGTTGGACACAGTGATAACCTGTGGTCAAGAATTAAATCTCCGCCCACGATGGTGGTGCCTTGTGGGGGTGGCGAGTTGGCTCTCTGGTGTAACTCGTTGAGGCCACATAGACTTCGTTTTTCTAACTCTCGAATTTGTCCAGGTATTTTACCATGTGGTTTTACGTCACTTCGCATAAATATGCTTAAAATCTATGTGTTAATATGCATGACTCTTAGGAATCTGTCAGACATTAAATATATAGTATATACTACAATAATCTATAGATATATTTAATGTTTATGCATAATAAATGTGAAAAAAATATTTTTTGGGGTTTTAATTGGCAATAGTCATGCCTACAAAACAATCTTGATGCTCTAAGTGCATGTATGTGATAAATAACGAGTAACTGATCCACATTATTTGGTAGAAATAAAAAGAAATGAAAATCAAGCACTTAGCCATATGGATATACAGGTAGATTACGGAAGAGAAATAAGGATGAACCATGGTTTTAATGGAAACAATGTGCTCTGGGACGATGCTCACAATGACGAATGGGAGAAACCTCTTTATGGAACATCTTACTTACTAAGGATGAAGCAATGTTACAGAACACAAACACACACACACACACACACACACACACACACACACACAGTGTAACTTTGTGTGACTGGTTATCTGAGCTTAAGGGGTAAAAGCTTGGGCCAGACCATACACTTGATATTACAATTTATATCCTTCCTGTCCATGATTTACAACCATAACTGTAGGGTAAAAATTTACAATATTATACTAATAATGCACCTCATGTATTCATACTATGACCAGTTCCCCAAGATACAAACTTTGTCGACATAACATGATAATGATATTGAAGCCTGGAAAGTTCATATACATAACTTGACAATGTTCGTGCGTATATTACGTGAGGATTACCGTGGGCCTCCATGTGCCCAGTGGGATAAATCAAAGTATTACACTATAAGTGTGTCAAATGAAATTGGCTAGTCCACATGTAATTTAAGGGTTTTGAAATATGTAATTAAATTAAACACGATTTTTCATATAGTTATGCATATGATGGGAAGCATGGTGGTCTGGCACACACACACACACGTTGTGTGGAGTCACTGGGTGGTTTGGAAGTGTTTATTTCCATTCATGCTTTCGTAACTACAACCTATGGTATTTTTTCTTCGTGTTCATATATAATGAAGATAATGCAGAGTATACAATGCCATATACAATATTTATACATTATGTCGTCTATACAGCCGTACTATGACTGTGTGTGTTCATGATTGTGTTGCCTCGTGATAGTTAGAGTGGGGCCCCCGTCCAGAAAGGACACTGTTCTAACCTCCAGTACCGACCCAGGTGGGCTAGAGATTATGGTTTCCGAGTGTACCATCAAAACCGTTTTATCGGAAATAATCATGTAAATAAATAAGTAATTACCAGTGCAATAAACATAATTGCCAACTAGACATAATCGTGAGAGCTCTGTCCTCTTGTTCAACCTTATTACTGTACAACCCAGGTTGCACTGCTCCCCCATTACACTTATGTTTTTAAATTCCACTCTAATTTATATGTATATGTGTATGTGTATGTATGTGTGTGTATATGTATGTATATATATATATATAAATATATGTCTTGAATGTCTTGAATATATGTCAAGATGTCTTGAATAAAGACGAAAGCTAAGGTACTCCGTTGTTTTCATTTTCCCGTGTGATTTTATCAAGATTTATCTTACCCACGTTTTCATTGTGGATTTACATGAAATATATATATATATATATATATATATATATATATATATATATATATATATATATATATATATATATATATATATATATATATATATATATATATATATATATATATATATATATATATATATATATATATATATATATATATCTTGATAAAAATGCAGGAAAAGGAAACAGATGATGATATATATATACATATATATATATATATATATATATATATATATATATATATATATATATATATATATATATATATATATATATATTAGAAGATTGTGTCATGGGAGGAAGATCAGCCTAAAACTATTATTACATCACTTTTTGTGGTAGATTTTAGTGTATATAAACAGAAAATAATTTCCGTTTCAATGTTTTGCAGCCTTTTGCTAGAGTGAATTTTAGCGTGAAATTTATCGAAAATCTAACGTACAGCTGCATTAGTGCATTACAATTAAATAGTGAACATTGCTTTCTGACTTCATTCTTTAACAACCCAACTAACAATATTTTTTTCTGTTTCAGATTCTGATGCATTTTTATAAGTTGATAATATTTGCGATGGCTGCTTGTGTCAGGACGAGGAACCAAAAATCCAGCCATCTCAGTCACTATCTTGGGTCTGAGAGAGAGCTCCTGAAGTCGGAGTTGCCTACATTGAGAGATGCTTTGAGATCACGGTGTTTTAATCAGGCAAATCAGTGAAAAGAACCAAAGAACTTACACAAACAAAGACATTGCCAGTGATATGACCAAAGCTGTCTTGGCACAGTACACTCAGCTAACGCTCAGTTCAAGCCTCCAGTCATAGAATCGGAAAGAAGATTAGTGAGAGACTGCTAGCCAGTTGGGAAAAGGCAGAATGTCTCTTGGGAGAGGAAAACTTGCAGTTAAAGGAAAGCTTTGTAAACAACTGGACCAGTTATTTGACATAATTACTTACAAATTACTTGGTGTTCTCTGTCCTGAGTTTGGATCACGATCGTGACTGTAAATCGAGGCCCATCTCCTGAATTTAGCTTGAACTGAAGATTCCTGTGATCAAACTGGCATTTGTCAAAGCACAGAGAGAAGACTGGCAGTATAGGGGCTCTCATGATTTCTAGCCAAGATATTCCGGAGTCCAAGAGACAGGAGACTGCCACAGAGAGACAGAAGAGGAGAAGAGTTGCCGAGGAAAAGAGACTTGAGAAGGCCCAGGGTGAGGTAAAAAAAGGCCGATGATTGGAGTCAAGCTGATTCAGAGTTTAATGACTTCCCCATGGCTGATCCGAGTGCTGACCAGGAGAATGGTGACTTTGTCCCTAACCCAGAAAATAATGATCCCAAACCTTCCAGGCATAAGATTCGAAATAGGAAAGATATCCCGAGCATAGCTCTGGCCAGCATGCGACACCACACTGGTCTCAGAGAAACTGCAGAGATAGCAACAGCTGCCTGGGTTGACGGTGGTTTGATAACACCTGATGATGTTCACCTGGAGATAGATCATAACAAAGTAAGGAGAGCTCAGGAGAAACTTGTCAGTAACCTAGAAGAGGAGTTTGATAAGGGGTTAAGAGAAAATGGAATCAATTGTTTGTTCTTTGATGGGAGAAGGGATGACACTAAAGTGTTCATGAAAGTTGGAGATTCTGACAAGTTGTTCCCTGCCATGGTGAAGGAGGAACACTACTCCTGCTGCAGTGAACCAGGAGGGAAGTATTTGTGGCATTTCACTCCAGAGAAAGATGACATCAGGAAACCAGCTGAGATAGTGGCAGATAACATTGTGAACTGGCTCAGAGAGAGGAACGTAGACCAGACCCTGCAGGCTATTGGAGGGACAGCACCAACACGAACACAGGGTGGCAAGAGGGGGTCATACAGTGGATAGAGCGGAAGATTGGGAGGAAGCTGGTCTGGATTGTTTGTGACCTCCACACCAACGAGTTGCCACTCAGACATCTGATCCAGGAGCTGGATGGCAAGACTCTTTCAAACAACAGATGGTCTGGTCCTCTTGGCCAAGACCCTAACTGATCTCATAGATCTGGATAACATCCAGGCTGGCAGTGAGCCCCCTCTTACCTGCAGCCTCACCAATGTTCAAGTCAGAGCTTTCCTGGACAACCCCATGCATGTCCCTGCCTGGCCCTCTCACACCCAGAGTATAGAGCGTTGTGTACAGCAAGTGAGCGAGGCCAGCAGTCACGTGTACAGCCAGGAGAGGAGGGAAGGCTACATCCGAGCTCAGGTGGTCAGCAGGGAGGTGATGAGTAGAAACAGAAGCAAGAAAGACATGTTCTCTATGGTGTGCAGCAACACCGGGTCGTAGTAGTAAAACCGGTTTTTGTATTTGATGATTTTGTTTCTAAAGGAATATTAAATTTAATAAATGTGTCAAGATCATTCGTTTCACTATTCTGGACCATTTTCATCCTAATAAATTTACCTGATACATTTACTTTACTTTAAATAAGCTATTTAGTGGTGTTGGTAAAAGGGTGGGAATACTGAATTTTCACAAGATTTCAAGTTAAAATTTACCTAGCAAAAAATAAAAACTTTTCAAATCTGAAGATATCACATGATTCTGCACATAGAACTACATCATTAATACCATGGGCCGATTTTTCAAACTCAAAAATAAATAATTCGCCTGCGTATGACACCTATATATATATATATATATATATATATATATATATATATATATATATATATATATATATATTTATATATATATATATATTTATATATGTGTATATTTATATACATATATATATATATATATATATATATACATATATATACATATATATATATATATATATATATATATATATATATATATATATATATATATATATATATATATATATATATATATATATATATATATATATATATATATATATATATACGTATATATATATGTAACCGGTCGGAATTTACTGGACTTTATTTTCTCACTTGACTTGGGGTTTATTAAAGAATAATAGATGGTAGTGGCAGTGGAAGCGCCCCTTTGAGAAAAATCCCGAACCAGCACAAGAACACTTAAATCTACTAAACAAAATGAATTGTCCGTGACCCGTGGAAGGATAGCGTCTGTGACTGGGATGAATGAGACACACTGTAAGATTTAGACACTTATATTCCCTCCAACACTACAAACACAATCAAATAATGGTACACCAATATGCGCACCTCTTAACTTGAACTTAAAACACTACTCTGGGGAATAAAAGTTAAACATGATATAGAAATTATTAGAAACTCAGGCAACAATAAATTTGAAGTAGTAAGAAATGTTGCTTGCACACATGAAACAGGCCTTAAGGGCTTTCACAGAATAATATCCACCACTGCGGAAGTGGTATAAAAATAAGAAATTATTAATTCCACCATGAATAGGCCTAAAGGGCACTCAATATAATTATGTTACACCAACAGATGCAGGCCTTAAGGGTTTTCAACAAAATAATATCAGTCACTGAGGAAATGGTATCAAAAAAATAGAAATTAAATACTCTACAATGAATAGGCCTTAAGGGCTTTCAACAAAATAATATCAGTCACTGAGGAAATGGTATTAAAAAATAAATTAAATACTCTACAATGAATAGGCCTTAAAGGCACTCAACAAAATTATATCACCCCACCAGATGCACACTTCCTAACCTAACTTAACCACTACTCTGGGGAACAAAGGTTATACCTGAGATCGGAATTATGAAGAAAAATTAGATGCATTAAAAGAATCAATTCACAGTATCACTCTGGTTCCACTTAGTGACACAAACATTCAAAAAACAATACTATCAAACTTGTTTAAGAAATATTAAACTACACACGTCAAGATAATATCAGTAACTGAGAAGTGGTATTAACTACACCCAAATATATTGTCACTATTATTGGTTTGTTACTGGGTCCACCAATACCCGTGAACCATGCTCCACCCAACTCAACATACACCCGTAATAAGGGAGATAAAATGTTCCTCTAGGTATCCCCTAGACTCATGGTCTCAGTGTGCGACCCTGTATCACTCAGCTGGCCTCACTTTACCCCCAGTACATCCATGAAACGGAATGGAGTGAGCCAATCAGACCTTGTACAGTTGAGAGAAGCTTTAGCTTCCCGTTAGCAAGAGGGTTTCACTAAGCTGCTCGAGACATGTGGTGTTGTGAGCCTAGGTAGAGGAGAGCTGATGACCCCAACGATCGTCCCGTCGTCAGCTGGGCACCCAGACGGCTAGATTCCCTCCAGCGATCCTTTGATACCCCGCTAAACAGTGACAGGCCTACACTGATCGGTCCAATGGCGACAATCGCCACCCTCAATCATCAACGGCAGTCTCTCTCGCGGTCATCACTCTCGCAGTCAATTTCTCTCAGTCAAGTGGGTTCTGGCCCAGAAACCTTGTTATACTGCAATAGCGCAGCACAGGTGACTAGGCCACGTGACTATTTCTGTGACGGACGCGCAGGGACGTCTTGTTTGTCTGAATGCTCCCCGTGACTGAGTACCAGCCAGCGTCGTGTCTCTCCAAGGCGCTAGCTTAGGCCTACGTGACATATTTTCCGCCTAACTAATAACTCCTTGGGACACCCGTGACCTTATTCAGACTGATAAACTATCTATAATAATTTCAAATTCAATAATAGTCCCTTAACCTCATGAATCGCATCATTATTAAATAGGCAAATTACATTTAATCTCTTATAGGCCTAGTTCCACAACCTCCCACTATATATATATATATATATATATATATATATATATATATATATATATATATATATATATATATATATATATATATGTAATATTCAGAAATTTCAGTGCAATTTCAAAGGCCGCGCCCTTGGCGATACTGAGTTCAAGGCCGTCTGAGGGAAGACCGCGCTCCCGCACGTAGCGGGAGTTTGTGGAACTAGGCCTATACAATATTGAATGTAATTTACCGAATTAATATGGAGGCGAATTATGAAATTAAATATCGATTAATAAATTAAAAGTAATCATAGATCGGTTCCCAGTCTGAAATTGTTGCGTACGTTCTAATTAAGCTGTTAATCGTCTGGTAAATAAATCACTCCTGAAAAGCGTGAACCAGTGAGCAAGCGTGGCTGGGGAGTTGTGAGAGAGGTCATGCCAGAGGACCATCTCTGTTCTGTACCCAGGAGAGACGGATCACGTGAACTGGTTCCTTCGTGTATTTAACATCAGTATTAACAAGTAAGTTTTATTCAATCTTAGACAAAGCTAGATAGGGCGGTAGGAACAAACGGTGATGTGAGACAATAGCTAACAGCTCGGGTTTTTTCAGGGTTCTGTAGAGCCCATGCTGTATGAGACGAGTGGTGAAGCGAGCAGTATAACCGTCCACTGACCTGGGTTTGAGCCACCTGTTGAGTATGGTGAGAGTTGGAGTGAAACCAGCTGTCTGGGTGCCCAACCAACGACGTGACGATCGTTTGGGGTCATCAGCTCTCCTCTACCTCGGCTCTCAATACCACATATCTTCGAGCAGCTTAGTGAAAACCTTTTACTAACGGGAAGCTAAAGCTTCTCTCAACTGTACAAGGTCTGATTGGCTCATTCCCTTCCGTTTCATGGATGTACTGGGGGTAGAGTGAAGCCAGCTGAGTGAATACAGGGCCCCACACTGGTCCCAGGAGTCTAGTGGAATTTAAAGGTACATTTTCCAAGGTTGAGAAAGGCTGGTTTGGGCCTAAAACTACAGGTGCATGTTGGTTGTGCCTTAAAAAACTACGGAGTGCAGGTGGAATCTATGTGTCAGGTTAGGAAACATGGTTCACCTGTATTGGTGGACTCAGTAACTTCTTAATAATAGTGATAATTAGGGCCCGGATAGTTATGCACTAAAAAACCATGAAATATGCATGCAAATATGCATTAAAAACAGGGGAAATATGCATTTATATGCACTAAAAATGTCACTTATAAAGCCAAGAATGCAGGTTATACGGAAACAAAATAGTTAATATAAACTAATGTTAATGTTTATTAAGCAATATACGTAATGTATTTAACATATATATGTGAAAGTGCTTAAAAATATATATATGAACATGTATTTACATTATAGACTGACATATTTTCAGACATTACAGATTGTGGTTGCATTTGATGATGACATGGTGGCGTAAGTTCTCAAAGTTAAAAACCCCGCCTGTTGTCTGTCAGCATAGCTTTATATTCTGAGAACACCCTTTCTACATCACACGAGACGATTGGTGCATGTTTCATACATAGGAGGTCTGACATAGTGAGTGGTTGTACCGTCTCGTCAATAATAGCATCACCAGACATTATCTGACTGACTTTTTTCAGCTGGGAACGATCAGGGAACTGGGAACGATCAGGCCCTGACTTACTGGAACATGCAAGAAGTAGTTGTTGCTCCTTTTGTGCACTATTGGACTTAACAGCTTCGAGCCGGATGTGCTTGCTTGTTTTAAGGTGTTGTTGGACTTGAAATTTCTTGCTCGCTGTCGCTGGTGCTTCACAATATTTACAAAACAGTACACTTCCATCAGTAGTAAATGCATCAAATTCCTTTACATATGATCTCAGCACTTCATTTTGGTTTCTTTGTACTTTCGGCATTTTCACGAGCAGCAGAAGAGAGTAGCTCCACACAGCAGCACTGCTCCTGACTGACTAACTCACTAGTCCAATGAGTCATGACCAGGTGTGGAAACGACAGATTAAAGCGACGTGACCTCACCTCCCTTCACCTAACCACACCTCACCTCACCTCCCAGTACCACGTGTGCTCATTCAGTGGCAACAAAGAGATACTGCCAGATGAATATTTTACCAAAATATGCATTTATATGCAGTTATCTAGGTAATATGCACTTATCATAGAAATCACGCAAAATATGCATTTGCATATGAAATATGCAAATGCATAACCAGGCCCATGGATGTACGGGGTAAAGTGAAGCCAGCTGAGTGATACAGGGTCACACACTGGACGAAGAGTCCAGTGGAACAGAGGTACATTTAGGTTGAGAAAGGCTGATTTGGGCCTTAAACTATGGGTGCCTATTGGTTGTGCCTTTAAAAAACTACGGAGTGCAGGTGGAATCTATGTTTTAGGTTAGGGAGCATGTGTTTACTTTGGTGACGGACTCAGTAACTCTCTTAATCTAGTGATAATATTGTTTTCAGTTACCGTATTGTCTTGCTGTGTGTAATTAATATTTCTTAAATAATTGTGATGGTATTGTTTTTAATGTTTGTGTCACTAAGGAAACCAGAGAATGAGGGAACTGTTTTCAGATGAGTTTTCTCCTTATGTTGTAAGTGATACTGTGATTTATTCCTTTAATGCATTTAATATTTCTTTATAATTTCAATCTCAGGTATAACCTTTGTTCCCCAGAGTAGTGTTTAAGTTAGGTTAGAGGTGTGTATCTGTTGGGGTAATATAATTTTGTTGAATGCCCTGAAGGCCTATTCAGGGTGGAGTTAATAAGTTGTTATTTTGTTATACAAATTTCAGTGCTTGATATAATTTGTTGAGTGCCCTTAAGGCCTATTCATTGTAGAGTTATTAATTTCTTATTTTTTTAATACCATTTTCTCAGTGATTGATATTATTTTGTTGAAAACCCTTAAGGCCTGCTTCTGTTGGTGTAACCTAATTCTGTTGAGTGCCCTTTAGGCCTATTCATGGTGGAATTAATAATTTCTTATTTTTATACCATTTCCTCAGTGATTGATATTATTTTGTTGAAAGCCCTAGGCCTGTTTCCTATGTGCAAGCAACACGTCTTAATACTTGAGTTTATTGTTGTCTAATGAGGCATTGTCTGAGTTTCTAATAATTTCAATATCATGTATAACTTTTTATTCCCCAGAGTAGTGTTTTAAGTTCAGGTTAAGAGGAAGAGATAGGTTGGTGTACCATTATTTGATTGTGTCTGTAGTATTGGAGAATATAAGTGTCTAAATTTTACAGTGTGTCTCAATCATCCCAGTCACAGACGCTATCCTTCCACAGGTCGAGAATTCATTTTGTTAGTAAATTTAAGTGTTCTTGTGCTGGTTCGGGTTTTCTCAAAGGGCGCTTCCACTGCAATTTCCATCTAATAATTAATAAACCCCAAGTCAAGTGAGAAATTAAAGGTCCATCAATTTCCGACAGGTTACAAATGGTGCAGAGCGAAGTTATTTTTATTTTGTGACTGATAGCTCTGTGGTTGGGATAATGGGCGTAATCATGGAGTGGATAAACAGTGAGGTGTGTGACCCCAGCTCTGCTGAAGATGCAAAGTGCAGGCACCAGTTTGGTGGCCCTCCTTTGAACATTTTCAACCAACCACA
>NW_024730668.1:15710311-15751117 GCF_018991925.1 Homarus americanus | reverse complement strand
CTCTCCATCTGTCTGTTCTTCCTCTCTCCATCTGTCTGTTCTTCCATCCCTACTCCATCCCTGTCTGTTCGTCTATACTACTCCATCTGTCTGTTTCTCTATCTCTCTCCATGTGTGTCTATTTCTTCCATCTCTCCATCTGTCTGTTCTTCCATCTCTCCATCTGTCTATTCTTCATCTCTCCCTCCTATCTGTTCCTCCTATATCTTTCCCATCTGTATTTCCTTTTATCTCTTTCCATCTGTCTATTCTTATCTTTCTCCATCTGTCTGTTTCCTCTACTCCCATCTGTCTGCTTCCCCTCCTTCCCATCTGTCTTCCTCTATCTCTCCATCTGTCCTGTTCTTCCATCTCTCCATCTGTCTGTTCCTCTGTCTCCCATCTGTCTATTTCACCTCCTCTCCATCTCCTTCCATCTCTCCCATCTGTTCTTCGTCTCTCCATCTGTCCATTTCCTTTATCTCTCTCATATGTCTGTTCCCTCTGCTCTCCCATCTGTCTGTTTCTTCCCTCTCCCTCCCATCTGTCTGTTTTTCCATCTCTCCATCTGTCTGTTCTTCATCTCTCCACCTGTCTGTTCTCTATCTCTCCATCCTGTCTGTTCCCTATATCTCTCCATCTGTCTGTTCCTATGTCCTGTCTGTCTGTTTCCTCTATCTTTCCATCTACTCTGTTTCCTTTATCTCTCCATCTGTCTGTTCTTCCCTCCTCTCCATCTATCAGTGCCTCTATATCTCCATCTGTCTGTTTCCTATATCTCTCCCATCTGTCTGTCCTCTATCTTTCCCTCTATACATTTCCTTTGCTCCCTCTCCATCTGTCTATTTCTTCCCATCTCCATCTGTCTATTCCTCCTCTCTCCATCTCTGTTCTTCCATCTCTCTCCATCAGTCTCTTCCATCTCTCCCATCTGTCTGTTCTTCCATCTCTCCCACCTGTCTGTTCCTCTCCCCTTCTCTGTTTCCTATATCTCTCCATCTGTATTTCCTATATCTCTCCCATCTGTCCTGTTTCCTCTATCTTTCCATCTGTCTGTTTCTTTATCTCTCCCATCTGTCCTGTGTTCTTTATCTCTCCATCTGTAGTTTCCTCTATATCTCCCATCTGTCTTGTTCTATATCTCCATCTGTCTGTTTCCTCCTGTCTTTCCATCCTGTCTGTTCTTTATCCTGCTCATCTGTCTGTTCTTCCATCTCTTCCATGTCTGTTCTTCCATCTCTCCATCTGTCTGTTCTTGTCTCTCCATCCTCCATACCATTCTTCCCATCTCTCCCATCTGTCTGTTCTTCCATCTCCCATCTGTCTGTTCTTCCATCCTCCATCATCTGTTCTTTATCTCTCCCATCTGTCTGTCTTCCATCTCTCCCATCCTGTCTGTTCTTCCATCTCTCCCATCTGTCTGTTCCTCTATCTCTCCATCTGCTCCTGTTTCCATCTCTCCCATCCTGTCTGTTTCCTCTATCTCTCCATCTGTCTGTTCCTTTATCTCTCCATCTGTCTGTTCTTCCCATCTCTCTCCCATCTGCTCTGTTCTTCCCATCTCTCTCTCCATCTGTCCTGTTCTTCCCATCTCTCCATCTGTCTCAAAACCCTCTATCTCTCCATCTGTCTGTTCTTCCCATCTCTCCATCTGTCTACTTCTTCCATCTCTCCCGTCTGTCCTCTTCTTCCATCTCTCCATCTGTGTTCTTCCATCTCTCGTCCTCTTCCTCTCTCCATCTGTGTGTTCCATCTCTCCATCTGCATGTTCTTCATCTCTCCAGTCTGTCTCTTCTTCATCTCTCCATCTGTGTTCTTCCATCTCTCCGTCTGTCTTCTTCCATCTCTCAGTACCTTCCCTTTATCTCTCCATATTTGTTACATCTCCATCTCTCTTCCATCTCTCCCTGTCTGTTTCTTCCCTCCATCTGTATTTCTTCCCATCTCTTCCTTATGTGTTTGTCTCTCCCATCTATGTCCTTCCATCACCTACCCATCTGTCTCTGTTTACATCTCTCCATCTGTGTTCTTCCCATCTCCATCTGTCTGTTCTTCCATCTCTCCATCTGTCTGTTCCTCTATCTCTCTATATGTCTGTTCTTCCATCTCTCCATATGTCTGTTCTTCCATCTCTCCATCTGTCCGTTCTTCCATATCTCCATCTGTCTGTTCCTCCATCTCTCCATCTGTATATTCCTCTATCTCTCCATCTGTCTGTTCTTCCATCTCCTCATCTGTCTGTTCTTCCATCATCTCGACTGTCTGTTCTTCCATCTCTCTATCTGTGTGTTCTTCCATCTCTCCATCTGTCTGTTCTTCCATCTCTCCATCTGTCTGTTCTTCCATCTCTCCATCTGTCTGTTACTCTATCTCTCCATCTGTCTGTTCTTCCATCTCCTCATCTAGCCTGTTCTTCCATCTCTCCATCCTGTCTGTTCTTCCATCTCTCCATCTATCATTTTCCATCTCTTCATCTGTGTGTTCTTCCATCTCTCCATCTGTCTGTTTTTCCATCTCTTCATCTGTCTGTTCTTCCATCAATCCATCTATCTGTTTTTCCATCTCTTCATCTGTCTGTTCTTCCATCTCTCTATCTGTGTGTTCTTCCATCTCTCCATCTGTCTGTTCTTCCATCTCTCCATCTGTCTGTTCTTCCATCTCTCCATCTGTCTGTTCTTCTATCTCTCCATCTGTCTGTTCTTCCATCTCTCCATCTGTCTGTTCTCCCATCTCTCCATCTGTCTGTTCTTCCATCTCTCCATCTGTCTGTTCTTCCCTCTCCCATCTGTCTGTTACTCTCTCTCCATCTGTCTGTTCTTCCATCTCTCCATCTGTCTGTTCTCCCATCTCTCCATCTGTCTGTTCTTCCATCTCTCCATCTATCTGTTTTTCCATCTCTTCATCTGTGTGTTCTTCCATCTCTCCATCTGTCTGTTTTTCCATCTCTTCATCTGTCTGTTCTTCCATCAATCCATCTATCTGTTTTTCCATCTCTTCATCTGTCTGTTCTTCCCTCTCTCCATCTGTCTGTTACTCTATCTCTCCATCTGTCTGTTCTTCCATCTCTCCATCTGTCTGTTCTCCCATCTCTCCATCTGTCTGTTCTTCCATCTCTCCATCTGCCTGTTCTTCCATCTATTCATCTGTCTGTTCTTCCATCTCTCCATCTGTCTGTTCTTCCATCTCTTCATCTGTCTGTTCTTCCATCTCTCCATCTGTCTGTTCTTCCATCTCTTCATCTGTCTGTTCTTCCATCTCTCCATCTGTCTGTTCTTCCATCTCTCCATCTATCTGTTCCTCTACCTCTCCATCTGTCTGTTCGTCTATATCTCCATCTGTCTGTTCCTCTATCTCTCCATGTGTCTGTTCTTCCATCTCTCCATCTGTCTGTTCTTCCATCTCTCCATCTGTCTATTCTTCCATCTCTCCATCTATCTGTTCCTCTATATCTTTCCATCTGTCTGTTCCTTTATCTCTCCATCTGTCTGTTCTTCCATCTCTCCATCTGTCTGTTCCTCTATCGCTCCATCTGTCTGTTCCTATATCTTTCCATCTGTCTGTTCCTCTATCTCTCCATCTGTCTGTTCTTCCATCTCTCCATCTGTCTGTTCCTCTATCTTTCCATCTGTCTGTTCCCTTATCTCTCCATCTGTCTGTTCTTCCATCTCTCCATCTGTCTGTTCTTCAATCTCTCCATCTGTCTGTTCTTCCATCTCTCCATCTGCTCCTGTTCCTCTGCTCTTCTCCCATCTGTCTGTTCTTCCATCTCTCCATCTGTCTGTTCTTCCATCTCTTCATCTGTGTGTTCTTCCATCTCTCCATCTGTCTGTTCTTCCATCTCTCCATCTATGTGTTCCTCTATCTCTCCATCTGTCTGTTCCTCTATATCTCCATCTGTCTGTTCCTCTATCTTTCCATCTGTCTGTTCCTTTATCTCTCTATCTGTCTGTTCTTCCATCTCTCTATCTGTCTGTTCTTCCATCTCTCCATCTGTCTGTTCCTCTATATCTCCATCTGTCTGTTCCTCTATCTTTCCATCTGTCTGTTCCTTTATCTCTCTATCTGTCTCTTCTTCCATCTCTCCATCTGTCTGTTCTTCCATCTCTCTATCTGTCTGTTCTTCTATCTCTCCATCTGTGTGTTCTTCCATCTCTCCATCTGTCTGTTCTTCCATCTCTTCATCTGTCTGTTCTTCCATCTCTCCATCTATCTGTTCTTCCATCTCTCCATCTGCCTGTTCATCTCTCCCATCTGTCTGTTCTTCCTCTCTCTTCATCTGTGTGTTCTTCTATCTCTCCATCTGTCTGTTCTTCCCATCTCTCCGTCTGTCTCTTCTTCCATCTCTCCCATCCTGTCTCTTCTTCCATCTCTCCATCTGTATGTTCTTCCATCTCTCCATCTGTCTGTTCTTCCATCTCTTCATCTGTGTGTTCTTCCATCTCTCCATCTGTCTGTTCTTCCATCTCTCCATCTGTCTGTTCTTCCATCTCTCCATCTGTCTGTTCTTCTATCTCTCCATCTGTGTGTTCTTCCATCTCTCCATCTGTCTGTTCTTCCATCTCTTCATCTGTCTGTTCTTCCATCTCTCCATCTATCTGTTCTTCCATCTCTCCATCTGCCTGTTCTTCCATCTATTCATCTGTCTGTTCTTCCATCTCTCCATCTGTCTGTTCTTCCATCTCTTCATCTGTCTGTTCTTCCATCTCTCCATCTGTCTGTTCTTCCATCTCTTCATCTGTCTGTTCTTCCATCTCTCCATCTGTCTGTTCTTCCATCTCTCCATCTATCTGTTCCTCTACCTCTCCATCTGTCTGTTCGTCTATATCTCCATCTGTCTGTTCCTCTATCTCTCCATGTGTCTGTTCTTCCATCTCTCCATCTGTCTGTTCTTCCATCTCTCCATCTGTCTATTCTTCCATCTCTCCATCTATCTGTTCCTCTATATCTTTCCATCTGTCTGTTCCTTTATCTCTCCATCTGTCTGTTCTTCCATCTCTCCATCTGTCTGTTCCTCTATCGCTCCATCTGTCTGTTCCTATATCTTTCCATCTGTCTGTTCCTCTATCTCTCCATCTGTCTGTTCTTCCATCTCTCCATCTGTCTGTTCCTCTATCTTTCCATCTGTCTGTTCCCTTATCTCTCCATCTGTCTGTTCTTCCATCTCTCCATCTGTCTGTTCTTCAATCTCTCCATCTGTCTGTTCTTCCATCTCTCCATATGTCTGTTCCTCTATCTCTCCATCTGTCTGTTCTTCCATCTCTCCATCTGTCTGTTCTTCCATCTCTCCATCTGTCTGTTCTTCCATCTCTCCACCTGTCTGTTCCTCTATCTCTCCATCTGTCTGTTCCTATATCTCTCCATCTGTCTGTTCCTATATCTCTCCATCTGTCTGTTCCTCTATCTTTCCATCTGTCTGTTCCTTTATCTCTCCATCTGTCTGTTCTTCCATCTCTCCATCTGTCTGTTCCTATATCTCTCCATCTGTCTGTTCCTCTATCTTTCCATCTGTCTGTTCCTTTATCTCTCCATCTGTCTGTTCTTCCATCTCTCCATCTGTCTGTTCCTCTATCTTTCCATCTGTCTGTTCTTCCATCTCTCCATCTGTCTGTTCTTCCATCTCTCCATCTGTCTGTTCCTTAATCTCTCCATCTGTCTGTTCCTATATCTCTCCATATGTCTGTTCCTCTAGCTTTCTATCTGTCTGTTCCTTTATCTCCATCTGCTCTGTTCTTCCCATCTCTCCATCTGTCTAACCTCCTCTTTCCCATCTGTCTGTTCTTCCATCTCTCCATCTGTCTGTTCTTCCCATCTCTCCATCTGTCTGTTCCTCTATCTTTCCCTCTGTTCTTCCATCTCCTCCATCTGTCTGTTCTTCCATCTCCTCCCATCTGTCTGTTCTTCCCATCTCTCCATCTGTCTGTTCTTCCATCTCTCCATCTCTTGTTATCTATCTCTCTATCCTGTTCTTCCATCTCCATCTGTCTGTTACTTTATCTCTCCATCTGTCTGTTCTTCCATCTCTCCATCTGTCTGTTCCTCTATCTCTCCATCTGTCTGTTCTTCCATCTCTCCATCTGTCTGTTCTTCCATCTCTCCATCTGTCTGTTCCTATATCTCTCCATCTGTCTGTTCTTCCATCTCTCTATCTGCCTGTTCTTCCATCTCTCCATCTGTCTGTTCCTATATCTCTCCATCTGTCTGTTCTTCCATCTCTCCATCTGTCTGTTCCTTTATCTCTCCATCTGTCTGTTCTTCCATCTCTCCATCTGTCTGTTCTTCCATCTCTCCATCTGTGTGTTCCTCTATATCTCCATCTGTCTGTTCCTATATCTCTCCATCTGTCTGTTCCTCTATCTTTCCATCTGTCTGTTCCTTTATCTCTCCATCTGTCTGTTCTTCCATCTCTCCATCTGTCTGTTCTTCCATCTCTCCATCTGTCTGTTCTTCCATCTCTCGATCTGTCTGTTCCTCTATCTTTCCATCTGTCTGTTCCTCTATCTCTCCGTCTGTCTGTTCTTCCATCTCTCCATCTACCTGTTCTTCCATCTCTCCATCTGTCTGTTCTTCCATCTCTCCATCTGTCTGTTCCTATATCTCTCCATCTGTCTGTTCCTCTATCTTTCCATCTGTCTGTTCTTCCATCTCTCCATCTGTGTGTTCTTCCATCTCTCCATCTGTCTGTTCCTCTATCTCTCCCATCCTTGTTTCCTCCCTCTCTTCCATCTCTGTTCCTCTATATCTCCCATCTGTCTGTTCTTCCATCTCTCCATCTGTCTGTTCCTCTTCTCTCTCCATCTGTCTGTTCCTCTCTCTCCCTCTGTCTGTTCTTCCATCTCTCCCTTATGTCTGTTTCCTCTACTCCTCCCGTCTGTCTGTTCCTCTATCTCTCCATCTGTCTGTTCTTCCATCTCTCCATCTGTCTATTCTTCCATCTCTCTCCGTCTGTCTCTTCTTCCCATCTCTCTCCATCTGTGTGTTCTTCCATCTCTTCATCTGTCTGTTCTTCCATCTCTCCATCTGTCTGTTCCTCTATCTCTCCATCTGTCTGTTCTTCCATCTCTCTATCTGTCTGTTCTTCCATCTCTCCGTCTGTCTCTTCTTCCGTCTCTCCATCTGTCTGTTCTTCCATCTCTCCATCTGTCTGTTCTTCCGTCTCTTCATCTGTCTGTTCTTCCGTCTCTTCAGCTGTCTGTTCTTCCATCTCTCCATCTGTCTGTTCTTCCATCTTTCCATCTGTCTGTTCCTCTATCTCTCCATCTGTCTGTTCTTCTATATCTCCATCTGTCTGTTCTTCCATCTCTCCATCTGTCTGTTCTTCCATCTCTCCATCTGTCTGTTCCTCTATCTCTCCATCTGTCTGTTCTTCCATCTCTCCATCTGTCTCTTCTTCCATCTCTCCATCTGTCTGTTCCTCTATCTCTCCATCTGTGTGTTCTTCCATCTCTCCATCTGTCTGTTCTTCTATCTCTCCATCTGTCTGTTCTTCCATCTCTCCAACTGGCTGTTCTTCCATCTCTCTATCTGGCTGTTCTTCCATCTCTCCATCTGTCACCATTTCTTCTATCTCTCCATCTGTCTGTTCTTCCATCTCTTCATCTGTGTGTTCTTCCATCTTTCTCTCCAATCTGTGTGTTCCTCTATCTCTCCATCTCTCTCTTCTTCCATCTCTCCAACTGTCTGTTCTTCCATCTCTCCGTCTGTCTGTTCTTCCATCTCTCCATCTGTCTGTTCTTCCATCTCTCCATCTGTCTGTTCTTCTATCTCTACATCTGTCTGTTCTTCCATCTCTCCATCTGTCTGTTCTTCCATCTCTCAATCTGTCTGTTCTTCCATCTCTCAATCTATCTGTTCCTCTATCTCTCCATCTGTCTGTTCCTCTATATCTCCATCTGTCTGTTCTTCCATCTCTTCATCTGTCTGTTCTTCCATCTTTCCATCTGTCTGTTCCTCTATCTTTCCATCTGTCTGTTCTTGTATCTCTCCATCTGTCTGATCCTCTATCTCTCCATCTGTCTGTTCTTCCATCTCTCCATCTGTCTGTTCCCTTATCTCTCCATCTGTCTGTTCTTCCATCTCTCCATCTGTCTGTTCTTCAATCTCTCCATCTGTCTATTCTTCCATCTCTCCATCTGTCTGTTCTTCCATCTCTCATCTATCTGGCCTCTATCTCTCCATCTATCATTCTCTATCTCTCCCATCTCTCTGTTATTCCTCTATCTCTCCATCTGTCTGGTTTCTCTATCTTTCTCCATCTTCTGTTTCCTATCTCTCCATCTGTCTGTTCCTCCTATCTCTCCATCTGTCTGTTCTTCCATCTCTCCATCTGTCTGTTCCTCCTCTCTCCCATCTGTCTGTTCTTCCATCTCTCTATCTGTGTGTTCTTCCATCTCCATCTGTCTGTTTCTTCCATCTCTCCATCTGTCTGTTCTTCCATCTCTCCTTAGTCTGCTCCTCTATCGCTCCCGTCTGTCTGTTCTTCCATCTCTCCATCTGTCTGTTCTTCCATCTCTCCATCTGTCTGTTCTTCCATCTCTCCATATGTCTGTTCCTCTATCTCTCCATCTGTCTGTTCTTCCATCTCTCCATATGTCTGTTCCTTTATCTCTCCATCTGTCTGTTCATTCTCTCCATCTCTTCCATCTCTCCATCTGTCTGTTCTTCCATCTCTCCATCTGTCAGTTCTTCCATCTCTCCATCTATCTGTTCCTCTTCCATCTCTCCATCTGTCTGTTCTTCCATCTCTCCATCTGTCTGTTCTTCCATCTCTCCATCTGTCTGTTCCTTTATCTCTCCATCTGTCTGTTCATCCATCTCTCCATCTGTTTGTTCTTCCATCTCTCCATCTGTCTGTTCTTCCATCGCTCCGCTGTCTGTTCCTTTATCTCTCCATCTGTCTGTTCTTCAATCTCTCCATCTATCTGTTCCTCTATCTCTCCATCTGTCTGTTCCTTTATCTCTCCATCTGTCTGTTCCTTTATCTTTCCATCTGTCTGTTCCTTCATCTCTCCATCTGTTTGTTCTTCCATCTCTCCATCTGTCTGTTCTTCCATCTCTCCATCTGTCTGTTCCTCTATCTCTCCATCTGTCTGTTCCTCCATCTCTTCATCTGTCTGTTCCTCTATCTCTCCATCTGTCTGTTCTTTCATCTCTCCATCTGTCTGTTCTTCCATCTCTCCGTCTGTCTCTTCTTCCATCTCTCCATCTGTGTGTTCTTCCATCTCTTCATCTGTCTGTTCTTCCATCTCTCCATCTGTCTGTTCCTCTATCTCTCCATCTGTCTGTTCTTCCATCTCTCTATCTGTCTGTTCTTCCATCTCTCCGTCTGTCTCTTCTTCCGTCTCTCCATCTGTCTGTTCTTCCATCTCTCCATCTGTCTGTTCTTCCGTCTCTTCATCTGTCTGTTCTTCCGTCTCTTCAGCTGTCTGTTCTTCCATCTCTCCATCTGTCTGTTCTTCCATCTTTCCATCTGTCTGTTCCTCTATCTCTCCATCTGTCTGTTCTTCTATATCTCCATCTGTCTGTTCTTCCATCTCTCCATCTGTCTGTTCTTCCATCTCTCCATATGTCTGTTCCTCTATCTCTCCATCTGTCTGTTCTTCCATCTCTCCATCTGTCTCTTCTTCCATCTCTCCATCTGTCTGTTCCTCTATCTCTCCATCTATCTGTTCATCAATCTCTCCATCTGTCTGTTCTTCCATCTCTCCATTTGTGTGTTCTTCCATCTCTCCATCTATCTGTTCCTCTATCTTTCCATCTTTCAGTTCCTATATCTCTCCATCTGTCTGTTCCTCTATCTTTCCATCTGTCTGTTCCTTTATCTCTCCATCTGTCTGTTCTTCCATCTCTCCATCTGTATGTTCTTCCATCTCTCCATCTGTCTGTTCCTATATCTCTCCATCTGTCTGTTCCTCTATCTTTCCATCTGTCTGTTCCTTTATCTCTCCATCTGTCTGTTCTTCCATTTCTCCATCTGTCTGTTCTTCAATCTCTCCATCTGTCTGTTCTTCCATCTCTCCATCTGTCTGTTCTTCCTTCTCTCCATCTGCGTGTTCTTCCATCTCCTCATCTGTCTCTTCTTCCATCTCTCCATCTGTGTGTTCCTCTATCTCTCCGTCTGTCTCTTCTTCCATCTCTCCAACTGTCTGTTCTTCCATCTCTCTATCTGGCTCTTCTTCCATCTCTCTATCTGGCTGTTCTTCCATCTCTCCATCTGTCTGTTACTCTATCTCTCCATCTGTCTGTTCCCATATCTCTCCATCTGTCTGTTCCTCTATCTTTCCATCTGTCTGTTCCTTTATCTCTCCATCTGTCTGTTCTTCCATCTCTCCATCTGTCTGTTCTTCAATCTCTCCATCTGTCTGTTCTTCCATCTCTCCATCTGTCTGTTCTTCCTTCTCTCCATCTGCGTGTTCTTCCATCTCTTCATCTGTCTGTTCTTCCATCTCTCAATCTGTGTGTTCCTCTATCTCTCCATCTCTCTCTTCTTCCATCTCTCCAACTGTCTGTTCTTCCATCTCTCTATCTGGCTGTTCTTCCATCTCTCCATCTGTCTGTTCTTCTATCTCTTCATCTGTCTGTTCTTCCATCTCTCAATCTGTCTGTTCTTTCATCTCTTCATCTGTCTGTTCTTCCAACTGTCTGTTCTTCCATCTCTCTATCTGGCTGTTCTTCCATCTCTCCATCTGTCTGTTCTTCCATCTCTTCATCTGTCTGTTCTTCCATCTCTCAATCTGTGTGTTCCTCTATCTCTCCATCGCTCTCTTCTTCCATCTCTCCAACTGTCTGTTCTTCCATCTCTCTATCTGGCTGTTCTTCCATCTCTCCATCTGTCTGTTACTCTATCTCTTCATCTGTCTCTTCTTCCATCTCTCCAACTGTCTGTTCTTCCATCTCTCTATCTGGCTGTTCTTCCATCTCTCCATCTGTCTGTTCTTCTATCTCTTCATCTGTCTGTTCTTCCATCTCTCAATCTGTCTGTTCTTTCATCTCTTCATCTGTCTGTTCTTCCAACTGTCTGTTCTTCCATCTCTCTATCTGGCTGTTCTTCCATCTCTCCATCTGTCTGTTCTTCCATCTCTTCATCTGTCTGTTCTTCCATCTCTCAATCTGTGTGTTCCTCTATCTCTCCATCGCTCTTCCATCTCTTCTGTCATCTCTCCATCTCTCCATCTGTCTGTTCTTCCATCTCTCCGTCTGTCTCTTCTTCCATCTCTTCATCTCTCCATCTGTTGTGTGTGTTCTTCCATCTCTCCATCATCTCTTCCATCTGTCTGTTCTTCCATCTCTCCATCTCTCTGTTCCTCTATCTCTCCATCTGTCTGTCTGTTCTTCCATCTCTCCATCTGTCTGTTCTTCCATATCTCTCTGTCTGTTCTTCCATCTCTCCATGTCTGTTCTTCCATCTCTCATCTGTCTGTTCTTCCATCTCTCCATCTGTCTGTTCTTCCATCTCTCCATCTGTCCTGTCTGTTCTCTATCTCTCCATCTGTCTGTTCCTCTATCTCTCCATTGTCTGTTCTTCCATCTCTCCATCTGTCTGTTCCTCTATCTCTCCATCTGTCTGTTCTTCCATCTCTCCATCTGTCTGTTCTTCCATCTCTCCATATGTCTGTTCCTCTATCGCTCCGTCTGTCTGTTCCTCTATCTCTCCATCTTTCTGTTCTTCTATCTCTCCATCTGAATGTTCCTCTATCTCTCCATCTGTCTGTTCTTCCATCTCTCCATCTGTCTGTTCTTCTATCTCTCCATCTGTCTGTTCTTCCATCTCTTCATCTGTCTGTTCTTCCATCTCTTCATCTGTCTGTTCTTCCATCTCTCAATCTGTGTGTTCCTCTATCTCTCCATCTCTCTCTTCTTCCATCTCTCCAACTGTCTGTTCTTCCATCTCTCTATCTGGCTGTTCTTCCATCTCTCCATCTGAAAGTTACTCTATCTCTCCATCTGTCTGTTCTTCTATCTCTACATCTGTCTGTTCTTCCATCTCTCCATCTGTCTGTTCTTCCATCTCTTCATCTGTCTGTTCTTCCATCTCTTTTTCTGACTGTTCTTCCATCTCTCCATCTATTGTGTCATGATCTACCTACCCAGCACCACGAGCAACGCCATCTAGGGACGCGACCCGAGTATGACTAGTCTTAGTCACAACTCCGGGTTTCCCTTCTCCATATCCTGGTTGTTGCGTCACCTCCTCCAACTCTTCCTCATCAGCTCCGGATCGAGGAGAGTTCAGTTCACTCTGGGAAGTGACCACACTTGGATTACCTATCCTGGAAACCTACGGCACAGTGACTACCTACCATCTTCTTCAATACTCAGCCCTACTCGTCAGACACTTCAGCACTGCACTTGAGTATTTGTAACCCTATATTACCTCCCACCTCCACTTGCTACAGATTGTTGTATGTTGCATAAATATGTATATACTGTTAAGCCAATGTTGCGTATGTTTAAGTTAAGTATGGTTAAGGGTAAATTATAGAAAGCTGGATATTTTGTTAAGGAATTTATGGTACTTTATTATACACAACAAAAACTCGCATCCTTTGTCTACCCTTTATAGTCAGATTGTTTTTGTTTGTTTAGTTTTTTTATTGTTGTTGCCTATTGGGATCTGGGTAGACTTTTAACTATATTCTAAACCAGTTTCTAAATCCCCAACTCTTAACAAATGGCGACCGTGACAGGACCCGACCTTAAGTGCCATATATCTTCCCCCCTTGTTACTCCTTGTTAATTATTCTTCCCAGTCACTTCTGTTCACAATTGCTTTACGGTGGTTTAAAGTTCCCTTCATATATGTGTGCATATATTGGTAGTATCGTACAGTAAGAGTGACAGACGTAGGATATTAGGTTCCGAGTGTCATAAGGCTTACCTGTTATTACACGTAGGCAGTCGTGTAGTAAGTCTTATCGAGTGTAGGGAAGAATCCGGATCTGTTTAATGCCGTACCCTCGCTCCAGAGTAGGCTGTTCCATAGTCACTAGTTTAGGGTGAAGTGATATCTTGGGACGCCCCGCTCTACCAGGACCCCATAATTATAAAGTCTCAATTATTGTTCTTCTCACTATCTCATTCGGGGTCAATAATAAAGTAACCCAAGGGTTGTTTATCCGGATCTTTATATTAATGCCGTAATACGCCCTTCCTGTTTCAAGTATTTTTCCAAGTCTCTTATCCTTTTTTAAGGATCTTATCAGAAGAACAATATTCATAAGTATAATTTCCCTAGGTATAACTTGGGTAGTTTCCGGGACTTTCTGGTTATCCACTGCCTTGATATTTTCTAGGGTAATCCACTTGTAGCTTATGTATATAAGCTACTGTGCCGAGTAGCAACCCTGTATATAAGCTACTGTGCCAAGTAGCAACCCTGTATATAAGCTACTGTGCCGAGTAGCATTTGTATATATCATCACGTGGAAACACTACACGTTATGTGGCAACATTGCCCCGAGGCTGCCATATGACAAGGCAGCCTCATTCTGACTGTGTGAGCCGTGCATGGCACACGCGAGTCACCACTTGTATTTCTCTCATCCATAATAAACGGACTTCAGTGTTACCCAGTGTTTCCCTACCCATCACTGCATTCCTCAGGGAACACTTGTAACCACCATGGCGCAGTGAGTAGGATCTGTGGACTTACAAAGTGTGTGAACTATGCCGAGACAGTTACGTCTGCCGGTGATGCGCGTCGACTCATAGTGTGTTGTGTTGTGTTGCGCTGTGTTTCGCCGTGATGTGCAGTGTTGCTCCGTCACAGTGCGTTTTAGTGACGGTGGCAGTGTTAGTGTCAGTGTATTAGTGTGTGTCTAGAGCTGAGAGTTGAGCATTGGCCTGTTTTTTGTGGTACCCACGGAGCACGCAGGCGTACACCCTTCTCGTGTGACATCCCGGGAGACACTGACGGTCTCACCCCCGCCGCGTCTCTAGCCACCGGCATTAAGGCCACCACGAAGTGCTCTCTCAGACACACACACACACACGCACGCACGCACTCACTCACGGACAGAACAGTGGACTCTATGCGTTATTTCTGCGCTGTTTATGTCATATATATGTGGTTCGAGCTGTTGAGGCGCCACTTTATATACTAAACAGTGCAGTCCACGCACACACAAAGATGGGAGGTAAGAAGGGACAACGTCAAGATGGGAGACACGACTCCCCACCACCTTCTCCTCCACCGGGCGCAGACTCTCATCCTCCACCTCCAGTGACGGACATTGCCACAATTCTGAGGTGGATGGACGACCGGGACGAGAGACGCAGAGAGATGGAACTTCAGAGGGAGGAGACACGAAGAGAGGAGGAAAAGTTGCGTTTTGAGGCACTATTGGCGACCCTGGAGCTAACCCACCCTCCCTCACTCGCAGGTAGTGCGCATATAGGCGCCAGTACCCTCCCTCCTCCACCACACCAGCGTCCTGCATGTACTCTTGCCTCCAAACAAACAGCTCCCAAGGCATCTGTTCAACCCCCACCCGCCCTCTCACCAGACGTCACGTTTCAGCTTTTTCGTGAGTGGAGGCGGCGTTGGACAGATTACTCCACGATGGTGGACCTTGACAGCATGCCTCCAAAGAAATAGCTCATCCAACTGCAGATGTGTTTGTCGCTGGAGACCCAGAGAGTTTTGGAGCACACATTGCAAGTGCCTCCTGATTCTGCCTCTTCAGTGACGGTTGTGCTCGACCTTTTACAGGAGCATGTTAAGGGTCGGAACAACGAGGCTTTGTGTCGCCGTGCCTGCACCAGCTGCAAGCAGGCGGAGAACGAATCCTTTGACGACTTTTTTGTACGCTTGAAGAGTTTGTCAGAGATCGACGTCTGCAAGGCGCACAGCCGGGAATGTGAGGAAGCCTAGATCAAGCACGGGATCTTGGCAGGTGTCAGGCATGAAGAGTTGGTTCAGCGACTCATCCCCCTGGACGCTTCCTCCACACTCCAGGTGGTAGTGACTGAATGTCGGTCATACGAGGCCACCAAGTCCGCCACCTCTGCCTTACGGGCCCCTCCTGCTGTGAGAGCTATCTCACAATACAAGAAGGGTAAGAAGGCGGCCAAAAACGCGAAGGCTGCCACACGTTCTTCCACGCCTCCGCCTAGTGCTTCCTGTGGCAGCTGTGGAAAGCAGCACAGCCCCAAGACTTGCCCGGCCGCTGACGCACTGTGTCGTGGATGTGACCGTAAGGGCCACTGGTCTAACACAGACAGGTGCCCTGCACGAGGCCGCAAGTGTCAGGCCTGCGTTCGTTATGGACACTACGACAAGTGCTGCCGCCAACCCAAGCCCAAAAGCCCGAGACGAGGAGGAAAGCAGCGCATTTCCCTCGGGGTGGTTCGCACGCAGCCCCCTCCAGATGGCCCACACAGTCCCAAGCAGCAGCGGAGTCACATCAGGAGGGTGGTATCGACCACACGCCCCAGGGCTACCCCTTCCCCCACCATCCGCGTCGACGTCACACACGGTGATGTGTCGGGTCACATCGAGGTGATACCGGACACCGGCACCGATACTGCGGTGATTGGGTTGAAGCACCTCCAGAAACTGGGCCTCACCAAACGCGGCCTGGGACCACCGCCGTAGCTGCAGTACTACAATGCGGACGGTTCCCAGATGCCGGACGCTGTGGGCTCCTTTCAAGCAGAGATCACCTACGGCGACAGGTCGTGTCACGGATGGATCGACGTGCAGCCTACTCTCGCTACACCCTTGTTTTCGTGGGAGCACTGCAAGGAGTTAGGCGTGGTGCCCAGAGACTTTCCCGAGCAGATCCCAACTGCTCGTTACACCGCCAGCAGGGTGCGTGAGTCGACAAGCGACGCGCCTGGCGCTGCTGCACAGAGCTGCCCAGAACCTGCGTCCACTCCCACCCACACAGGACGCTCCCCTGCGCAGATCCTGTATGGTCACCCTCTCCGCTCTTGCGTTCCTGCACACGCCAAGGCCTTTGCGAAGGACTGGCAGACCAAAGCCGAGAGCTGCTACCGCCTCGCCGCTACACGTGCCCAGGACGCCAAGGCTCGGTATGACGACCGTGCCCGCCCTCTTCAGCCGCTGGAGATTGGTGCCCTTGTCCGCGTCCAGGACCCGACGACGACACGTTGGGACAAGGTGGGCATAGTGATGGGCGTCGGCCGGTCGCGGGACTACAAGGTCAGGATGCCGAGCGGCCGCGTCTGGTGGAGGAACCGCCGCTTCCTCCGGCCAGTCCCACCCCCTGCTGCTGGCCCCCTGACCGAGGACGAGTCCCCTACATCTCACAAGGATCTGCCCCACAGTCCACTTAGGACTAAGAAGTCCGCTCAAGACAAAGACTATAAGCGTGAGTGGGGAGGGAGATGTAGGTTATGTATATAAGCTACTGTGCCGAGTAGCAACCCTGTATATAAGCTACTGTGCCAAGTAGCAACCCTGTATATAAGCTACTGTGCCGAGTAGCATTTGTATATATCATCACGTGGCAACACTGCACGTTAAGTGGCAACATTGCCCCGAGGCTGCCATATGGCAAGGCAGCCTCAGTCTGACTGTGTGAGCCGTGCATGGCACAAGCGAGTCACAACTTGCATTTCTCTCATCCATAATAAACGGACTTCAGTGTTACCCAGTGTTTCCCTACCCATCACTGCATTCCTCAGGGAACACTTGTAACCACCACCACTTATCTTATCTTTTTGGCCATTAGTTAATTTATCTAGTTTTTCTTAACAATGGCCACCTCAGGTTTTGATCTCCAGGATTTTATTGAAAATCCTTCCGTAGCTAAATTACGTGTTAAAATCCTGAAGAAAGAATGGAAAGGAATAGCCACCTATTACAATATCCCATATTCACAGCAAATGACTAAGGAAGTGTTAAAAAATCAGGTAATTGAAATGTTGGTTCAAAAAGAAGTTTTAGAAGAATCCGCTGTTGACCAATTAACGCCCATGTCCAAGATACTTCAACCACTATCCACCACCCCTCCTCACTCAAAAGTTGCCTCAGGTCTGGCTAGCCCTCAAAAAAACCCACAAAGAGTAGACGCCTTAGAACTAGAACGAGCTAGGTTCGAGTTCCAAATCAAAATGAAAGAACTCCAGTTGGAGCATGAGTTGGAACAGGCCAAGTTGGAGCATGAGGGAAAGTTGGAACAGGCCAAGTTGGAACAGGCCAAGTTGGAACATGAGGAAAAGTTGGAACAGGCCAAGTTGGAGCAGGAGGTTAGACTGAAAGAACTACAGGTGAAAGAGACAGAAGTCACCTTAACATCGGAGTTTAAATCAAAAGAAGTGGCATTAAAAGAGAGACTAGCTGCTTTTAACCCTGCTAATGCTTCTTCCCTTGTTCCCGGGTTTGATGAATCCAATATGGACGGGTCATTTAGGACTTTTGAGAAAATAGCCGGGAAGAATGGGTGGCCTCAGGACCAGTGGGTGTCGGTATTAGTTCCTAAATTATGTGGTAAGGCTCTTAGAGTTTTTAACTGTATAGACCAGACTGATGATTATGATAACGTAAAAAAGAATATCCTCACCTCTTATGCTATCACGCCAGATAGATACCGGCAGAAGTTTCGTAAACTAACCAAAACATTTTCACACACCTTTGTTGAGTTTGCTCAAGAAAAGCTTAGGTTTTTCAAGAAGTGGTTAGAGGCTACAGAGACCTCCACATTTCAGGATTTGTTAAACTTGGTAGTCCTGGAGGAGTGGAAGAGCAAGATACCATTTCACATCTTGAAGCATGTGGAGGAGCGTGGAGAGGTTAATTTAGGGCGTGCGGCTGAGGTGGCTAATGCGTACGCCTTGCTGGTGGAGTCACTGAGCAGTAGGGAACGTGGTACTTTCCAGCATGTTAGGTCCTCCTCTGATGATAACCTTGGGGACGTGAGTGGTAGGTCGAAAGGTCCCACACCTACCCCCCCTGATGCAACCAAGTTTTTTGATCTTACTGTAAAAAACCAGGCCATACGATCCAGTCTTGTAAACACCCAAAGTGTCGAACTTCTAAAAGTAGTTCCCTGGATCCCAAATTCAAACCAATAGCAACCACCAATGTGGAAAGGCCCCATCAGGATCTCTTCTCTTCATTCACCTATGAGGGAAAAATTTCAATCATAGAGGGGTCTAGTTCTTTCCCTATTCGTATACTACGTGATACGGGCGCAGCACAATCTATCCTCTTGTTTAACGTCATTCCTGATATATCTACAGCATTTACTAATGAGAGTGTTCTAATTTCAGATCTCTCATCCCATTCTTCCTATCCCTTAGCTAAAGTGCACCTCCACTGCCCCTTGATTACTGGGGAAGTGCAAGTAGCCATTAGGAAAGATCCAATGCCTGTGAGCGGCATTCATTTATTATTGGGTAATGACTTGGTAGGAGATCTAGTGGTTCCCAACATAAAGACAGTCGACTCTCCCTTACCTGTGAACTCCACCACTGACCTTGATGAAACTATTCCTCACCTTTTTCCATCTTGTGCTGTCACTCGGTCACAGAGTGTGCGAAATGGGCCCTCTTCATCTAAAACCACCTCCAATATCTTCCTACCCACAGAAGATCTGTACAATAAGACCATTAGTAAGGATGAGCTCATTAAAGCCCAACAATCTGATCCATCTTTGACTAAACTTCATCATGCGGCAGTTGAGGGTAAAGACCAATTTTACAAGCAATCTTTTCAAACAGGTGATGAAAGACCTCAGTGTGGACCATTGTACATCTTCAGCTTACCACCCACAATCCCAAGGTTGTTTGGAACGGTTCCATCAAACTTTCAAATCAATGCTAATAAACTATCTCCCCTCAACTATATAGTCCATAATCCTGATCGCAGAAAAGATTCACAACTTGTTCACATTAATCTCATGAAACTTTACCATTCCAGGCAGTCAGAGGAAGACATCCCAGAGGCTATAAGCCTACCTGTATTGCATACGGCTTTGTCAGGGCCAGAGCCGGAGACAGATGACATGGACCTATTGGAGAATTTAGACTTCCCTCTACCTAAAGAAAACCCTGCTAACAGTCACATACTCAACAACTTGGATGAGTATTTTTGTGTTCTGAATCCATCTCAAGCAAAAGATCTCACTAAGTTATTATCAACATTTCCTAAAGTCACGTCAGACCTCCTAGGGTTTTGCAATATACTTAAACATGATATTAAGCTAATCTCAGATAATGTACAACCCATTAGGCAATCAGCATATCGGCTAAATCCACAAAAAAGAGAGATTATGAAAAAGGAGGTAGATTTTTTGTTCAAACATAACTTAGCTGAGCCTAGTACCTCCCCCTGGGCTTCACCTTGCCTTCTCATTCCAAAACCCGATAGCAGTTTTCGTTTCTGTACCGATTATCGTAAAGTGAACCAGGTCACTGTCTCAGACTCCTACCCTTTACCTTTGATTGAAGATATAATAGACAGCATAGGCTGTGCAAAATTTATTACAATGGTGGACTTGATGAAAGGATATTATCAAGTGGGACTCACGGATAGGGCAAAAATAATCTCAGCATTTATAACTCCATTTGGTCTTTTTCAATATTTGGTTATGGCGTTTGGCTTTTCTAATGCTCCGGCCACATTCCAGAGGGCCATCAACTACCTTATTCAGGACCTAGGTGGGACGTTCGCCTACCTGGATGACCTGGTGGTGGTGTCGGACAGCTGGGACGAACATCTGGTGCGTTTGGAGATACTGTTCGCACGACTGCAAGAGACTGGGTTCACCATAAACCTAGCTAAATCTGCTTTTGGCCGGGCCTCAGTGACTTACCTGGGACATACCGTTGGGCGTGGTATGGTGAGACCCAAGGACGCAAACGTTAAAGCCATCTTGTCCTTCCCCACTCCAAGGACGAGGAAGGAACTCATGCGCTTCCTGGGGATGTGCGGTTACTACCGCCGGTTCTGCAGTAACTTCTCCAGCGTGGCCAGACCCCTCACAGACCTTACCAGTTCTGCGGTCCCTAACATCTGGAACCAGAGGTGCGACCAGTCTTTCCACCGCCTCAAAGCCTTCCTTGCCTCCAAGCCTGTAATTGCACCCACCTGACTACACCTTGCCCTTCCATCTGCAAATCGACGCTAGCGCTGTCGGAGTGGGGGCTGTGCTCCTACAACCCGACCCAACCACTGATGTCCTTCACCCTGTGGCATACTACTCCGCCAAGTTGAAAAAACATCAGACCAACTACTCGACCATAGAGAAGGAGGCCCTGGCTCTGGTGTTGGCAATAAAGAAGTTTGAATCTTACCTCCAATCTCGCCCACAAACCACCCTAGTCTTCACCAACCATAACCCGCTCACGTTCATCCAAACCAACAAGACCTCCAACCAGGGAATCCTCCGCTGGGCTCTCCTCACCCAGCCCTATAATCTACAAGTCCGGCACATAAAGGGGGTGGACAACCTGATTGCGGACTCCTTATCCCGAGCTCCAGTGGAAATGCAGCAGCTACTCTCCAGACGCACCAGGTGATCACCTCCTTCGCGCCCGCGCTACGGAAGTCTTTGGAGGGGGGGTGTTACGAACCACGCCATCTATTGTGTCATGATCTACCTACCCAGCCCCACGAGCAACGCCATCTAGGGACGCGACCCGAGTATGACTAGTCTTAGTCACCACTCCGGGTTTCCCTTCTCCATATCCTGGTTGTTGTGTCACCTCCTCCAACTCTTCCTCATCAGCTCCGGATCGAGGAGAGTTCAGTTCACTCTGGGAAGTGACCACACTTGGATTACCTATCCTGGAAACCTACGGCACAGTGACTACCTACCATCTTCTTCAATACTCAGCCCTACTCGTCAGACACTTCAGCACCGCACTTGAGTATTTGTAACCCTATATTACCTCCCACCTCCACTTGCTTCAGATTGTTGTATGTTGTATAAATATGTATATACTGTTAAGCCAATGTTGCGTATGTTTAAGTTAAGTATGGTTAAGGGTAAATTATAGAAAGCTGGATATTTTGTTAAGGAATTTATGGTACTTTATTATACACAACAAAAACTCGCATCCTTTGTCTACCCTTTTATAGTCCGATTGTCTTTGTTTGTTTAGTTTTTTATTGTTGTTACCTGTTGGGATCTGGGTAGACTTTTAACTATATTCTAAACCAGTTTCTAAATCCCCAACTCGTAACAGACACAAACAAGAAAACAAGTATATCCATATGTACAAAAATAAATAAATAAATACAAATTAAAACTGAACAAATGAACTACTCAACCGAGTGACAAAATAACGAATATCCACGTAATGATTAAACGCTTATTTAGTCTAGACAGTACCGTAAACACATGGTTATCCAACACACGTAACTCATAAACAAGCAAGGTATTTACTGTTGATTTCTACAGTATGACTACACACAGTCTCACATATAAATCACTATGTAATACTTGGTGTTCTCAAAAGTCGAGCAAGGTTAACACGGTATCCCACTAAAACATAAAATAGGAGAGGAGATACTTATCTTACAACTGCCGGCCCAATACTAAAGCTCACCCGGCTCTGAGAGGTAAAACTAAGCAGCAGAGGTGGATGGAAATGACGTCATAACAAAAGACGTTCAACTTGCGAATCCACAAATAGCTATCAAACGCTCACTCACTCATTAGTATTCGAAACTAATACAATAAACATTATATTGTTTTACTTAACACATTGATGTCATGATCATGATGACAGCTAACCTAAAAACCTTAAGGATTCATATTACGCTCAAACGTCCTCAAAACCTTCTCAGTCCCCCAGTGGAAACGTCCCCCGTTTTCTCTGTTTCCTTGATGACGTCATCGAGAGGCCGTCTTTGTCTGAAGGAAACTTTGAATACAATCCGCGGATTTCGTAGCAAGACGCCTTATGTTGGGACCTGTTGCCATCCAACCCCTTGTAATCAATTTAATTTTTGCTTTTGATAGCTCAGTCAGAGCATTGTTAATGAAGATAATAGTATGGAATGAAACTGAGTTCATAGACTCAGTTTCAACGTCAGAGTGTACAGTAGAGTAATTCATCGAAATAGGAGTAGGTGGACTCCCTGACCTATATTGAGTGAGGGTGCCGCGGGCATTTCAACCGTTAGTAAGTGCTCGCCCCTTCACCCATACTGGTCCCTAACGCAGCCTAGGCCGTGTCTGTAGCGTGGATGTTGTATCCACTATGTCTGGAGAGATGTCCGAGGTCCAGTAGGATCAGTTATCTTCGTGAGACCCGACCGTCAGACGCTTCAGTACTACCTATGGGCCCCATAGCTGGCCGTGTGACCCTAACGCTCGGCCCGCGAGGTGACTCCGGATCACCAAACCACACACAACTATCAGCCCCCATCATTGGTGGATGAGTGTCTAACTCAGTAGGGCTATGATGTGGTTGTGTTATTCCACTGGGATCTTCAGAGTTCGTTGGAAAGTACCCCATGGTGGCAGGACCCCATGGCGGCTGCTTGAGTATCACTCCTGATGACTGAGTGTTGTAGTGGCAGTTACCCATGGTCTTAATGGTGCTAAGTTACTGTAAGAGTTCATGTGTTATTGAGCATGTCCACCCAGTAGTGGTGTGAGTGTTATTGAGTATGTCCACCCAGTAGTGGTGTGAGTATTTTGAGCCTGAGGGCATAGTACCAGGTTTCGTCTGTTGGTACATATATTCTTCTCCTACCTCCACTTTAATGTTTAAATAAATATTGCATTTGTATATTGTGTCTGTTATTTGCCTACAGTATCTACCGTTATTTCTTCCCTATTACTTGATACTATCATTACATAAACCCACGAGCCTCCTCTCGTCACGCTACCAATGGTTGTAAGTATTAAAGTAAAGAAAATTGTTATAAGAGGCACAGGCCCTTATAAAATGGTGACAGCAATGGTGATGTAATGAACATAGTATCGAGTTGAGAGGAATGACTGTGATACTGTAGTTTTTTAACTGAGTTATAACCATTTATCTGTACGGGTATTTAATAACCATTCCACTGTAACTAATGTGTATTTCAGATTGCTAATAATTTTGTTCCATATTTTTCCAAGGTACAGATTTTTGTAGTGGTTTGCAGAGAAAGTGAAATAAGTCAAAGAAATACCTCCGAGTTAGGTTAGAAAAAGAAAGTCTTGTTTAAAGTAATGATACCTGCAACAATAACTTGAGTGTAGAGTGTGAATAAGGTTCATTTATATTTGAAGAATTTTGATGTGTAACAATTTGCCCAAATTTTTTTTCCGTTGTTAACTCAGTATTACTTACAGACAGTGAGTACATGTGCCGGCCGTGGCACTAGTTTGTGAAATGTTTTCATCATAGGATCCCTATCATATGCTGTGTCCTGCTTAGAAGGAGAGTTGGCAGTGAATGGTTGTCAACGACCGGTCTTGACAGATATTGCAAGTCAATATCGGTCCCATTCATTGACAACTGGGACAACTTCTACGACAGAAGGGACCTTTATGCTAGGGATGGGGTGCACCTGTATCGGGGTGGGGTGGCAACCCTGGCTGGGTCTCTAGAGGGGGCAGTTCAAAGGATATCGAAGTCTTTAAACTGTTAGGGGAACATATGGGCACGGGGGTGGGGGAAACTGCAGTGGGAACAGGTAAACAAAGTAAAAGATTACAGGGAAATAGTGTTAGGAATGATGACAAAACTAAATTAAACAGGGAGTGTAAAACTAAACGCGGTAAAGGAAGGAATCAGAACACGACTAACTTAAATGTCTACTACGCGAACAGTAGAAGTATGAGAAACAAAATGGATGATATTAGGGCCTTGGTGTGTACCGAAAAAATCGATATAATAGCATTCACTGAAACATGGATCAACCTAGACTCACGTGAGTTGCCGGTCGAATACCAAATTGCAGGTTACAAATTGTTCCATACCGATAGGCAAACCAGGAAAGGAGGCGGAGTAGCACTCTATGTTAGGGATAATCTGAAGTGTGAAATAAATAAGGAACTAAAAACTGAGCGGAATACAGAAACAATTTGGATAGAATTAAGCGACGGTAGGGAAAAATTATTCACAGGAGTAATATATAGACCTCCCAATCTTGATAGAGTCAATGAGCAACTTATCTGGGATGAAATGCGCAGGGCTTCCATACACAACAAAGTCTGTATAGTAGGCGACTTTAACCTTGGCCAAATAGATTGGACTGACCTTACGGGTAACTCAGAATCAGAGGATTTTCTCGAGACGATCCAGGACTGTTTCCTAAGTCAACATATAACCGAACCCACAAGGGGTAATAATATACTCGATTTAGTTCTGTCGAACAGAGAAAACCTCATTAGCAATGTCGAGGTAGGGAACGAACTTGCAAACAGCGATCACAAAGAAATTCGATTCCAGTTAGATTTTCAGGGCAGACGTAAGGAAAATTCCACTAAAGTACCAGATTTCAGAAGGGCAAACTTTGACAGTTTAAAGAGGCAGCTGAGAGAGGGGGTGTCGCGCTTGGCCGTGAACCTGACAGATGACTCTGACCTGATAACGACATCTGAGACTGCCGAGTTCCACGTCAATTTAAATAATGAGTTACTTAATGCACAGAGGCAGAACATACCATACAAAAAACTCAGATCAGACAACAATGACCCTAAATGGATAAATAATTATTTAAAGAACATCATTGGCCAAAGGCAGGCTATAGGTAGAAGGATAAAGCGTGGCGAAATTTACCTCCAGGATTATTATAAGATATTGGCGAGTAGGGTTAAAACCGAGATAAGAAAAGCCAAGAGGAATAATGAGGTAAGGATAGCAAGGTAGGCGAAGACAAACCCAAAGGATTCTACCAAATGTATCAAACTAAAACACGAGAAAAGATTGGACCAATACGGTCAGATACCGGCGAGCTCACTGATAACGACGGAGAAATGAGCAATAATTTGATTAAATATTTTTCAACAGTTTTCTCCACCGAAAATTTAAACATGATACCCGAGGCACCGACTCTATTCAGAGATAGTGAAGAAAACAAATTAAGCGAGATAGTAGTGACTAGTAACGATGTTAGTAAGCAAATAGTCAAACTAAAGCCTAATAAGTCACCTGGTCCCGATGAGATATTTGCCAGAGTATTAAAGGAATGTAAGGAAGAGCTTAGTATGCCCTTAGCAAAGTTGTTTAACATGTCCTTAAAAACAGGTGTAGTACCAGAATCCTGGAGGATAGCGAATGTAATACCGATTTACAAGAAGGGGGATAGATCACTATCCTTTAACTACCGCCAAATAAGTTTAACATCAATAGTAGGCAAATTACTGGAAGCAATCATTTCAAACTGTATTCGAAATCACCTGGAGAAGCACGGATTGATCAATGATTCCCAGCATGGCTTCACAAGCGGACGTTCTTGTCTAACTAATCTATTAACATTCTTTTCATCAGTTTTCGAATCGGTGGACGAGGGGCACAATTATGATGTGGTATATCTCGACTTTAGCAAAGCCTTAGACAGAGTCCCCCACGAAAGACTAATTAGAAAAGTAGAAGCTCATGGCATCAAAGGTAACATCCTTAAATGGATTAGGGCGTGGTTACAGGACAGGAAACATCGAGTGAGCATTAACGGCACTAAGTCCCATTGGAGCAACGTCACAAGTGGAGTTCCCCACGGCTCAGTACTTAAACCATTATTATTTATTATATACATAAACGACATAGATATCGGCATAGACAGCAACATAAGTAAATTTGCTGATGACACTAAAATAGGACGTGTTATTAAATCTGACAAGGACTCAGCAAAACTACAGGAAGATCTAAACAAATTTTTCGAATGGTCTGAAAAATGGCAGATGAAATTCAACGTGGACAAATGTAAAGTACTCAGTATAGGAGATGTAAACAGGGAAACCAGATACCAGATGAACAACGATGCCATAGAGAAATCCGACTGCGAGAGAGATTTAGGAGTAATGATAAGTAGGAACCTTAAGCCAAGTAAACAATGTGTTTTTGCTCGTAACAAGGCTAATAAAGTACTTGGGTTCATACAAAGGAGTGTTAGTTATAAGACTAGCGAGGTCATCCTAAAACTGTATCTTGCTCTTGTGAGACCACACCTGGATTACGCAGTTCAGTTCTGGTCACCGTATTACAGAATGGATATAGAATCATTGGAAAGAATTCAGAGGAGAATGACAAGACTAATCCCGGGCATTAGGAACCTTGAATATAGAGACAGGTTAATGCATCTTAATTTGCACTCCCTCGAGAGACGTAGAGCGAGGGGCGACCTGATAGAGGTGTATAAGTGGAAGTCAGGGCTAAACAAAGGGGACATTACAAAGGTACTCAAACTATCCAACCAGGAGCGAACTCGTAACAATGGTTTTAAATTGGACAAATTTAGATTTAGGCGTGAAATAGGTAAACACTGGTTTGGAAACAGAGTAGTGGATGAATGGAACAAGTTACCAAATATCATCATTAACTCGAATACGCTGAATAGCTTCAAACATAGGTTGGATGCTTATATGAGCAATAGGGGTTGAGTGTAAACGGGACTGCCCAGTATGGGCCAATAGGCCCGCTGCAGTTTCTTCCATTCTTATGTTCTTATTTTCTTACGAGTGCCCAGTGTTTTAATTCTGAGTTGCTAACAGAAGCATTGCACTATATGCAAAGGTTACGTGGATGCTAATTCTGTACTTGTAATATTCTTTAGTTTATGTGTTAGGTAGGATATATATTCCATTTACTTAATATCTCGGGGTGTTTTACAGTTCCTTATATTAATATTTCTATGTATATGCTATAATGGTAAAGTGTATTTTAATCAGGTGCTAACGGTTCATTATTTGGTGAAACGTTGTATGTTATGTGAACTCTAACGCCAGTATACTTTCAGAATACAGTATTATATATGTGAGGACCTTATGGTGATACGGTATGTGGAAAGTGTTATACAAGTGTATGGACCCGGAATTGTGAGTACAGAAATTCGTGAAGTGTTCACGCAGTGTTGCACCATACAGTGAAAGTAGAGGAAAGTCAAATTCTGAGCTTACGATTTACGCATAAAAGTTTCAACCAACAACCAGAGATATGTGTTAGAGTACAGCCAGATTCACGCATATATTTGCCAGTAAGTAATTGTACCGATAAATCAGTGTATTTGAGAGCGGGCACTGTCATTGGCGAATATGAGTTAATCCCGGAGGAGATAATCTCATATGTTGACGTTAAAGGAAGTAACTTGGGACATATTCAACAGGTCTATGACAAATTGTGTAAAGTAAAGTCTTCAACTGAATTATCCCTTTGTGCACCTCATCACCTAGCCATTCAAACAGAAGGGGAGAGGAGGTCCTCAAACCAGTTAAAAGTAAATGTAGGTGATGATCAGAGAGTACCATCCTTTGACTGTGTAATTTGTGCCGGAATTCCCAACGGTCCAGTAAAGAAGGTCAGACATGTCCAAGAGATTTCCAACAGTATGATACCGGAATGTGACGAAGTAAAAGGCGGAACCACTAGACAAGAGAAGTTGAACGAGTTAATTAGAAACCAACAGTGGAACCACCTAGACCAGGGGTTCTCAACCAGGGGGGAATTTCCCCCCCTCAGGTTTTCAGGGGGAAACTGATACTAATATGGAAAAAATAAAGGATTTTCAGTATTATATGCATATTATTTGCAATGCACTTTTTGAGGCAGACAATCTTGGAAAGGAGGGGGGAATGACATTCTGACATACAGTATGGTGAAAGGGGTGCATGGGGCAAACAAGGTTGAGAACCACTGATCTAGACAGAGACATGCGTAAACATTTGCGGAAAGTAATTTTAGCTCATGATTCCTTGTTTGTTTTAGGACCACATGAAATAGGGTCAGTTGCTGGTATACCCGCTAACATTCAGCTCGCCAACCACAATCCTGTCAGAGGACCACAGTATAGACACCCAGAGAAAGCAAAAGAGATAATTAAAGAAATGATAACAGATATGAGGGATCGTAATATCATTGAACCATCAACTGCCGCCTGGTTATCCCCCATTGTTCCGGTAACAAAACCCAACGGGTCAAAGCGTATGTGCTTAGATTTTCGAGCGGTCAACAAGCATTTGAAGGTCGACATGCAACCCTTGCCACGAATTGACGAATTAGTAGAGAAAGCTGCGGGAAACAAGTATTATGCCACATTAGATTTGAAGGATGCGTATTATCAGGTCATTCTTAACGACAGAAGGCCGAGATCTAACTACTTTTAGCGATGGGTATAATCTATGGAGGTTCACACGCCTTCCGTTTGGGTTCTCAGCTAGTCCTGCTATTTTTACTCGAGAAGTAAACAGAGTATTAGCTCCCTTAGCAGTGGAAGACTGGATACGAAATTATCCTGATGATGCAATTGTTTGGGCTCCTGACTTCCCTACCTTGTTGCAAAGACTCACCAGAGAATTTGAGAGATTTGTTGAGATGGGTATTAAACTAAATTTGTCTTAGTGTCAATTTGGCCATAAGCAAGTTAAATTCTTAGGACATGTAGTTTCTGAGAGAGGCATTGAGCCTGACCCGGAAAATGTCCAAGCTCTGACCGAGTATAAACCCCCAACTAATGTTAAACAAGTCCGCCAATTTTTGGGTATGTGTGGATTTTACCGTAAACATGTTCCCGAGTTTGCCAAAGTAGCTTACCCCCTCACTGAGTTAACGAAACAGACTGTTGATCTTGTATGGTCCAATGAGTGTCAAGAAGCATTTGAGAAGTTAAAGCAAGCACTAGCTTCATAACCAGTTCTTGTCAAAGCAGATATTTATAAACCGTTTGAACTGCATAGTGATGCCAGCAATTTCTGTGTAGGCGCTTCCCTTAATCAGGTACAAGAAGATGGCTCTTTGCGACCAGTGGGTTATTTTTCTAGAAAGTTAACGCCGGCAGAAACTCGTTATTCCACCACCGATAAAGAAGCGTTAGACATTGTGTTAGCGTGCAGGTTCTTCCACCCTTTTCTTTGGGGTACGCAGTTTACAATTAAGACAGATCACCAACCTCTAACATCCGTCTTTAGAAAGAAAACTAAAAGTCAGCGAATGAACCGGTGGATCTTAGAAATGAGAGATTACGCCTATGACATTGAATACAAACCCGGTAGAGCTAATGTAGTAGCCGATGCATTAAGTCGACCAGTCAGAGCCTTGAAAAAAGTCATGCAAGACCATGTAGCTCCTCAATTTCCCACACTAGAAGGTTTCACACAGGCAGAATTTGGTAAGGAACAACAAAAAGAACCGAGATGGCAAGAGTTAAAATGGTATTTAGAAGGAGGTAAACTTCCACAACATAAGTACCCAAAGGCCACCGTTGATAGTTTTGAAGTGATAAATGGAGTATTGTATCTAGTAAAAGAACAACTTGATAAAGCATTGCAGTATTGTCTAGTAATCCCTCAACATTTACGTAAAGCCGCATTAGAGTTGGCGCATGACAATGCCACCCCAGGTCATTTAGGACGGTGGAAGACCATCACCCGAGTAGCAAATTTGTTTTATTGGCCTAACTACCGTAAAGATTGTGTTGATTATGTAGCATCATGCGAGATGTGTCAAAGGTTCAAGGGAACTAAGGGACTTACGCAACTTTGGCAAGAATTACCAGTAGTAACCAAACCACTAGAACGAGTTTCGGTAGATTTGACTGACATGCATGCAGGGATCAGTGATTACCGATATGTGTTAACAATTATAGATCATTATTCAAGGTTTGTTAACTTCTATCCATTGCGCACCAAGACCACTCAAAAAGTTACCCGTGAATTTGAGAAATTTGTTAATGTCTTCGGTAGTCCTAAAGTAGTGATAGCGGATAATGGAGGAGAATTTACTGCCGCACAGCTCAGGGAGCTCTGTCAATTAACTAACATTAAGCTGTATTTTACCTTGCCTTACCACCCCCGAGGTAACAGTATCACTGAGAGAATGCACCGAATTTTTAAGAACATTTTGTCAATCATCTGCGAAGATAACCCGCGTCGCTGGCCACTATTCTTGGGTCCGACCCAATATGCGTTGAACACTTCCGTTCACACAACGACTGGAGTGCAGCCACACTTCGCGTTCTTCTCCCGGCATGAGCAGAGACAAGTGGGCATTGAGTTACCACTAATAGAAAACGAGAGTACTGAAGGGTTGAGAGAAGCTCACAGTAATTAAAGAAACTTCTGAATGAATGCCTAGAGAATTCCGGAACGTAGCAAACCGAGATAGAGTCAATCAGACAGTACAGCTAGGGGAAACTGTTTGGGTGAGAGATGAAGCTCCTATCCCAGGTACCAGTAGGAAATTAAATGTGAAGTGGAAGGGCCCATATACAGTAACTGAGGTCATACGCAATGGTGCAGCATATGAGTTAACCCACCTTTCAGATGAGACAGAAGTAATCCGACGAGCAGCAGAAAAGGTGAAAAGATGTATCAACAGAGATATGTTCGTCCATGTAAATGACATCCAGGTTCCCCCTAATGATTCTTCCTCAGAATCAGAGCCTGATGAGGAGAGAACAGTAGTTGCTCCTGCTCTCCGATTTCCCATATGGATGAGAAAACCAGTGGTGAGACTGGATCTTTAAAAAGCAGTGGGCTTTTTAAGTGACCCTCATTGGTTGATAATGAAGTGTGCAATCAGTTATAAGTAACTTGTGGTAAAGGGAAAGGTAAAGAATTGATGATGTTTTTTTTTATTAAAAATTTTGCAGAGGAAGGGTCAATTTGCAGTAAAAGACATAGAGATTGGAAGATGTATTGGCAGTTATGCAATCATCTGAAGGGTATCTGTTACTAGTTGAGTAAAGATACCAGTGGTAAGTCCTACGTAGGCTGGGTGTTATTGGTATATAGGTGTAGAGTTCGTGACTTTCAGGAAGTATTCGGGCATAGAAATATGGCGCTATTACTTCAACATTGCAAATGCCATAAGTACAGACAGTTTTTGGTTTGGTTGTGTTCTCATGAGGACCGTTTCGTTAGCATTGGATTCTTTGGAATACCCGCTCGTTCGGAGTCCCTTGAATGTTGCTGCCTCTCGCGAGTGCGACATGACTCTTTAGATTAAGGGCAAATAAATCATTCCTTCGACTTGATGGGGTCCGTTCGTCTATGTCCTAGCTTGAGAAATTTATGTTAAATCTCAGGGTGTCCTGTAAGCATTTGACCAATCACGTAAAAGAAACTTTCATGACCTATGAACATTGAAATTTGAGTTCTGTAGGGAAAATTTTGAGTGTGCACTTTAGCTACCGATATGAGGGTGTATTTTGTAACATGTAACACCATTTATTATTATTATATGATATGATGTATGTAACACCACTTAATATTATGATATGATATGATGTATCTAACCCCATTTATTATTATTATATGATATGATGTATCTAAACCCCATTCATTATTATTCTATGATATGATGTATCTAACCCCATTTATTATTATTATATGATATGATGTATGTAACACCATTTATTATTATTATATGGTATGATGTATGTAACACCTTTTATCAATATTATATGATGATGTATCTAACCCCATTCAGTATTATTATATGACATGATGTACTTAAACCCATGTATTATTATTTTTGGTGCTATTATGTTATGATATATGTATCCCAATATATTTTTTATGAAGGTGTGTCACATTCTAGTTGTATGTTAACAGATTTCCATTTCTTTTGCCCAATTCTGACCACCGGTAGGGAATTATTTTTCTATTTTTATTGGTATAATATGTGCAATGTTTTGTATGGGGAGTTATAATTTGTATTAATCATTTAATTTGTATGTAACTACTTACGTGTTTTCTGAACGTTACCACATAATATAAATCTTGGGGAAGGGGGAAGCTTTGTCATGATCGTGATGACGGCTAACCTAAAAACCTTAAAGATTCATATTACGCTCAAACGTCCACAAAATCTTCTGAGTCCCCCAGTGGAAACGTCCCCCGTTTTCTCTGTTTCCTTGATGACGTCATCGAGAGGCCGTCTTTGTCTGAAGGAAACTTTGAATATAATCCGCGGATTTCGTAGCAAGACGCTGTATGTTGGGACCTATTGCCATCCAACCCCTTGTAATCAATTTAATTTTTGCTTTTGATAGCTCAGTCAGAGCATTGTTAGTGAAGATAAAAGTAGGGAATGAAACTGAGTTCATAGTCTCAGTTTCAACGTCAGAGTGTACAGTAAAGTAATTCATCGAAATAGAAGTAAGTGGACTCCCTGACCTATTTTGAGTGAGGGTGCCGCGGGCATTTCAACCGTTAGTAAGTGCTCGCCCCCTCACCCATACAGGTCCCTAACGCAGCCTAGGCCGTGTCTGTAGCGTGGATGTTGTATCCACTATGTCTGGAGAGATGTCCGAGGTCCAGTAGGATCAGTTATCTTCGTGAGACCCGACCGTCAGACGCTTCAGTACTACCTATGGGCCCCATAGCTGGCCGTCTGACCCTAACGCTCGGCCTGCGAGGTAACCCCGGATCACTAAGCCACACACAACTATCAGCCCCCATCATTGGTGGATGAGTGTCTAACTCAGTAGGGCTATGGTGTGGTTGTGTTATTCCACTGGGATCTTCAGAGTTCGTTGGAAAGTACCCCATGGTGGCAGGACCCCATGGCGGTTGCTTGAGTATCACTCCTGACGACTGAGTGTTGTAGTGGCAGTTGCCCTTGGTCTTAATGGTGCTAAGTTACTGTAAGAGTTTATGTGTTATTGAGTATGTCCACCCAGTAGTGGTGTGAGTGTTATTGAGTATGTCCACCCAGTAGTGGTGTGAGTATTTTGAGCCTGAGGGCATAGTACCAGGTTTCGTCTGTTGGTAAATATATTCTTCTCCTACCTCCACTTTAATGTTTAAATAAATATTGTATTTGTATATTGTGTCTATTATTTACCTACAGTATCTACCGTTATTTCTTCCCTATTACTTGATACTATCATTGCATAAACCCACGAGCCTCATCTCGTCACGCTACCAATGGTTGTAAGTATTAAAGTAAAGAAAATTGTTATAAGAGTCACAGGCCCTTATATTGAAACTAATGTTACTACATTTTAAGTAAAACATATAACATCTTAATTCAAACCACAGTGTGTACACAACGAAACAGTCGAAGTTCACATACGGGACCAGTAATCCATTCATTAGTTCTTATTCCGACACTCGTGACACCTCTAAGATACATTGACACAAACGGGCTCCCTTAGAAACCTTTCCTGTACCAAAGGACGTTTCCCGGTAGTGCACCTCGACATCGTGGAACCTCTTCCAGCATCCTGCGGCAACACCTACATCTTCACCTGCATTGACCGTTTCACCAGGTGGACAGAAGCCATTCACATGCCTAAGCTACAGCAGAGTCAGCCGTCCGCACCTTCCTGTCTGGTTGGGTCTGCCATTTCGGTCCTCCCATGACTGTCATCACTGACCGAGGAACCCAGTTTGAGTCACAACTGTGGCATAGTCTCCTACAGTTCCTCGGCACTTCCAGGCACCGCACTACTGCTTGCCACCCTCAATCCAACGGCATGGTAGAGTGGTTTCTTCGGCACCTGAAGGACGCCATCAAGGCACAGCACGACCCCTACAGTGGGACGGATGCTCTACACTTAGTGCCCCTTGGCCTCCGCGCATCACACAAAGAGGACATGGACTGCAGCCGAGCAGATCTCACCTTAGGCGAGCCCCTTCGCCTACCCGGGGACTTCTCACTTACTCCTGACCTTGACCACTTCACTCCTGCTGCCCATCACGACCTACTGCAAACACTACGACAAGCCTTTTCTGAATTCAAGGCTGCTGCCCCACGCCAGCCTTCCCATCGCCCTGAACACATCCCTCCTGCACTACTCAATGCCGAGTATGTCTTCGTCAGGGGCCTGCTAGCCGCAACCCACTTCAACGCCCCTACGACGGACCCGTCCCGGTTTTTGCACGGTCAACTAAGTGGCAGACACGACACCGTCAGCATCGATCGAGTGAAGCCGGCCACCTTACCCGATGGGCCTCCAGACCAGCATTACCCCAACAAACCTCGCCTGCACCAGTCTGCCCACAGTTGCCACTTGCAGCACCACCGTGTCCACAACAGTTCTATGTGCCCTCCTTTCATTCTCAGGTACCTACTGTTCATGATGAGGATCATGCACCTAGCCCTGTGGACCCAGACACCCCACCCGGCACCCCTGAGGACTTTGTATCTGCTGCGAGAGAAGCACCACATTCCTCGCCTGTTCAACCTTCTCTTATCTACAACCCTCCTTCTCCCACAAATTTCATGTCACTAGATGGAGTCGTCCCGTAGCGGCCGAGTGGTTCACACCCCCGCCCGTTATGTCTCACATGTGGAATACAACCCTGCCGACAAAAAGTTGGCTTACCAGCCAACCAGCGGCGAGTTCCACAGACGAAGCCTCTCTTTCGGACTGTGCGGTGATTGGCCAGTCACCGCCTTCACCCCAGCCAATCAGCAGCTATTATTGTTGTTGAGATTATCGGACCATAGTCTGACACAGGCCTTTGCCTGTAGGTGGCCCGTTTGGTGGTTCCGGCTGGAGCTCTTAGAGCAGCCAGACCGGATTTGGGACTGGGGATGGAGGTTGTCCTACCTGCAGAATCGTATAAATACCCTCAGCCTCGCCGTGAAGGGCCCCACTCTCGACTGCCGGGCCCGGAGCTATAAAGACCGCCCTCTCTCTGCTGCCATTGTTGGCCAACTTTCCTGACCGACCATCCGCCACTGACATTGTCGACAACATCTCACGAGAGTTTTCGGTTTATTGAGCATTAGTTTGCCCTCCCCACTGGTGGTGTGAGTGACCCACACTCCAGCTGGAGAGCAGCTATAGCATGATATTCCCGACGTGGTTTGAGCTCTTTTCCTTCTACTACTATTTTTCCTTTTTTCGCTCTGTCCTAGGGACCTGCACCCTCAAAAATGTATTCGTCCTGCAGTCCCCCCTGTAACTGTTCACCTCCCTCCCAGGAGATTGTGAACACGAAAGGGGGTTGGAGCAAGAACCCATCCCTCTGCCGAGTCTTTCCAGGAAAACCGTGATCGTGCGGGTCCACCTGGAAAGAGAGTAGCAATCCTCATCCTTACCCAATAGGCACACTTAGCTCACGTCTATAAGTGAGCAGTCACATACACTAGGAAGTAGGTTTCCCCAAACGGGGCTCCGGGAGAGAAGCTCAGGAACCACTCTACGACCACCCGGCCATCAAGTGCCTGTGGGGAGTGTTGAAATTCCTCTGCTACTTACTCAACTGGAATAGGTAGGCTCTGAACAACAGAAAACACCACTTAACCACGGGTTATGGAGTACGTACGCCTTCCTAACCGTGACCCCCGCCTGAACCGCCAACCCGACGACCTGAACCACGACAGGCTCCGCACAGAGAAAATAGACCAGCTGTGGGCCTTCCACGAAGCCCTGAAAACCAAGAACATCGCCATCCACACCACTGCCACCATCACTGAGGACGACAACTGGACGAAGGTCGAAAACATAAAACGCCGACGTGCTTTTTCGGGAAACGAAATCCGTCAATTAGCACAAAAGACACCCATCACCACCACCAGCTCGCCCCAATGACACTGCCAAAATTTCGGATCTCGAAAACGGACACGAAAACGACATATGCCGCCATCACAGAGATGGAGAAACAAAATCTACTGGCCACGTTCTCAGTGCGGCCCAACCTAAAGGGCGAGATGATTATTCACTCCAAAGACAAGGAATCCTCCACCACCCTCGGAACTTACCTGAAAAACACCACCACCGTTGCATCAACCAAGCTGGACCCCGCCCAGAAACTGATGAAGTCGGTAGTCCTCCGATACCCAAAGGAGCTACCCCTCGAACCCCTGGAGAACCATCCGAAGATCCTGAAAGCCGAGAGATGCTCTCCCCCGACCGACAAGATGGCTACCACAAAACAAGTGCTCATAACGCACTACAGTCCACTCCCCAACGCCATAGACCTCAAAACCTGGGGGATCTACGAAGTGAGGCCCTTCGTTCCGGAGCCCCTGCGGTGCTTCAGATGCCATAAATACGGGCACCATCAGACGAGGTGCACGTACAAGGAAATCTGAGCCGTCTGTGCGCAGAAGCAAGGCACACGCTCCTGCCTCACCAAGTTGAAAAATGGGGTAAAAATTGCTCCCAAGTGTGCCAACTGCGGGGGCAAACACCGCGCCTGGAACCCTGGATGCTCCGAGAGAACATAGAGGGTCCAGGCAAACCGACCAGCAGCAAGACCGGCCCCCACCGCTTGCACACCAGCCCCACCAAGTACCTTCGTGTGGGGAACCCAAAGGCAAAAACAACAAAGCCAACCCCCTCAACCGGTCAACAACAAAAGTGCAGCCCAGTTTCCTGGCCTCCCTACGGTCACGCCTCAGCCCCCCATGCAGCAGACAACGACAAGAACTACCAGAAAGACAAAAAAAGCACACACCAAGCCACCAGAAGGAATGATACACGTATCAGACCTAGCCAAGGTACTGACAACCTTCGCGGAGGGCCTATCCGGACTACTGGGCCACAAGATCCAGCCTACACAGCTCCAAATACTCATGGGAAGCGTCCTCGGGCAAGTCGCCACAGCTCCAGTCACCTCAGTGGAGGACACCATGCCGGACACCACACGAGTGACAGCCGAGGTTCCCTCTACACCGAAAAATGCCACCAGGGAACCAAAGATACCGTCAGCTCCCAGAAAGAAACTGGGCGTTTCAGCTCCCCTGAACTGAACCACGGCCCAGAAGGCAAAAACCACCACAGAACCATAAGATATGAACCTGATCCAATCGGAATCAGACCTGAACATATCCATCGAGGATCACCAGAAGTCCCGATGAAACAGTGGTGGAAAACACCAGCGCCCGGAACATCCTTTCATGGAATGCTCAGGGCATCAAAAGCAAGAAACACCTCCTGCAAGAAGCAGCAGCCAAGGACAGGCTTGACATTATACTGCTACAGGAAACACTCCTACAAGAACACCACTGTTTCAAATTCAGTGGCTACAAGACATACAGGAGGCATTTCACGCAGGCGTCGACAAGAGGATGTATGATCTTGGTCAAGTCGAGCATACCCTCCTCTGAGGTCATGCAGCAATTGCCGTGTGGGGAAAACATTGAGACACAGGCCGGCAAAGTAACCCTCCAAGAATGGGAAATAACTGTCCACAACATCTACAAGAACATAAAGGGCCCACTGGAGGTTACTCAATTATTCGCTTCGGCCGCTGACCACGCCACACTCGTAGGAGGGGATTTCAATTCACATCCTCCTTTCCTAAGCTAGGTAAGCCCCACAAATGAAGACGGCCTACACCTATACCCCACCTTTCAAGACACACCCGAGATCGCCCTCCTAAACACCGGAGAGCCCACCCATATTAGGGGAGGAAGGCTAGAGCTAACCTCGTGTTTAGTGCACTACAGCCTTCGGCCTCCTGGCAGCTACACCCCACGCTGACCAACGACCATTTTGCCACCCTAACAACACTGAAGGTGAACAAACTACCCACTCCACCCCCGCTGAGATGGAGATACAATACCCAAAAGGCGGACTGGGAACTCTATTAGGAAACACCTGGCTAAGTGGCGCGCCAAATCACAGCCGGCTGGTGCAGCACCCATGGACGAGACAACCTTCCACCAACAGTTAGTCGAGGCGTTTCACCAAGCGGCAGAAGAGGCTATTCCAAAAACAAAACCTACATCAAGACAGTACAATGATTACTGGTACTACTGTCCCAGGGTGAAAGAACTCAACCACTGAGTGAACATGGCCCGAAGAAACCACAGAAGACATCCCAGGAACACAAAGAGACATCTCCTACAAGACATAGTCAAGGATACCAGGGAAGAGAAGGAAGAAATCAAAAGCGCAAGCTGGCTCAAGCGGTGCTGCGAACTGAACGAGCACACCTCCCTCGGCAAAATGTGAGCCCAGATCCGAAGGGCATCTGGGAAGGCAACACTACCACCACCAACCCATCCCAACCCAGAAGAGGAAGCCGAGAGACTTACAAAACTGTTCTCCGACCGAGCATCAACGAAAAACCTCCCGAGACATACGGAGGAGACACAACGGCGTCTGTGACAATCCAAACTCCAGATAATCGAAGAGGCCTGCAATGGTGAAGATGACACCGACAGACCCTTCAACCAGCAAGAACTCCAGAAGTCGATGCCACTGTCGGAGTATTCTTGCAACAGCTTCATGGAGTGACAATCACCTCGTGGCACAGGCATGAAACTTTGTGGTTTGAGTTGACAAAACCCTGGAATTCCAAAACTCGCATTTCCTTTTGGCACTATGGGAAAGGTAAATGTACACATTTCTCAACACATCTTCACGAGTACGTGGCCATGTCTTTGCTGCTTCGCTGGCACAGAGATGCATACTATGTGCAACACGTTTAAATATGGTAATCCCAAGCATTTGAACTTTCATTCTGCTAGTTACACAGTTATATTGGCCCATAATGTTTGATGCCCCATCTGCAGCAGACCCAATGAAGTTGTTCAATGGTATATCATGTGTAGTGAGGCACTGAAACAACATGCTATATATTTTCACCAGTCGAACCCTGATTACCATACTCCAATCAAATCCAGCATCACGATTTGTCATTATCTCTACAGATCAAAATACTTCACTATCATTGCACGTGATTTACTTACTGAGCAATCGGTACTTTCGTCAATAATTACACTAAATTTATTTGTAGTTTCCTAACCAAGTTTTGAGTTGCACGTTCCCCTAAAGCTTGCACGACGACCTTGCATCTGGTCCATTTCGTTGCCGTTTGAGCGGATTTCTTGGAATCGGGAACATTCGCTTATTGAGGTCGTCAAGGTGGTCACATAAGCTAAAAGAAATATTAAATATATTTGGATATACTTGCAACTGAAGATTGTGAGATCACATGCTGCTAAATGAGTAAGATTTCTGCCACCCTTACTTGGGACAGATTAACACGACCACTTATTGAGCAGTGCCATTACATTTTGGGCTAAAACACAAGAAGAAACAAACACTAAATCACCTGAATGGCATCATGTTCTGCCAAAACGCTGCGAATAGGACATTTGCCTTCGCCGCGGCACTCAGTGCAGCCCCAGCAAGGTGAAGACGTGTCAGGTTAATCAAAGTCACCGCCGCCAGGCTGACCACAATGAGCAAACGTGCCACCCGGAGCAGAGGTGCTAGCTTTGAGGAGTTCTTCCTTACCCGGATGCTGTCTTGAGGTGCAGTGGCGTTTCAACGATGTCTCGGCACTTAAGTATTTATGGCAAACCTGACGATATGCCTTGGTCGGAGTTCGTGGTACTCAAGCTAGTCAACAGCAAAACGTCCTTTGCTCGCCAATCTTCTTGGAAATGGGGACGAGGAGGCATAACCTGGAGATGTCAGTTGTTGAGAATATGTTAGACGTTGACTCTCACAAGCATTAAATAATCTCCGTGCACCCATGTGGTATGCATAGGATTTCACCAGATATAGAGGTATTGCAGAGAACCGCTAGTTGAACATCAGTTTACTTGCACATACATGTAATCCACATAAAAGATATTAGTTATGTTTATCGAGTGTGTAATAACGACAGTAAATACACCAATTACCAAGACAGACTGATGACTACATGAATCAGAGCCTCTTAATTCATAAGCAACACCAAAGATGTTAGTGAACAGTAATCCTAAAAGAAGCTTGCACTATGAGATTCAATACACAGACAACTTAGTCGGAGTTAATTTGTTACAGTTAGACATAACCGTGATCCAAGGTCGTAAATACACGTGTGTATTAAGAAATATTAAGTAGATTATCTTGAACGATACCAGTTTCCGTTTTCTATGTATGAAACGGCACGAAACTGGTGCATGGAACACTTATCCAAAGGAAGTAAATAAACTAATTTATCATAACAAATACAATTAGACCAAATGTGAGACGATATTCGCCTATGATATAAGGAGCCTAACATAGTGGTTGCCAGAAGAAAACCTCAGGAGTACTAATCAGTGTACAATCCTTCTGCTTTCACTACACGATGGTGCCAGAATGACCATATCCGTTGACCTGTCAACCTCATCACCTTTTCTACTGCATCAACAACGAATTAATATGTTACTAACCTTATGTAAAATAAGGAAATCGTCGAATGATATCTGAATTTCATGCCTTCCTTTTGAATTGAATTGAATTGAATTGAAACACTTTATTTAGCCAGAAAAACACAGATACATAGTGGATAATAATGACAATATTAACATGGCTGAGCCAATTGAGAACCTGAGCTCTCTTTGAGGCACCTGATATATACTATACATTTATCTCAAGGAAGTATTATGTAACATTTAGTATCATCTGGAATAGTACAATAGCATGGTAGTAATAAGTACATCTCATAGTGTTACCACGGTTATCACTTCAATATTTATTTATTTTATTATTTATTATTTTTTATTTATTTATATTTTTTATTTATTTATATTATTATTTTGTTTATTTATTTATTTATTTATACATACATATACATATATACACACACACACATATGGATATATATATATATATATATATATATATATATATATATATATATATATATATATATATATATATATATATATATGTGTGTGTGTGTGTGTCTGTGTGTGTGTGTAACCGGTCGGAATCTACTGGACTTTAATTTCTCACTTGACTTGGGGTTTATTAATTATTAGATGGAAATTGCAGTGGAAGCGCCCCTTGGAGAAAACCCGAACCAGCACAAGAACACT
>NW_024730668.1:15681648-15710211 GCF_018991925.1 Homarus americanus | reverse complement strand
ATATATATATATATATATATATATATATATATATATATATATATATATATATATATATATATATATATATATATATATATATATATATATATATATATATATATATATATATATATATATATATATATATATATATATATATATATATATATATATATATATATATATATTCTTTTTCTAAACCAGTATGCCACAGTAATAGGGAGAACATAATTCCTCTACCTTTACCAACTGTGTATATGGTGTTTATATATATATATATATATATATATATATATATATATATATATATATATATATATATATATATATATATATATATATATACATGTGTGTGTGTGTTCTTCTAAACCAGTATGCCACAGTAATGGGGAGAACATAATTCCTCTACTTTTACCAACTGTGTATATGGTGTTTTGGCTGTTAGTTGTAACAATCACTTGAGAAGCTATAGAGTTTCACTGTGAATAAAGTATTTTGCTCTTTAAATACCTATTACAGGAGTTAGGGCGTCTGTATAGAAAACTCCATCCATCTAGCTGCTATCTGTTGTGGGGTGGGTTGTAGGCGTGTGGGTGACGTCAATCTTCCCTCCCACTGTAGGGTATGCGCTGATACGATGTCGCCTCCACTGAATGTCAAATCTTCTGCAATCCCGTATACATGGGGGACTGTCTGATGACACCGGAAATACTGCAATCAACGATCGCGAAACTACAACAGCTGTACAGACAGAATGAGAAACACTCACTAATTATCGTCTCAATGCGGGATATTCTTAACACTTGGATATTGTTTGTAACGTGTCACTGTAGGGTGTTTGTTTTTCTAGTTTCACAAAACACCGACGCCTTGGTACGTAGACTGATATGTCGTTTTCGTACTCACACGAGCTGCAATTTCTGATATTTAAATCACCGTGTCTTCCACTATCTATGAGCGTGAAGAGAGAGTCAGTGGTTTGAGTCACCAGTCTCTTCGGAGGCGTGGGTTCGTATCCCACCGCTGCCACCTTATATGTTACGCTGGTTAATTCCCCAGTTATCCAGGTTGGTACACATATAACATAATTGGGCTTTTGGTAATGAAACTCAATTGAAGTTTCTTGTTTTATTATAAAAGTATTATCTTTATAATTCCTGGGTGTATATCAACCCTAAGTTCCACTATTTATGAGTGAATGAGAAAGAGGACGGCGTTTATGTAATATAAACGTGGATGAATGTCCATTCGATATTAGTTGGTGTGAGTGACTGCTGAGTAGTGAACCATCGAGGGAGAACGGTATGGGTACGTCGTTCCTCCTCGAGGGAAGACGGAGCCATCCACTGCGGCTCTCAAATAACGTCTTCCTCTAGTCAAGGATATCAAACTACTGCTCGCTTTAGGTGCCCAGAGTGCCGGCTACTTATGCCTTTACTCAGCATAGTATGACGCAGCTTCCTGTGGGCACACTTTATCACGTGCATTGAACATTTCACCTCATAACCAGTGGAAAGTTACAGAGGATGACTCTGAATATAAATTAGATGTAAGTAACCCATTTATCTAATCCTTCTGTTGATGAGACAGGGGCCATTACAAGTGTGTCAAATGAGGAGTGACTGATCCACATGCAATTTAAGGTTTTTGAAATATGTAGTTAAATTAAACACGATTTTTCATGTAGTTACACGAATGATGAGAAATAAACGATATAGATGGGTGTGGTGGAAGCGCTGTAAACGTTGTGTGGATTCACTGGGTGGTTTGGAAGTGTTTATTTCCATTCATACTTTCGTAACTATAACCTATGGTAATTTTTCTTCGTGTTCATATATAACGAAGATAATGCAGAGTATAAAATGCAATATACAATATTTATACATAATGTCATCTATACAGCTGTACTTTGACTGTTGTGTGTTCGTGCATGTTTTGCCTCGTGATAGTTAGAATGGGCTCCCGTCCAGAAAGGACACTGTACTAACCTCCAGCACCGACCCAGGTGGGCTAGAGAATATGGTTTCCGAGAGTACTTGTATGTATCTAGAGATTCTGGTGTGACATAGTGGCAGCAGTCAGCCACAGGGACTTTTATCAGGGATCACAGAGAACATATTCGTTTTTCCTAGTATCAGTGATTTTATTATTTTTTTCTTGTATCAGTGATTTACTACTTTAACTTATTATATAACTTTTGGTGTGTATATTTGTAAATTTTAATATTAAGTATAGTCTTAAGAAAATTACTACATATTTAACTACCCCTCATAAGTGATTAATTCTGAGCTTAATAACTTTATGAGATTAATTATTTACAGTTTTATCTGGATCATAACTTTATTCACGAGAGGAATATATGGTTAACGTTCTTACTTAATTTTTAGTTTGTGAGTGATTTATGACCTCGGTATTTCCTTCCACACATTAATTAGTTTAACATAGATTTTATCCCGTGACAGTATGTATGTATGTACAGTATGTATGTATATATGTATGTATGTATGTATGTATGTATGTTTGTATGTATGTATGTATGTATGTATGTATGTATGTATGAGATGGACAGGATACTAAGGCGAAACCCAACAAACTGACCTATAGGCAGTCCATTGCAACTTTCCCTCTCCCCAGTCGTTGCAACTACCTGCGCCACTGGATCAGGAAAAGGGAGAGTTAATATGTGTGGTTGCAGCCTGTGCTCTTGCCTCACCTCATACATCAACTCATGCGCAGCCATCATCCAGATCATCATACTTCTCATCATGAAAATCCCTATACCCTCAAAAGTCCCAAGGCGACAGACGAGTGGCGATGGAGACAGGCAGAGCCCTTTCGAGGAACCACACTGTTCACCCCACATGGGGAGGAGGCTAGAAAAGGTGCCCTAAACATAGCCTCCCAAAAAAATTAACCTGACTGGGCAAACGCACCCAGTAAGGTCATCCTAATGCGGTCGAAAGCATAATCATAATCACAAGTCAGAACAAAAACAAACTAAACAACCTCTTATAGTCGCTGGCACAAATAAGCGTCCTGAAAGAAGAACAAACACTTTGGCAAAAGAGCTGGCTAGGTATAACATCGAAATAGCAGCCATTAGCGAGTCCCAACTCACAGAACAGGGGTCCGGCTACACCTTCTTCTGGAAAGGTAGGTCTGCTGCAGAGAGAAACCGCATTTAGAGTTGGCTTTGCCATTCGACAATCCATCCTACATATAGTTGGGGCAAATAAGCACGAGGATTGTTCACTTTTGTATAGAATTATGAGACTTTGGCATATTCTACTTGGGTTAGTAAATATTTTCTGAAATAGTGCCAACTGAACAGCGTTCCCTGGTTGCCCGCAGCGCCCCTAGTGGCTGACCGCGGATCACCCACCCCGAACAGTTCAGTTCTTCCAACTGCAACAGTTTCCTTATTTATTGAATTGAAACAGTTTATTTAGCCAGAAAAACACAGATACGGACCGGATAATAATAACAATATTAACATGGCTGAGCCAGTTGAGAACCTGATCTCTCTTTTAGGTACCTGATATATACTATACATTTATCTCAAGGAAGTATTATGTAACATTTAGTAACATCTGGAAAAGTACAATAGCTTGGTGGTAATAAGAACATCTCATAATGTTACCACGGTTATCACTTCAATATTTATTTATTTTATGTATTTATTAATATTTTTTTTAGGTTATTTTTTTTTAAATAAGTATGTACATAAATTACAGTGGAATTGAAAAACATAAGTATAATTGGGGAGCAGCACAACCTGGGTTGTACAGTATTAAGGTTGAACAAGAGGACAGACCTGTCAGGATTATGTCTAGTTGGCAAATATGTTTATTGCAATAGTAATTTCTTATCTATTTACATGATTTCCGATAAAACGGGTTTGATGTTACAATAAAAGCAGGTACTGTAAATATAGTAGGCGTTACAAGAAATATTAATGCTTAGACAATAGATATTTTTTAAGAGATCATTTAACATTTAAAGGAAGGGAGCATAGTTTTTGCTCGGATGGGTGGGGGTAAGTTGTTCCTCACCTTCACACCGTGATATTTTATGGAGGTCTGGGACTGGGAGGAGCGCATGGGGGTGGTCTTAGTAGCTCTGGGTGCCTTAAGTTGTTTCTCTGATTATTCCGGAACTGGAAATTATTATTGTCAAGCAAGTAATTGATAGTTTTGTAAACAAAGAGGGCACAGCAGTAGGTGTTAATATCTTCGAATTTTAACATTCTCAATTTCGCAAATTTTTCGTTTGTGTGATCCGTATTTTCTTTTTTCAAGTAGGTCATTCTCCGTACAACTCTCTTTTGTGCAGGAACCAGGGATTGTGTTTTTGAAGAGCCAGAGGCCCCCATAGTGTGTGACAGTGTATCAGGTGTTGGTAAACAAGTTCATGATAAATTTCTTTCATTGCTGTGAGAGTGAGTGACTGTCGAGTGTCATACATGAAACCGCACTGTTTATTGACTTTACTGTGAATGGCTTGTATGTGGTTTCTCCAGTTAAGTTTCTCATCAACAATAACTCCGAGGAATTAAGTTTTTGTTCGCGTTTGAGGACTGTATTACCAAGGTACAGGGGGTCCAAGTCTGGGTTTTCTCAAGGTTTAAGGTCAGTTTATTACGTATTACCCAGGTCCTGACTTTAGTCAATTCAGTGTTCATAGTTCTCATCAAGGAATGGAGGTCTGAGTTGCTGGCATAGAGATTACTATCGTCTGCAAATAAGTTGTATTTTATGAGTGTGCTGTCGTGGACTATGTCATTTATGTACAACAAAAACAGTACTGGACCGAGAATGGAACCTTAAGGGACGCCATACACGATTGGCGAGGAGTCAGATTGGTGATTATTATCGCAGACATACTGCATCCTGTTGGACAGATATGAGGTAAACCAATTGTGGGATAGGCCCCTAACGCCCTAATGTTCAAGCTTTGAAAGGAGGATGGTATGGTCGACAGTATTGAAGGCTTTAGAGAGGTTCAAGAATATACCGACTGTGAACTGACTGTCATCAAAGGAATTTAAGATGTCATTAGTAAATGATACCAGAGCACTCTCAGTCGACCTTCTTGCTCTAAATCCAAACTGGGAGTCTGTAAAGATGTTATTGGCATTGCAGAAGGAATTTAGTCTACTACATGCTAACTTCTCCAGTGTCTTACTCAACGGAAGGGACTGATATGGGGACGGTAATTCTTGAAGAGACCTTTGTCCCCAGATTTTTTATATGCTGGGTGAACTTCAGCAATGTTCAGTTTATCAGGAAAGACACCACTAGTGAAGGAGGAGTTACAAATGTGTAGGAGAATAGGTAGTAATAAGTGGGCTACTTTCTTAATGATGCTCATTGGTATATTGTCTTCGCCTGCTGCTGCATCTTTGGACATTTTTATGATGGCCAGTAATTCATCTGCTGAGACAGGGGACAAGAACAGCTCATTTTGTTGTCTGTTTTGCAGGTAGGCTGTAAATTCCTCATGGTGATCAAGGATACTCTCTGCAAGATTTTTGCCAACATTAATACAATATTCATTGAAGTGGTTGGCAATGAGGGAGGGTTCCGTTACAACTGAATCATTTATCATAAAAGCTGAATGTTTTTGTTCTTAATAGAATTAATGACATTCCAGGTTTTCTTACTGTCGCCTGATGCTGACTGGAGCTTACTTGTATAATAGCTATGTCTGGCATTTCAAACTGCTTGAGTTATTCTATTTCTGATACTTCGTTAAGCATCAGCGAAAGTTATGGGTCTTTTTGCAAATTTCCTTTGGAGTTTGTGTTTTTCCTTTATCATTATCTTAATTTCGCTTGTGATATAGGGTTTGGAAATGGATACAGTTTTCACTGACTTAGTCTTGAGCAGGAAGCATTTATCAAAGCAAGCATTGAAGATGCAAGAGAAGTTGCAGCTGTTCACGTTAGGGTTGTCGGAGGCATAGACAAGATCCCAGTTAGCATTCATTAGGTTGTTTTCAAAAAGGAGCATGTTGTCGGTGCAGTAGTCTCTGTATTGTATTGAGACTCTACTAGACCTTTCAGGTCTTGTGGCTTTTTTATACATGGCAAAAACTGGGAAGTCATCTGAGATATTGTTATAAATAATTCCACTTGCAAGATTGTTAGGAGTGTTGTTAGTCCATATAAGATCTATCGTAGTGGCAGAGGTGGCAGTTACTCTAGTGGGTTTGGTTATAGTGCTGAAGAAGAGTTTGGAACAACAGGTAGCAAGAAGGTCTAATACTGAGGTGTCGGTTTCTGATTTTAATAGATCAAGGTTGAAATCTCCTGTAATGTACCAACGTTTCCTCTCTGAAGTTATGATAGAGATAAGTTCCGAAAATTTATCAAGAAAATTCCTTACATTAGTGTGGGGTCTTCTGTAGATTACTCCTACTTGGATATTTCGTGCGTCGTTACGTAGTTCAATGAAAACACTCTCCATGTACACTTCCTGAAACTTTAAATCATCTCTTACAGAAGTGTTTTACTTGATATCAACATATAGGGCGACACCACCACTGTGTCGTGACATGTTGACACAGTGTCTTTTATAATTAGGAATGTTATACAAATGTTCAATATCGTTAATAAGTTTGGTCTCACAGAACCAAGTACATCAAATTTGTGGGCAATAGAAGATAAATATTTATCTAAAAAGGTATCTAGATGAAGGGGAATACTGGGATCAGCGTCAACAATTCTGCTCCCGACTATACCGCCCTTCAGGATTTATTGAACAGTCTCCAAAACTGGGCCGCCAACAACCACGTCACCATCAACCATGCCAAGACCATGGTTATGCACATCAACCTCTCCTCCGAAATTGTCCCACACTCCAGGTTGTAGATTCCACGAAGCTCCTAGGGGTTACCATAGACAACAAACTAAATTGGAAACCACACGTCAGTGAAGTTGTCAAATCTCCACCTCCTCCGCCGACTCAAGTCCCTCGGAGTTCCTGCACCCGAGCTCCTCAGTGTTTACTCAACATTCATACTTCCCAAGCTCACCTATGCCTCCCCTACCTGGTCTTCCTCCCTAAATGCCATACAACGTAAACACCTAGAAAAAGTGCAAAAGAGGGCATTCAAGATTATTCTCTCCCCTTCCTACTCCACATATCAAGAAGCACTCAACACACTGACCCTTTCGACTCTCACTGACCATCACCACGACCTCATCTGCAAAGCTGGTAAGAAGCTTCTGCACCATCCTCGACACCGGCTCCTACTGCCACCTCAGATCCCTAGCCCGAGAATTGCTGTTCGACACCACAACCGCAACCAGCCCATACGTGCACGAACTGAGCGCTATAAGAACAACCCAGTCCCAACCATTGTAAAAATTATCAATAACTTGTAATAAACCAGTGTATTCACTCCCAGTAAATACTACTTCTTGCACTGTCACTATGTTGAAATGCCCTGTAGTTTGAGCTTTTCCCCATCTAGTTATTATATATCTTATTTATATCACTTATGTTATTTGTATATTATTTGTAATTCGAAACCCATTCCCCAATTATGTAACTGTATATTTTCAGCCTTCTGGCTGCCAAGCTCTTTCAATAAACCGTTAATTATTATTATTATTATTAATCAAGGAGAAGGAATGAGGTAGCAGAAGTATAGAGCTAAACTCGGGAGAGTCGGGAAAGTAATAGTTACAGTTGGGATTGGTGTAACCCAGTGAGTTTTGTAGAAAGGCATCAGGATCGATATGAGGGAGTATTGTGTCGACACCATGGGTAAATGGAGTGTAACACATACGATCTAGCATATTGATACTGATTAAGGAACAGTAAAAACTCAGGGTCACTGAGGTGTGAAAAAGGAAGATCTATGAAAATTATAATAGTGGGGGGGTGGGGGGTAACGTACTCACAAGTGCTACAACCAACAGAATTAGGATGACCGGTACTGTTCAGGGTGATTTCCAGATAGATTGGGAGGTGAGCCTGTCACTCGGTTTTGAGGGTTGCTGGTTTCCACCACAGAGGGTAGACGTGTAGTACTCGAGTTGGCCGGCAGGGGGGGGAAGCTCCTCAAGTGATAGCGACAGTGGCTGGTTCCCCCTCAGTGGGGAGAGGGTTCTCGCGGGGCTTTGGGGGGTTGGTGCTGCGGATGGGTGAGTGGGCGGGTGTCCACTTGCCCTATTCCTCACAACAAGGGTTTTATGACTGAACGTCACATGTTTCCCTTGTTTCCTGGCTTCTTTAAACTGGTCCATTTGATGTAGACGGGCTTTAGTCGCACCTGGGCAGAGATCCTCGTTGACGAAGATAGTGGTGCCTTTCAGTGTACTGCGTTGATAAAGCACTTTTTCACGGCCAGGGGGGGATGAGAGTTTTGTTATGATGTCGCGGGGGCGGGACGAGTTGGGTTTCCCGACGCGTTTAACACGGTCAAACTTTACTCCAGGATGTTTAAAATGGTGCGTGAAATTTTGCACTGGATGACTCTCAGTTCTCGTGGATATCTTCAGGGACTCCGGCAATCCTGAGGTTGTTTCGCCTCTTATGTCATCCACATAATCCACCCGGTCTGTTGTTGTCGTTAGTTCCGTTTTGAGCTTGGAATTTTCCTCACTTAGCTGTTGAACTTGGTTCGGGTCTCTTTTAGCTTCAACGTTTAACTTTGCTTTTAAGTCATTTTTTTTTTACGGGATATGCCCACCCGGGCACAGGTCACTGACCCACATCGGGGTCAGGGGGGCGAAAATGTAATAATAATAATATTAATAATAATTCATAGTAAATAAAAGTTATAATGAAAATAATAATAATGGTAATAATAACAATGGAGTAATAGTAAAAATAATAATAATAAAAAGACCCATAAAAAATTAAAAAAAATTAAAAAAAAATTAAATGTGAGAAATATACTTTAGTATGTTGTGTTGTCAATAGTAAGAGAAACAATTGAGACCCTGCAATTGTGTATAAATGAGGCAGAAAGTCAGATCAGCAACCTGGGACTTGGTCACAATTTTTGTGATGCCATATGGCAGCAGGGTCTACCATTAGGCAATACATTATGCTTCCAATATCTTCCCAGGCGGTAGTACCTCCCTGTTTGGTAGCTGCCTACTGCCTACTACCTTACGAGAATTCCAAGCTTCTTTTAATCTCACTTAGCTGGTCAGTGAGACGCCGGTCAGCCTCTTCTAGCTTCCTGATGGTCTCCTTATTCATTTGTTGTATGATGTCCTGTATGAGAGTCCTTTGGACTTCCATTATCACATAAGTCAGCTGTTGTTTCGTGAAATTTGAATGTTTGATACTAGCAGCCAAACATGATGAAATTGGATATGTTACAAAAACATATTGTTATATGTAATGTTTTATGAGACCAAAGTTTGATTGTTTGTTTGTTGTTAAGAAATCTTTCGATTTTTTCCTGAACAAAATTTGTAATCCCATATTTATGGTCTTTACTTCAAAACACAACTTATCAGGTACAATTGCATAAAACATAAACGACGTAACTCATCAACCACAACAGTGAGTCACTGTCGAATCCAGGAGACACTTTATGTTTGAATGATAATACATGCACATACCAGAAACCGTGGGGTAATTGACAATTTGTTTCAACATGAAATATGTGTCTCTTATGACAGGGTGCTTCAGCTGTCTACAGATCTGGCCAATGTTGTGTGTAAAGAATACAAGAAGAGCCAAGTAGTAATCTCAACCAACCTTAAAACAGGTGTATTTATCACAGGTGCAGTTGACAACATAGATCACAACCCATCTTCACATACAGCAACTGATTCATTTCACAGCACTGGAATATCATTATTTCAACATCCAGACTGTGATAGACAGGGAACAATGGTGATGAACGTGAGCATCAAGTCAGTTTCTTCTTCAAAATTCATTACACCTTTGCCAGAACCCTACACACACGTACCACCAATTGTTAAACCTTCCCTCATTCCACCAATGCCAGCTGCAGTGCTGACCACCCTACCTGATGGGCACACACTGAACAGTCAGGTCCAGGATGAATATGGATGGTTAGAAGAGGTGAGGCGATCTTGTTTAGGAGCCTTAGATGATGGACAATATATCTCTTGGTCTGCATATAATGGTAAAATTGTGCGTAAGAAACCCAAGGTGGGGTCAGTGCATCTTTGGTTGACTGTACATACATACATACATACATACATACATACCCACGTTCTGTGAGTTGACCCTCGACTGGGAGCCGGGACTCACTAATGTCGATGTTATACCTAGTCAGCTTTTTTGCCACAGGGGTTTGTTCTTCTTTCAGGACGCTCATATGTGCCAGTATCCAGAAGGGTCCTGACATTCCATGCATATAAGAGGTTTTTATATATATATATATATATATATATATATATATATATATATATATATATATATATATATATATATATATATATATATATATATATATATATATATATATATATATATTTTTTTTTTTTTTTTTTTTTGGATTTGTCACTATGATTGTGTTTTCGACGGCATAAGGATGACCTTACTGGGTGCGGCTGCCCAGTCAGGTTTTTTTTTAGGAAGGCTAAGTTTAGGGAGCTTTTTCTAGCCCACTCCCCATGTGGGGTGAGCAGAGCGGCTCCTCGAAAGGGCTGTTCAGTTGCACAGATAGGAACGGATTGCACTGCTGCCTGATCCCAGTGCATAAACGACCATCTCTTCTGTGCCGTCGTGCAGAGTCGTGACTAGAGACTCCCGGCAGTCATCTCTGCCTGTCCCCGTTGCTACTCGTCCGTCGCCATAGGACTTTTGGAGTATAGGGGTTTTGATGTTGATGAGAGGTATGATGAGCTGGATGATGGCTGTGCATGAGTTCATTTATGTGGTGAGGCAGGGGTGTATGCTGCAACCACACATCTTGGCTCTCCCTTTTCCTGCTCTAGTGGTGCAAGTGTTGCAACGACTGTGGAGAGGGAGAGTTGCATTGGACTGCCGATAGCCCAATTTGTTGGGTTTCGCCTTAGTAGCCTGTCCATCATGCATTGCCTTCGTCCGCCGGTGTAGTCGTTGGGTTCCCATGGTGACCACCTCTTCCGCCTATACCGTCGTAGGGGTCTTGTGGAGCTCTGTAAACATGCCTACCTGATGCGAGGCTCCACTGCAGATTTTTCGTTCGAGGTTTACTCCAGCAGCCTTATACCTACCACAAGGCAGTGGGGCAATCGTTGGTAGGCGCCAGGACGTGTCCACGTGGCAGTGGGCCCATGCACCGTCCTTAAGGGGCCCACTGCTACTCTGAGATCCCCTGCTGGTCTAGCCTGGGTCCACGAGGCACCCAGTTACTGTGTGTTGCCACGAGGAGGCACAGCAGGAATCTTCAGGGTGAAGAAGCTGTGCACTGTCAGGGGAAGACTTATGCAAGTTGCTTCCCTGTTCTCCACGAGGGCCAGGCAGTGGTGGTAGCTGAAAGCGAGAGGAAGCACCTTAACACTAACATAATGCTGTCACATTAGACGCATTTCACCACCCTGTGTGTGAACACATATATACCTACATACATACATACATAAAAGTAAATAACGGAAGCCCCTCGGAATCGAGGATGGTCGGCCCAAGGGCTACCTTGGCGTGAATTTGTTTAAGGTATAGAAGCTGTCGTCAACACAACAACCACGCCCTAAGTTAACGAGCTGCATGTCCCAGTGTCAAGGAATAGTCTGAGAAGACCGATCAACTCGCCAACTGCACTGGCTAACCATTACCCCGGAACACGATCAGCAAATCGATTAACATCCAAGGCCGATATTCACAAAACGTTTAAGTGCTAGAAAACAGTTGCTAAGGATGACATTTTCCTGTTAAGCACTAATAGCACATACACCAAACCTGTAAGGGCCTTAATAGCAGGCTACTGTTAGGTTAAAAGACCTCGGGGGCACTAGTAATTCCCGTAATAGTCGTCTGTTAGTTGATACCATGGCGAACCACCAACAACATCAGCGGCAGCAACGCATTTATCGGGAAAGGAGAGATATATTTAATGAATATATTGTGGATATATTAAATATAGCGTGAATATATTGTGTGTATTCCCTCTTTATAGCAGAGATCTTCTTTCTTGACTTGGACAATACTGAGAATCAGCGTGTCTTACACTGCCACAGACCTCACCACGCCAGGAAACGCAGCCTTTACTCTCATGGTGATTTCCTGCCATGTGCTCTTTGGTTATTTTGGTTGAACCATCCATCACCTTTTTTTCAAATGAAAAATATATCTTTTCGCTAGATTTCTTGCTGTTTTAGATGATTCTGACTTATCTTTGGGGCAAATCAATGTTTTTTGGTTGTTGTTTTTATACTTAGGTTAGGTCAGGTAACCTATCCTAACCTAACCTAGCTAAAAAAAACTATTTGCCCCAAAGATAAATGTCAGAATCATCTAAAACATCAAGAAATCTAGCGAAAAGATATGTTTTTCATTTGAAAAAAAGGTGATGGGTGGTTAACGAAACGAGAGCGACACTGCGTGTCACCATAACATCAAATTGGGACTTGGAAAAATTTGTGATTTTTACAAATAATTAAGCGAGAATATCCAGTTTATTTTTGGACTGCGCCGCTTACGTCAAGTATATTCTTTCGTTACTCGATGAGATCTACTATATGGTAAGAAAAAAATCGTAAAAAGGTGATGGGTTGATAACGAAAAATAACCCCCTCTTTTTGTCTTTATTATTCAGGAAAGTCTTCAAGCGGCCATTCAATATTAACTTTTTCTCTTCAATGGCATCCACCAATAATAGTCTGGTCTGCTGTCCAGTTGGGCTTCCTTTTCTTTCGTGGGGTTGAGACTTCCATTTCCTAAATGACATGTTTGTTTACAAATAGCACGGCAAGGCCAAGCCACCGATCACTGTCCTTAGTTAATAAATCCTCCTTCAGACGGCAAAGACTAGATTTGTTTTTATTTTATGATCAAAATGTTTATAAATGTAAATATTGAAATTAATCTTCATAATTTTATTGGGGTTATTCAGCCATAAAACCATTTTATATGATGAACTCCTGCTATCTTTAGCGCTGTTTAGCAGTACTTAACGAACAACCATTTGTGCGGTAAAAGTTTGCTAGTTAAGCTTTGTGTATAACTTTAAAATTTTACTGCTAGCTAACAGAACTATTATGTCATTAGCATAAAAGTTTTAGGTATACCGGCCCAGGTCTCCAATTACTGCTGGGCAGACAGAGCTAAATGGCGTAGAAACTAGCCCATAGTGTCACCCTGCCAGAGGATCGAACTCGGGTCTGCTCGCTAGCGAGGCGAGCATGCTGACCATTACACCACAGGTCGCTACATACATAAATACATACATGTGTGTGTATGTCTGTGCGAAGAGATCAAAACGTAACCAGAAAAAAAACGTATTCCTATTCAAAATTTCATCATCATCATCATCATCACCTCCCTCATCACCATCATCATCATCATCATCATGTAATGATTGTTTATCAGACCACAGCTTACAGCTCAGAGAAATGCGACACATGTAACCCTTAGTAGATGAGCAGGGGTCCATTATTTGACACCCTACAGTCCCAGGAGAGGTCCAGACCTGACCCAAGGGAGGTCAAGTTCACAAGGGAACCAAATCCTCACTGCCACCCGATCAGCTCTACAGTACCCGGCGTCATGACCTTGTAATTCAAGGAACTACGAATCAGTCAGCACCCCTGTCACCCGACCCAACAACCCGGTCAAGAGACACCCAGTTCAGTAGGAGAGGTCATCTGCCGGCTCTTCCTCCAATATATAGGGCCTGTAGCTCCTCTCACAAGAGAAAGTCTTGTAATCGAGGAGGGCTAGCAACGACGTCCCCAGTCCCGCTCATCTAAGAAGTCCACCATTAAGGGCAACGAGGTCTCAGCCCGGTCCATTGACAGAGTGCTGTCGACTCAACGTGTAAAAGTAAGTGCTGGCTGTGTAGACGGTAGAAGTGCGGCGATCCCGAACCTCCCCAACGATCGACTTACTGAAGTGCCCATTCTATTTGTGAGGTTATACGAGGATATCATAGTCTATCATACACTGTGTTCCGAATCCCCCATTAATTCCCCCTATTGAACTAGTAAAATAAAACTAACACGCATTGGTGTTTTATATACTACACTTGTACTGAGCCTGTGTTAATATACAGTATTATCTTCACACCCTCGAGTCATGCTACCTACTTCCCTCATTATACGACTCTACTACTATAAACTCCCACCTTACCTCTTCATATGAGTTTTTGTCTCATTATAACCATCATCATCATCACCACCAACATCACCACCACCATCATCATCATCATCATCATATCATCATCATTATCACCAGCATCATTATCATCACCATCATCATCACCATCATCACATCATCATCACCATCATCATCATCATATCATCATCACCACCACCATCATCATCATCATCATCAGCCTCATCATCATCATCATCATTGACTTGTAATCCTCTTAAGCCATTATTTCTCATCACATCTGACTAAGGTATGAAATAAATACAGCAAATGAATCTCTCTTCACAAAAGGATATATCGGAAACTGTGAATGTTTATTATAAAATAAATAATTAATATTTTGCTGATTCCTGCAGTCCTGAAGCGAAACGAAAAAATACGGAGAGTTCCTGATTGGTACAACACAGGAGGCGTTGCTGGGTACTGCTAGGTGATGCTGAACGCTGCTTGGTGATGTAAGGCGCTTCTGGGTGATGTGAGTCATTGCTGGTTACTGCTAGGTGGTGCTAAGGGCTGTTGGGTGATGTATGGCGCTCCTGGGTGATGCTGGGCAATGCTAAGATGTTAAGTGCTGCTGGGTAATGTAAGGCGTTGCTGGGTAGTGCTAAGAGATGCTAAGCGCTGCTGGGCGATGTAAGGCGCTCCTGGGTGATGCTGGGTATTGCTAAAAGATGCTAAGCGCTGCTGAGTAATGAAAGGCGCTGCTGAGTGACACTGGGAATTCCCGGATGATGCTAGGCGCCTACTGGCTGATACTAAGCGGTCCTGAGTGGTGCTTGGCTCTGCTGGATGTTGCTAGGCGTTTTTGGGTGATGCTGGACGCTAGTAAATGATACAAGGCGCTGCTGGGTGATATTATGGCTGCTGAGTGATGATGAGCGCTGCTGGGTGATGACAGGCGCTGCTGGGTGAGGTAAGACGTTTCTGGGTGATGTCAGTCGCTACTGGGTGATGCTAGGTGCTGCTGGGTGATGTTAGGAGCTGCTGGGTAATGCTGACAGCTGCTAGGTGATGCTGAGCGCTGCTGGATGATGCTAGGCGCTGTTGAGTATTACTGGGAGTTGTTGCCTCTCTGGCGACCTCTGCAAGATTGCAACGCCTCTCATGCGAAAATTTATGACCATTTATATCCCGGAGACGTAAAACTTCTTGATCCTATCTTGAGAAGAGATATTAGTGTTCAAATTCCCATGTTGTAGGAGGCTGTCTGCGTTTCTGATGATTTTTAAATATGTCAACTAAGTTTGCCTTACCCGTAGGGGCATAGGTTGCTCTTACAAACGAAATAAGTCAGGTTTAATCGTTCACCTGGAGTACCATCCACGTTCTTGTCAGTTACACGAAGAAAACATAAAAATTAATCAATCATATTTTCTTTCGTCTCTCAACTTGGGTTTGTTCTAAGGTTTATCCTGGTGTTGTCCTCTCACCTTTAATAGACTGACACAGCAACAGCCAATAGTATCATATAGTCAAACATACACCAACGTCTAATGTAACCATATTATCTACAAAATGGTTTCACCCATATACACTTTACGACAGTAATATTTGACAGTAGTTTAGGTCTAGTAGGAAAAATCTCATAACAGGATGGTAAATCTTAATACTCGAACTCAGAAGAGCTTATTTGTTATCATTTCAACTCAAGTGGCGTGGGTAGTGGAGATGATTTAGTTTAGTTTAACAAATTTATTGACAAAACTTGTAGTACAGTTTGCCTATTCTGAGTAATTCAGTCAGGTCTTGACACTGAGGGTGGTATCACTTCTCACCGCCATGCAGGACAGAGGTTCATACACAAAGAAATACATCATATTCATTAACAGCTATAAATGTATAGAGGTCAGATTCATATGGGTAATGTCACTGTTCACTGCCATGCAGGACAGAGGTTCGTACACAAAGAGATGCATCATATTCATTGACAGTACATATACATATATGTACACACACATATACATATATACATACACATATACATGTACATATATATACACATATGCACACATACATACATACATACATACATATACGTCGGTCAGATTCATGTGGGTAATGTCACTCTTCACTGCCATACAGGACAGAGGTTCGTACACAAAGAATGCATCATATTCATTGACACTATATATAGGTCAGATTCATGTGGGTAATGCCACTGTTCACTGCCATGCAGGACAGAGGTTCGTACACAAAGAAGGAAATACATCATATTCATTAGCAGTATATATAGGTCAGTGGATCACATACATTGGAGTCATATTCTAATTGAAGACTAATCAGTGTGGGCTAGCAAATTTGGGATAAACAGCAAGAATGTCCTCAAGCACACCTGATTCAATGAAGTAATTACATAGTTCAAGATACAATAAGTCAGGTGGCCTGAAGTCTTTGACAGTGTCACATTCAATAATATAGTGTTCAAGTGTATGCTTTAAAGGTTTATCACAAAGTTTACATGCTGAGTGTTCCGGTATGGGTACAGCGTTACTAACTTGCCAGATGTGTCTGTATCCTAGCCTAATTCTGGCCACGACTACATCACATTGTCTGGTTCTGTCCTTATGCTGGCCATACCGGTACCTCTTGTCACAAAATTTGTCATATTTACTAATGCTACAACTGTCAGGTCTCTCTGCATTTCTCACTTCTTCTAGATCAGAGTTCATGATTCTGACTTGAATGTTTTTAATTACAGCATTGGACAGGCCAAGGTCACGGTCAACATTTTCTTTCTTACATGCCTCATTGGCCAGTCTATCAGCACGGTCATGATACCTGATTCCAACATGGGACGGAATCCACACAAATTCGATACGAAAGTTGTTCTCATTGGCAGTTATCACATTCCTTTTAATATCACATACAACTTTAGACATAGAGCCTGACGGGCTGTTCATTGATTTCAAAGCACTTTGAGAGTCACAGAATATCACCCCACCTCCATTTTCTTTGAGGTAGTCTGTGGCTAAGTAGATTCCAGTTAGTTCAGTTTGTGTTGTGCTGGCCCAGTTGTTCAGCCTTTGTTTGTTTGACACTATCATCTCTTTTTCTTTATATATTACAATTGCACAGCCTGTTCTACCTGTGTTTGTCTGCACAGAACCATCAGTAAAAGCATAACATTCACTTGATTTAATACTCTCTATGTGTCTGTTAATAGTTTCTAGTGTGACACATCTCACCACATCGGTGTTTAACATTTGCTTACTACCAACAGGAGTGTAATTAATAGGAACTGATATGTCCAGCCAAGGAGGAATGGCATTAATAGGTTCGTCTGGGGTGATTGGGACATTCAGTTTCAAGAGATCTGCAACACTTTTATGAAGCCACGCCCCAAAGAGAGTCTTTTGTGGAAGGTTGGCGAGATGGTCGGGATTACTTAGATGGAACATCAACTCAGTTTAAGCTGTAGTTTGAGAACCATTGTTCTTCAAAACTTTGACACAAAACATGGTATTAGGTAGAGCTATCCTCTCAGATAGGGAGGGCAGTCCGAGCTCTTTCCTCATGTTTACAATTCTGGTTGATTTTGGGCAACCTAGGATGATGCGCATGGCTTCATTTTGCACTACCTCAAGGCTGTTGAGTTGTTTAGGCAGAATAGTCACACGATGGAGAGCATAATAGTCAACTACAAAACGAATGAAGTGAAGATAGAAAGTACGAGCATAGGTGATGTTAATTCCATAGCCCTTGCCAACAAGGGTTCTGAGGGGTTTAATGCACTGCATTAGTTTGTCACGAAGGTTGCTGACAAAGTTAGCATCATTCACACAAATTCCAAGATATTTATAGGAGCTACATAGTTCCAAGGGCATGCTGTTTATGTTATAGTCAAGAGGTAGAGGGTGAGCAGGACGAGGATTGAGGACCCTCGTCTTGTCAACAGATATTATGAGACCACATTCAACAGTTCTCAGAGCAAATACATCCAGCAAGGCTTGGAGCCTGAGTTTGGTTTGTGTCATAATGCAGATATCATCAGCATAGCATATTACGGCTTCGTTTGGCTGAACTGGAATGTCAACAATAAGCTTGTGCATCAGTATATTAAAGAGCATAGGACTTAACACTCCTCCCTGAGGCGTGCCAAGCTCAAATGATCTCATTCTGGTACTTTTAACTCCCCTAAACAGAACACTGGCATACCTGTTGGACAGATAACCCTTTATTCATGTCAGGAGGTTACCTTGGATGCCAAAATTAGCTAGTTGCTCAAGTATAATGTCTCTATTAGCTACATCAAAGGCTGATTTAAGGTCTATGAAGGCTGTTTGTGTCTTATCTTTTGAGTGAACAAGATATTCTGCAAAGCATGTCTGTGTGCTACGCCCGGGCATGAACCCGTACAGATTAGGGGCGAGTTTGTCTTTGACTTGAAACATGAGACGGTGAGCCATGATTTTATCCAGTTTAACACTTTCCCCTCGATACCATGAGCCTTAACTTTTCTCAAAAGCCTCTGATGCGGTACTCTGTCAAACGCTTTGCTAAAGTCTAAGTAAATAACATCATAACCGTCATCATCTACTACCTCGAAGACTTTCCTAAAAAACGTCAGCAGATTTGTTAGACAAAATTTTCCCTTTGTAAACCCATGTCGAGAGCCGTAGATTAATTTGCTTTTCTCTAAATGCGTTCGGATGCTATTTGCTATAATTGATTCAAGAAATTTCCCCACTACTGACGTCAAACTAATCGGCCGGTAATTTGATGCCGATGCTCTGTCTCGATTTTTTTAATATGGGGACTACATTTGCCTGTTTCCACAAGTCTGGCACAACTCCCGTGTCTAATGATTTTGTAAATAAATTTACGAGGGGCCCGCTAATCTGTTCCTTACACTCTTTCAAAACACGAGGGAAAATTTCAACTGGCCCTGGGGATTTTGTCTTCTATAATTTATTTATTTTCCTTAGAACATCCTCTTTTCTGATAGTGATATTCTTTAATTTCTCTTTTTCATTTCCCCTAAATATCAGTTCCACCTCTGGAATTTCCTCGTGAATTTCTTCTCTGAAAACTGATAAGAAGTAGCTGTTTAATGCTTTGCTTATTTCCTCACTGTCATCGATCACTTCCCCTCTCTCTGACTTTATAGGCCCGGACCTACGGCCTAGAAATAACGCAAACAGAGTATTAGGTTTTATATCTAGAAGTGTAAGTAATAAGAGTGCAGAGGTCTTATTGCAACTAAATCTTGCGCTAGTCAGGCCGCACCTCGATTATGCGGTTCAGTTCTGGTGCCCTTATTGTAGAATGGATATTAATTCACTACAGTCGGTGCAGCGAAAAATGACGAAAATGATTCCGGGACTTAGAAACCTTCCATATCAAGATAGATTAAAGAAACTAAACTTGCATTCCCAAGAAAGACGAAAAGTGCAGGGAGATATGATAGAAGTATTTAAGTGGGTGAAAGGAATCAATTAGTGGAGATATAGATAAAGTTCTTATAATGGGCCAATTGCAAGATCAGCCGTGGTGTATACCATGCTGCAGTAGTCCCATGGTTGTTATGCAAGAAGCGTTTTTGGCAAAAAAAAAATGTACGATTCGTTATTGGAACATGGGGAAATTTCGTGGTGTACGTACCCCCGCGCCCGATGATCACTACGAGGGAACTATTTTTGAAACCAAAAGAAAGAAAATTGATTTGGATGGACATAAAATGCATAAATCTGCAAAGGAATAATATTTTTTATACAATTTACTCTAAATAGAACAGCACCTGCAGAAATGTATTGTTCTTTTTAAAAGCGGTCCATGTTTGTGCACGAAAAATGCCGCCAGTCTATACTTGTTTCATCGCCGTTTATATCCTCCTAATTCGCCTAACCATCATAAAAGGTAAGCCTTTAAGATAACTAATACAACTAATTTATGTGTAGAAATGTATTGAAATCAAATTAAACTAAAAAAAAAGTCGTAAATAGTTTATTTGAAGAGTGGTGAGAACAGCTTCCTCAGGGATGGTGAATGACGTCCTTTATCAGAATTAATATCGTATTTTCGTAATGAGGGCAATTAATAACAGTCCAGCACTACCAAAATAATTATTTCCTTAGTATAAATACTTTGTAACATATATTTCACACTTTAATAAGTCCAAATATGCGGGTAACCAATGCCAGGTGAATCTAAACTGGTCCATCCGTGATGGTCGATGGACGTCCTTTATCAGAATTAATATTGACCCAATTTTCGTAATGAGCCCAATTAATAACCGTCCTGCACTACCAAAATAATTATTTCCCGAGTATAATTACTTATTAGCCTAGATTTCATATTTTATTAAGTCCAAATATGCCAGGTAACTAGTGCTAGGTACTTCCCAGGCATGTTTCACTTGTGTATCAGTTTAACCACAATTTGCTACTAATAAGATGAATTCAGTGACCTAAATTCATGTTTTATATTTTTATTCCCTTAGTGACTCAATGTATTACAAGAAAGAACTACTTTACAACTTGTTTGGGCCAACAGTTGGAGTGGTGATATTAATTAACTTTGCCATTGACAGTATGTCCATGATTTCAACAAAAATGAATAAGTCCTTCTACAGTAAATGGAATTGATGATATTATTATCTTTTTGGCTATCCAGCGAATTTAATGATTTTAAGTTGACCGATTTTTACCAGTTAGGTTACGTTAGATTAGTTAAGTTGGGTTAGGTTAGGTTTGGTGACATTGAAATTATGTTTTTTCAAATGCCAAGTAGGTGGATGACTTAAACATTCATTTTTTACCAAATTGATTATGAGTAGATCAAAACATTAGTCTTGTTTTTTTTACAAATTCAGACTCCGTAAAGTTCAAATGACAATCACTTCATGATAGATGTTTCACCCTATACACTAAAGCTACTTTATGTAAGAGGAAAAAATTAGCACCAAATTGTATTGTTTAATACCAAAAGAAGTCATTGATGATAATATTTAATATCAATATTTCAAGTATTACGACCTGGTCGTCGGAACGGAACACCGTCGTAAGTCGAGGAGAGACTGTAATACATTTTCATCTTTAAACTCCTTGTATCTTACCTAACTCACCTTGATGCTCCACTCAATTATAACTAGATGTAATAATTGTTTTTATATTACAATTCTTGGATATTCAAAGATAATGAAATTATGAATCTTCAATATATGATATACGTACATTCTAATGATGGCAACAGAAATATGTCAGACTTGACTAATTAGCTGTAACCAGAAATTAACCTAAGTGAATTTGTCCTTAATCCAACCTTTAAAATATGAAAGACAGTATACTTTATTTTATGATAGTTAGGTCAGTTTCCAGTTAGTATAAGTTAGGTAGGTTAGGTTAACATTTTTATATAGATCATTAAAATTTTAAAGGGCTTATAATTTTTGTTCTATGAATTTCTCCAAAAAAAGGGATCAAAGTTTTGGAATCACCATAACAATATACACTACAGTATATTAGAAAAACAATATTTTTTTTTAGTGTGTGTTGCATATCAAACCAAACAAATCTTGAGTTTCCATTGGAATTTTTTTTTATTTTTTTTTAACAGACAAAAGTACCCTCAATATATAGATGTTGGAAACTTATAAATATTAACCCTCATAAATATAGATGTTTCAGAATTCGCAAATTTAACTAACACAATATTAATGACTTTATTTTCACTTACAGGTAGAGATACAGCTGTATATTCACCTTTCACCAATACTGAAGAAATAAATCTTGGTATCATTTGATTGATGGGGAATTTTTCCGGTTCCAGGGAAGATTTTGGAATTTGCTTTCTAACCTAACCTCGGAACTGGTTCCCAGACTCTGAATAGAAAATTTTGGAGAATCCGTAAAATCCCCAAATTACTGATAGACCAGAAAAAATGCAGTTTCTGGAATTTTCTGAACATATACCTTGGAGAAATCATAACATGCTATATGCCTTAATTATTATTTTTTTTTTGTATTTTACACTGTGCATACATACGTGGATATCAAGTATTAATTTATTTGTGAAATTTGTGGATGATTTTTCTTTTACAATATTTTACTCTTGATCATCCATGTATTATAACATATCCTGCTTTTAATAAAGGCTATATTCTGAAATAAGCATTATCATTGTATTCTTATCCTTATTATTATTACAGTTTATATTAAACATTAAAAAATGCAGTAATGATTTGCAATTAACATTGCAGACTGTATTGAGGATATTTTTAAACCATTTAATTATCATCTTGTTCTATGTTTAACATTATTAGTCTCTGATTAGTTGGTAGAATTTCATGACTATACCTACTGCATATGGGTTCCATGACATTTGCTCACAAGATGAACCTAATCTAACCTAACATGTCTTCATTTCCATAATAGTTGAGTATATGCCTTGTAAACAAATGTCTGCACACTAACTACCTGTATATGACATTGGGAAAGTGTTCATGTCTTGTTTTTTTGAAAGGGTATTTATTGCATTACTATAATCTGGTGGAGAAAAGGAGGAAACATTATCTCAAGTTTTCATATCTTGTAGATAACTGGCCTTGTATAATATGAAAGTAAAAATTTTGGTGTAAAGATAATTTCCTGTTTGATAGAAAACTAACAGTTATAGTGATATTTTATCAAGATTTTATCCCAATTCATCTGTACAGTGAGTTTATCACTGTCATAACAAAATCATTGAGTGGAGCATCAAGGTGAGTTAGGTAACATACAAGGAGTTTAAAGATGAAAATGTGTTAGTCTCTCCTTGACTTACGACGACCAGGTCGTAATACCTGAAATATTGTTATTAAATATTATCATCAATGACTTCTTTTGGTATTAAACAATACAATTTGGTGCTAATTTTTTCCTCTTACATTAAGTAGCTTTAGTGTAAAGGGTGAAACCTCTATCATGAAGTGATTGTCACTTGAACTTTACGGAGTCTGAATTTGTAAAAAAAACAAGACTAATGTTTTTGATCTACTCATAATCAATTTGGTAAAATGAAAGTTTAGGTCATCCACCCACTTGGCATTTGAAAAAATATAATTTCAATATCACTAAACCTAACCTAACCCAACTTAACTAATCTAACGTAACCTAACTTAACTGGTAAAAATCGGTCAACTTAAAATCATTAAATTCGCTGGATGGTTAAAAAGATAATAATATCATCAATTCTATTTACTTTAAAAGGACTTGGAGTGGACTTCTCCCCTACAACTGCTATCACATTCCAATGTCACCGTATCCTAGCAACCGAACCAAAAGACCGGCGACTTTCTCGGGTTTTCCCAACATGACTCATAGAGGACTCGCGGCTGCTGGGTATATAAGCTCTGTCTCTCCATTGAGATTCATTCTAGCCTCTCTTCTACAACACGCAACACCTCCTCCTCCGCCGCTGCCTGGCAGCCCTCGCTTCTCCTCGCCTGCCTGGCGGTCCTCGCTCCCGCCAGCGAGCATGGCGACCCACCAGCTGTCCTTCTCTGAGCTTCCTCACCAACCAGCTTTCTCATTCTGGTCTCTCTTCTTGAACAAGCAACACCTCCTCCAGTAAGCTCCACGCTGTCAGCATTCATTCAACCAGGAGGCCAGCAACAGGCAACATCTTCTCTAACGAAGCTCCTGCACATCTACCTCCTTCAACACGCTACTCACCGAACGTCTCTACTGAGCAGCTCCTCACCACACGGCACCTCCAGCACCAGACTGTATCATATAACTTATATTATACAAGAAAACCACCTTAGAGTTTCCATCCATCCTGAGTGCTAGACAACGTTATAACACGAATTCCTACAGACTTATTCATTTTTGTTGAAATTATGGACATACAAAGTCAATATATCTACATTTGATTCTACCACTGTCAATGGCAATGTTAATTAATATCACCACTCCAACTGTTGGCCCAAACAAGTCGTAAAGTAGTTCTTTCTTGTAATACATTGAGTCACTAAGGGAATAAAAAAAATAAAACATGAATTTAGGTCACTGAATTCATCTTATTAGTAGCAAATTGTGGTTAAACTGATACACATATGAAACATGCCTGGGAAGTACCTAGCACTAGTTACCTGGCATATTTGGACTTAATAAAATATGAAATCTAGGCTATTAAGTAATTATACTAAGGAAATAATTATTTTGGTAGTGCTGGACTATTATTAATTGCCCTCATTACGAAAACTGGGTCGATATTAATTCTGATAAAGGACGTCTTTCACCATCCCAGAGGAAGCTGTTCTCACCACTCTTCAAATAGACCATTTACGATTTTTTTTTAGTATAATTTGATTTCAATCCATTTCTACACATAAATTAGTTGTATTAGTTATCTTAAAGGCTTACCTTTTATGATGGTTAGGCGAATTAGGAGGATATAAACGGCGATGAGACAAATAGAGACTGGCGAAATTTTTCGTACACAAACATGGACCGCTTTTAAAAAGAACAATACAATTATGCATGTGCTGTTCTATATGGAGTATATCGTATTAAAAATATTATTCCGTTGCAGATTTATACATTTCATGTCCATCCAAATCAATTTTCTTTCTTTTAGTTTCAAAAATAATTCCCTCGTAGTGATCATCGGACGGGGTGGTATGTGTACCGCGAAATTTCCCCATGTTCCAAAAACGAATCGTACATATTTTTCTTTTTTTTAGCCAAAAAAGCTTCTTGCATAACAACCATGGGAGTACTACAGCATGGTATACACCACGGCTGATCTTGCATAGGGGCCAATATCTGAGCAGGATAGGACTCGTGGCAACGGATTTATGTTGGATAAGTTTTGGGTTAGGAGGGAGATAGGAGGGAACTGGCTCACAAATAGAGTGGTGGACGAGTGGAACGAGCTTAGCAACTTTGTAGTAAATGCTGGAACGCTGGGAAGTTTTAAAAGGAGGCTAGATAGATTCATGGACGATAGAGAGTGGTAGTACCTCTCGACAGGAGCTGCCATGCACAGGCCAACCGGCCTATTGCAGACTCCTTATTTTCTTATGTTCTTATTTAAGAATATTTTGACTCTGCCTTATCTCAATGAATTTGTCCCGTTAGTTCAGTCCCTTAAATTATTAAATATTAATGTTGTTTTTAAGTATGACTTAACCATTACCAATATATTAATCAAGAATAGCCCAACCTTGAATGTAAATGGAAGTGTTTACTGCATTCCATGTAGCAACTGTAATGGGAATTATGTAGGACAGACTGGGAAAGCATTGCAGCTCAGAATTAAACAGCACAAGTACAATATTAGAACAGCATCTGAAAGCAGTGCACTGTTCGTTCATGTTAGGAATAATAATCATCCCATGGATTGGGAAAACAGCTTAGAAGTGTATAAATCATCATGTGTCACAGAGAGACTTCTGGTTGAAGCAAGTTTGATTTGGGAATTAAATTCTATGAACCTTAGTGATGGTCAGTACAAAACTGATAATATGTTACACAAATTTATTTGTCAGTGGCCTAAGGTTAAAAATGCTTTGAAAGCATTGGAGTTAGATGTCGGATAGATGATCAGTGGGTCCCATATTTTTTACCTGACTTAACTTGACTAGTCACAGCGCCCTTTCTCTTAAGCTCCTCTGCGTGTGTGGTGGTGTTAGTGTGTGGTCTAGTCGCTGTCATGATTATGACCTGACCTCATGTTTAGTAAAGTCACCCTGTGTACTTAAGCCTCTCTCGGTCCATGTAATTCAGTTGCCTCCGAAGATGTCTTGAATAAAGAATGGAATAGAGACAGATATAAATAAAGATAGAGAAACTGAAAGAGAAAAGGAATAAGAGAGACAAAGACACAGGCAGTAAAAAGGAAGAGAACTCTGGGAAAGAACAAGTAAATCATGATAATAAAGAACCAACAATACATGTCACTTACAAAGATCCGCCCAAGAAAAGAAGAAGAAAACAAATGTCCACCCAAAATAAACACCTTTTGCGACATACAAGACATCACGTTAAGGAGACCGACTTTGTATTTATCACTCCCCTCCCTCCCTCCCTTCCCCTCACTGTCTCAGGAGGTGTGCTAACCCCTCACTCTTAATGAAAGGGGAAATAGAGTCATTAGCATTAATCTCACCTGACCTGCCAGCCATCCTTCGCAGGTGCTTCAAACTGATCGCTTACCCCAGGAGAATATCTTAGTAGAGAGTTAAGAGAAAGTTATCTTCATTGATGATGGTTTTAAGGGTCTATAAGGGTGATTATAGATACACTTAAATGACTTATTTTAGAATTTCATTTCATATATATTTCGTTCGCCTGAAGATTACCCCCACCTAGAGTATTTCACCTGATGAGTAAACCCCATAATGCTACCTATGAGGTAAAGTTAGTTTAGTTTAGGTTAGGTTTTGTAAAGAGTAGTTAGGCTAGATAAATAAGGTATAGGTTAAGTAATTCAGGTTTGGTTAGCATATGTTAGGTTAGAATAACACGCGTTATATAAGGTTAGATTTGGTTAGGTTAAGATTAACATTCGAGATTTAAAATCAAGCTTCATAAGCCAGTGGACGGTAAATACACCAGGATCATTATCATCCTCCCTTACCAAGTTACCTCATTAATACTTATACTGAGATAATCATAGCAACACACACGGTACGTACCAAGGAGGATGGAGGCGGTGTTCGCTGTGTATGTAACAGAGGCGCGTGAAGCCAGGCCACCGTCTTGGTCAGGGCAACAAGGTCACAGTTGCCGCAGCTACTTACGAACAAACGGTGCTTACAGATAACACTGCTGGATTTATACTATTGTTTTATTCATTATGCACATTATAGAGGGATCAACCAAGGACGATGAAGTCACTGAGAGGAAAGCGCCGCCATATTGGTAAAGGCATCAGTAACACTCAGTGACTTCACTTGAGGCAGTGGGTGCCGCCTCCATCCATCAACCTTCATGACCACCAGCTGGCGTGGGTGATCTCTCTCTCTCTCTCTCTCGCAGTTTAACATTTCTCGCATCTAAAACATAGTAAATATAGTAAATAGGTGAATATATGCTTTAAAAAAATACTGTACCCACATAATTTGAAATAAAAATAAAGGTAGTATCACAAGCAGTGGTCGTTGCAATATCTAGTTATTTTAATGACAAATTAGTTTACTATAAGGTAATGTAATTACGGTAATCACGTCATTAGTGAATATAAATGATATGTGAAATAAATTATGTCAGCTGGTTGGAAAATGACCTTTGGAAAGCTTACAGTACTACCGCTCACCCTTGGCAACGCCGGTTTACACCAATACCTGAATTTCGACTTAAATCTCAACCATTTGTCAAGAAATTGCCAGCACACCTCTGGTTTACATCCCACTTGGACAATTCCCAAATATACATAATTCAAGAATATAAACCTAAACTAAAATTCAGAATAGCACCAAAAATAAAAGTATCCAATTAACATTAATGCAAACAAAAGATACTAATAACAACTTTTCATTACTTATATGTTAAAGTTGTTTGTTTATATAAATATTTTCTGGGTGTCAGTTTCTGGTTGGTGCAGGTGTATTGGTTTACCTGGCTATTTTATTTACCTATATTATTCTTTCTCTTATATGATCATGTACTGTAGAGCCATGGTGGTGAGAAACCTTCATGCGTTGGACTATTTTTATCTTTGTTTCCCTCTTGGATCAACCATATGATAAATTATTTCATGTTTAGGGGAATTTGTTCTGTTTCCTCGGGTGATTTTACCGTGTGGAGTATTCTTAATTTCGTTTAAGCTTTACCCTTCAAATAATTTTCCTTGAGGATGAGACGAACATAAAAAAATCTCTTTTTGCCAGAACCGCTTTTCTAATCAGCAGCCAAGCCACTGATCCCCGCTTTCCCTTTCACGCTAGCCTCTCTCCCCTGAAATAAGTAATTTTTTTGAAAACGAGTAAGAGGAATTTCTATTTGATTCAACTCAATTTTTTATGTGGACAAATTGTTATGTAAGGCTGACTCATTTCCCCCCCTAGGGGATTTATGTAAACCAGGTGTGGGGGAGTTTCCCTTTTGAAGCAGACTTTGTTCTCTCCTTCACTCGAGTGTCTTTTTTTTCTCCTTTCATGTGGGATAAAAAAATATTTCCTCTTCCTCGTGACTGGTGGTAGTGGTGGTGGTGGAGGTGGTGGTAGAGAGGGAGGAGAAGGAAGAAGGAGTAGGAAGAAGAAGGCGGAGAGGGTAGAGGAGGAAGAAAAAGGCGGAGAGGGAGGAGGAGCGAGATGGAGGAGGAAGAAGAAAAAGGCGGAGAGAGAGGAGGAGCTAGAAGGAGGAGG
>NW_024730668.1:15669148-15679148 GCF_018991925.1 Homarus americanus | reverse complement strand
TCCTCTCTCTCTCTCTCTCTCTCTCTCTCTCTCTCTCTCTCTCTCTCTCTCTCTCTCTCTCTCTCTCTCTAACACCCGTTCCTGTGCAACTTCACTACCTATTCAGACACGTGTATACCCTGTTCAGTAATATACCCAGGTAATGAAAATTCATTTAGGTTTTACCTGTGTTACCTCGATTTTCAAAGGAGCTGTAATCGGATATGTAAACACACAGCACACGTTCCTGTAAACACAATTTGGTGGGGGGTTTCGCTCTCATGGTGTGAAGAGTGTTGACTTGGTTCATTGAATATGAATCAGACAATTTTGAGTATTGTAATTTTACTTGATGTATGTATATTATGTATGTATATTATGTATGTGCTCCATTTATATACATTATTCATTCAGCCTAGCTAGCAGCGTGTGGCAATGTATTTACCATGTCCCACACGCTTAATTAATGTGCCTGGCGACATATGGAAGTTGCTAATGTATCACTTGCCACATGTCGCCTAAAAGGCTAGTTGACCCCCCAGACAGAGTAAAGAGTGCCACCTCCCTTGTGTATCTCTGTTTATCCAGTAAATAGAACCTACGAAAATTCTACAGGTGTTTGTGTTCACTCCTGTAGATAGAACTTGATACCCAGAACATATGCATTTGAGTTAAGCTACGGTCACACTAGAATTTTCCGTGCAATAAATCCACGATAGCATTTCACCCACAGGCAATAAGACATCGGTACGATCCGCACACTGGTCACACTAACGAAAGGAACCGTTGGCCAGGCGTACAGTTAGCGTGGCTTAATAGCCATTTTCATCGAATCCGTGACCATGTGTTCCTACCTTTCTTTTAGTGTTTATTTGTGTACCAGAGATTATTCAAAGAAGATTGTGACTGCAAGAAAACGACTCTGAGACAATAATGGCAGCTAAGTGGAGGGTACAGAAGAACACCGTCCGACTGGCACCTGACTCAGACAGTCCACTTAAAGAGAACAAACTATCTCAATTTTTTGCTGAAGCATCCAAACCTCCAATTCCACCCTCACCCATCAGAAATGGATGGCATGGCATTTGTTAGATGGCCTCTGCCTGCCTGTTCGCTACACCCATGGCCCCCACTTCCCTCATCAGTACCCCTACTCCTGAATCCGGATGATGAAGACATGGACACAGACAGAGAAAATGACATTGGAGATGCTGCTGATAGTGACGGTGATTCTAATGGCAGCAGTGGCTCAAGTCAGTGACAGCAACAATGATGCTTAAAATGTATGAAATAATTGTAGTAAGGCATAAAAATGGAACTTTCTTTAATTTTATTCAGGATATACCTCAGATACTGATATCACAAGTTATTCTCACGTGGTGGCGTTGTTTTAATGAAACCGTCTCTCTTTATGTTCCTAACCTATTTCATATGATTTCAAAGTGAAACTACTTTGTATAAAGGATCGAGGTGACCTCAGAAGTAAAATTACTATTTTATCCATTCTGCCACGTTGGAACTAGTGGCAGAAAAAGCCTCATTCATGCACATAGCTCAGTTGGTTCCTTAGTTATATCGTTTTCCCTTTTTTTAACCTTGGTGATGGCCGCCAACTTGGATTTGGAGGTCAAGATGGAACCCAAAAAAATTTACCATCCCATCAGATTGCTCACCTCAAAATTAGTGGTAATTGTCCCCTTATTCATAAGTCCAGTGTATCTAGTTAAAAAGTTATCACAGGCAATAGGCGAAAATGACCACTGGCTGCCATTTCGCTGCCATTTCGGAATTTGCGCTCAAGCGGAGTTAGCTGGCGTTTTTCAGGCGTACATAGGTGCTAAATCTTGTTTGAATAGTCCCTGGTACACAAATCAACAATAAAAGAAAGGCAGGAACACAATGGTGACGAATTCGATGAAAATGACTACTAGCTAGTTTGAGTTCTTTTGGAAAGCAGGATGGTTTCATTGTACGTTTCTATGGCAACTTTCACCGCTTTAGTAAGATGTGTTGTCCTGTTAAAGAAGACCAAGACGAAAAATAAACAATTGTAAGGGTCCAGGCGATGTTTGTTTACAAAAGCGACGCAAGTACTCTACTGTAGAGTCAAACGAAATTCCCGTCGTTATACATTCTTATTATTTTTATTTACAATTAAATTTTTGCTTGTGTTTTGTTTTTGAAATACACTTTTTATATTTATTGTTATATTAAGGTTAATAAGAAACAATATGAACGATGTAAATTTTACAATAGACTCTCTGAGTCTATAGCAAATGTCAACCCCTCTTACCGTGGATTTTCAGACGTTCCGTATCGTCCCACTTTCGACAATAAATAAATTGTCCTTGTAGAGACAACTTGAGGAGTTCGTTGAAAAATCAACGCTACGGTGGATTTATTCTGGGTAGAAACTCTAGTGTGACCGACTTGGTGGTAAGATGTTAGTCTGAAAAGGAGAGGTGGTAGGTACATTTCCCAGCTAATGTGGATGACTGGGTTTTCTACGTTGCGTACACCAGCCTGTGTACATGTACTCAGCAGTGAATGAGTACACTGTCGGATGCGCTTGTTGATGGTGGAACAATCCTTGGGTGAAGTGGCATCCTGTCAAGGTGGTGGAGTAACCTGCATCTGCTGAAAATTAAGTCTAAATAAATCATATCTTGTCTGGCCACTCTGCACCATAGTAGTGAGTGTTTTTAAGAAACTGAAATTCAGAGTGAAGACTGAGAAGGTCAGAATATTTTGGGGAGGCTCTAGTCACCAATGTTAATACTAAATTTCTTTTATATTGAATAGGAATAAAAGTGGAAAATTTTGTCATGAGACCAGTAAAGGTGGGTTTTCTGTAAACTGATGTAACAGGAGGTATTAACGCTGGCGACTGGAGCCTTCCGAATATGTTCTGACCCTGAACTTCAGTTTCTAAAAAAGACATTTTCTTCTAATGGTTTCACAAACAAAATATTTTTATCTCTATCCAAGAAAAGCGTTAAAGAAAGTTTTGCAGCCGAAACAAAAAGCAACCAAAGTAAAACAAGCTTTCTTGTTTTACCGTAAACATACACAGGTAAACAAAGCTTCTCCTTAAGGAATAAATTGTGCCGGCTGATCAGATCATTTTACCCTCAGTAAATATTAGGGCAATATTTATATAAAACCGAACCATTCAAAGCTTTTTTCAGGTTTAAAGATGTGGTGCGCAAAGAGCTGCAGTTTTCTATAGTATATAAATATGAGTGTCATCGCTGTAATACGATGTATATTGGCAAAAAAAAACGTCAACTTAAGGCCACTGCTTTAAACACCTGGGTAGGTCAATTAGAACAACAATCCGTCACACAGTGCTATATGTCAACACTCTCTCGAGACAGACTACCCTATAACTGGAGTCATTCTCAGTGGTTACCTCACCGAGTACAAACATAGAGCTTTGAATAACAGTCTCTGTTACTGTTCCAGCTAAAGCCCCCACTGAAACGAGAGATCAATTATTGGTCTGCTGTGTTTTTAATATTGTGAGTGGTCAACCATTGAGTTTAACGTTTGGTTACTTTGTATGGCTTTTATATTTTTTAATGTTTTTGTTTTTTTAGAACACTTGGTTTTAGTGACATATTCAGTTTTATCCCCGTTTTGATTTTTATTGACTTCAATGTTTGTACGTGTTTTTATTCTCCGTTTCATTCAGTTTATATTGCCTGATGATGGCGGAAGTCTCTCAGAAACTGTCGCTGACAATAAATCATGATATAGTCATATATTCATTCATTTACTTACATTTCATTGTTTATTTCAGATCTGTCTATCTATCTTCTAATATACCTATCAGTCTATCTCTTTCTCCAGGTATCTATTTATCCCTCTCCTTTCATCTTCCACTAGACAATAATACACGTATCACCTTCCCTTTCTCTCTCAATGGTTTCCACTTTACATGATAATGGTGTTCTGATTCTCTGAGGAAGAGACATTGTCCTCTACCCTCCCACTCCCTCAAAGGACCCGCCATGATCAAAGAAAACCAAATAAACAAAATTTAATCAGAGATTTGATAAATGAGGGAGGAGGAGGAAGAGGAGGAGGAAGATTAATTTCGTTTCGTAATTTTTGTTCCTGAGTATTGTTGTTGTTGTTTATGTGTTTAAACCTGTACTCATATTCTCACAAACGTAAACAAGTAGACACAGACATAAACACACACAGACATAAACACACACACACATACACACACTAGACTGACATGGTTTTGACCAGACGTCCCCTTGGTGCTTCCTATCGAGAATTGCCTGAGAGTCAACATGTGATGGAAGGAGTGGTGTAGTGAAGAAGGAGTGGTGTAGTGAAGAAGGAGTGGTGTAGTGAAGAAGGAGTGGAGTAGCGAAGAAGGAGTGGTGTAGTGAAGGAGTGGTGTAGTGAAGGAGTGGTGTAGTGAAGAAGGAGTGGAGTAGCGAAGAAGGAGTGGTGTAGTGAAGAAGGAGAGGTGTAGTGAAGAAGGAGTGGTGTAGTGAAGAAGGAGTGGTGTAGTGAAGAAGGAGTGGTGTAGCGAAGAAGGAGTGGTGTAGTGAAGAAGGAATGGTGTAGTGAAGAAGGAGTGGTGTAGTGAAGAAGGAGTGGTGTAGTGAAGAAGGAGTGGTGTAGTGAAGAAGGAATGGTGTAGTGAAGAAGGAATGGTGTAGTGAAGAAGGAGTGGTGTAGTGAAGAAGGAGTGGTGTAGTGAAGACGGAGTGGTGTAGTGAAGAAGGAACGGTGTAGCGAAGAAGGAGTGGTGTAGTGAAGAAGGAATGGTGTAGTGAAGAAGGAGTTGTGTAGTGAAGAAGGAATGGTGTAGTGAAGAAGGAGTGGTGTAGTGAAGAAGGAGTGGTGTAGTGAAGAAGGAGTGGTGTAGTGAAGAAGGAATGGTGTAGTGAAGAAGGAATGGTGTAGTGAAGAAGGAGTGGTGTAGTGAAGAAGGAATGGTGTTGTGGTGTTGGAAGGAATGTTGTGGTGTTAAGGAGTGTTGTGTCCAGTAAGGAATGTTGTGGTGTTGGAAGAAGTGTTGTAGTGAGGAGGGAAGGGGTGTTGTGTTGTGTTGTGATGTGTTGTATTGTGTTGTGTTGTTGTGAGGAGAAAGGGATTGAGAGATGTGTTGAGGAGAGATGGAGAGATGCGTCTTACCAGCACTCACAGATAACCACTGATACCTGCAGTAAGTCTATCAGCCTCGTCGTGTGTCTTCATGGTGGTAATGATAACAGACGGGGCACTGCGGCGTCCTTCACTCTTGCCACTTCTGTACTGACGAATAGCCTTCAAATTCTTCTTGTATATGCTGGTGTAATGTATGTCGACGGCTACACACGCACTGGGGACAGATGTGGTCATACATCAGCGCCAACCTTCGGCAGTAACTCACCAAACTTTACTTCTTCTCCACGATCATAAATATGCAGGTGAACCAACAGGTGATTAATATTTGCCGTCGAGAAGCAAGAAGTTGAGGTTCGCTCGTGAGTCTCTCTCTCTCTCTCTCTCTCTCTCTCTCTCTCTCTCTCTCTCTCTCTCATATTGCGGATTCACTTTTTTCTATTTCACATCATTTAATGTATATAAAGTATCTCAACCTGTGAAGAAGATTTCGCCAAGATGCTATTATATTGTCCCTGTATTTTATACCTGTATGTGCCCATGTAATAATGTATATAAAAAATCCTCTAACTCAATTCATGCACTATTATAATATATATCAATACACCCCCTGAATCAGCCATTGATATCCATACACTAATATATCCTAAAATATCTATTGAATCTGCCATGGTAGTGTCACCTCACTACCAGTTCCTCCCCTTGTATACGTTAACTAACATTTCAGTAGGGGATGTGTGAAGAACGAGTACACACAGAGAGAATTAAGGTGGTTTAAATCACCCATGACACCCAATTTACCTTGCTGATGGATGATGGCAGGTGAGCACTAGGATAATTAACTGGCTCAGGTAACACGTACCCCAACACGTTCGCTTAATTACCAAGGGTTAAGTTAATGTTTGTCATGAGTGGCTGAAGTTGACGTAATCTAAGGTAATCTTATCTAACCTTAGCGAATCTGACCTACCCTAACCTAACCAAACTTAAATTAACCTAACCTAACCTAACCTAATATACTCTAACTCAACCATACTTAACCTAATCTAATCATATATAAGCTAACTTTACTAAATTTCAGCAAATATAACCTAATTGAACTTAAATTAACTTAACCCGACAAAACTAATCAAATCTAACTACCTTAACTACCCTAAACATAACCTATAATAACATAACTTATCAATACTTAACCAAACCTAACCTAACTTAACTTAACCTAACCTATATCAGTCTCTGTACATGTGCAGTTCAGGACATTTCCGACCAGTACACTCAGCGTTGTCAGTCCACCCTCTCCGTTAGGTGTGAGCCCTGAGATTATCGACTCATGAATCCGAAACATTCACTAGTAAGGGGGAGAGGTGGGGGCCAGGGAGTGATGGGGGCCGCTGTGTGAGAACGAGAAAGGATTTATCTTTGTTAGTGTGTGTGTGTGTGTGTGACTGTTCAGGATGACCTGATCACGAGAGCTGAGGTTGACGAGTTCCACAACAATGTAAATAATGAGTTACTTAATGCACAAAGGCAGAACATCATACCATACAGGAAACTCAGATCAGACAACAATGACCCTTAATGGATAAACAATTATTTCAAGAATTTTATTGGGCAAAGGAAGGCTATAGGTAGGAGAATAAATCGTGGTGAAGTTTACCTCCGAGATTATTATAAGGTATTGGCCAGTAGGGTTAAGACCGAGATAAGAAAAGCAAAGATGAATAATGAACTGAAGGTAGCAAGGGATGCGAAGTCAAACCCCAAGGGGTTCTTTCAAATGCATCAAACTAAAACATGAGAAAGGATTGGACCAATACAGTCAGTTACCGGCGAGCTAACTGATAACGACGGGGAAATAAGCAATAATCTGAATAGATATTTTTCAACAGTTTTCACCACGGAAAATTTAAACATGATACTTGAGGCACCGACTACATACAGAGATAACGAAGAAAATAGATTAAGCGAGATAGTAGTGATTAGTAACTATTTTAGTAAGTAAATAGAAGAGCTAAAGCCCGATGAGATATTTTCCGGAGTATTAAAGTAATGTACGGAAGAGCTTAGTATGCCCTTAGTAAATTTGTTTAACATGTCTTTAAAAACGGGTGTACCACCAGAATCCTGGAGGATAGTGAATGTAATACCGATTTTCAAGAAGCGAGACAGATCACTCTCCTCTAACTTTCGTCCAATCAGTTTAACATCAATTGTAGGCAAATTACTGGAAGCAATAATTTCAAAATCTATTCGAAATCACCTGGGGAGCACAACTTGATCAATGACTCCCAACATGGCTTCACAAGCGGGCGTTCATGTTTAACTAATCTATTAACATTTTTTCAGCTGTTTTCGAATCAGTGGACGACGAGCACGGCTACAATGGGGTATATCTTGATTTTAGCAAAACCTTCGACAGAGTCCCCCACGAAAGACTAATAAGAATAGTGGAGGCTCATGGCACTGGGGGTGATATTCTAAAATGGATTAGGGCGTGGTTACAGGAGGGGAAACAGCGAGTAAAGTCACCAGTGGAGCACCGCAAGGCTCAGTACTAGGACCATTATATATATATATATATATATATATATATATATATATATATATATATATATATATATATATATATATATATATATATATATATATATATATATATATATATATATATATATATATATATACGACATAGATATCGGCGTAGACAGCAACATAAGTAAATTTGCTGACAATAAAATAGGGCGAGTAATCAAATCTGACGAGGACTCCTCAAAACTACAGGAAGACCTAAACAAATTTTTCGAATGGTCTGAAAAATAGCAGATGAATTCAATGTGGACAAATATAAAGTACTTAGTCCCAGATGAACAACGATGTTATAGAGAAATCCGACTGTGAGAAAGATTTAGGAGTAATGATATATGGGAATCTTAAACCAAGTAAACAAGTGTATTTGCTTGAAACAAGGCCAACAAAGTACTTGGGTTCATACAAAGGAGTGTTAGTTACAAGACTAGCAAGGTCATCCAAAAAATATATCTTGCGCTTGTGAGACCTCACTTGGATTACGCAGTTTAATTCTAGTCACCTTACTACAGAAAGGATATAGAATTCTTAGAAAGAATTCAGAGGAGAATTACAAGACTAATCCCGGGCATAAGGAACCTTGAATGCAGAGACAGGTTAAAGCTTCTTAATTTGCGTTCCCTCGAGAGACGTAGAGTGAGGGGCGATATGATCGAGGTTTATAATTGGAAGTCAGGGCTAAACAAAGGTGACATTACAAAGGTACTCAAACTATCCAATGAGGAGCCAACTCGTAACAATGGTTTTAAATTAGACAAATTTAGATTTTGACGAGAAATAGGTAAACATTGGTTTGGAAATAGAGAAGTGGACGAGTGGAATAAGTTACCAAACATCATCATTAACTCGAATACGCTGGATAGTTTCAAACGTAAGTTGGATGGATATATGAGCGATAGGGGTTGGGTGTAAATGGGACTGCCCAGTATGGCACTGGCCAATAGGTCCGCTGCAGTTTCCTCCATTCTTAGTTCTTATGTTGTTATGTGTGTTATTATGAATATAGTATTGTCAGTCTCTCTTTTTTCCGTCCTATAACCCAACACACCATCTCCTCTCCCCCTCCTTCTCTTCCACCTTTTCCTGCCCTACCCTCGGTGAATATAGTTTTCTCTGTAACTCACATAACAGGCTTCTTCAATTAGTACCTTCTCTCTCTCTCTCTCTCTCTCTCTCTCTCTCTCTCTCTCTCTCTCTCTCTCTCTCTCTTCCCATAAGGACCCACAGCAGCAACACTGGGAGGTGAAGTGGGACTTGGGCGGTCGGAGTAACACCTTCAAGAAAACTTACTGTACAGAAAGGAATTATCAGAATCTCAGTTCATGAAGTTCAACAGAGATAAGTACAAGGTTAGGTTAGGTTAGGTTAGGATAGGTTACATTAGGCTAGGTTACGTTAGGTTGCGTTAAGTTAGGTTAGGTTAGGTTAGGTTAGGTTCTCTAGCCACTTGGGTGATTGATACTGTGTTATGAACTGTAATGTCCAGTTTTAGTACAGAAGTAAACCAAAATGCTTTTAGAACACTTACTATGTTTGGTAGAGTGTCACATTACTTAATACCTTTTCCACATTTGTCACTGGTTAGGATTCCTAACCCAGGACACAGTTAGCCACAGTTCGTTAGTGGAAGAATACAGTTTGCTACATAGAGGAAGTAGTGAGACACAAAAGGTGACGAGTGAGACAAAGAGGGGTGGGCGAGTGAGACAAAGAGGGGTGCCGAGTGAGACAAAGAGGGGTGACGAGTGAGACAAGAGGAGTGACAGGAGACAAAGAGGAGGCAGAGTGAGACAACAAGAGAGTGCAGCGAGTGAGACAAAGAGGAGTGACAGAGTGAGACAAGAGGGGTGGGCGAGGTAGGACAAAGGGAGGTGACGAGTGAGACAAAGAGGGGTGGGAGAGTGAGACAAACAGGGGTAACAGTGGGAATGAGAGTGCAGGCAGAGTGAGACAAGAGGGGTGGGCGATTGAAACAAAGAGGGGTGACGAGTGAGACAAAGAGGGGTGACGAGTGAGACAAAGAGGGGTGGGCGAGTGGGACAAAGAGATGTGACGAGTGAGACGAAGAGGGGTGACGAGTGAAACAAAGAGGAGTGACGGGTGAGACAAAGAGGGGTTACGAGTGAGACACAGAGAGTGAAAAGTGAGACAGAAAGTAATACGGAGGGTGTCACTCGACAAGAAATAGGGAAACATTAGTTCTTCCGCCACACTGAACCACGACAGAGTAAAAGACAAGTAGAGAGGCAATAACTTAACCTGTCTGACGTGTTCTTTATTGATAACTCTCCATCTGTCTGTTCCT
>NW_024730668.1:15534353-15669048 GCF_018991925.1 Homarus americanus | reverse complement strand
CCTCCTGTTCCCATATATTCCCCAGGAGAGAGTGGAAACGGCTGGTAAGCAGAGGTCCTCCTGCTTTATACACCTCGGCTGGGATTCCATCAGGCCCTGAGGCTTTGTTGTTTTTCATCTGCTTGATTGCAGTAGCTACCTCATCCATAGATGGAGGATAGCTGAAGTAGGTCAGCTCTGGATGCTGAGGGACCTGCTGGGTAGTCAGGACATCCACATCGTTGCTTTGGTTGAGCAGTGAATGGTAGTGCTCTTTCCAGCCTGAAGGATGCCTCCATCGTTTTTAATTAGGGAGCTACCGTCGGATGAGTAGAAGGGGGCTGCGCGAGGAGTGAATGGCCCAAAAAATGTTTTTGTGGAATTTAAAAATTCGTGCATCTTGTGCTAATCTGTAAATTTTTATGTTTCTCATGATTTATTTTAAAGCCAGTCCAAGACTGGGGGTTGTTCTGCCAATTAGTTAAAAAAGCACGTTCATCATCGAGCGGGTATATTGATTGCCGGGTCATTTTCATCAAACCGGTTCTGTTTTACTCTTTCGATCTGGCCAAGGGTCTGTGCAGGTTTTTGTAATGGCAGTGTCGAGAATACCCCATCCGACACTTGGCTTTGGGTTGTTTGCTGTCGGGTTTTTATTAGCCCATGTTCGAGTTGCTCTCTGAAAACATGTGCTACCGCTGGATCCTCCAGACGCTTAGTGTTAAAATCTCTTCTGGAGGCTTGCTGCCTTCGCCGTTTTGGGGCGACATCAAGTGAGAGCTTGGTTCTTACAAGCCCTATGATCAGTGTTGCAGTGGTCTGACCCATGCATTGCACGGGTGATGAGGAAATCTCGGCGATCTCTTTCTCTGACAATGAGGTAGTCAATGGGATGCCAGTGTTTGCATCGTGGGTGTTGCCACGAACCCTTGAACTTGTCGGCCGGCCTAAACAAGGTGTTGGTGATGGTGAGGTTGTGTGCAGCACACTTGCTGAGAAGGAGTAGGCCGTTGGGATTACACTTGCCTAGTCAATTTCAGTCTATGGTTCCCTGCAAAATGTCAGCATCTCTGCCAACTCTGGTATTGAAGTCACCAATGGGAACAACCTTATCTTCTCTGAGATAGAGGTTATTAGCACTGTCGAGGTCGGCGTAAAAGGCCTCCTTGATATCATCCTCTGCATCCAGTGTTGGGGCGTATGCACCGAAGAAAAATGCATGACGTGAGTGATTCAGTGGGACGCGGAACGTCATGAGGCAGTCATTGATCCCAACAGGCATTTCAGTTAGCCTCTGTGGAGGATGCATTGGCGGATGGCAAAGCCATCTTCATAAATGCGGTTTCTCTCCCCAGTAGGCTTACCCGTCTAGAAGAAGGTATAACCAGACCCCCGTTCTGTGAGTTGAGCCTCGTCTGGGAGTCAGGATTCACTAATGGCTGCAATGTCGATGTTATACCTTGCCACAAGGGCGGTTCTTCCTTGTGCCAGTATCCAGAAGGGTCCTGACATTCCATGCAGCGACCATAAGAGTTTGTACAGTTTGTTTTTGTTTGGATCTCTGATTTTGATTGCGTTTTCGAACGTATAAGGATGACCTTACTGGTGGGGTTGCCCAGTCAGGTTGCTTTTTAAAGCAGTATATGTTTAGGGCACCTTTTCTAGCCCCCTCCCCATGTGGGGTGAGCAGAGTGGCTCCTGCAAAGAGTTGCTCGGAAGCACAGACAGGATTGGATTGCACTGCTGCCTAGATCCAAGTGCATACACGACCATCTTATCTGCGTCACCCAAGTGTAGAATTGTGACTGGAGACTCCCGGCAGTCTTCTCTGCCTGTCCTCGTCGCCACTCGTCCGTCTCCATAGGACTTTCGAGGGTATAGGGGCTTTGATGATGATGAGAATTATGATGAACTGGAATGATGGCTATGCGTGAGTTGATTTATATGGTGAGGCAGGAGCGCAAGTTGCAACCACACATCTTGGCTCTCCGCTTTCCTGATCCAGAGGTGGAAGTGCTGCAATGACTGGGGAGAGGGAGAGTTGCAATGGACTGCCGATAACCCAGTTGGTTTGGTTTCACCTTAGTAGCCTGTCCATTAGGCATTGCCTTCATCTACTGGTGTAGTCGTTCGGTTCCCATGGTGGTTGCCGCTTCCGCCTATACCGCGTTTTGGGTATTGTTGGAGCTCTGTAAGAATTGTCTGCCTGATGTGAGGCTCCACCGTAGATTTTTCGTTCTGGGTTTACTCCAGTAGCTTTATACCTACCAAGGTTAATCCGCAAGGCAGTGGGGCAATGGTTGGTGGGCGCCAGGACGTGTCCACATGCCAGTGGGTCTATGCGCCTTCCTTCTGGGGTCCACTGCTACTCCGAGATCCCCTGCCGGTCTAGCCTGGGCCCACGAGGCACCCAGTTACCGTGTGTTGCCACGAGGAGACACAGTAGGAGTCTTGATGGTGAAGAGGCTGTGTACTGGCAGGTGAAGACTTATGCAAGTTGCTTCCCTTTTCGCCACGAGTGTTAGCCAGCGGCGACAGCTGAAAGCGAGATTAAGGAAGTTGTGCTTGCACCTTAACAATATCATAATGCTGCCACACTAGACGCATTTCAGTACCCTGTGTGCGAACGCACACACACACACACACACAGACACACACGCACTCACACAGACACACATACACACACGCACACACAAACGCACACACACACACATACACTATAAAACATACACATACACACTACTTCTACTTTGCTGTAACTCGGAATCGACTATGTCTCTCATCCAGCTATGATACAATGATATGAGTTATTAGGGGTGTCACTTTCTTTGGTAAGCTCTGAGGTGATTCCAGAGACCGATACGGGTCTGGTAAGCTCGTTTACAGATTTGCACGTGTGGAGGGCTACATCTAGTGCGGGAGGGGTAGCGTAAGCGTCTTTCCGGCGTAGGTGCTTGGCTGCCTTATTATGCAGTTGAGCTAACTCGATAGTATTGACACCTTCTCGTGTGGTGCTCCTCCAAGAGTTACGGTGTGGAGTAACACACACACACAGACACAGACACACACACACACACACACACACACTTCTAAAACACTCACACACGCATCTACACAAACAAACAGCGAAAATTTAAAAGAGAAGTAACACTGGAAAAACAAAGGTGTGGCAGGTGGTTGATATAACCAGCTGAAAGCGCAGAGTAACTATCATGGTAGCACAGCTGGTGTTTCATGGATTCCGAGAGAGAGAGAGAGAGAGAGAGAGAGAGAGAGAGAGAGAGAGAGAGAGAGAGAGAGAGAGAGAGAGAGAGAGAGAGATAGAAAACGAGAGTCAACCTGAGAGACAGAAAGACACATAGAGAAAGACACATTAAGGGAGAAATAGAGAGAGAGAGAGAGAAAGAGAGATGGGGGGGGTGGATAAGGGAGAAATTTAAAGGGAGGAATTGAGAGAGGAAGGGGATATAAAAGAAAGAGGGAGAAATGGGGAGAGGAAGGAAAAGTAGAAAGAGAAAAATGGAAGTAACAGAAAGAAATAGAGGGGGAGAAACAGAGAGAGAGAGAATGGCAGACAGAGAAATATAGAATGAAGCGAGATAGGGACAGACAGAGAGACAGAATGACAGAGAGAGACAGAGAGGGGGGGCTTCATATAATTTCTAATACATTACACTTCGCTTCACCCAGACAGCGGAAAGCGGCGGGTCGGCATCTCTGTCTCTCTCTCTCTCTCTCTCTCTCTCTCTCTCTCTCTCTCTCTTATTATCGATTCAGCAAGGCCTTACCTCCTTTCCGAAGACTGGAAATATTTAAAGTAGATGATTTGACTTGATAGAGGTAATATTGGGTATGTGACGTGTAGGTGAATTTTAGTTGGTAGAGGTTCAGTAAGATGCACTATTAAGAGAATTGGCATCAGACCTCCTATATGTTCCGGTGGGTTGCTGGAGGGTGAGTGGTAGTGGTACTGTAGCTCAAAACACTGATGTGGAGCTGTACAGTAGAGTGTGGAAGATGAGGAGTTGTCGCTCTGAATGTATAATGTTGGAGGTTTTCTGGGAGGGTCTTTTTTGTTGTTTGATTTTGGTGGTCTTTTCTGTACCGAATTAGGAAGATGAAATGTCTTAATCCTACAGCCAGTCCAAAGTGCCCTAACACTACACCCAGCCCAAAGTGCCCTAATACTACACCCAGCCCAAAGTGCCCTAATACTACAGCCAGTCCAAAGTGCCCTAACACAACAGCCAGTCTAAAGTGCCCTAACACTACACCCAGCCTAAAGTGCCCTAACACTACACCCAGTACCCCATCACCACACTCAACCCTCAGATAACACCAATATTTCAGCTGGGGGCACCCATGATTTACATAAATGATTGTTAACTATTCATCAGTAAAGCACGACATGATTTTACCCGAGTCTAAAGGTCACTGAAGAAGTTTTGACTAAATATCTGACGAAGTTTGTTATGATAAGACTTGACACAATGGTGATACTTAAAATATCAATGATGTGTGATTGATAATAATGATACTAAATTTTATGTTTGATAGTAAAATATCACACTTGTTAAAGAATGTTATTTAATTTCGTCATATAAACAGTGAGGGAAACTAGAGTGGCTGAACTGTACATTACTTAGTTCTATGTGTGAGATTATCCTACTCGTCCGCCAGGCGAATCTATACTTATTACTACTCTCCTTATATAAATGACTTCCTTCAAATGAACATTCTGAGAGAGAGCAGTTGTTTATAAAGGAGAGTAGTAATTAAGTATAGATTCACCTGACGCATGAAGAGGTGTAATTAGGCCTCCAGGTGAGTTACAGTCCCTTCAGAAAATCATAAATTACAAACACACACCAACGCTTTTATTTACCAACACAATAACGCACTAATACACTAGCGCTCTAATGCACTAGCGCACTAATGCACCAACGCACTAACACATTTACCCCACAAACAGACTAACGCACTAACTAACGCAACAAGACACCAACGCACAAAGAAATAAAGAGTGAACTATAGTAGCCTAATCTAATCTTAACGACAAATGAGCTAAGGTTATGTATTCTTCAAGTAATTCGTAATTTGCTTTTCACTCACAAGATTAAAGAATTAGTGACCGTGTATTTGACGACAGACTCTAGTAAACACATAGTTACTCTATATGTACTGACTTCAATCTTGTTTGAGTTATTCTTCAGTGGACACACCATCACAACATAACAGAGATACGTCAACCAAATTGATGATGGAGTCGGGTATATAAATAAATAGAAGGTTATGTTTTATCCCTCAAGATAAAACTCTCGATGACTGGCTTGCGATTTAACTTACTTTAAAAAAATTTAAAATTGTGTAGTTCGGTAAATTAATTGATGATGGAATATAGTCCCTGAAGAGATCTGATTCTCACAGTGGTCAACGTCAGTATCTAATGGGGCAGATTGTCCTGTAATTATCTGAAATTCATTCTTAATTCATAAAGAAAAAAAATTGTGACATAACATTTATGGAAACGAATTAAGCAACGTCTGAATCCTAACATATATAATGCTCGTATTAATACGAAATATCCATTGGTAGTGGTGAGGTGGAGGTTGGTAGTAGTAGTGATGATGGTGGTAATGATAGTGGTGGCAGTAGTGGTAGTGGTGATTGTAGCAATTGTAGTGGTCGTGGTAGTGATGGTGGTGGTGGTTGTAGCGATGGTTTTGGTAATAGTAGTGACGGTGATAGTGGTAATGGTGATTCCTAACCTAACCTAACCTCAGGAGAACTCATCACAGGCTTGACTGAACGGGACTTTGGTTCCCCGCATCATCGACCAGGGTGGACACTTTGTAAACAATAGCAGGCGGGCGGTAATGTCCCAAGGTCTTCTCTCTCTCTCTCTCTCTCTCACAGCAATAAGTGCAGCCTGGTGTGTGTATGTGTGTGGGGAGTCTGCGTGTGTGAGCTCTGTGTTCTTCGTCGAAAAACGGGGTCATTCCGGAAGTATCCAGTCTGATTTCTAGAAAATCCGATTTGTGAGTGATTAGTGCGTGAGGTGACCAGTACAACATCTACCTGTGAACCCCCTAAGTAGATATATTTGAAGATTTCCTGGTGAATCTGTGACTACCATGCCAGGACTGTTAGGCCCACCTCCCTTCAGTGCCACGGCTTGTAATCCGAGCCCTTTTCCACCTCACCGTCCCCCTCCCCCACCGTCTCACCAGGACTGCCACCCCAACTTGACCGTCTCTTTACTGCCGGCTTACACTCCTCTCATTAGCACCGATATGTCTACATTGGCTGCTAGTATCAAAAATTCAAATCTCACGAAACAGGTGTTGGCTGAAATGATAATGGGAGTCCAACGAACTCGCATACAGGAAGTCATACAACAAATAAATAAGGAGACCATTGGGAAGCTAGAGGAAGCTGACCACCGCTTCTCTACTAAGCTAAATGATGTAAGAATCTTGGATTTTTCGCAAGGGGAAATAATCGACTTAAAAGCAAAATTGAACTCCGAAGCTGAGGAGAAACGAACACTCAAGACTAGTGTTCAACAGCTGAGCGAGGAGAACTCCAAACTAAAGACGGAACTAGTGACAACAACGGATCTGGTGGATTATGTAGTCGACGTAGGGTGGTGAAACAAACTCAGGCTTGCCGGAGTTCCCGAAGATCTCCACGAGAACTGGGAGTCACCCCAGCGCAAAATTTCACGCCTTTTGAATGAACGTTTTAAATTTACTGAAGTCAAGTTTGACCGTGTTCAACGTGTTGGTAAACCCAACTTCCCCCGCCCCCACGACATCATAACAAAGTTTTCTCCCCCCTCTGTCCGTGACAAAGTCTTTTGCCAGTGCAGTAAGCTGAAAAGCACTACTGTCTTCATCAACGAGGAGCCTATGTCCAGGTACGACTTAAGCCCACCAACTGTAAATGGACAAGTTTAAAGAAGTCAGGAAATAAGGGAAACACGTGATGTTCAACCATAAAACCCTTGTTGTGAGGGACTCTCGATAAAGTGGACACCCCCCCATTCACCTACCTGCTGAACCAGCCGCCCCAACGCCCACAAGAGCCCCTTCTCCTCAGAGAGGAAACCAGCCACTGCCAGCACCCTGGGTATCACCTGTGGGGTTTTCCCCCTGCCGGCCAACTCTGGTACTACACGTCCACCCTCTGCGGTGGGAAACAACATCTCTCATAACCAAGTGACAGGCACCCCTCCCACACAAACTGAGAGTCACCCTCACCAGCACCAGTCATCTTAATTCTGTTGGTTGTAACACTTGTGAATACGTTACCTGCCACTATTATAACTTTCTTTAACTTTCCCTTTTCACACCTCAGTGTCCTTGATTTTTTTGTTGTTCCTTAATCAGTACCAGTATTCCCACACTGAGGATGCTAGTGTCGTTCCCTTGGATGAACTGAACCGTATGTGTTACACCCCCTTCAACCATGGTGACGACACATTACTCCCTCATATTAACCCTGATGCCTTTCTACAAAACTTACACCAACCCCAGTTGTAATTATTACTTTCCTGACTCTCCTGAGTACAGTTCTAGTCTTCTACTACCTCATTCCTTCTCCTGAATTAGCCATAACATCAGCAGTATTCCCCTTCATTTAAATACCTTTTTAGACCAGTGTATATCTTGTATTGCCCACAAATTTGATGTACTTGGGTTCTGTGAGACCAAACTCACTGTGCCCGAGTGGGCTTTTCCCCGTAAAAAAAGAAGATAAAAAAGTCACGACACAATGGTGATGTCGCACTACAGGTATATGATGATATTCAGTATAACGCTTCCATAAGAGATGATTTAAAGGTTAAGGAGGAGTTTATGGAGAGTGTATTCAATGAACCTCGGAATGACAGACGAAATATCCTCGTAGGAATAATCTACAGAAGATCCCACATTAATACTACTTTACAGGAGATTACAACCTTGATCTACTAAAATCAGAGACGGACACCTCAGTATTAGACTTTCTTGCTACCTGTCATTCTAAACTCTTCTTTAACACTATAACCAAACCCACCAGAGTAACTGCCACCTCTGCCACTGTGATAGACCATATTTGGACTAACAACACTCCTAACAATCTTGTCATGTATAAAACAGCCACAATATATGAAAGGTCTAGTAAGGTCAAAATAAAATACAGACTACTGGGCCGACAACATGCTCCTTTTTGAAAACAGCTTACTGAATGCTAAGTTGGATCCTGTCTATGCCTCCGACAACCCTAACGTGACCTGCTGCAACTTCTCTTGCATCTTCATTGCTTGCTTTGATAAATGCTTCCCCCTCAAGACTAACTTAGTAAAAACTGTATCTACCGTCAAACCCTATAATACAAGTGAAAGGGGCAATGATAAAAGAAAAACACAAACTCCAAAGAAAATTTGTAAAAAGACCCATAACTTTCGGTGATGCTTACCGAAGTATCAGAAATAGAGTAACTCAAGCAGTTAGAAATGTCAGACGTAGCTATTATACAAATAAGCTCCAGTCAGCATCAGGCGACAGTAAGAAAACCTGGAGTATCATCAATTCTATTCAGAACAGGAACACTCAACATATGGCTCCCCCTCATTACCAACCACTTCAATAATTATTTTATTAATGTTGGCAGAAAACTTGCAGAGAGCATCACTAATCACCATGAGGAATTTAAAGCCTACCTGCAAAACACAGAGCAAAATGATTTGTTCTTAACTCCTGTCACGGGAGATGAATTACTGACCATTATAAAAATGTCCAAAATGCAGCAGCAGGCGACGGCAATATACCAATGAGCCTCATTAAGAAAGTAGCCCACTTATTACAACCTGTTCTCCTACACATTTGTAACTCCTCCTTCACTAGTGGTGTCTTTCCTGATAAACTGAAAATTGCCAAAGTTCACCCAGCATATAAACACTGGAGAAGCTAGCATGTAGTAGACTAAATTCCTTCAGCTGTTTCATTAACATCCTTTCAGATTCTCAGTTTGGATTTAGAGCTAGAAGGTCAACTGAGAGTGCTCTGCTATCCTTTACTAATGGCATCTTAAACTTCTTTGATGGCAGTCAGTTCACAGTCGGAATATTCCTGGACCTCTCAAAATCCTTCAATACTGTCGACCATACCATCCCCTCTCAAAGCTTCAACACTACAGCGTTAGGGTCATATCCCGCAATTGGGATTTCCTCATATCAGTCTAACAGGAAGTAGCATGTTTGCTATAATAATCACTAATCTGACTCCTCACAAATTTCGTATGACGTCCCTCACGGCTCCATTCTCGGTTCTGTACTGTTCTGTTGTACATAAACGATATAGTCCACTCCAGCACACTCGTCATACAACTTATTTGCAGTCGATAGTAATCTCTATGCCAGCAACTCAGATCTCCATTTTTTGATGAGAACTATCGACACTGAATTGACTAAGGTCAGGACCTGGGTAACAAGGAATAAACTGACCTTAAACCTCGATAAAACTCACTACACAATTTTTCACAGAAGGAAAAACCTACCCCCAGATTTGAACCCTGTACCTTGGTAAAACAGTCCTCAACCGTGAACAAAATACTAAATTCCTTGGGGTTATTGTTGATGAGAAATTTAGCTGGATAGACCACATGCAAGCCGTTCACAGTAAAGTCAATAAACAGTGCAGTATCCTGTATCACACTCGTCAGTCACTCACTCTTGCAGCAATGAAAGAAATATATTATGATCTTGTTTACCAACATCTGATATACTGTCACACACTATGTGGGGGGGGGGGCTCTGGCTCTACAAAAACACACACCCTGATCACTGCACAGAAGAGAATTGTGCAGACAATGACCAAGTAGATGAAAAAAAATCATACTAACGAACAATCTGCAAAATTGAAAATATTAAAATTCGAGGATACTAACACTTACTGCTGTGCCTTATTTGCTTACAAATCTGTCAGTCACTTGATTGACAATAATTATTTCTAGTTCCAGAATAATCAGATATGCAACATAAGAAACCCAGAGCTACTAAGACCACCCCACATGCTCTCCTCTCAATCCTAGACCTCCATAAAACTTCATGGTGTGGAATAATTTGTAGGTAGTAGGTAGGAGACAGCTATCAAACAGGGAGGTACTACCGCCTGGGAAGACACTGGAAGCATAATGTGTTGTCTAATGGTAGACCCTGCTGCCATATGGCATCACGAAAATTGTGACCAAATTCCAGGCTACTTATCTGACTTTCTGCTGCATTTACACACAATTGCAAGGTCTCAATTGTTTCTCTTACTTTGACAACACAACATACATATATCGTTTCTCACTATTGATCTTTTTTCATTTTGTATTTCTTTATTATTATTATTATTATTATTATTATTATTATTATTATTATTAGTGTTTTTAATATTATTACTAGCGGAATCGCCGCCCTCCGGACGGCTCTTTCGCTAGGCCACGGTAGGACGCCACCCTCCGGGAGGCTCCACATTGTCTCACTGTAGTGCATTAAGGTATCTGCTTTGATCCTGACTTTGTACTAGTCAGACGGCATGTTTTCCAGGGCATTTTTAAATGACTGTACATACGTGTTGCGCTCATGCAGCATTTCTTGGATAGATAGGACAATGTCATGTCTGACACCTTGAATGTTGCCACACTTGGTAGTAGTCTGCTTTTCATGATCTCCCATGAAGTAGATTTGGAGGAACTTTGCCTGCTCATCTTCCAGTGGTAAGAGGGATCCTGCTTTGTGATAGACTTGACCCTGACTTTGAATGTGGGCATGTATCCGTGCTCACGAACTACTCTGGTAGCTCCAAAGGATGTCATCTGGAAGCATGAATTGAACTTCCGTATATTTTCCAAGAAGTGTTTTGACTCTGGTGTTGTTCCCAGCATGAGAGTCTTCAATGGTTGTGGTGGTTTTTCCAAATTTGGCAGTCGCACTTTCCCATGAGAGCAGCACAGTCCAGCAGATTCTCCTTTGTGCTTCTTTGCACCGCAGTATTCACATTTCTTATCCATGTTGCCAATGACAACAGAGGGATACTTTTCATATTCTATATATAACATCATCCATCATCACTACATATAACACCACTCATCATCACTACATATAACACCACTCATCATCACGACATATAACACCACCCATCATCACTACATATAACACCACTCATCATCACTACATATAACAACACTCATCATCACTACATATAACACCATCCATCATCACTACATATAACACCACTCATCATCACTACATATAACTCCATCCATCATCACTACATATAACTCCATCCATTATCACTACATATAACACCACTCATCATCACTACATATAACACCACCCATCATCACTACATATAACAACATCCATCATCACCACATATAACAACATCCATCATCACCACATATAACAACATCCATCATCACTACATATAACATCATCACTACATATAACACCATCCATCATCACTACATATAACACCACTCATCATCACTACATATAACACCATCCATCATCACTACACTCATCATCACTACATATAACACCATCCATCATCACTACATATAACACCACCATCATCACTACATATAACACCATCCATCATCACTACATATAACACCATCCATCATCACTACATATAACACCACTCATCATCACTACATATAACACCATCCATCATCACTACATATAACACCACTCATCATCACTACATATAACACCACTCATCATCACTACATACACCACTCATCATCACTACATATAACACCATCCATCATCACTACATATAACAACATCCATCATCACATATAACACCATCCATCATCACTACATATAACACCATCCATCATCACTACATATAACACCACTCATCATCACTACATATAACTCCATCCATCATCACTACATATAACTCCATCCATTATCACTACAGATCGGTAAAGTAGTTTCCGAGATTCTCGTGCGGACACACAGACAAACAGAAAAAATTCTTTGTTTTATATAGATATAGATCATCACTACATATAACACCACCCATCATCACTACATATAACACCACCCATCATCACTACATATAACACCACCCATCATCACTACATATAACTCCATCCATCATCACTACATATAACACCACCCATCATCACTACATATAACACCACCCATCATCACTACATATAACACCACCCATCATCACTACATATAACACCACCATCATCACTACATATAACACCATCATCACTACATATAACACCACCCATCATCACTACATATAACACCACCCATCATCACTACATATAACACCACCCATCATCACTACATATAACAACATCCATCATCCCTTTTGCTAGACCACGGTAGGATGCCACCCTCCGGAAGGCTCCACATTGTCTCACTGCAGTGCATTAGGGTAGACCTCATTTTTGGTTTTTCCATTAGCAGCAAGTATGTACAGATTTTTGGTGTTGTTCCCAGCATGAGAATCTTCAATGGTTGTGGTGGTTTTTCCAAATTTGGTAGTCGTACTTTCCCATGAGAGCAGCACAGTCCAGCAGATTCTCCTTTTTACTTTTTTGCACCGCAGTGTTCACATTTCTTATCCTTGTTGCCAATGACAACAGAGGGACACTTCTCATATTCTATATCATTTTCATAGTTAAATGCTGCTCTTGCAAGTGGAAGCCACTGTGTATTCTTTCCTATAATTCTGGATCCCACAGCTCTCTGTCTATTAGCATTCAAACGAATTTAACGCGCTTGATCATTTTCTAGAGAACGCCTTTCTGCATTTTGCTATCTGTCAGCATTAAGACGGAATTCTCTTTCCTGATCTGTTTCCTGTGACCGACTTGCCGCTGTTTGCTCCCTCTGAGCATTAAGACGGGATTCTCTTTCCTGATCTGTTTCCTGTGACCGACTGTCCGCTGTTCGCTCTCCCTTAGCATTAAGACGGAATTCCCTTTCCTGATCTGTTTCCTGTGACCGACTGTCCGCTGTTCGCTTTCTGTTACCATTAAGACGGGATTCCCTTTCCTGATCTATTTCCTGTGACCGACTTGCCGTTGTTCGCTCTCTGTTAGTTTGTAAACGTGAAGCACGTTGTTGCCTTGATTCACTTAAACTTGATTGCTGCTTTCTCAATGTATCTCTCTGTCTTCTTTCAAGATTTGACAGCCTTGGTCCACATTGTCTCACTGCAGTGCATTAGGGTAGACCACATTTTTGGTTTTACCATTAGCAGCAAGTATGTACAGATTTTTGGTGTTGTTCCCAGCATGAGAGTCTTCAATGGTTGTGGTGGTTTTTCCAAATTTGGCAGTCGTACTTTCCCATGAGAGCAGCACAGTCCAGCAGATTCTCCTTTGTACTTCTTTGCACCGCAGTATTCACATTTCTTAGCCATGTTGCCAATGACAACAGAGGGATACTTTTCATATTCTAAATCATTGTCATAGTTAAATGCTGCTCTTGCAAGTGGAAGCCACTGTGTATTCTTTCTTAGAATTCTGGTTCCCACAGCTCTCTGTCTATTAGCATTCAAACGAATTTCATGCGCTTGATCATTTTCTAGAGAACGCTTTTCTACTGTTTGCTATCTGTCAGCATTAAGGCGGAATTCCCTTTCCTGATCTGTTTCCTGTGACCGACTTGCCGCTGTTCACTCTCTCTGAGCATTAAGAGCATTAAGACGAAGTGATAAGCGTGGTAACATTCTCATATGTTCTTGCTAACACCATGTTACGTGTATTACTCCAGATGATACTAAATGTTACATAATACTTCCTTGAGATAAATGTATAGTATATATCAGTGCCACTAAAAGAGCTCAGGCTCTAATTTAGATTAGCCATGTTAATGTTGTTAATATTATCTACTCTGTACATGTATCTGTATTTTTCTGGTTAAATAAACTTATTGATATTGTGGTTGAATGTGCGTGCGCCAAGTCCGTAGACTTGCTAGTGCTAGGTTTGTTTTTAAGGGCACGCCTCGCGCAAGGCGCGGGCGATTAAACCCCAAGGCGGAAGCGCGGATCGGGTTACCCTCGTGTATATCAGTATATCAATATCAGTGATTTCAGCACCGCAGGCAGGATAGCCATCACGGAGACGCAATTGCCAGTGGCACAGACGCACACAAACACTCACACACCTGCCATTCTTCCCAAGGGGTACTCGGGAAAAATGGCACAGCAAAATATGGCACAGAAAAAAATGGAACTGGAAAAATGGCACAAATTTCATACGAGGAAAAAATGGCCCAACAAATTTCACTTCAAGCTCACGAACCACAAAGGAGATCTACGGCGTGCATAGGCTAGGTTAGGTTAGGTTATAAAATATTAGCGAAAACATGTCAATAAAAATTAAAGTGCCATTATTTCCTAGTCTGATGATTATGCCTTTTTTAGGGGGTGCCATATTTTCCTATTGCCATTTTTTCCTCTGCCATTTTTTCCTACACTCTTCCCAAGGTACACGAACTTACATACATTAGACCAAACCATTAACAGAATCTTGATTAAGAGACGAACCCGAAAACAGGGTTTTGTTGGGTTCGGTTTTGTTAGGTTAGGTTAGGTTAGGTTAGGATAGGTTAGGTTAGGTTACAGGTAAAGCTCCCACTCTCAAGTTTAAGTCGCCACTTTTCACAAATGCCCAGGTGGAGCATCTCAACTCCGGCATCCATTCATCCTGCGTCCCTCTGAATACCCCCTTAGCCTCAAAATGTGTCCTCCATGTGTCATATGTCGCAGGAGACACATTGCGTTCTATATTTTTTTCTCATATTTTTTGTCTGTATTTTCAGGGGAAATTACCTTGTGATTCGTCCCTGACTCACTTCATCTTGTCCAATACTCTCTGATAAAAGTTCGTCAAATAACCTTTTCACTTTTCTTGTAGTCAGAAGATGAAGGTCATTCTCCATTCTGGCATTCATTATGTCGAGTGCTCAGAGCTGTATTGACGGGAAATTCTTTTTTAGCAAATCGAAGAGATTAGATATTTGCCATGGTAGGTCGCCATTGCTGTTATTGTTATTCTGAAAGGCCCATTACGAAAATATTCGTATGTATGTATGTATGTATGTATGTATGTATGTATACATGTATGTATGTATGTATGTATGTATGTACAGTATGTATGCATTTATGTATGTATGTATGTATGTATGTATGTATGTATGTATGTATGTATGTATGTATGTATGTATGTATGTATGTATGTATGTATGGCAGGGAGGATATCAAGAGATTGGTACTTCATGCCGGCAGTAAGAAGGAATATTGCCGACAATATTTCGCTCTGTACATGTTCCAAGCCGAATACAAGGATCACAAGACTATACTCCACCACTTCCTCCTACAAGTAGCACCACTTTATCCTCTAGCGTCTGTTAATTAAGGTAAGATTCAACTTGGCTAAGAGGCTAGGTCAGGTCCTTCTGGTTTCTCTGGTTACGCGGTTTGGTTAGGTATCGATTCGCCAAATTTTTAAGTGTTTTTACCCCACAATTTCCCTTTACTTCAAATCCCTGCCCACTTTGTGCAACCAATATAGTTGGTAATTAGGGGTCAAATCTTCATAACAGCTTATTTGCGACGGAATAAAGATCAGACTCACTTGAAACACCACAAAATACACTAGAAAACCTATATTTGTTAGTAGTTTCCGTGGTGGACCATTTCCGAATCCTTACCATTTACGCACCTAGGTGCCAAGAGCAGTCCTGGCCACTCCCTCCCTCCGGTTGGTCACAATCTGCATAAGTTTCTTCAGACCCATCACGTGGTCTTGATAGGCCTAATATAGTTGGGAGCTCTCATTTCTCACCTGGTGCAGGTGGGAGTCTTGATCTCTGCTCTGGTGTTGGTAGGGAGTTTACGACTGGGACCTGGGTGGTGAGGTCTGTATGGGTCACGACCACTGACCGCAGGCACTATCTAACACTTGTTTCCTTTCTTTCCGTCTTGAAATTATCACTCTTGTATCATTTTTGCACTGTATTGTTGGTGGGGGTGTGTTGTTAAATCCTGGTGGGGAGGAGGAAATGGAGGAAGGGAGGGAGGGTGGGCGACAAACAAATACCTTACACACAGTAATAAATTCCACAATGCTGATATATACACTCATCACATCTCATATTCTCATTGCCACACATTCACGCATCCCAATCATACACTGACCCGAAAATTTAATGCCATAGTGTACAACAATATTATTAGCTCAATCGTAATTGAGATTATTTTTTTCTTTACCATCTTAAACTCTACTCTATCACAATACCTTATACACCATACCCCACTATGCACTGGTTGGCAACTCCTTGGTGCACTTTTTTGTCATAAGCATAACATAGCTCTACAGGACAACAATCTCTGTTGACATCACTACTGTACATCACTGTGCGACCTGTGGTGCAATGATCAGCATACTCGCCTCGCAAGCGAGTGGTCCCGGGTTCGATCCCCGGGTAGGGTGAAACTATGGGTAAGTTTCTTTACGCCATTTGCCTCTGTCTACCCACCAGTAATTGGAAACTTGGATGTTAATCGATTTGCGGATCGTGATCCGGAGTAATGGTTGTCCAGTCTTCTCGGACGATTCTTTAACATAAGAACATAACATAAGAAAATAAGGAGTCTGCAATAGGCCGGTTGGCCTGTGCATAGCAGCGCCTGTCGAGAGTTAACATAAGAACAAAAGAATGGAGAAAACTGCAGCGGGCCTATTGGCCCATACTGGGTAGTCCCGTTTACACCCAACCGGTATTGCTCATATAAGCATCCAACCTATGTTTGAAGCTATTCACCGTATTCGAGTTAATGATGATATTTGGTAACTTGTTCCATTCATCCACTACTCTGTTTCCAAACCAGTGTTTACCTATTTCACGCCTAAATCTAAATTTGTCTTATTTAAAACCATTGTTACGAGTTTGCTCCTGGTTGGATAGTTTGAGTACCTTTGTAATGTCCCCTTTGTTTAACCCTGACTTCCACTTATACACCTCTATCAGGTCGCCCCTCGCTCTACGTCTCTCGAGGGAGTGCAAATTAAGATGCTTTAACCTGTCTCTATACTCAAGGTTCCTAATACCCGGGATTAGTCTTGTCATTCTCCTCTGATTTCTTTCCAATGATTCTATATCCATCCTGCAATACGGTGACCAGAACTGAACTGCGTAATCCAGGATTGGTCTCACAAGCGCAAGATACAGTTTTAGGATGACCTCGCAAGTCTTGTAACTAACACTCCTTTGTATGAACCCAAGTACTTTATTAGCCTTGTTACGAGCAAAAACACATTGTTTACTTGGCTTAAGGTTCCTACTTATCATTGCTCCTAAATCTCTCTCACAGTCGGATTTCTCTATGGCATCGTTGTTCATCTGGTATCTGGTTTCCCTGTTTACATCTCCTATACTGAGTACTTTACATTTGTCCACATTGAATTTCATCTGCCATTTTTCAGACCATTTGAAAATTTTTTTTAGATCTTCCTGTAGTTTTGCCGAGTCCTCGTCAGATTTAATAACACGTCCTATTTTAGTGTCATCAGCAAATTTACTTATGTTGCTGTCTATGCCGATATCTATGTCGTTTATGTATATAATAAATAATAATGGTCCAAGTACTGAGCCTTGGGGAACTCCACTTGTGACGTTGCTCCAATGGGACTTAGTGCCGTTAATGCTCACTCGCTGTTTCCTGTCCTGTAACCACGCCCTAATCCATTTAAGGATGTTACCTTTGATGCCATGTGCTTCTACCTTTCTAATTAGTCTTTCGTGGGGGACTCTGCCGAAGGCTTTGCTAAAGTCGAGATATACCACATCATAATTGTGCCCCTCGTCCACCGATTCGAAAACTGATGAAAAGAATGTTAATAGATTAGTTAGACAAGAACGTCCGCTTGTGAAGCCATCCTGGGAATCATTGATCAATCGGTGCTTCTTCAGGTGATTTCGTATAGAGTTTGAAATGATTGCTTCCAGTAATTTGCCTACTATTGATGTTAGACTGATTGGGCGGTAGTTAGAGGATAGTGATCTATCCCCCTTCTTGAAAATCGGTATTACATTCGCTATCCTCCAGGATTCTGGTACTACACCTGTTTTTAAGGACATGTTTAACAACTTTGCTAAGGGCATACTAAGCTCTTCCTTACATTCCTTTAATACTCTGGATTTATCTCATCGGGACCAGGTGACTTATTAGGCTTTAATTTGTCTATTTGTTTACTAACATCGTTACTAGTCACTACTATCTCGCTTAAATTGTTTTCTTCACTATCTCTGAATAGAGTCGGTGCCCCGGGTATCATGTTTAAATTTTCAGTGGTGAAAACTGTTGAAAAATATTTATTCAAATTATTGCTCATTTCTCCGTCATTATCAGTGAGCTCGCCGGTATCTGACCGTATTGGTCCAATCTTTTCTCGTGTTTTAGTTTGATACATTTGGTAGAATCCTCTGGGGTTTGTCTTCGCCTCCCGTGCTATCCTTACCTCATTATTCCTCTTGGCTTTCCTTGTCTCGGTTTTAACCCTACTCGCCAATATCTTAAAATAATCCTGGAGGTAAATTTCGCCACGCTTTATCCTTCTACCTATAGCCTTCCTTTGGCCAATGATGTTCTTTAAATAATTATTTATCCATTTAGGGTCATTGTTGTCTGATCTGAGTTTTTTGTATGGTATGTTCTGCCTCTGTGCATTAAGTAACTCATTATTTAAATTGACGTGGAACTCGGCAGTCTCAGATGTCGTTATCAGGTCGGAGTCATCTGTCAGGTTCACGGCCAAGCGCGACACCCCCTCTCTCAGCTGCCTCTTTAAGCTGTCAAAGTTTGCCCTTCTGAAATCTGGTACTTTAGTGGAATTTTCCTTACGTCTGCCCTGAAAATCTAACTGGAATCGAATTTCTTTGTGATCGCTGTTTGCAAGTTCGTTCCCTACCTCAACATTGCTAATGAGGTTTTCTCTGTTCGACAGAACTAAATCGAGTATATTATTACCCCGTGTGGGTTCGGTTATATGTTGACTTAGGAAACAGTCCTAGATCGTCTCGAGAAAACCCTCTGATTCTGAGTTACCCGTAAGGTCAGTCCAATCTATTTGGCCAAGATTAAAGTCGCCTACTATACAGACTTTGTTGTGTATGGAAGCCCTGCGCATTTCATCCCAGATAAGTCGCTCATTGACTCTATCAAGATTGGGAGGTCTATATATTACTCCTGTGATTAATTTTTCCCTGCCGTCGCTTAATTCTATCCAAATTGTTTCTGTATTCCTCTCAGTTTTTATTTCCTTATTTATTTCACACTTCAGATTATCTCTAACATAGATTGCTACTCCGCCTCCTTTCCTGGTCTGCCTATCGGTATGGAACAATTTGTAACCCGCAATTTGGTATTCGACCGGCAACTCACGTGAGTCTAGGTTGATCCATGTTTCAATGAATGCTATTATATCGATTTTTTCGGTACATACCAAGGCCCTAATATCATCCATTTTATTTCTTATACTTCTACTGTTCGCTTAGTAGACATTTAAGTTAGTCGTGTTCTGAGTCCTCCCTTTACCGCGTTTAGTTTTAAACTCCCTGTTTAATTTAGTTTTCTCATCATTCCTAACACTATTTCCCTGTAATCTTTTACTCTGTTTACACGCTCCCACTGCAGTTTCCCCCACCCTTGTGCCCATATGTTCCCCTAGCAGTTTAAAGACTTCGATATCCTTTGAACTGCCCCCTCTAGAGACCCAGCCAGGGTTGCTACCCCATTCCGAGACAGGTGCACCCCATCCCGAGCATAAAGGTCCCTTCTGCTGTAGAAGTTGTCCCAGTTGTCAATGAATGGGACAGATATTGACTTGCAATATCTGTCAAGACGGTCGTTGACACCAACCGCCCTTGACAACCATTCACTGCCAACTCTCCTTCTAGGCAGGACACAGCATATGATAGGGATCCCTCCCTTAGATCTAATACGATTTATAGCTGCCTTTAACTTATCAAGAAGCTCCTCGCTCCTACACCGGCCAATATCATTGCCTCCTGCACTGAGGCAGATAATGGGTTTGTTCCCATTACCAGACAAGATATTGTCCATCCTGTCAATTATATCCCCCACCCCAGCTCCTGGCAAACACACCCTCATCCTATTTTTGTTTTTACCACAAAGGGCCCTGTCCATGTACCTTACCTGTGAGTCACCAACAATTAAAGTTTTTATACCTTCCTTGTCATCCCTGTCCCTGAGTGTACTAATGTCCAATTCGTCTATCAAGGGACTGAACGAGTTGGTACACTTAGCTGTTGTTGTCGTTGTTGTCGTATCCTTGGTGTATTTTTTCACCATCAGCTTTGTCTTCCCACTCCTCACAACCTTCCACTCGCTTGAGTTTTCGTCAGACACTGGCTTTCCCTGTCCCGTCTCCCCTTTTAACCTCGCCAACTCTTCCTTTAATTTCAGGTTCTCCAACGTGGCCCTCTCAATTTCTTCCTTGGCCCTCGCCAATTCTTCCATGGACCACTCCAGTTTGGTCAACAAACTCGCACACCCAAGACCACACATAGCCCTGGCCATATCTGATAATTATCCCTCGGGAGCTAACCCTGCCGTGACCTTTCCCCTTGTGAGGTCAGAACACCACTGAGTGAGGTCAGAACTACTATTCTCTCTGACTTTAAAGGCCCCACTTTGTCCTTGACCTTTGTCCTATATATATATATATATATATATATATATATATATATATATATATATATATATATATATATATATATATATATATATATATATATATATATATATATATATATATATATATATATATATACCTGGAAAAATCCCTTAGGATTCGCCTTGGATTCTCTTGCTATCCTGATTTCCTAGTCCCACTTTGCCTTCCTTATATTTTCTTAACATTCCTAGATAGTTCTTTACACCTATTTCTGAGATGCTTCTTCCCTCCCTTTATTTCTTATAAATTTCTTTCTTTACTCCTACGTCATGTTTAAATTTTTGAGTCATCCACCTTGGCTCACTCTTCTTTGACCTAATTTTTCTGTATGGTATATTTTGTTCTTTTGCTTTACGTAGTATAGAAGTGAATATATTATATTCATGATCAATTGTTGTGTTGCCTGTGACCTCACCCGTTCCTCCCGGAGACTGTTCCCAGGCGACCTCACCTAGGTACCTTCTTAACCCCTCATAATCCGCCGATCGAAAGTCTGGGACTCTGACCATATTGTCATTGTTTTTCGTTTCCCAATTTAAGGTGAACCTGATTTTTCTGTGATCACTGTTCCCTAGTTCTTCCCCTATTGTGATATCCCGGACAATACTTTCTTTATTTGTTAATACTAGGTCTAATATATTGTCACCTCCAGTAGGTTCTGTAATTAGTTGACACTGAGTCATGCAACTTGTTAACCCAGGGTGTGGTTGTTGTGTTGGCGATAGCTTCTACACCTTAAACAAATTCACACCTAGGTGGCCGTTGGGCTGACCATCCTCGTACACGAGGGGCAACCATGCAATATCATTGTATTTAGTCACACGATCAGTTCATACACTGATTGGTATTCCTTGGGATATCTCGCTAGGTTTAACACTTAATATCATCACTGTTGGCAGTGAATATCTGCCTAAATTTTCACTTTATATTGGTATATGCAACACATGCACACGTCCTATGTGATGCTAGTTGGGAGCTGGGATTACCCAGCCACTCAGAGGTTCTTATTTTTCACCATGTAACAGGCTCAGGCCACACTACCAAAGACAACTGGACCTCCAGGTAACCATTCTTGGGGAAGCAAGGTCACAGATTAACATTCCTCTAAAGTCCTCTCGTCGTTCCCCTCACCAACTCTTTCCACTTTGCGATATCAACGTCAAAAGATTATTGCAAAAATTAGCTAATTCCTTACCGTTTATACCTCTAACTATTAACTTGAGAATGTAGGGTTAGCCCAGTCTCTCCTTCAGAGCCCCCTCTGACAGGCACCAGTCTTCACGTGAGTCTTACGAAAATCGGACGGGTGACCTAACTCGGGCAAGCTGAGCCCCCGTCCTTAACTAACACTCACAGCTTACCAATAAATGGAGAAAAGACAATTTTGGGTTTGTAACTTAACCCCTCAACGTATTTATATATAAGCCAAGTTAAGGAAACTCTAACCAAAGCTTATTTAATTATTATTATTATTATTAATCTTATTATTATTATTATTAGTATTATTATTATTATCATTATTATTATTATTATATTTTCGCCCGGGTGGGCTAATCCCCGTAAAAAAAAACAATAAATAAATAAATAAATAAATAAACGAAAAAAAATAAAAAGAATGGGAAACGATATGTACACTCACGCGCCATAGTTTCGATGCACCCTCTACCCCTACTTCTGACCTGATGGAAGTCGTAGCCTTGGCTTCATACCAAACGTCCCTCACGCCCCTCCCATTTCCCCCTACCCATCGTTCAGTGGTGCATTGTGGTAGCTCTAAGCTTCGTTGGATTGTACGAAGAGCAGTTCATGATGTAATATTTGAGAGAATATATGCACGATACAGGTTTTTAGTGACTCATAACACTTTATTTACTTACCATCACTATACATCGGTTTGTAGCCCTGACTACGACTTCCCTCGAGCCAGTAGGCACGAGAGTTATTATTATTATTATTTTTAGGATTTTATTTTTATTATTACTGTTTCGTTTATATTTTTTATTAATTATTATAATAATAATAGTTTTTATTATTATTATTATTATTATTATTATTATTATTATTATTATCATTATTATTATTATTACTATTATTATTATTATTATTATTACTATTATTATTATCATTATTATTATTATTATTATTATTATTATTATTATTAGTATTAGTATTATTATTATTACTATTATTATTATTATCATTATTATTATTATTATTATTATTATTATTATTATTATTATTATTATTATTATTATTATTATTATTATTATTATTATTATTATTATTATTATTATTATTATTATTATTATTATTATTATTATTATTATCATTATTATTATTATTATTATTATTATTATTATTATTATTATTATTATCATCATTATTATTATTATTATTATTATTATTATTATTATTATTATTATTATTATTATTATTATTATTATTATTATTATTATTATAATATCTTCGCCCCCCATGCCATGATGTGGGTCAGCGAACTGTGCCCGGGTGGGCTAATCCCCGTTAAAAAAATATAAAGTAATACAAAAATAGACATAATCTCGTGTTCTTAGTTTCAAAGAGAAACGATAAAGCTGCAGATGTCTTGATAGTCTGGGTTTAAAGAATTTTACGTTATCAACAGAAGGAAATTAACTGATATTAATCAAGGGAATTATTTTGTTAAGTAAATATCGTATTTAAAATTCTCTCTCTCTCCTTTCTTAGTTTTGTTTCACATCGTTTTGAAGTTTCTTCATCCTCTCTACGTCTCATGCTAAAGATTCCGAAACCAAATTAAAGATTCTGAAACTAAAGTTGAACTGTTCCAAAACCAAGTATTAAATTAGAAGAGTTGCCAGGTGTAGGTGGACGCCTCAGAGAAAGACACTGTTATGGCTGGAGAGGATTTAGGAGAACAGTAACTAGAAGAGGGAAGGAGAGATGTTACTCGGGTGGCAGCTTTAGGTCCTGAAGGTGGTGATGTGAGGGGACTGAGTGAGGGTAAGACATGAGTGAGGGTGGTGAGGGAGGCTAGAGGGTTTTGATAGTAGTAAGAGAGTGAGGAAGTGCGGTAAAGACATGAGTGAGGGAGTGGGGTAGAGACATGAGTGAGGGAATGAGATAGAGACATGAATGACAGAGTGAGATAGAGACATGAGTGAGGGAGTAAGATAGAGACATGAGTGAGGGAGTGGGATAGAGACATGAGTGAGGGAATGAGGTAGACACATGACTGAGGGATTGAGATAATAGGGTGTGTCATACGGAGGTGAATTTTTTTTTTTTGAGTTTGAAAAATCGGCCCATGGTATTAATGATGTAGTTCTATGTGCAGAATCATGTGATATCTTCAGATTTGAAAAGTTTTCATTTTTTGCTTGGTAAATTTTAACTTGAAATCTTATGAAAATTCAGTATTCCCACCCTTTTACCAACACTACTAAATAGCTTATTTAAAGTAAAGTAAATGTATCAGGTTAATTTATTAGGATGAAAATGATCCAGAATAGTGAAACGAATGATCTTGACACATTTATTAAATTTAATATTCCTTTAGAAAACAAAATCATCAAATACAAAAACCGGTTTTACTACTACGACCCGGTGTTGCTGCACACCATAGAGAACATGTCTTTCTTGCTTCTGTTTCTACTCATCACCTCCCTGCTGACCACCTGAGCTCGGATGTAGCCTTCCCTCCTCTCCTGGCTGTACACGTGACTGCTGGCCTCGCTCACTTGCTGTACACAACGCTCTATACTCTGGGTGTGCGAGGGCCAGGCAGGGACATGCATGGGGTTGTCCAGTAAAGCTCTGACTTGAACATTGGTGAGGCTGCAGGTAAGAGGGGGCTCACTGCCAGCCTGGATGTTATCCAGATCTATGAGATCAGTGAGGGTCTTGGCACCTAGATTGACTTCAGGAGTCTTCCTGACCCTGAAGGAATCGTCACCAACTGATTCGTCATGCCCAGATCCTCTCATAAGTCTCATATCCAAGATCTTTTTGACTGCCACTCTTTTCTCCTCCTCATCCTTACTGCAGAGCATTGTCTGCAGAACTGCCTCGGGATGAGCATACCAGGAAGATCTCCTCACAGTCTGCTCCACAATCTGAACAACCTTCCTTGGCTGACTCCTCAGGAGCTCAAGCTGGAAGAGAACATGCCCTCGGACCTTCGAGAGAACATTGAAAGCTTGACCTTGGTGTTGAACCAAATTTGGCAAATGGGCTTACTCTGATAGATTGGACAATAAGTCTCAGGTTGTGAAGCTGGTTCCTTTCAGTTTATGATGAACGACCCCAAATTCTGCAGAACCTGAGAGCCGTTGTGACCACCTAGAATGTGAGACTGGACCTATCTGCAGGTAAGCAAGTCTAACAGGCATAACCCCAGTTTGATGGCACCAAATCATGTAACCATAGTACTGGTGAAGTACTCAGATCGTCAATGACAGTATGTGCAAGCTCAACGAGTGGAGGGCCAACTGTGATTTTTTCAAAGCTCGGATTTATTTCTAACTCAGTGGCAGAGTCCAGCATCTTGCCAAAAGGACCAGACCATCTGTTGTTTGAAAGAGTCTTGCCATCCAGCTCCTGGATCAGATGTCTGAGTGGCAACTCGTTGGTGTGGAGGTCACAAACAATCCAGACCAGCTTCCTCCCAATCTTCCGCTCTATCCACTGTATGACCCCCCCTTGTCACCCTGTGTTCGTGTTGGTGCTGTCCCCTCCAATGGCCTGCAGGGTCTGGTCTACGTTCCTCTCTCTGAGCCAGTTCACAATGTTATCTGCCACTATCTCAGCTGGTTTCCTGATGTCATCTTTCTCTGGAGTGAAATGCCACAAATACTTCCCTCCTGGTTCACTGCAGCAGGAGTAGTGTTCCTCCTTCACCATGGCAGGGAACAACTTGTCAGAATCTCCAACTTTCATGAACACTTTAGTGTCATCCCTTCTCCCATCAAAGAACAAACAATTGATTCCATTTTCTCTTATCCCTTATCAAACTCCTCTTCTAGGTTACTGACAAGTTTCTCCTGAGCTCTCCTTACTTTGTTATGATCTATCACCAGGTGAACATCATCAGGTGTTATCAAACCACCGTCAATCCAGGCAGCTGTTGCTATCTCTGCAGTTTCTCTGAGACCAGTGTGGTGTCGCATGCTGGCCAGAGCTATGCTCGGGATATCTTTCCTATTTCGAATCTTATGCCTGGAAGGTTTGGGATCATTATTTTCTGGGTTAGGGACAAAGTCACCATTCTCCTGGTCAGCACTCGGATCAGCCATGGGGAAGTCATTAAACTCTGAATCAGCTTGACTCCAATCATCGGCCTTTTTTACCTCACCCTGGGCCTTCTCAAGTCTCTTTTCCTCGGCAACTCTTCTCCTCTTCTGTCTCTCTGTGGCAGCCTCCTATCTCTTGGACTCCGGAATATCTTGGCTAGAAATCATGAGAGCCCCTATACTGCCAGTCTTCTCTCTCTGTGCTTTGACAAGTACCAGTTCGATCACAGGAATCTTCCAGTTCACGCTTGCAAATACAGGAGATGTGGGCCTCGGATTTTACAGTCACGATCGCATCAAACTCAGGACAGAGAACAATTGGGCACTTACCAAGTAATTATGTCAAATAACTTTGGTCCAGTTGCTTGGCAAAGCTATTATAACTACGGTTTTCCTCTCCCAAGAGAGCATCTCTGCCTTTCCCCAACCAGCCCTACACCCCATATGAGACTGGAAGAACTGAGCAAGTAGCCAGGAGTGTACTGTGCCAAGACAGCTTTGGTCATATCACTGGCAATGTCTTTGTTTGTGTAAGTTCTTTGGTTCTTTTCACTGATTTGCCTGATTAAAACACCGTATCTCAAAGCATCTCTCAATGTAGGCAACTCCGACTTCAGGAGCTCTCTCCCAGACCCAAGATAGTGACTGAGATGGCTGGATTTTTGGTTCCTCGTCCTGACACAAGCAGCCATCGCAAATATTATCAACATATAAATGCATCAGAATCTGAAACAGAAACAAATATTGTTAGTTGGAGTTTGTTTTAGAATGAAGTCAGAAAGCAATGTTCACTATTTAATTGTAATGCACTAATGCAGCTGTACGTTAGATTTTCGATAAATTTCACGCTAAAATTTACCTAGCAAAAGGTTGCACAATATTGAAACTGAAATTATTTTCTGTTTATATACACTAAAATCTACCAAAAAAGTGATGGGCCATTAGTTTTAGCTGATCTTCCCTCCTATGACACACCCTAGTGAGATAAAAACATTAGTGAGGCAATAACATGAGTGTAAGTAGAAGTTGTTGGTGTTGACATGAGTGAAGGAGAGGATTTATTGTTCCCACCGTCGAGGAATATAATGCTATTTGTCAGGGTTAAAAAGAAGTGTCGTAACCGATGTAAGGAAGGAATGGGAAACGTAAATTGACTTGGATAGAGGGCTGGAGGGTAAGAGATGGAGGAAGGTGAGGGAGGGACGGAGGTGGGGGGAGTTGGAGGAAGGACGTGGAGGAAAGTGCACCAGACTGGAAGAAAGTGAAGTACATCAGTCTGGAGGGAAGGGGAGTACATCAGGCTGGAGGGAAGGGAAGTACATCAGACCGGAGGGAAGGGAAGTACATCAGACTGGAGGGAAGGGAAGTACATCAGACCGGAGGGAAGGGAAGTACATCAGACCGGAGGGAAGGGAAGTACATCAGACTGGAGGGAAGGGAAGTACATCAGACCGGAGGGAAGGGAAGTAATTCAGACCGGAGGGAAGGGAAGCACATCAGACCGGAGGGAAGGGAAGTACATCAGGCTGGAGGTAAGGGAAGTACACCAGGCTGGAGTGGAAGGGAAGTACATCAGGCTGGAGGGAGGGGAGTACATCAGGCTGGAGGGAAGGGAAGTGTACATCAGTCTGGATGGAAGTGAAGTGCATCAGGCTGGAGGGAAGGGAAGTACATCAGACTGAGGGAAGGAAGCACACCAGGCTGGAGGGAAGGGAAGATCAGGCTGGAGGGAAGGGGAGTACATCAGTCTGATGGAAGTGAAGTGCATCAGGCTGAGGGAAGGGAAGTATCTGTAACACTGGAGGAAGGGAAGTAATTCAGACCGGAGGGAAGGGAAGTACATCAGACCGGAGGGCGTGGAAGTACATCAGACCGGAGGAAGGAAGTACATCAGGCTGGAGGTAAGGGAAGTACACCAGGCTGGAGGGAAGGAAGTACATCAGACCGGAGGAAAGGAAGTAAAATCAGACCGGAGGGAAGGGAAGTACATCAGACTGGAGGGAAGGGAAGTACATCAGACCGGAGGAAGGGAAGTACATCAGACCGGAGTGGAAGGGAAGTACATCAGACCGGAGGGAAGGAAAGTGCACCAGACTGGAAGAAAGTGAAGTACATCAGTCTGGAGGGAAGGGGAGTACATCAGGCTGGAGGGAAGGGAAGTACATCAGACCGGAGGGAAGGGAAGTACATCAGACTGGAGGGAAGGGAAGTACATCAGACCGGAGGGAAGGGAAGTACATCAGACCGGAGGGAAGGGAAGTACATCAGACTGGAGGGAAGGGAAGTACATCAGACCGGAGGGAAGGGAAGTACATCAGACTGGAGGGAAGGGAAGTACATCAGACTGGAGGGAAGGGAAGTACATCAGACTGGAGGGAAGGGAAGTACATCAGGCTGGAGGGAAGGGAAGTACATCAGACCGGAGGGAAGGGAAGTACATCAGACCGGAGGGAAGGGAAGTACATCAGACTGGAGGGAAGGGGAGTACATCAGGCTGGAGGGAAGGGAAGTACATCAGACCGGAGGGAAGGGAAGTACATCAGACCATCAGGGAGGGAAGGGAAGTACATCAGACCGGAGGGAAGGGAAGTACATCAGACTGGAGGGAAGGGGAGTACATCAGGCTGGAGGGAAGGGAAGTACATCAGACTGGAGGGAAGGGAAGTACATCAGACTGGAGGGAAGGGAAGTACATCAGACCGGAGGGAAGGGAAGTACATCAGACCGGAGGGAAGGGAAGTACATCAGACTGGAGGCACTAGAGCTATGAGCTGGTGTCGTGGCTGTCGTGGTTAGTCTTTCACACACTTGTTATGTTCCCCCGGGGGCGAACAAGTAACCTAACATCCATCTTCTGCTCAGGAACAAACAGGTGGATCATATATCACTCCTCTGGTAAAATCTGTAGTCATTTGCCACGATGCTGAGTCGGCCGCTACACTGCAGAAACTTATTACTGGACTGACTATGAGGATTTCTGTTACGTTCCATAAACTCGTGTTACGTGATATTTTGTGATAATTCCAGATTATTCATTAAAAACAATTGATATATATTCAGTAGATTATTGGCATCCTACTTTTGTTATCTAGGAATAATGTCTCGGAGCAACTCATTGATTATTCTGCAGATTTTTTTTTTTTTGCCAATTTAAGAGAATATACCTGTACTTCAAGATTGCAGGGGCGAAGGGAAGACAAAGTGTTTTGTATATTTACAGTTTATTGACGTATGCTATGGTTGGTTGCAACAGACAAACTAGTGGTCAGATGTCGATCAGTACTCCTTTAACAGGTTGTACTATACAGTATAAGATATACAGTCCTTCTGACTAGGTATCAAATGAGGAGATGTAGGTCGTTTGGTTTTAATATTTACTCTATGCTTCCAGGTAATCTCTCCCTCGCTCTCTCTAACGTCACCTAGATTTTCTCTCACTCTATCTCTGCCTCTCACCCCAGCTCTCTTTCAGTATATCCTTCCACGTCACACACACACACACACTCTCTAACCCACACCCACACAATCAACACACTCACACACTCACTCTTGAATCTGTAAATGCTTTTATGCATATTCACACTCAATTCGGGGCACGCATAAGACAGATCCTACACCCTACATGTTTTAAATTATCCTTTTATTATGCACACACACACACACACACAGCTATCTACCATCTACGTCCATCATGTGGGAACTGGAAAGACACTGAAACAATGGTTAGGTTAGGTTAGGTTAGGTTAGGTTAGTATGGTAAAAAGTCTTGATGTGACTCAGGCAGAATTCTATTACTGTATAAAAAAGAGGGATTCTGTTTAAACCTCAGAATTGTCCAAACCAAAAAATTATTGAGAAGTGTTGTAAGGTTTGTAAAAGCTGTGAGGGTTGTAAAGGTTGTTCGGGGGATAATAGCGTGAAAATTATTCTTGTCTTGTTGATACAATATAAAATCTAGGAAGAATTTGTGGGAACATGTAAACATTAAAAGAGTTGAAGAAACGCCCACCAGGAGAATAAAATCAGTGTGTTTTATTGGTCTTTATAAATTTAAGTAATATTTGTAAAACAAAATAGATTTCCTGTTGTTGTCGTTTATATCGTCATTTTATCTCTTCTACACTTGACTGATATTACCTAGGGTGTAGAGAGCCATTTGTTGTTGGTATTGTTATTATTTTTATGACATATATAATGAAAACGAGAGTGTCCTGAAGCTTAACAACAAGCGTGGGCTGAAGCTCAGAACCTGGGTATTTAGATTATTTAAGTCGTCCACTCTTACCTGTTTTCTTCCTCAGGGCTTCAGTAGATCCAGAGTACACTACTGGTAAATACTGACGGTGAACTCTATAGCGACCCTCACAACGAAGGCACTGAGAAAACTTTTGCTTGTTCTCGTTTTAAGGATAGATAATGACGGCCCAAACAGATAGAGTCAGGGCCAACTATCTCGAGTAAGTTATGAGTCGGAGATATCAGTTGGTGACACTCAAGAGTCTTATTATCTCCCTTTCTTATCTCACCTTCCACCAGATCGGGGCAACATCAAGGACAACTCGTGTCCCCATCGTTGTAACTCTCCTAATATTTCATTTCTTTGTTTATTCCGTTCAGTGTCGCCAAATCTTACACTGAAGAAGTGTATGAACAACGCAATTGTTTCCTGTGTAGAATCCGTGTTCTTCAACCCATAATAAAAAGGAAAACTATCAAAAGCATGGAAAGCGGTGGCCCAGTGTACACCCAATTCGCCTCTTGTCCTAAGGGCCATTAGTTCAAGCCACACAGCTGTGAATGGATGCCTCACTTTACAGTTTGGTTTATGAGGAAGGTAAAGTGCAGTGCCTCTTTGTGTACCAAACGCCTAGTATACAGTGTGTGTGTGTGTGTGTGTGTACTGTTTAAGGTGACAGCTAACTATTATGTGTGGAGGTAACGTCTGTAGCTGTTGGTTTCATTGACTTCACCAAAGCATTTGACATTGTCGACCACAATTTAATCATCAACAAAGCTATCAACCTCGGGTTTCGAAGAAGTCTTATATCATGGCTTACAGACTTCTTTAGTGACCGACCCCAAGCCGTACGCTTCCGAGGGGCTGTCTCCACTTTTCAGTCACTCACCTGTGGCGTCCCCCAAGGCACCAAGATGGGATTGCTCTGCTTCCTTATGTTTATCAATGATGCCCTAAGAGAAACCTCTGCTCGCTGGAAATATGTCGACGACTCCACCATTGGGACCAGTGTCAACAATTCGTCTTCCGGATACACCGCCCTCCAGGATTTACTGAACAGTATCCAAAATTGAGCCACTAACAACCACGTCACCACCAACCATACCAAGACCATGGTTATGCACATCAACCTCTCCTGCGACGGTGTCCTACCTCCCTCTATTACTTTGGGCACCAACACACCCCAAGTTGTGGACTCCACTAAGCTCCTCGGCGTCACTATAGAAAACTAAGTAAATTGGAAAACACACGTCAGTGAAGTTGTCAAATCCTCCAGTTTCCGCCTCCACCTCCTCCGCCGAATCAAGTCCCTCGGAGTTCCCGCGCCAGAACTCCTCAGTGTTTACTCACCATTCATACTTCCTAAGCTCACCTATGCCTCCCCTGCATGGTCTTCCTTCCTAAATGCCGCACAACGTATACACTTAGAAAAAGTGCAAAAGAGGGCCTACAAGATTATTCTCTCCTCTTCCTACTTCCACATATCAAGAAGCGCTCAACACACTGACCCTCTCGGCTCTCACTGACCATCACCACGACCTCATCTGCAAATTTGGTGAGAAACTTCTGTACCATCCTCGACACCGGCTCCTGCTTTCCCCCTAGATCCCTCGTCCGCGAATTACTGTTCGACACCACAACCTCATCCAGCCCATACAAGCACGTACTGATCGCTATAAGAACAGCCCATTCCCAACCATTGAAAACATTATCAACAACTCATAATCAACCAGTGTGTTCAATCCCAGGCAATCTTGCCGTTTTGCACTATGTTGAAACGCCCTGTAAAAGTATGGCCTTCTCCCCACCTGGTTATTATGTATCATATTTGTATCTCTTACAGTATGTTACCTGCATATGTATTATTTGTTAAACAAGTGATCAATTACCCAATTATGTAACTGCACATTTTCAGCCTTTTGCCTGCCATACTCTTTCTATTAACCATTAATTATTATTATTATTATTATTATTGTTATTATTATTATTATTATTATTATTATTATATTATTATTATTATTATTATTATTATTATTATTATCATTATTACTATTATTATTATTATTATTATTATTATTATTATTATTATTATTATTATTATTATTATTATTTTATTATTAATATTATTATTATTATTATTATTATTATTATTATTATTATTATTATTATTATTTTTTATTATTATTATTATTATTATTATTATTATTATTTATTATTATTATTATTATTATTATTATTAATATTATTATTATTATTATTATTATTATTATTATTATTATTATTATTATTATTATTATTATTATTATTATTATTATTATTATTATTATTATTATTATTATTATTATTATTATTATTATTATTATTATTATGTATTAGCCCCTGTCTCATGGCAATAACAATTATATAAGTTTGGGTTAATACATTTAGTTTATATAATACAATCACCCCACGGTAATTTTTCATAAGCTATGAGTTGCCATGTGCTGTTCACGTGAGGTAAAATTCCTCTATCAGTAGGCCGACCTTGAGAATATAGGGTTAGCCCGGCTTCTCCTTTAGAGGACCTCTCCCTCACAGGCACCTTTCCCCTCACCAGCCAGTCTTCACTTGAGCCTCACGAGAATCGGACGGGTGACTTAACTCAGTCAAGCTGAGCCCTGTCCTTAACTAACACTCACAGCTTACAGTGTTAATTATGGTGCATTTACTAATAGCCTGTGACCCATTTAGTTATCAATAAATGGAGAAAAACGCCTTAACTTATTTATATATAAGCCAAGTTAAAAGGGAGCTCTACCCAAAGCTTATATAGAAAGGTGGCAGTGAACAGATAGAACCATTAACTGAACCAGTGAAGCAGTGTAACTAACTGTGCAAGAACCGACGTCACTGTAACCCAAGTAACAGTGAAATTTTTTAAGTGTCATTCTCCAAGGCAACAGACTATATACCGAATATATTCTCGTGAGCAACGTTATATGCCAAGTGATATATTTAAATGTCATCCCAGATCGACATACAATTTTTTTTGACTCAAATAACATTTAAGTGAGTTAAACATAATTCACTGTAGTGTGGCAACACCTCGTGAAGCAAATGACTGGAGTCCCCATCTCAAGTGAATGTGACCCAGTACATTCGTTAACGCCTGTCGTGTGGGAGTATCCATAACTACAAAGACTCAACGTCAGACACCCCCACTCTTCCCAACTCTCAAGTGTTGTGGAGACGCCGTCTGTACATTTTTTTCTCTTCTCAAAGAACAACCAACCCATACAGCTGTAGTATAACCCTGTGTTCCAAGGCACAGTTGAGAAATGCCTGTTTAGACATCCCAAGTTGTTTAATTACATGTCTCTGTAGTCTGTAAAAACAGTGTGTGGTAAATTCTTTGTGAACCCAGCCACATCTGGTACAGGCCAACACTTGACCTGTCATACTCAATCAACTCCAAGAGGTCTACCAGCCCCAGGGTGCATTAACCTAGTGACCTCTCAGGATCGCCTGACGACACCAGTGAACGCGGAGTTCACCGAGTTAGCCATCCATCACCCCTCTAGTGGTTGACCGTGGTTACTCTCGTCAACATCAGACGCCATCACGAATTCTTCAAGGACGTTATCTTTAAAATACACCAGCAACCTTGACCGTGAATCTCGACCAGCTGACCGTCATCCAAGCCGCTGACGTCTACGGGATTAGAGGCCAGATTTTCAAGTAATTCCCAGACTTCTACAATCAAGTAAACAGTAATAGGTAGACAGGACACACTATATTAAACACACATTAACATATGCTCCAACACAGCATAACATGTTAGGATACATCGTGTAGGATAATGTTTAATTTATAAGTGTCTTACTTATTATACATACATATATATATATATATATATATATATATATATATATATATATATATATATATATATATATATATATATATATATATATATATATATATATATATATATATATATATATATATATATACTGAAGTTCTGGAAAACCAGTAATATATATTATTACGATATTTTTCAAACATTTACTGTAAATGGCTAGGCAAGGTTTTTGTGTAGACTGACTTTTCATGTCTATTTAAAACTGATGGATGATTTTTTTAATTTAATGAGTTCAGATATTACCGATTTGAAGAGATTTATGATAACGTTTCAGATAATTCTGACGACGCACTCCAGTCTGACACTGTACTAGCTACTGGTACTAGTGTCAATACTGAACACATAGAATTAATAGATTCGCAAGAAACGCAAGCGCCCTTACTGCGAGACATTTCTGTTGATAGTAGTGAACACTTAAGTGATCAATTGCATGACGATTTATGTCGTGGAACCCCAAGGTCAGGTAATACGGACAATACAACACCTGATTAGGGACAGGATACCTCTCAGTCTACAGAGTCTCACAGTGTGTCAGAGATTACTTCCCTCTTGCATCCACGCATCTTTCAGTTAGATATAAGTTGTCTAGCAACCATGGCTACATCTAATATCAGCATGTAATCTAACCAACCTAACATTGTTCTAGTAACACCTGTAGCGTCAATTCAGCAACGAGTTCCTAAGAACTCAGCAACAAAGAGGCAACATTTAGAATGCACACATTGCAAGAAAAATGGTCATACTGTTGATTTTTGTCACCAACTCCAACGAAGTGGTGCTAAGTTTAAAAACAAACCAACCCTTCAACCACCGCAGCGAATAGGCCCACCTAAGACTTATGCAACAGCTGCTCAAACCAGGTCTGCTTCAGACCAGACAGCTGACGTGTGGTGTTTATACCATGATTCTCCCACACATACTACTGAGGATTGTTCAGCAGTCCGACGATGTAGATAAATAGGAATGGAGTTACCCCAGGTATCCCACCACGGTAAGCCGAGCTGTCGTTTTCACAAGAAGTCGGAGGAAGACCAACGTCATTCCCCAGACTGTCGCGATCCCACTACTCTTTATACTTGGGGAGTGAATCCTACCCCAAGTTATTAACAAATAAAGGTACAAACAGGGAACACGGCAATAATTATCTCCACCAAATACCTACTCAACTAAATGTACTTGAAAAAGTAAGAACAGTTGAAATAAGTGAATTACAAAAGGGAAGATAATTAATTAAATCAATTTATGTTTTAAAGGGAGTAATGATTAGCAAACATGAATTTAAGTGAATAAGTAATTGTATAATAAAATAAGAGTGATGCCGGAAGGGCGAAACTATACTGTAAGGAGTTAGACCAAACAAATATTACTTAACATTACTATATTACACAAGACATACGAAATATATATATACAACAATCAATACAAAATGATTATCCCTACCAAACAGGAGATACCTTACCACCAGGATCCCTTCCTAGGCCTAACTAAACGTGTCACTAATACCTGATACCCCTAGGGCATTGCAGAAGACTTGATAAAGCACTAGACAAAGGTCAAGGCTAGAGAACGAATAGACACGTCTAACCTATGCCACGGATTTTCGCTACTGAGGAGCGTGGGCACGCCGAGCAGCGCGTCTCACGTGATCCAGACATTTGCTAGATATTTTATATAATTAATTAACATTACTCTTGAGTTGACTTAACAGAGTAAGACAATGATGCATATAAATTACATACATAAATATACAATCAACCTAAGTAACTAAGAACAATAATAATATAATAAGTACAATTAACAAATTATTAGTAGCTTGTGTGAAATGGAAGCGTGAACAGATGCAGCGAGTTGCCGAGCGCTCAGGCACGTGACACCTCCCCCCAAAAAAAGTGAGCTTACAACTAACTGGAAGCGAAAATGGATATACAGCTACACAGTGAAAGTAATAACTAACACAATTGGTTTAAATCAATATGAAGCAAAATAATTCATAATATAAACACAAGGTACTCAATGACAATAAAACAAAAAAATAATTTGCATAGACATAGTTACTAAATAATCAGACTCGAGAAAGTGCATCAGCCAACACGTTCTCTTTTCCTCGGATATGGGAAATGTTCAAGTTATAGGGCTGAAGTGATAGAGCCCACCTCAAAAGTCTTTGGTTGGTATGTTTCATCTTGTCAACAAAAGTAAGTGGGTTATGATCAGTGAACACTTGAATGGGATAAGCAGTGCTGCCAATATATACTTTGAAGTTTTCTAGTGCCATGATCAGTGATAAAGCCTCCTTTTCAATGGTGGTATAGTTTCTTTGATATTTGTTAAATTTTCTAGAAAAATAGCACAGCGGATGAAGCACTTGATCACTCTCACCCTCTTGCAGAAGCACAGCACCGGCGCCAATTTCACTGGCGTCGACATGGAGAGTGAACTGTTTCTGGAGGTCAGGTGCAAGTAGTACAGGAGCATTTGCCAGCAGGGATTTAAGATTCTCAAAAGATTCCTGGCAAGCCGTAGTCCACTTGAAGGTTTTCTTGCCACTCAGCAGGTCAGTCATGGGAGAGGCAACGGAGGAGAAGTTTGGACAAATACGGCGGTAGTACCCCGCCATGCCCAGCAACCTCATCACACTCTTCTTATCGCCTGGCACTGGATACTGTTGAATTGCCTCAATTTTGGCTGCTATAGGCTGGACTTTCCCTTGTCCGACCACATGCCCCAAGAAAGTGACGTGGGCATGGCCGAACTCAGTTTTGACGAGGTTCACTGTCAGCTTGCTTGCAGCCAGTACGGAGAAGAGGGCTTGTAGACGACTCATGTGATCTTCCCAGGAACTGCTGAAGACGATAAGGTCGTCTAGGTAACAGCGGACACCCTCCAGACCAGACGTGATGAAATTCATGAGGCGTTGAAAGGTTGCAGGGGCGTTCCGCATACCAAACGGAAGGACTGTGAATTGGTACAACCCCTCAGGAGTGACAAAAGCAGAGATGGCCCTGGAGCGTTCAGTCAGTCTTATCTGGTAGTAGCCCTGGAGGAGATCCAATTTGGTCACGTACCTTGCCTGTCCAAGATCGTCGATCACATCGTCGATGCGTGGCAAGGGATAACCATCGGGTTCAGTGACGGCATTTACCTTGCGGTAATCCACATACAGCCGCATTGACCCATTCGGCTTTGGAACTAGAACAACAGGGGATGCCCATGGACTGATGCTGGGTTCGACGAGGCCTAGCTCTTGAAGACGCTGTACCTCGGCTCGCACACACTCCCGCTTGAAGGCATTAAGACGGTAGGGACGCTGTCGGATTGGCTTGGCTCCCCTGGTCTCAACGTCATGCTCCAGCACTGAACAAGAGAGTGGGTAATCACCAACTATAATAAGATACTCCTGTAATAGAGACTTTATATTATTGGCTTGGTCACTAGAGAGATGGCACAACTTAGCACTGGGGTCCTCCAAGATAGTAGAGTTTTCAACTTTTACACTAGACCCATTCATTATTTCAGAAAAACACTGATCTTTATCATCCTTACACTCTGGCACAATGATACAATTTGGCAAGGATTGATCAACACAAGCAACTGCTTTTCCCAAGGTTTCGTTACGAACATGATATGACTTTAAAAGATTGACATGGATAAGGCGTTTTTTCTTACGCCGTTCAGGGGTGCTAATCACATAATTCACTGACCCCTGTTTTTCTAGTACTTCATATGGACCACTGTATTTGGATTTAAAAGGGTGATCATGTAAGGGCAGGAAGGCCAACACCTGCTCCCCAACTTGGAATTCTCTAGGTTTTGCCTGATGGGCCTTATCAAAATGCAGTTTCATTTTCACCTGAGCACACCTTAAGTTGGACTGGGCAAGTTCTACAGCCAGACGCAACTTCTCCTTGAATTGGACCACATATGAAGCTAAGGGCGTCGCGCTCTGATCACTCAACCAACACTCTTTTAACACCTTAAGAGGCCCTCGTGCCTCATGTCCATAGACGAGCTGGAAGGGCGAGAATCCTCGCGACTCTTGTTTACTGTCCCGAACAGCAAACAAAAGCAGGTCAACTCCCTCGTCCCAATCCTTCCCAGTCTCCAGACAGAAGGTGCGCAGCATGAGTTTTAGTGTCTGGTGAAATCTCTCTACCACCCCCTGTGACTGAGGGTGATAGGCCGAAGACTTCAACTGCCGGACTCCCAGGGTTTGCATTACCTGATTAAACAACCGGGAAGTAAAATTGGAACCCTGATCTGACTGCACCACTGTAGGAAGGCCTACTTGAGTGAAGAAGTGGGTTAAGGCTTTGATAACATTCTTCGCTGTGATGCGGCGCAAGGGAATGGCTTCAGGATAACGGGTTGCACAATCAATAATGGTTAGCAAGAACTGATGACCACGAGGGGTCTTAGGTAAGGGACCGACACAATCTATGACCACCTTACTAAAGGGCTCTTCAATGACTGGGATAGGCTGCAGAGGGAATGGTTTAACACTGGGGTTCGGTTTCCCTGCTACCTGACAATCATGGCAAGTGCGACAGTAAGAGCTGACGTCTTTCTTCATCCTAGGCCAAAAGAACTGGGATAAAATTTTTGAATAGGTCTTCCTAACTCCTAAATGACCACCCACCCCATCATGAGCGATACTAAGTACGTCCTGCCGCAAAGGTTTGGGAATAACAACTTGATGATGAACTAACCAAGGGTGATTGGCAGGAGAATTGGAGGGACGGAACTTCCGCATTAATACACCAGACCTAGTGTAGTAGCAATTTGATTCTTGCTCAGCTTCTGTCTCAGTGACTGACCTATTGAGAAAACCTACCAGCTCAGGATCCCCTGCTTGTAGCTCAATAAACTTACTTCTAGTGATGGGAGAGGAACCAAAACTAGTGACATCTGGGTTCCTATCTCCATCAGAACTACTCTGGAGGTTATCTGGTGGTGGGGAATCCTCAAAGAATTCACTGAGACCAAGATCAGTATGGTCCGGCTGAACAAGATTATCCTCGGACTTCTCACAGTCCTGGAGGGAAACTTCATCAATTTCACTAGTCTCTTCTACCTCTGTACTGCGGCTCATGCTACGGGTCACAGCACACGCAGGGAACAACCCTGGAAAGTCTACTTCTAACTGCACAGTATTATTCTCGGCAGTGGGACAAGATGAGATCACAACATTAGGGAACATCATGTCGCCAACAAGGTCATTTCCTATCAATAGAGAGACCCCTTCTACAGGTAAGCTATCTACTACTCCTAACGTGACATAACCTGACTTTATGGATGATCGCAGGTACACTTGACAAAGGGGAATACGCGACCCACCGGTCAAACCGTTCACCAGCACCCAGCTACCAGTATAGCATGAATCCAGGAATGGAGCAGCTTTTTAGTAACAAGAGATAAGGCTGAGCCTGTGTCTCTCAAGAGTTTAACAGAAATGGGTTGACTGAATTGATCCAAAGCTAAGGAACCAGGAGAACAAAATGGTTCAAAGGTTGATATCATAGAAGAGGGGGAAGCATTCAGGGCAACAGTCTGACTGAGGGCAGTGACACAGGGCTCCAATAATTTCTCCGATTGCTCGGCCACCCTGACCAAAAGAGTGGGGGATCCATGGTGAGAGGAATTTCTTTTCTTTAACTTGAGACAGTCGCTGATGACATGTCCTGGCTTCTTACAGTACCTGCAACTAGAGTTTCTCTCACCAGTAGGAGTAGATCCACCTGTCCCATGGACCATAGGCTCACCCGGGGTAGATGATGCAGAACCTGAGGGTCGGGTCGGTATGACAAGAGGCAGGGACCCTGATGTAGATGTTGGTGTGGGCCGCTTGAAGGAAGTGAAGGACTGGGACATGGGAGCATAAGACCTGGAATTTACATTTCTATTAGTTAAGGAATAATGGTCAGCCACTGGACCAGCATCAGCCAGAGTACAGATACCTCTCTGATCCAAGTGTGCTCGAATGTCACCTGGGATACACTTTCTAACCTCCTCTAGCAGGATTAGTTCAACAAGCTTGTCATGTTCTACATGGGCAGACTCACTTTCAATCCACCTCCGACAAAGAACCTGTTTCTGCCTGAAGAACTCCACAAATGTTTGTTTGTCAGTCTTCCGGCAGTTACGGAACTGTTGCCGGTAGGCTTCAGGAACAAGTTTATACGCGCTCAAAACCGCGGACTTAACAAGGGCATAGTCTCGACATTGATCCTCAGAGAGGGCAGAAAACACATCTAATGCTTTACCAGTGAAAGATCTATAAATAAGTTGAGACCATTGGGAAACAGGCCACTTGTTAAGTCGGGCAATTTTCTCAAAAAGAGAGAAGAATTTGTCTGGTTCTTCCTCATTAAATTTAGGAACACTGTTGAGACATTTGTCTACACACTGAATGTTGAAGTATTACTACTGTGAGCCAACCTCTCGTTGTTTGAGGTTTCCAGCTCCACCTCAGAGTCTTTTGAGTTCAACTTGTAAGGCCAAATTGCTTGGCCTAATTTCCTCCTGAATTTCTACGACGGTTGGGCTATGATTTCATTGTCAATAAGGTAGTTGAGGACAGCCTCTTCTAAATAGACTTATTTCATGGAAGAGCAGCCTAGCTACATAATAAGCAGCGAGGATTTGCCACTCTACTTATCAATAAGCCTTCCAGTACTAGAAGCTGAAGAATTGAAGCCAAAAAGCTTTCCAGGTCAAACATGTTGAATTCAAAATCGAGTAGCGAAAAAAAAAGTAACCGTGGCAGCTAAGCTAACTAGCTAGCTAATTAATAATGTCAAAAATGCAATAAACTGAAGCACACAGCAAGGGATTAACCAAACACCTGGTACACAAGATAAGGGGTTAACTCACCAGTAACTTAAGCAATAGCAGGGCAATATAAATGAACACTGTGAACACAGCAACTTGCATCAAAATACTTAGCGATGAAACAACACCTGGCAGTAACAACCTTGATATGACGCAACAATGGCGGTTAGCTCCCGGACACAGGCTACTTGTCGCGATCCACTACTCTTTATACTTGGGGGTGAATCTACCCCTGATTATTAACAAATAAGGTACAAATAGGAACACGGCAATAATTATCTCCCGCAAATACCCTGCTCAACTAAATGTGCTTGAAAAAAGTAAGAACAGTTGAAATAAGAGTGAATTACAAAGGAAATAATTAATTAAATCAATTTATGTTTTTAAGGGGTAATGATTAGCAAACTGTATGAATTTAGAGTAGATAAATAAGTGTATAATAAAATAAAAGGTGATGCCGGAAGAGACTGACTATACTGTGAGAGTTAGACCAAACAAATATTACTTAACATTACTATATTACACAAGACATACGAAATATATATATACAACAATCAATACAAATAATTATCCCTACCAAACAGAATGCTGCCTACCAGGATCCTTCCTAGGCCTAACTAAGCGATGTCACTAATACCTGATACCCTAGGGCGTTGCGAAGACTGATAAAGGCACTAGACAAAGGTCAGAGCTAGAGAACGAATAGACACGTCTAACCCTATGCAGTTTTCGCTGCTGAGGCGTGGGCACGCCGAGCAGCGGCGTCTCACGTGATCCCGGCATTTTGCTAAATATTTTATATAATTAATTAACATTACTCTTAAGGTTGACTTAACAGAAACAAGACAATGATGCATATAAATTACATATAAATATACAATCAACCTAAGTGACTAAGAGACAATAATAATATAATAAGTACAGTTAACAAATTATTAAAACAGCTTGTGTGAAATGGGCGTGAACAGATGCAGCGTTGCCGAGCGCTCAGGCACGTAGACCGACATAGTAGCTACACTACTACTAAAAACGCGACAACGCTTCTGTTACAGCCTCGTTAATAGCGGCGCTAACCAACAGCGTGTTATCAATTCCGGCGAGGGTTGGGTCAGTCAAGTTAGCGTTAGACATTGATACGGGTGCTTGTGCAAACGTACTCTCTTTGGCATCCTATCAAGAGTTACAACGTAGACCCCCTCACCGAGAATTTTTGATTCGACTTACTGACACCGATCTCTCAGGGTTCCGGTACTCAGTTTGACATAACAGGAATGGTAACATTACCACTACGTTTTTCTAGACGTGGTATATCCTTTTCTGCAGATTTTTATGAAGTCCCAGACTTTAAATTACCAGCTGACGGTTTAATAGGTCTTCCAACTCTTAAAACTAATTTGATAGATGTTCAGCCAAGCAAACATACTATCACTGTTAATGGTATTTCCTACAGTGCCATGCACACGTCTGTACCATTGCTCTCCGCAAGGGTGAATGTGTTGTCCACCGCTCCTACTACAAGGGCGATGGATTATGAGTCAAATCGAGTCCAAGACCTCACAGACTCACTTTCCCAGGGTGATTATAGCAGCAATAGTTGGACTATCGTACCTGCAGTTTTAACGGGTACTCACCATTTTCAGAATGAGGAAATCACCAGAGCCACTGTTGTTTTACCTGATGTGTACACGGGGACGGATGTAGTCTGTCTTACAGAAACATGCAAGGTTAAAGGCTTATCGTATGAAGCTACTTTGAACACGATTCGTCCTGGTGATTTAACAGACGTTCTATTTCTCAACAGAACAGGTGCGTTACAAATATTGAAAGAGGGATGTTATTTGTGTGATTTTCTAATTTATCATAACCATGTTTCCCAACAGCCTACACAATTACCAATTGGTAGTATTTCACCTTCAATTAAACAAACCAGACAGGAGAGGATAAATCAAATAACACCACATGTTAAGGTGATTGATCACCCTCAAGGCAAGATTAGGCTCCTAGAGTTGCTTGCCGACTACCGAAACAATGTAGCTTTACCAGGGGAACAGCTTGGTCACACAAATTTAACCTCACATCATATCCTAAAACAAGCCACAAACCCAATTTACATACCAGCTTACCGACTACCTCATAGCCAGCGCGCTGTAGGTCAAGATTTGGTTGAAGATATGTTGGATCAAGAGGGTATTACACATTCAAAATCACCTTTCAATAGTCCACTATTTTTAGTTCCTAAGAAGGATGGAGGTTGGCGCCCAGTAATTGGTTTTAGGCGTCAATGAAAATACTATCCCAGATAGGTACCCAATGCCTGTCTTGAGTGATATTTACAATCCTTAGGCAATGATAATGCTGTATTTAGCAACCTTGATTTGCTTAGCGGTTATTGGCAAATACCTCTGGATGAAAAATCTCGAGATTACTGCTTTTAGTACTCCTTTGGGCCATTTTGAATTTCTAAGGTTGCCTTTCGGTCTCACAAATGCCCCACTGACTTTTCAAAGAATGGTCAACACCTTGTTTGCAGTGTTGATAGGGACCACAGTATGTGTCTACTTAGATGATCTTGTAGTGGACGTCTCCTCTACAAACTGCGTAGCTGCACACCACCTGCTACCGTCTTCCCTAGCAACCAAGCGTATCCGCATTCCAATGTCGCCGTATCCTAGCAACCGAGCCAAAAGGCCGGCGACTTCTCGGGTTTTCCCAACATGACTCATAGCGGCTGCTGGGTATATAAGCTCTGTCTCTCCAGTGAGATTCATTCTGACCATTCTTCTTGAACAAGCAACACCTCCTCCTCCGCCGCTGCCTGGCTACCCTTTCGCTTTCCTCGCCTGCCTGGCGGTCTCGCCCCGCCAGCGAGCATGGCGACCACCAGCTGTCCTTCTCTGAGCTTCCTCACCAACCAACTCTCATTCTGCCCATCTTCCTGAACAAGCAACACCTCCAGCACCAGACTGTCTATCATATAACTTATATTATACAAGAAAACCACATTAGAGTTTCCTTCCATCCTGAGTGCTAGACAACATTAATATCTCGATACCCCTACAATCTCATCGTAGTCAGTAAGGATGTAGATAATGCATATTGCTAAACTCCGTGAAGTTTTCCAAAAACTTTCTACAGCAGGACTCAAAGTCAAACTTTAAAATACAGAATCCAATTCCTTGGTCATGTAGTTGACGGTAACGGCATTCATACAGTTGATGACAAAGTTAAGGCTGTTGCCCAGTTCCCACGTCCTACAACTGTTGATAAAGTACGTAGTTTTCTTTGTTTATCTGGATATTATCGTTCTTTTATTAAAGGCTATGCGACATTAGCTTCACCCTTGACTAAGCTACTTAGGAAGGATGCAACATTTGTATGGAATGCTGAGCAAGAAGATAGTTTTAGTGCAGTGAAGACAGCGCTTACCAATGCCCCAGTTTTATCATTTCCTGACTACTCTCAAGAATTTACTCTGTGTACCGACCCCTCAATACAGGGAATCGGCGCTGTACTTATGCAGCTGGACGCACGAGGAAAATATAGAGTAATTACTTTTGCAAGTCGTTAACGTAATGATGCCGAAACACGTTATTCAGTAAAGCATCTAGAAACGTTGGTTGTTGTTTGGGCACTGAAGAAGTTTAAAGACATAATTTTTGGTTATAAAATAACCGTCTATACAGATCACGTGGCAGTGACAGAGTTGTTTCCCGGCAAAAATCTTTCAGGTAGACTAGCACGCTGGTATCTGACCATTCAAGAGTTTGAACCCGAGTTCAAGTATTTTCCAGGACGAACGAATGTGGTTGCAGACGCTTTGTCCTCTATCATCGTTCTCCCACTCGTAAGTAAGGGATGAACAACAACTCGATCCATTGTGGTCTACAGTCATTTTCGCTCTAGAGTCGGGGGAGGAGGCTAATCTCCCAAAGTTACCTCTTCCGTTCAATCAATTTGAACTACGACGAGACATACTCCTTCGCTCCAAGCAGACAACTGTGGGTATTGTTACACAAATTGTCTTACCTGATACACTTCGTGAAACGATACTAATGTTGTATTACGATGCTCCCCAAGCAGGTCACCCCGGAAGTGACAAATGTCTGGCGGAGGTCAGAAAGAAGTATTTTTGGAATACTATGAAGAAAGACATAAAATTGCATAATGCTAAGTGTTTGTCATGTGCTCAGCAAAAGGGTACTACTAGGGCACCGGCTCCAATTCTACAATATCCTACACCAGAAAGTCCGTTTGACACCGTCGCGATCGACTTGTTACAACTTCCAAGGAGTCATCAAGGATCCTCGTACGTCCTAGTGTGTGTGGATCATTTTTTAGTTTTGTGATTTTAGTCCCACTGAAGGAAAAAACAGCCAAATCTGTAGCTTATGCTTTAGTTACTTACCTTATATGTCCTTTTACCACGCCCAAGGTTCTCCTCCGACAACGGATTAGAGTTCAAGAACCAACTTGTAGCGCAAATATGTCGACAATACGACATCCAACAAAGTTTTATCGCAGCTTATCATGCACAGGCTAATGGCCTTGTTGAAAGAACCAATCGGAAAATCCTAGAGATTCTTCGTTCAATAGCTGGTCAAATACACTATGCCTGGGAAGATTGGTTACCGCAAGTCGCCTCATCTATTAATGGGTCGATCAACAGCTCTACTGGCAAATCGCCCTATTATATTAGGGTGTGTCATAGGAGGGAAGATCAGCTAAAACTAGTGGCCCATCACTTTTTGGTAGATTTTAGTGTATATAAACAGAAAATAATTTCAGTTTCAATATTTTGCAACCTTATGCTAGGTAAATTTTAAAGTAAACTTATCGAAAATCTAATGTAATAGCCGCTGCATAGTGCATTACACTAAATAGTGAACATTGCTTTTTAATTTCATTCTTTAACAACCCAACTAACAATATTTTTTTTTCTTGTTTCAGATTCTGATGCATTTATAAGTTGATAATATTTGTGATGCATGTCAGTCAGACGAGGAACCAAAATCCAGCCATCTCAGTCACTATCTTGCCTGGGAGAGTATTCCTGAAGTCGGAGTTGCTCTACATTTATATGCCAAGATACGGTAGTTTTAACTCAGGCAAATCAGTGAAAGTAACCAAAGAACTCATACAAAACAAAAGACATTGCCAGTGATATAACCAAAGCTAAGTTCCTTTGGCATACACTCTGGCTAACGCTCAGTTCAAGCCTCCGGTCGTAACAAGTCAGAAGAAGATTAGTGAGACTGCTAGCCAGTTGGGAAAAAGGCAAGAGATATCTCTTGGGAGAGGAAAACTTGTGTTATGATAGCTTAAGGGCTAACTGGACCAGTTATTTAATATAATTACTTGCAAGTGCCCAATTGTTCTCTGTCCTGAGTTTGATGCGATCGTGACTGTAAACTGAGGCCCACATCTCCTGTATTTGCAAGCGTGAACTGTGAAGATTCCTAGGATCGAACTGGCATTTGTCAGCACAGAGAGAGAAGACTGGCAGTATAGGGCTCTCATGATTTTAGCCAAGATATTGGAGTCCAAGAGACAGAGGCTGCCACAGAGAGACAGAAGAGGAGAAGAGTTGCTGAGGAAAGAGACTTTGAGAAGGCCCAGGGTGACTGTAGTCGTTTATCTAGAGTTTAATGACTTCCTGGTTGATCCTGAGTAAGGACTGAGGAGAATGGTGACTTTGTCCCCAACCCAGAAAATAATGATCCCAAACCTTCCAGGCATAAGATTCGAATAGAAAGATATCCCGAGCATAGCTCTCTGCCAGCATGCGACACCATTGGTCTCAGAGAAACTGCAGGATAGCAACAGCTGCCTGCTGACGGTGGTTTGATAACACCTGATGATGTTCTTTACCTGGTGATAGATCATAACAAAGCAAGGAGAGCTCAGGAGGTTCTGTCAGTAACCTAGAAGAGGAGTTTGATAAGGGGATAAGAGAAAAATGGAATCAATTGTTTGTTCTTTGGATGGGGAGAAGGATGCATTAATTAAAGTGTTCAAGAAAGCTGGAGATTCTGATGCTGTTCCTCGCCATGGTGTGAAGGAGGAACATTACCCTGGGCGTAGTGAACCAGGAGGAAGTATTTGTGGCATTTCACCCAGAGAAAGATGACATCAGAAACCAGCTGGAGTATAGTGGCAGATAACATTGTGAACTGGTCAGAGAGAGGAACGCAGACCAGACCCTGCAGGCTATTGAGGACAGCACCAACGCGAACACAGGGTGGCAAGGGGGTCATACAGTGATAGAGCGGAGATTGGGAGGAAGCTGGTCTGACGGCGAGACTTCCACACCAACGAGTTGTCACCAGACATCTGATCCAGATGATGCAGGACTCTCAAACAACAGATGGTCTGGTCCTCTTGGCAAGTGATGCTGGACTCTCCCACCGAGTTAGAAATAAACTGAGCTGAAAAAATCACAGTTGGTCTCTCCACTCGCTAGAGCTTGGTACATACTGGCTATTGACGACCTGGAGTACTGACCAGTACTATGTTTTACATGATTTGCAGTGCCATCAAACTGGGGTCATGCCTGATAGACTTGCTTACCCGCAGATAGGTCCAGTTTCATTCTAGGTGGGCTCTACAACGGCTCTCAGGTTCTGCAGAATTTGGGTCGCCATCATAAACTTGTAAAGGAACCAGCTTCACACCTGGAGACTTATTACCAACTATCATGGAGTGTCTACTTGCCAAATTGGTTCAACACCAGTCAAGTCATCACTCTCCGAAGGTCTGCAGTATTCTTCCAGTTTGAGTCTCCTGGAGGAGTCAGCCATTAGCGTTGTTCAGATTGTGGAGCAGACTGTGAGGAGATTCTGGTATGCCTATCCAGGCAAGTTCTGCAGACAATACTCTGCAGTAAAGGATGAGAGGAGGAGAGAAGAGGCAGTCAAAAAGATCTTGGATATGAGACTGGCGAGGATCTTGGGCATGACGAACAAGTTGATGACGATTCCTTCCAGTCAGGAAGACCCTGGTCAATCTGTGCCAAGACCACTATCTCATATCTGGATAACATCCAGGCTGGCAGTGGTTCTCTTACCTGCAGCCTCACCAATGTTCAAGTCAGAGCTTCCGGATCCCCATGCACGCGTCCCTGCCTGGCCCTCGCAGACACCCAGAGTATAGAGCGTTGTGCAAGGCAAGTGAGCTGCCAGCAGCCGCCATAGCCAGGAGAGAGGAAGATCCGAAAGCTCAGGTGGTCAGGAGGTGATGAGTAGCCTTCAGAAGCAAGAAAGACATAACTTTGGTGGTGCAAGCAACACCGGGTCGTAGTAGTAAAACCGGTTTTTGTATTGATGATTTTGTTTTCTAAAGGAATACAATTTAATAAATGTGCCAATAGGGTGTGTCATACGGAGGCGACTTTTTTTTTTGAGTTTCAAAATCGGCCCATGGTATTAATGTGATGTAGTTCATGTGCAGAATCGTGATATCTTCAGATTTGAAAAAGTCTTTATTTTTTGCTTGGTAAATTTTAACTTGAAATCTTATGAAAATTCAGTATTCCCACCCTTTACCAACACCACTAAATAGCTTATTTAAAGTAAAGCAAATGTATCAGGTTAATTTATTAGGATGAAAAATAATCCAGAGAAAGAAACGTAATGATCTTGACATTTATTAAATTTAATATTCCTTTAGAAAACAAAAATCATCAAATACAAAACCGGTTTTACTACTACGCACCCGGCAAGCGTTGCACACCATAGAGAACATGTCTTTCTTGCTTCTGTTTCTACTCATCACCCCTTGTTGACCACCTGAGCTCTCGGATGTAGCCTTCCTCTCCTGGTTGTATTATTTGACTGCTGGCCCCGCCACTGCTATGGCCACAACGCCTATACCTGGGTGTGCGAGGGCCAGGCAGGGACATGCATGGGGTTGTCCAGGAAAAAGCTCTGACTCTGGAACATTGGTGAGGCTGCAGGTAAGAGGGGGGCTCACTGTCAGCCTGACGTTATCCCAGACCTATGAGATCAGTGAGGTCTTGGCACCTGGGATTGGTTTCAGGAGTCTTCCTGACCTGAAGCCGAATCGCCACCAACTGGATTCACATGCCCAGATCCTCGTACAAGTCTCATATCCAAGATCTTTTGACTGCCACTCTTCTCTCCTCCTCATCCTTACTGCAGAGCATTGTCTGCAGAACTCGGGAGAAGGCTACTCAGGAAGATCTCACAGTCTGCTCCACAATCTGAACCTTCCTTGGCTGACTCCTCAGAGCTCAAGCTGGAAGAGAACATGCCCTCGACCGGAGAACGATGACTTAATCTTGGTGTTGAACCAATTTAAAAGTAGACACTCACGCATGAATTGACAATAAGTCTCAGGCCAGAAGCTGGTTCCCTTTCTCAGCTTATGATGAGCCACCCAAATTCTGCAGAACCTGAGAGCCAAGTAGGAGCCACCCAGAATGTGAGACTGACCCATTCGCAGGTAAGCAAGTCTATCAGGCATGACCCCAGTTTTGATGGCACTGCAAATCATAACCATAGTACTCGTCAGTACTCAGGTCGCCAATGACAGTATAAAAGTAATAGGGTGTGTCAATTTTGTCAACATGTAAAAAATCAAATTTGGTAGTCAAAATATTGTGCCTCCTTATGTCTAAACTTGAGATTAGCAAACAAAAATGAATTGAAATAACCCTCACCTACATCAATTATACCTTAAAGTTTCAAATATCAGTATTTCAACAAATTAATGAGACTTGATTAGAATTATTCACTTGATATTAACTAATCTCATGTAAGCATATGGATTATGGAGTATTTTATGGTTCTATAGCTTGTGTACAATATGCATGTCAGAACATGAACATGAACAGGCTCTCCGTGTGGGACAGTTTAATTCTTGTTTTGACTTATACCAAGCGTGAGGATAAGGCGCCCGGCTCACTCTCCTTCTAGATATCATAGACGGTGGTTTGCTCTCATTGCACTTGCACCTACTCTACCAGACGAATTCTACATTTTAATTATTGTAAGTAGGGCATATTGATTGTCGCAGTTACTTATATCATTGTATAAAACATTATGTTCTAAGAAATTATTATGTTATTTCTGTTACAGCATTTTTGATAAACAAATTGATATTTTTGAAACAACAATTGAATTATGAAACATTGAAATATTTTTCTATTTGTCAGATAGTGTGAAGATGTCAAAATTGAAGACAAGAAGTCAGTTGTCAACCCACTTGAGCCTGCTAGTTGGTAAAGGGAAGGAGCTTCCTGTATCAGAACTTCCAACAGTGAGAGACATGCTAAGATTAGGGTTACTCCTTCGAGAAAAAATGCAAAGGACAGAAGGAACTATACAGATAAAGAACTCATAAATGACATGATAGTCCTTCTTCTGCATCAATGGACAAAAGCTAATGCACTATTCAAACCACCTGTGATTAATCAGTGTCGAACTATTGAGCTAAAACTAACGAAATTATGGCACAAAGCAGTTGAAACATCACTTGGTAAAGGAAACTTGGCCAGGAAAAATGAATTTCTGCACACACTTGATACTCTGTTTGACATTTTGACCTGCAAGTGCTCCATACAATTATGTTCTGAATCCAACTGTTCTCACTCAGGTAAGAGAGAAAATAATTCCTACATTGATTGTGGTTGTCCTCGTGAAAAGAAGATCCCTGTTTTAGAGCTTGAATTTATAAAGGCACAGAGGACAAAGGCAGAAGGCCAAGGAAGTATGCAAATGGGTTCAATAGATTATTCAGAAACAAAGAAGCAGATTGCTAATGCCAAGAAGAGAGAACAAATCCGAGAGAGGGAACAAAAGAAGAAAATGAAGAGTGAAGAAGCCATCCAAAGAGAGGAAGAGCTGTGTCAAGATGTTTATCACTTCTTTGATAGTTCTTCTGATGAACAGGAAGCAACATCAGATGATAGTTCCAAAGAGCCATCTGAACCTTTACCAAAGAAAATGAAATACAACACAAGAAATATTTCAAACATTACTTTAGCTAGTATTCGCCACCATGCTGGACTTCGTGAGGCTGCAGAAATTGCAACTGCCGCTTGGATAGATGCAGGCCTCATCAGCCGAGAGGATGTATCTTTGGTGATAGATCATAATAAAATTAGAAGAGCACAAGAAAAAATAATGAAGGAAATATCTGATCAGCATGAAAAAGATTTAAGCGAGGGAGGGCTCTCCTGTCTTTTGTTTGATGGAAGAATAGATGACACAAAAGTTTTGCTAGAAGTAGAGGGAGTGAACAGAAAGTTTCCAGGCCTCATCAAAGAAGAACACTACTCTGTCTGTTCTGAGCCTGGTGGTCGGTTTTTGTTTCACTTTGCTCCCGAAACTGAAGTAGAAGGGAAGAAACATGCAGAGGTCATTGCTGATCATATTTTATGTTGGGTTCAGGAGAGAGGACTTGGCAGTTCACTGCAGGCTGTTGGTGGAGATTCAACTGCAGTGAACACCGGATGGCAGGGGGTGTAATGACGCATTTAGAGAAAAAACTAGGAAGAAGACTTGTTTGGATTGTATGTGATTTACATACAGGCGAGCTACCTCTTCGTCATCTCATCCAGGAACTTGATGGTCCTACAAAGAGCAACAACAAGTGGTCAGGTCCCTTTGGCATCATGCTGGATGAAGCAACACAACTAGAAATAAATACAACCTTTCCAAAGGTCGAAGTTGGCCCTCCCCTTCCGGCGTTGTCTGAAGGAGTCATCAAAGATCTCAGCACAGATCAATCCTATGCTTATCGTATTGCCCAAGCAATAAGATCAGGAGAAGTGCCTCAGTCATTGGCTCTCTTGGAGATTGGACCTGTCAGTCACAGCCGTTGGTTAATTACAGCTCTTCGTTTCTGCAGGATTTGGATTTCCAAACACGAATTGAAGGGCAAAGTGCTGAAGAATTTGAGGTTAATTGTTGAATTTATTATTGGAGTTTATCTTTCCCAGTGGTTTAGTGTGAAACTTAATCCTATGTGGGTGGATGGGCCCAATCACCTTTTGTTTCAATTGCAGCTAGTAAGAACACAGAGGAAGGTAGTGAGGGACATCGTGTTACCTGTGGCAAGAAGGTCCGCTGGGTATGCTCGATCAGAAGCAGTTTTGCAAGCAATGCTTTGCAGTCAATGTACCAATCTCCGAACCGAGGCTGTAGAAGTCATTCTAAAGATTAGAGGAACGCTAATAGATGACGACCAGTTGGGAGACTGTTCGTTTCATTCAAGAAAAGTTCCCCCAATAAACGTCAATGCCACTAAATTGTCAGAATTGGTTGACTTGAGTTTGGAAGTCTTAGAGCCACCATTGACAACAAGTCTAACTAGCCAAGAATTGAGAAACCTTAAAGAGACTCCAATGCAGGTGCCGAAGTGGCCTTCCCACACTCAAAGTGTGGAGAGATGTGTGAAAATGGTCACAGAAGAAGCGGGCCATGTTTACAGCCACGAGAGGCGAGAAGGTTACATCAAAGCACAAATAGCAAGCAGACTACTGATGACAAGAAACCAAAGCAAAGAGAGTATGAAGGCATTGGTTACTTTCAAATAGACTACGGATAATAAAATATAATAATTTGAAACTTGAAACAGTAACATGTGTGCAAACGCTGGTTATGTTATAAATTCACAAATATGTACATTTAAAAATCCATTTGATGTAGGTAGGACTTATTATAAAAAAAATTTATGCCAGAATATTGTTTTGCATGCTTAAAGACTACAATAAATTGCTACCAAATTACTCGATTTTCAATTTAGCCAGTTCACCCTCTAAATTGGATTAATAATTCACGTGCAAGCTCAAATGAGTAGAGGGGGCCAACTGTATTTTTTCATAAAAGCTCTCGGATTTATTTCTAACCTGCGGGAGAGTCCAGCATCTTGCCAAGAGGACCCTCAGACCATCTGTTGTTTGAAAGAGTCTTGCCATCCAGCTCCTGGATCAGATGTCTGAGTGGCAACTCTGCTGGTGGAAGTCACAAACAATCCAGACCAGCTTCTCCCACCCTTCCGCTCTCTATCCACTGTATGACCCCCCCTTGCCACCCTGTGTTCGTGTTGGTGCTGTCCCCTCCAATGGCCTGCAGGGTCTGGTCTACGTTCCTCTCTCTGAGCCAGTCCACAATGTTATCTGCCACTATCTCAGCTGGTTTCCTGATGTCATCTTTCTCTGGAGTGAAATGTCACAAATACTTCCCTCCTGGTTCACTGCAGCAGGAGTAGTGTTCCTCCTTCACCATGGCAGGGAACAACTTGTCAGAATTTCCAACTTTCATGAACACTTAAGTGTCATCCCTTCTCCCATCAAAGAACAAACAATTGATTCCATTTTCTCTTATCCCCTTATCAAACTCCTCTTCTAGGTTACTGACAAGTTTCTCCTGAGCTCTCCTTACTTTGTTATGATCTATCACCAGGTGAACATCATCAAGTGTTATCAAACCACCGTCAATCCAGGCAGCTGTTGCTATCTCTGCAGTTTCTCTGAGACCAGTGTGGTGTCGCATGCTGGCCAGAGCTATGCTCGAGATATCTTTCCTATTTCGAATCTTATGCCTGGAAGGTTTGGGATCATTATTTTCTGGGTTAGGGACAAAGTCACCATTCTCCTGGTCAGCACTTCGATCAGCTATGGGGAAGTCATTAAACTCTGAATCAGCTTGACTCAATCATCGGCCTTTTTTACCTCTCACCCTACCTTCTCAAGTCTCTTTTCCTCGGCAACTCTCTCCTCTTCTGTCTCTCTGTGGCGCCTCCCTGTCTCTTGGACCTGGAATATCTTGGCTAGGAAATCATGAGAGCCCCTATACTGCCAGTCTCTTGTGCCTTTGACAAATGCCAGTTCGATCACAGGAATCTTCAGTTCACGCTTGCAAATACAGGAGATGTGGGCCTCGGATTTACAGTCACGATCGCATCCAAACTCAGGACAGAGAACAATTGGGCACTTGCAAGTAATTATGTCAAATAACTGGTCCAGTTGTTTGGCAAAGCTGTCCTTAACTGCAAGTTTTCCTCTCCCAAGAGAGATATCTCTTGCCTTTTCCCAACTGGCTAGCAGTCTCTCACTAATCTTCTTCTGACTTGTTATGACTGGAGGCTTGAACTGAGCGTTAGCCAGAGTGTACTGTGCCAAGACAGCTTTGGTCATATCACTGGCAATGTCTTTGTTTGTGTAAGTTCTTTGGTTCTTTTCACTGATTTGCCTGATTAAAACACCGTATCTCAAAGCATCTCTCAATGTAGGCAACTCCGACTTCAGGAGCTCTCTCCCAGACCCAAGATAGTGACTGAGATGGCTGGATTTTTGGTTCCTCGTCCTGACACAAGCAGCCATCGCAAATATTATCAACTTATAAATGCATCAGAATCTGAAACAGAAAAAAATATTGTTAGTTGGGTTGTTAAAGAATGAAGTCAGAAAGCAATGTTCACTATTTAATTGTAATGCACTAATGCAGCTGTACGTTAGATTTTCGATAAATTTCACGCTAAAATTTACCTAGCAAAAGGTTGCAAAATATTGAAACTGAAATTATTTTCTGTTTATATACACTAAAATCTACCAAAAAGTGATGGGCCATTAGTTTTAGCTGATCTTCCTCCTATGACACACCTAATGTGTCAAGAACATTCGTTTCACTATTCTGGATCATTTTCATCCTAATAAATTAACCTGATACATTTTCTTTACTTTAAATAAGCTATTTAGTGGTGTTGGTAAGAGGGTGGGAATACTGAATTTTCATAAGATTTCAAGTTAAAATTTACCTAGCAAAAAATGAAAGCTTTTCAAATCTGAAGATATCACATGATTCTGCACATAGAACTACATCATTAATACCATGGGCCGATTTTTCAAACTCAAAAAAAAAAAAATTCGCCTCCGTATGACACACCCTACTATTATATTGTTTACGGCATAGACAAACGTCTATCGTATGACGTACTTACAGATAAGCCATGCCCAGTGTATAATGTGGACGATTTCGCTTCCAGGCAAATCAACGTATTCACGGATATTCATGGCCAAGTACGTAAACATTTAGCAGCGTCACGCGCTGAAATGATATACAAGCAACATAAACAAGCTAAGCCTGTCATGCTAGAAATAGGCGATGCTGTTATGGTGCGAGAACCTGAACGAAAGTCCAAGCTTTCACCCAAGTTTGACGGACCATTCCGCATTATTGTTAAAGAAGCTTGCAACAAATTTCAAATTTTGAAGCCAAACTGACAAACTTCAGACGTTGTTCATGCGGACAGACTTAAAAAGGTTCATTCAGATTCATATTCCAGACATCGTTGTCCCAGACACAACTGTTCAAACAGTAAACACGTCAAATACTCCCAGTGTATCTGATGATTTCTGTTTAAAACTACGTTCTGCGAAGCGTATATAATAATGTTCCTGACATTTCTACAATGATATTAACACAAAAAGTTTTCTGAGACTAATCATTTATTAAAATATTTATAATTTCATGAATTCAGTGCCAACACTGGAATGATTATTTATTTTTCCAAGCATTTTGCATGCTACAAAAACTTTAACTCAAGCTACATCAATTAACAAAACCGAACTAATGGCAAGTATGGTTGATGCAGGGTTAGGACTAGTGGATGCACAGCATGTGTATGTGAAAATTCTTCTTGAAGCCTTACAAATAGCCAAGACGGGTTATCTGTTAACTCCAATTTTCACAGACGAAGAGGTACTGTAGAATAGTATATCCTTCTGTTAGAGTCAACTCTCACGCACTATGCTTTCCTCATCCACGTAACTATGCTAGTGCAAAGCAAATTAATGCATGGCATGTAGAACCTTTCCCATTATACTCTGATGTCACACTGTTTACTCTGGATGTACCAACCGATCTTTTACTAATAGGTGAAGACTACTCTTTGTTAGAAGTGGATGATCTTAGGGTATGATCACGGTGTACGTCATGTATACATTTACACATGCCCAGCCTATGTGTGCGCGTTTATTCTGCTACAGACGGAATATGCGAATTGGCATCAACTAACGTTCGCACAGCGCTAAAACAATGTAACTATACACCGATTTTCCAGGAAAACTGTGTTTCATGCGCATCTATATAATGTTCAGTGTATATATATATATATATATATATATATATATATATATATATATATATATATATATATATATATATATATATATATATATATATGTATGTGTGTGTGTGTGTAACCGGTCGGAATTTACTGGACTTTAATTTCTCACTTGACTTGGGGTTTATTAATTATTAGATGGAAATTGCAGTGGAAGTGCCCCTTTGAGAAAAAACCCGAACCAGCACAAGGACACTTAAATTTACTTAACAAAATGAATTGTCCGTGACCCGTGGAAGGATAGCGTCTGTGTCTGGGATGAATGAGACACACTGTAAAATTTAGACACTTAAATTCCCTCCAACACTACAGACACAATCAATAATGGTACACCAATATACGCACCTCTTAACCTGGACTTAAAACACTACTCTGGGGAATAAAAGTTATACATGATATTGAAATTATTAGAAACTCAGACAATGCCTCATTAGACAACAATAAACTCAAGTATTAAGAAGTGTTGCTTGCACACATGGAACAGGCCTTAAGGGCTTATGAAATAATATCAACCACTGAGAAAATGGTATTAAAAAAATAAGAAGTAAATAACTCTACAATGAATAGGCCTTAAGGGCACTCAACAAAATTATATCCAACACTGAGAAAATGGTGTAAGAAATCAGAACTTATTAACTCCACCCTGAATAGGCCTTCAGGGCACTCAACAGAATTATGTTACACCAACAGATGCACACTTCCTAACCTAAGTTAAACACTACTCTGGGGAACAAAACTTATACCTGAGATCGGAATTATAAAGAAAAATTAAATGCATTAAATGAACTAAATCACAGTATCACTCTGGTTTCAATTAGTGACACAAACATTTAAAAACAATATTATCAAAATTATTTAAGATATATTAAACTACACACATCACGATAATGTTAGTAACTGAAAAAATGGTACTAACTACACACAAAAATATTATCACTATTATTGAGATGTTACTGGGTCCACCAATACCCGTGAACCATGCTTCACTCAACTCAACATACACCTGTAATAAGGGATAAAATGTTTCTCTAGGTATCCCCTAGACTCCTGGTCTCAGTGTGTGTGACCATTAATTTACTCAGATAGCCTCAGTGTACTCCCAGTGCATCCATGGGCAGGAAGAGAGAACGCCAGCAGGTGACTATGGTCAGTAGGTAATACTTCTAGCTGACCGAGGACACGTGGTGTTGTGCACCCACGTGGTAAGAACTGATCACCCAATGCTGATGCTGGTCCCATGTCGTTTTAGTTGTCGGGAGCACTAGTTCACTCAAGAGATCCTTTGCTACCCCGCTAACCAGTGGCATGCCTGCACTGATCGTTCCAACGGCGACAATCGCTAATCATCAATCATCAACGGCAGTCTCAAACGGCAGTCAATCTCTCTCAGACAATCTCTCGCAGTCAATCTCTAGCAGTCGATCTCTAGCAGTCGAGTGGGTTCTGACGGAAACCCTGAAATTAACTCACTGTTAGCTCTTAATAACTTTATCACTGCCCTATCTACCCCTATCTGAGATCGAATGAGACTTACTTGTTATAATGCAGTAGCGCAACACAGGTGACTAGACCACGTGACTGTTTCGTCCTCTCTGACGCACAGTATGTCTTCTCTGTTTGACTGCTGTTGTCTGACTGAAAGCGAGCCAGCCTCGTGTCCACCCAAGACGTTATCTTAGGCCTACGTGACATATTTTCCGCCTACTAATAACTTTCTTGCCACACCCGTAACATTATTCAGACTGATAAACGATCTATAATAATTTCAAATTTAATAATAGTCCCTTAACTTCATGAATCGCATCATTATTAATTCGGTAAACTACATTCAATATCGTATAGGCCTAGTTCCAAAACCTCTCACTACGTGCAGGAGCGCTCTCTTGCCTCAGACGACCTTGAAAACTCAGTATCGCCAATGATGCAGCGTTTGAAATTACACTGAAATTTCTGAATATTAAATATATATATATATATATATATATATATATATATATATATATATATATATATATATATATATATATATATATATATATATATATATATATATATATATATATATATATATATATATATATATATAGTGTTTCTTGTTCTTTCTCTTCCCTGAAGAAACTAACGTCACTTTGCGATGCCAAGATGGTGATAACCAATTAGTGCGATAACCAGTAGTTCGTTGAAAACCAACCTTGCCTTCGCATCATCATTTTGCATTGCATTTAAATCTCACTTTCGATTTGATTCCAGTGCACCAAGTTTCTATTTTGACTCAGTGAACTCAATCTTATGTTAGATAAATTAAAATTTATTTCTTATCTGAAAGAGTCACATTTTACTAATATAGAAGATAAACTGCTATTTTATTTTATTTTTTCACAGGATTTGTTATACCTAGTTTAACTATTTCCACTATTGTGTAATATTGGCAGTAATATTTTTTATTTTGCTCCTAGAGATCAATATCATTTCAATTTACCATTGTACATAATTTATTTTCTGTAAGACACTTAAGGTAAAGACCCTAGTAACTGCCGAACCCCAGGTTGCGGTTGCTTCAGTTTAGTGTTTTCACACAAAAGTATGTAACAAGGATAGGTTTATGTATTTTTTTTTCTCTGCAGGAAGCTAATTCCTCGTAGAAGCTTGGAAGGTGGTGACCGAGCGATGTATTAGCCCCTGTCTCATGGCAATAACAATTATATATATTTTGGTTAATACATTTAGTTTATATAAAACAATCGCCCCATGATAATCTTCCATAAGCTGTGAGTTGTCATGTGCTGTTCACGTGAGGGAAATTCCTCTCTCAGTAGGCCGACCTTGAGCATGTAGGATTAGCCCGGCTTCTCCTTCAGAGGACCTCTCCCTCACAGGCACCTTTCCCCTCACCAGCCAGTCTTCACTTGAGCCTCACGAGAATCAGACGGGTGACTTAACTCAGTCAAGCTGAGCCCTGTCCTTAACTAACACTCACAGCTTACAGTGTTGATTATGGTGCATTTACTAATAGCCTGTGACCCTTTTAGCTTATCAATAAATGGAGAAAAACACCATTTGGGTTTGTAACTTAACCCCTTAACTTATTTATATATAAGCCAAGTTAAAAGGGAGCTCTACCCAAAGCTTATATAATTATTATTCTTATTATTATTATTGTTATTATTATTATTATTATTATTATTATTATTATTATTATTATTATTATTATTATTATTATTATTATTATTATTATTATTATTATTATTATTATTATTATTATTATTATTACGTTTCAAATGGCCCATCAGGTCTATGGGTCTCTATTACTTAAATCACTCTAAATTGTTAATAATTATTTAATTAATTTCTCTTCACTTTCCCTTCCTCTCAATACCCCTCCTCATCCCCTCACTACCTCTCCTCATCCTCACATTACCTCTCCTGATACCCTCACTACCTCTCCTCATACTCACATTAACTCTCCTCATACCCTCACTCCCTCTCCTCATCCTCACGTTACCTCTCCTCATACCCTCACTACCTCTCCTCATATCCTCACTTTCTATCCTCATATCCACACTACCTATCATCATCCCCTCACTACCTCTCCTCATCCCCTCACTACCTACCCTCATCCCCTCACTACCTCTCCTCATCCCCTCACTACCCCTCCTTATCCTCACACTACCTCTCCTCATCCCCTCACTACCTCTCCTCATCCTCTTTCTCTCCTCATCCCTCCACCTCTCCTCATATCTCTACACTCTCTCATCCCCTCACTACCTCTCTCATCCTTACTACATCTCCTCATTCTCACCTCCTCCTCCCTCTACCTCTCCTCCCTTATCTCACTACCTCTCCTCATCCTCAACTATCTCCTCATCCCCTCCTACCTCTCCTCATCTCCCCACTACCTCTCCTCATCCTCCATTACCTCTCCTCATCCCCTCACTACACTCCTCATCCCCTCACTATCCTTATCCCCTCTCTCTCCCTCCTTATCCTCCCTCACCTCTCCTCATCCTCCACTACCTCTCCTCATCCCCTCACTACCTCTCCTCATCCCCTCACTACCTCTCCTCATCCCCTCCTACCTCTCCTCATATTCTCACTCTCCCTCATCCCCTCACTACCCCGTCTCCATTTCCTCCCTTCCCTCTCCTCATCCTCCCTACCTCTCCTCATCCCCTCTCCACCTCTCCTCATCCCCTCACTACCTCTCCTCATATTCTCACTACCTCCTCTCATCCCCTCACCTCTCCTCCCCTCACCTCTCCTCATCCCCTCACTACCTCCTCCTTATTCTCACTACCTCTCCTCATCCCCTCACTACCTCTCGTCATCCTCACTACCTCTCCTCATCCCCTCACCTACCTCTCCTCATCCCCTCACTTCCTCTCCTCATCCTTACACTTCCCTCTCCTCTCCCTACTCTCTCTCCATCTCCACACTACCTCTCCTCATCCCCTCCTACCTCTCCTTCCTCACACTACCTCTCCTCATACCATCACTACCTCTCCTCCTTATTCTCACTACCTCTCCTCATACCATCACTACCTCTCCTCATACCATCACTACCTCTCCTCATATTCTCACTACCTCTCCTCATCCTAACAGTACTTCTCCTCATCCTCTCACTACCTCTCCTCGTCTTCTTACTACCTCTCCTCATCCTCTTACAAGAGGCAAAGCGCCATAGGTCATTGTCTACCTTTACGTCAACTCCTTCTCCCCTCACCAGCACTTCTCTTCCCTTTCCTCCAGATCCCCTTCTTCCTTCACCCCTCACCCCAGCTCCCCTCCTTCCTTCACCCTCTCGCTCCTCCTTCCTTCACCCTCACCCCAGCTCCTCCTTCCTTCACCCTCACCCCAGCTCCCCTCCTTCCTTCACCCCTCACCCCAGCTCCCCTCCTTCACCTCACCCCAGCTCCTCCTTCACCCTCACCCCAGCTCCCTCCTTCACCCTCACCCCAGCTCCTCCTTCACCCCTCACCCCAGCTCCTCCTTCACCCCTTACCCCAGCTCCTCTCCCCAGTACAACGAGAAAGAGATGAAGAGAGAAGGAATACAGACAGACAGACGAACAGAGAGCTGTCTCCTATTCCTGCCCTCAGTATGTCATCAAAGAGAGTGGTAACATTTACACAATGCTCTCATCTCCCCCCCCCATCACGCCCGTCCCACGCTCGCCTCTGCCTCTACACCCCTCCCAATCCTAAACCCTTTCCTGCCCTCTCCTCCCCTCCCCATCCTCAACCCCCTCCCCTGCCCTCTCCTCCCCTCCCCATTCTCAACCCCCTCTCCTCCTCCCTATTCTCAACACCCTCCTCGGCCCTCTCCTCCCTCCCCATCCTCAGCCCCTTCCCCTGCCCTGCCCTCTCCCCTCCCCATCCTCAACCCCTTCCCCTGCCCTGCCCTGCTCTCCCCCCCATCCTCAAACCTCCCCTGCCCTGCCCTTCTATCCCATCATTAACCCCCTGCCCTGCCCTGCCCCTGCCCTGCCTCACCTCCCCATCCTCAACCCCTTTTTTGTAGAAAGGAGGTGAAAGAAGATATGAGGTGGGGAAAGGAAGTTATAGTTCGAAAATTGAAGAAGTTTAGGAGGAGGTAAGAGAGGGGCGGCTGACCGCCTAGCTAAGCTAATAGTGTTCCCTCCGCTCCCCTCCCCAACCAACAACTCCCTCCTCCCATTCTCCTTCCCCTACCCTACCCTCCTGTCGTCTTTCTTTCTTTCTCGAGTCAAAGTTAATCGATAAAGAAAACTCAACGAAACCCCAACTATCTATCTATCTATCTATCTATCTGTCTGTCTGTCTGCTATCTGTCTGTCTGAATGTCCGTCTGTGTATCTATCTATCTATCTATCTATCTGTCTATCTATCTATGTATCTATCTATCTATCACTCTATCGTGTCATCGTGGTAGACATACTGTAACATTTATAGTACAGGTATATATTTATGTGTTATGTTACGAAGGGTTAATAATGGAAGGTAGAAATGCATGTAGTAATTGTCCTAAAACACACACACACAGCATGAGGGTCAGGGAATACTAATTCAATTTGTGTTATTATACTGACACCTGTCCTTACTTTAAAGTCAATCACCTGAGTTAACGACCTAGTAGGTGAATATTTAATCAATACCACCAGAAAGAGAGTTAGGGGCTCCTTGGTCTTTTCTACGTGAGCAGGTAAGACACAGGTGGTTGGTGGAGAGTCGTCCTGCAGAACAGGATAGCCTTGAGTCTGAAGAAATTTTATCTTTTTTATGATTATTATTATTATTGACTATTATTATTACATAGAACATGGAGATGGAGAAACCACAGCGGGCCTATTGGCCCATACTGTTTGATCATTACACCCAAACCCTGTGTGTATTAGCCCTTGGGTCTTATATAAATGTCAGGACAGTACTATCGTGCACAAAAGTCGTGTCCACTACCCAGCCACAGTGAGGTTCGAATAGCCAGCAGGTCTGAAGTTTCGAAAACAGCTGGAAATGCTATGGTCAGCCAGCAGATGTCGCCCACTGTAGTGAGGTGTGTGGGGAGAAGCTTAGTGGGGGGAAGCTGGATGAAGGCAGAACATATTATTTTATACCACCATAATTTCAAGTTGCCCTTTTAACTACGTTTTGTCTTACAGTTGTTTCTTTATAGTTACGAATTCATGGAACAGTTGTAGTGCCCTGGGTGCTTTGCCGCTCAGGTCACAATGATACTTTAAAGAATGGAATATATTAAGGATAAAAAGTGAAATATGCAGGGATCCATAGTTTTACTCAGCGACATTGTCCTGATTTTGTTGTTATTCGACAAAGAGATTATGGTAATATTTATTTATATTCCACCCATCCTTTGTAATAAATATTTGTGATAATAGCACATGTTGTATAATTATATATACTTATATTTAAAAGAGTGGAGTGAAAAAAAAGTTATCAGTATTGTAAAACAGTATTCGGAGCTTAATCTAGTTCGAATTCTTCCAAGCTCAGTGTTTAAACAGCCCACCACAATATGCAAGCTTCATATATTTTGGAGTGTGCTCAGTTACCGTTAATATTGTGTGCTGAACATCATGAGCATTTCAATGATGGTAGCAATTGTAACTATATAATTATATTGTGTTATAAGACAACACATTCCACGACGTGTCATGTAGATCATTGTATACCACACAATACATAATTTGTGGCTGTTAAGTTATTTTGTTATGAATTTTCATGCGATATAGTTTAAGACATCATTAAGGACATGGATCTAAGATAACACTGTAGGTGAGTTAATTTATATTAATTTTATTTACAAACAATAATACTAAAATCCAAACAATACACCAATACACGCATCTTAGTATTTGGTCCAGCCACCCATTGCATTCAGGACTTCATCAAGGCGATTAGGGATGTAGTCGACCAGCTTCAGGCACACCCCTGGTCGTCGACGTATACTCTCCCACACGTCGTAAGCTTTGGCCTCTATTGCTGCACAGGTTCGCTACTCCCCGATATCCCAATCATGTTTCATCATGGCCCAAATATGTTCAAACGGATTAATATCACATCCTAGTGTTGGCCAGTCGATGACCTCAATTTCAGGGTGATCCTGGAGGTAGTCCTTCACTATGTTGCTGGTATGAATGGGAGTGTTGTCATGAACCAGCCTGATAGTGTGGGGGGCTGGAACTGCCATAGCCCGGACTGTAGGAATTAGCACTTGCTCCAGGATGTCTACATACTGCTCACCAAAGAAACGGCCATTGATCTTGACCAGTTCATCTGGCTCATGTGCCCACATCCACCCCCAGAACGACACTGACACCCTACCACTCACTGCGCGATGTTGAATGTGTTTCTCATGGTAGCGCGTGTTGGGGGGCCGCCAGCACTGCCTTGCTTCGGCTCCCACTGACCTGAACACCGTTTCATCGGTAAATATAATGGTTCTCCAGTATTCTTCTCTATGTGGAAGGTGTTCCAATGCAAAGCCGAGTCGACACTCCTTGTGAGTAGGTGTTAGCCACCCCTTGTGAGCTGGAATATCGCAGTCGATCCCTGCTTCATGAAGTCGGAGTCTTGTCGTCATGTGATGGCAGTTGAGGCCCAGATTTCTTGGATGCTCCACTGATGTTCGCATTGGATATGCCGCTACAGCTGCCACGATCATGGCGTCCATCCTTGCCGACGTTACTCGTGGCCACCTGCTTCGAGGTTTCGTCTCCACTGAGCCCTCTTCCTCCCACCGGCGGATCCACCTCCTAATCATCTTGGTGCTCCTCCCCACTTCGAGAGCAATGTTCGGCACAGTTGGCCCGGCTCTCCACATCCAGATGATTTGGCCTATCTCAGCAATCACTGCCAACGAATTTGCTCGTCCTGCAGGCATATCTGAAATGGCAGAGTAATATTATGTTGTGGTAACTCATGCAGGCTTTTATGTACTAGAGTAAATTAATGGCATTAGTAACACCTAGGTTAAGTATTATTACTCTGACATAACGTTTTGGTAAATCTTTTTGGAACAACTGCCCAAGAAACCCTTCCTATTTCATGTATTCATAGTGAACTGTAAGTGGATCCTCCTCCCCCCAAACCTCCACCACCACCCCTGAACATTGAACATTCGATAACACTGAACTCAATTATGACATTCGTATAGCTGTATCAGGCTCAGTTTTCCAGAACCAGCATATCTATATATTTAGTGTACCATGCTATTCATACAGTAATTTATATGCTCATTGGCTCCACTTATGCAATTATTTTGTCCTGATTTGTGCTTTTTTGTTTGTTTCAGTTTGCTGATTCATGATATTGCATATCTACACCTGCATGATTTGTAATTACTCTGAAATTAACAAAACATGGAACGTCGCAAGTGTGTGAACGGTGCTGACAGTTTTTGCTACATATGTGGTGCCTTCACTCCTGGTAGCCTCAAGAAACCAATCACAAAAGCTGTTCGACTGAACTACAAAAGTTACTTCAAATGTCATTTGGGTGACCAAGACAAGAAATGGGCACCTCATGTAGCCTGTAAGTCTTGTGTTAACCACCTGAGCGAGTGGATGTGTGGTAAACGAAGTTCAGGAATGCCGTTTGCTGTACCAATGATATGGCGTGAACCTAAAGACCACAGTAGTGACTGCTACTTCTGTCTCACAAATATTAAGGGAATAAAAATCAAGACACGAGGCAAGGTACAGTACCCCAATATTGCTTCTGCAATCCGACCAGTACCGCACAGTGCTGAACTTCCAGTCCCAAATCCACCGACTGAACAAGAATTGAGTGATTCCGATTCTACCTCTACCTCAATGGAAAACGACTACCAGGATGACTCTGAAAATACCAGGCCTAAACTATTTACTCAAGAAGCGCTTCATGATCTCATCAGGGACCTAAACTTGTCAAAAGAAAAGGCTGAAGTTTTGGGATCCAGACTAAAGCAGCGTAACCTGCTAGAAGATGGAGTGCATATCACTACAGCGCGTTACCGACATAGACAGCTGTCTGCATTTTTCAAGATGGCAAACAACCTTTGTTATTGCGAGGACGCAGTATCTCTCATGCAACAACTCTGCAAGTCTGAAACATACAAGACAGAGGATTGGAGGCTGTTTATAGACTCAGGAAAAGACTCTCTGAAAGCTGTTCTTTTACACAATGGCAATCGGCTTCCATCTGTCCCAATATTTACTATTTTTTTATTCTTTAAGAAAGTAGGTCTGATGGTAGAATGAAACATCCAATTAATATTCATTAATATGAAATTAGTCATGAAAGCACAGTCACATGAGATAATCTCATCTTTTGCACGACACGTGATGGAATATTAAATATTTGTACCTATTGATTTTTTTTATAAAACCTGGTCTGATAGAACAAAACAAATATCAGATTCAAATTCAGCAATATGAAATTAGTTGTGTGAGCATGATCTCATATGTGAACCATTTTGGCTGATGATGATTATAATCATCATCATCATCAAGATTTAGTTTAACCAGACCACTGACACCCATTTGAGTCTCTTCTAGGGCTGGCCAGAGGGATTAGTTACCATATATTTGTGTTTCTATAATTTAGTGTTATATTGTTTGGAGGAGATTACAGTATTTCAAAAAGGTCAAACCTGAACTTGGAAAATTTTGGGGTCTCTGCTAAAATATCTTACATTGTAGGGTTAGTGAAGCACATTGTTCGATATCGATTATAAATAGGGCATTCAATGAGAATATGTTGGACTGTTATTTGTGTTCGGCAGTTGGAGCATATAGGTGGGGCTCCATTAGGGTAAGACATGAGTTGGCCATGCATCAATCATCGCGTATGCCCATTGGGTCAACTAAGTGGTGCATGCAATCGAATTAGGTGTCAATGGAAAGCTGAATAGCTGCTCTAGCCAGACATTAGGGTTAAGTAGTGAAAAGCAGCGCGATTGCTGATCTATAAGAGAAAAAGCTTGAGTTTTGACGTTTTTTCGCAAAAATTCATTTTTTATATTTGGATTCGCGACCCCTAGAACATGTTGGATTTCATTAATTCTGGCACCAATGAATTTAGGAGTAACGAAATAATGGGAAAAAACATCCCCACCCACAATTTTCTAAAATTGGGAAAATGAGCAACCCTAATGCCCAATTCTTAGACGATTCAGAATAGTTTCGTGATGTCGAGAGGATTGTTTTGATGGTGACCAAGGATAAACTGATGATTTGATCATTTTTAGCTTATGACTTGTTGGTTCATTTTCCCAGGACTTTTGTCAATCGTCAAATATTAATTGTTTATAGGTAGTTAGCCTCGCCGATAATCAAAATATATGGTTCTCCACTGCCTTAAATATTTCTTTGACTTTTTCAGCTATGACATGTTCATCCCAGATTACATATAACTGTAATAGGTTACATTACGTTAGGGTTCGTTATATAAAAACGTTTTTCTTCATGTTTATTGAGTCGTTCTAAATTTCATTTCTGCTCAAAATACTACATTACCCAACCCAAACTCCCAGGTTGCAACTGGGGGTGTAACATAACCGAGTAAGGTAACGTGCATAGCACATCAAACACCATATTTTTATGGTGAAGTTAACTAAGGAGCTCATATAACAACTGTCATATAATTATAATAGGGTGTCCCACTAATTACAGCAGATATTTGTAGAGGTGAAAGAATATGTGATTCTGAGTAGAAAACTTCTATACATATATGGATTTTTCGGTTTACGTTTAGCAGTGAGGTGGATTTTACAAATTACGCAAGACAACCATTACAAATGGCTGAGTCGAGGCGGGAGATACAGATAGCTATAGCGAAATATAGGAAAGGGGGAAGAAGGTTTAGTAGTGAAAGAATGTGGGTTAAACGGAACAGACTTTTAGGAGGAGAGAAAGTGTGTGGCCTTCTGCCCACTGCATGGTATTGGGTGGTAGGTTGGGGAGACTGGGGCGATGGGAGGGTGGAAAGGATGTGGAGAAAAGAAGGCGAAAGGAAATGGAGGGCCCATCCCTATTTGGGTGGGGTGCACCTCATCTTTAATTTGTTTGGAGGGCCCATTCATTATTTTTTCTGAGTAGGGTTACACTTTTTATTATAGATAAAGGGAAATGGATGAGATAGAGACGTGGTGGCTCAATATCACATATTCTTTTACCTCTACAAATATCTGCTGTCACTCATGGAACACCCTGCAATAGTATAAGGACGACATGGGCTATGCTGACAAATTAATGTGACTTACCTGTTGGTGATGACGATGGTAGGAATGAGACCTCGGCATGTTTCAGTGTTCGACATCACCTCCTTCCCCTGGTGTGGGTGGCGCCAACCTTGGTAACAACTTGTGTATTCTCCATGACTACCATTACTGGTAGTCACGGAGAATTAATTTCTGGTGTGCCCATCAGTCTCACCGTTGTAGCCATGAACGGCAGAGATATGGTCGTTGTAGTGCTTTTATTTACCCGTTACACATGTCTCACCATGCTTAATAATATTAACCATCTTCATGACATTCTGATTGTTATCAGTGATTGCGGAATTCACGATGTTATGCTCCACCTTCACACAGCCTGCTACTAGACTAACCCCCACCTCCTCTATCCCCCCCCCCCAAACACACTACAGTGGGCGACATCTGTTAGCCGACCATAGCATTTCCCCCAGCTGTTTCGAAACTTCAGACTCAAGGCTATTCGAATCCTCACTGTGGTTGGGTAGTGGACACGACTTTGGTGCACGATAGTACATAGGGTTTATATAATCATATCACCCCCTGTAACTTTCCACTAGCTATGAGGTGATATGGTTACATCACGTGATGGGTACGTTCCTTGAGGCGAGGCAACAAAGACTGATGAGGTCAGCGTATAAAAGCCACTTGCCTCGGGATTGTCACTCAACACCTCATACCAACCGGACGTATTTAGAAGAGATAGTTAATATAGCCTCCGTCCTCATTTTAAGACTCATAGCTACAGCGATTAAGTTACGGTGATATACACTTGGAGCTGTATATGAGATAGTTTCTCATTAAATAAAGAACGGACAATTGGGCTTCGCTACTAAAACCCTATATACTTTCACATGTTACAGCCCCATTAACCCAGAAATAATCAAAGGTTAAAGGGCCAGTTCATAGGTGGCAGCTACGTGGTACAGATAACAACATTCTGGTCTATATGCACTTTCTACATAACAAGTCTTTCACAAAAAAAGAAAAACAAAAACAGTGAAGTGTTATAATCTCCCAAAGTGTATTATAATATCCCGTGGTGAGACGCTATACGTTGAGTGATTTTTATTTTGTCATCCAACGAGATAACTTGTTACCTATTGTGGAAGGGTGGCAACTCCCCGGTCTGGCAACAAGGAGTGGTGGAGAAGAATTTGCGACGTGAACATTCAACATTCTGTGCGCAGATACCCCCAGTGACAGCCCAAGGAGCTTACAGTGTTGCCACATACCTACAGATGTGCTTCGAGGTTTTGCAACTCGTGGATCTTTCACCATTTAGACATCACACGTTGTTTAAACAGAGTGTTTTGGCTGTTCGTGACTGCAGATTGTTTACTTCCCTTTGTGTACCCAGCAAGTCCTATATATACAGGGCTTCCGAAGGTTTGACACGCAGAAGGGCCTGCTTCTCACCCGTGGTGGACGTTTCCAGCAACCTCGCAACCTGTGGTCAGCAATTTTGGTGGATAGTGGACTCCCCGGCGTTGAAGTGGACTCACCCGTCGCCATCTTGAAGCATCAATCAGTTGCTACGCAACGGAGACAGCACCTGATCTACTATCAACACTCACTCACTACCCACTACCCACTCATTTTGACCGTAAGTCAGCTGTGACAGTGGGAGGGACGACTGCCTCTGACGGCTCGCGTTTTCTACATCTACTCAAAACTACAATTACAGGTATTTTAGAAACATTATATATATACCCACAGTAATATAGTCAACGGCATAGTCCACATGGATAGACGTCGTGTAGGGTATTGTAGTGGATGTCTCCCCTACAAACTAACTGCGCAGCAGCCCACCACCTGCTATCACATTCCAATGTGCCGCCTTCCCTAGCAACCAACCAGATGTTACCGTATCTTAGCAACGGAACTATTCACCGGCTACTTCTCGGGTTTTCCCACCATGACTCATAGCCGCTGCTGGGTGTATATAAGCTCTGTCTCTCCCTTGAGATTCAGTCAGACCATTCTTCTTGAACTAGCAACACCTCCTCCTCCGCCGCTGCCTGGCTGCCCCTCGCATCTCCTCGCCTGCCTGGCGGTCCTCGCTCCCGCCAGCGAGCATGTCCTTCTCTGAGCTTCCTCACCAACCAACTCTCATTCTGGCCCATCTTCCTGAACACGCAACACCTCCTCCAGCAAGCTCCTAGCTGTCCACATTCATTCAACCAGGAGGCCAGCAACAGGCAACATCTTCTCTAACGAAGCTCCTGCACATCTACCTCCTTCAACAAGCTACTCCCGCACGTCTCTACCAAGCAGCCCCTCACCACACAGCACCTCCAGCACCAGACTGTCTATCATATAACTTATATATTATACAAGAAAACCACATTAGAGTTTCCTTCCATCCTGAGTGCTAGACGACTTTAATATGTCGATACCCCTACAATGGTGACTCCCGGAGTTTAGCACTCACACAGGATGGAGGAGACACTGATCACGCTCCCACTCTTCAAGCAGACACCGGCTCCTCTTCCTGCCTCACGCACCACATTCTGACGACCCCAGCACACCCGTCCTGCCTCAGACGCCGACCCAGCAGTACCTGCCGTGAGGGAAGCACACAACATCCATCGCCTCCACACCCCCTCTTTTCTCCCTCAGGTACTCCCTGCTAATGTCCTGCACCCTGCTGCTGTCGTGGACCCAGCTGCTGTCACGAGCCCTAATCCGCTTCTGCTGACCCAGCCCCTGCTCCTGATCCAGGCCCACACACACCCCAGCAGGCGCATCTGACGACCCTGTACCTGTCGTGAGGGAAGAACAACATTCATCGCCTCCACACACCCTTTTTCTCCCTTCTCCCACAGATCGTGTGTATCTAGACAGTTGTATTTCAGCGATCGGCTCATCACGCCATCGCCGTTGTCTCACATGAGGCATGCACCGCCCGGTCTTCCTCACATGTGCTAAGCAACTCTACAAACAACAAGTCTCCTACACCGCCTGGAGGGGAGGGGGAGTATTGTAGTGGACGTCTCCCCTACAAACTAACTGCGCAGCAGCCCACCACCTGCTATCACATTCCAATGTGCCGCCTTCCCTAGCAACCAACCAGATGTTACCGTATCTTAGCAACGGAAACTATTCACCGGCTACTTCTCGGGTTTTCCCACCATGACTCATAGCGGCTGCTGGGGTATATAAGCTCTGTCTCTCCATTGAGATTCAGTCTGACCATTCTTCTTGAACTAGCAACACCTCCTCCTCCGCCGCTGCCTGGCTGCCCCTCGCATCTCCTCGCCTGCCTGGCGGTCCTCGCTCCCGCCAGCGAGCATGTCCTTCTCTGAGCTTCCTCACCAACCAACTCTCATTCTGCCCATCTTCCTGAACAAGCAACACCTCCTCCAGCAAGCTCCACGCTGTAACATTCATTCAACCAGGAGGCCAGCAACAGGCAACATCTTCTCTAACGAAGCTCCTGCACATCTACCTCCTTCAACAAGCTACTCCCGCACGTCTCTACCAAGCAGCCCCTCACCACACAGCACCTCCAGCACCAGACTGTCTATCATATAACTTATATATTATACAAGAAAACCACATTAGAGTTTCCTTCCATCCTGAGTGCTAGACAACTTTAATATCTCGATACCCCTACAGTATGTTCTTTAATAAGTGTCTTGCTTACTTTTTATATGAATATATATAGATACTGAGGTAATTAAAGTTCAGTATTAAGCTTCTCTTATTTTTTAGTGATAATTTCTTAATTTTACAAGTAACGTTATTTACTGTAAATGAAAGGCAAGAGTAATTTTGTTTTTATGATATAACTTTTGATGTGATCCATTTCCATATTAATGGACCGTCTTTCTAAGTCTTCGTCTTCGGACATTAGTGATTTGGCCGATCATTATATTAGTGATTCAGATATTGCTGATGAGGTTAAAGTCACTACTGAAAAAAAAGATTCAGTACATGCGCACGAAACACAGGCGCAGTCAAAGCTAGACATTTCTGTCAGGTGTAGTGAAAATATTATAGACGATTTAAACCGTCGAACCCTAAGGTCAGGTAAGAAGTATAATACGTCGCCTGATTACGGGCAGGTTCTCCTTTCTCCTCCACAGAAAGACAGTTTGTCAGAAAACTTTTTATTACCTCCTCCATTAAAAGATCCCTCAGTTAAGAGTAAGTTAAATAGCATGGCTACTTCTAACACCGGCATGTCTACTAACCCCTCTAACGTTATTAAAGTGATACCGCATGGCGGTCAGGTCCGCGATTTTACGGGGGAAGACGGATACCGGGTAACTACATTTCTAAGAGCATGTGAGGATACCCTGAGAAATGTTCAGATTACTACAGACGAGGGGAAGAAGTCATTTGTTCGCTCTCATATCCCGCAAGATAGTTTTGCAAGTGAACATTTAGACGTCAGTGGTCTTGCTGACCCGAGGTATGAATATTTAAAAAAGGCTCTAATTGGTACTTTTGAGTCTGGTTCACAGCTAAGACATTTACATTGGTTATTTAGGTGGCTTGACCGTTTGACACCAGTGGTTCGCGCAGAAACTCCGATGAAGAGTGTCACCATTGCTGGTGATTATCTGTCAGGACAAGTGTACTAATTTTGGTGGATCGCCACGGTATGTTGATGATGGCAAAATGTCTCAGGAAAAGGTTGAGAATTTAGTTGAACTCATTAGTTTTTTGGTGGTAGTTCGCGACCCTATATATTGTCGTGCACAAGATAATGAGTATGCACCGACTGATCTGATCATAGATTACGCAAATGAACTTGCTCCCAAGTCAGCTCCTACCCCACCAGCCAGGACAACTACACCTGTAGCACGAATGCAACAACGAGTTCTCAACAACCCAGGGTAACGAACCTCGACAAACTTTAGTATGTACCCATTGTAAGAAGAAAGGTCATACAGTGGATGATTGTTACCAGCTCCAGAGTGGTGGTGTCAAGAATAAAGAAAAGAGACACCCAACCACCGGCCCACGGCAAAGACGTGGACCACCCAAAACCGATGCAGCGGCTGCAAAGACTACATCTATGACAGGCCATAAAGCTGATATGTCGTGTGGGTATCATCAGTCTGCCTCTCACAACATAGATGACAGTGCCGCGATGCAAAGAGCTGGGAGCGTAGACGCAGGATCACCCCAGGTAACAGAGCAGCGTACAGCGTGTCGTTATCACTACAAGAAGTCGGGGGAAGACCAGCGCCGGTGCGAGAACGAAGAAGGATAGGTACATCAGTCCCAACGCCCAACAGCACTTCTGTGGCAGCCTCTTTAATAGCGACGCTCAACAAAGCGGAAGTGTTGTCCATTCCGGCGAGAGTTGGGTCAATCAGATTGGCTCTGGATATTGATACGGGTGAGTGCGCAAATGTATTAGCGTTGGCATCCTATCTAGAGTGACAACGTAGATTCCCTCACCGAGATTTTTCATTTCGACCTACTGACACCGATCTCAAAGGAGTTTCCGGGACGCAGCTAAACATTGCAGGGATGGTGACTTTACCGCTACAATTTTCTAGACGTGGTATTTCCTTTTACGCAAATTTTTATGTAGTACAGCAATTTAATTTACCAAGTGACTGGTTGGTAGGTCTACCGACACTTAGAACGAATTTTATAGATGTTCGTCCACTTAATAATTCTATTACGTTTATTGGTGTTTCCTACAATGCTATGCCTAATTCTGCACAGTTGCTCTGCGCAAAGTTGAAAGTGTTATCCACCATACTGTTACGAGTTGGGGATTTAGAATATAGTTAAAAGTCTATCCAGATCCCAACAGGCAACAACAATAAAAAAACTTAAACAAACAAAGACAATCGGACTATAAAAGGGTAGACAAAGGATGCGAGTTTTTGTTGTGTATAATAAAGTACCATAAATTCCTTAACAAAATATTCAGCTTTCTATAATTTACCCTTAACCATACTTAACCTAAACATATGTAACATTGGCTTAACAGTATATACATATTTATACAACATACAACAATCTGAAGCAAGTGGAGGTGGAAGGTAATATAGGGTTACAAATACTCAAGTGCGGTGCTGAAATGTCTGACGAGTAGGGCTGAGTATTGAAGAAGATGGTAGGTAGTCACTGTGCCGTAGGTTTCCAGGATAGGTGATCCTAGTGTGGTCACTTCCCAGAGTGAACTGCACTCTCCTCGATCCGGAGCTGATGAGGAAGCGTTGGAGGAGGTGACGCAACAACCAGGATATGGAGAAGGGAAACCCGGAGTGGTGACTAAGACTAGTCATACTCGGGTCGTATCCCTAGATGGCATTGCTCATGGTGCTGGGTAGGTAGATCATGACACAATAGATGGTGTGGTTCGTAACACACTACCTCCAAAGACCTCCGTAGCGCGGGAGCGAAGGAGGTGATCACCTGGTGTGTCTGGAGAGTAGCTGCTGCATTTCCACTGGAGCTCGGGATAAGGATTCCGCAATCAGGTTGTCCACCCCCTTTATGTGCCGGACTTGTAGATTATAGGGCTGGGTGAGGAGAGCCCAGCGGAGGATTCGCTGGTTGGAGGTCTTGTTGGTTTGGATGAACGTGAGCGGGTTATGGTCGGTGAAGACTAGGGTGGTTTGTTGGCGAGATTGGAGGTAACATTCAAACTTCTTTATTGCCAACACCAGAGCCAGGGCCTCCTTCTCTATGGTCGAGTAGTTGGTCTGATGTTTTTTCAACTTGGCGGAGTAGTATGCCACAGGGTGAAGGACATCAGTGGTTGGGTCGGGTTGTAGGAGCACAGCCCCCACTCCGACACCGCTAGCGTCAATTTGCAGATGGAAGGGCAAGGTGTAGTCAGGTGTGTGGACTATAGGCTTGGAGGCAAGGAAGGCTTTGAGGCGGTGGAAAGACTGGTCGCACCTGGGTTCCAGATGTAAGGGACCACAGAACTGGTAAGGTCTGTGAGGGGTCCGGCCACGCTGGAGAAGTTACTGCAGAACCGACGGTAGTAGCCACACATCCCCAAGAAGCGCATGAGTTCCTTCCTCGTCCTTGGAGTGGGGAAGGACAAGATGGCTTTAACGTTTGCGTCCTTGGGTCTCACCATACCATGCCCAACGATATGTCCCAGGTAAGTCACTGAGGCCCTGCCAAAAGCAGATTTAGCCAGGTTTATGGTGAATCCAGTCTCTTGCAGTCGTGCGAACAGTATCTCCAAACGCACCAGATGTTCGTCCCAGCCGTCCGATACCACCACCAGGTCATCCAGGTAGGCGAACGTCCCATCTAGGTCCTGAATCAGGTAATTGATTGCCCTCTGGAATGTGGCCGGAGCATTAGAAAAGCCAAACGCCATAACCAAATATTGAAAAAGACCAAATGGAGTTATAAATGCTGAAATTATTTTTGCCCTATCCGTGAGTCCCACTTGATAATATCCTTTCAACAAGTCCACCGTAGTAATAAATTTTGCACAGCCTATGCTGTCTATTATAAATTCAATCAAAGGTAAATGGTAGGAGTCTGAGACAGTGACCTGGTTCACTTTACGATAATCGGTACAGAAACGAAAACTGCTATCGGGTTTTGGAATGAGAAGGCAAGGTGAAGTCTATTTGAAAGTAACCAATGCCTTCATACTCTCTTTGCTTTGGTTTCTTGTCATCAGTAGTCTGCTTGCTATTTGTGCTTTGATGTAACCTTCTCGCCTCTCGTGGCTGTAAACATGGCCCGCTGCTTCTGTGACCATTTTCACACATCTCTCCACACTTTGAGTGTGGGAAGGCCACTTCGGCACCTGCATTGGAGTCTCTTTAAGGTTTCTCAATTCTTGGCTAGTTAGACTTGTTGTCAATGGTGGCTCTAAGACTTCCAAACTCAAGTCAACCAATTCTGACAATTTGGTGGCATTGACGTTTATTGGGGGAACTTTTCTTGAATGAAACGAACAGTCTCCCAACTGGTCGTCATCTATTAGCGTTCCTCTAATCTTTAGAATGACTTCTACAGCCTCGGTTCGGAGATTGGTACATTGACTGCAAAGCATTGCTTGCAAAACTGCTTCTGATCGAGCATACCAAGCGGACCTTCTTGCCACAGGTAACACGATGTCCCTCACTACCTTCCTCTGTGTTCTTACTAGCTGCAATTGAAACAAAAGGTGATTGGGCCCATCCACCCACATAGGATTAAGTTTCACACTAAACCACTGGGGAAGATAAACTCCAATAATAAATTCAACAATTAACCTCAAATTCTTCAGCACTTTGCCCTTCAATTCGTGTTTGGAAATCCAAATCCTGCAGAAACGAAGAGCTGTAGTTAACCAACGGCTGTGACTGACAGGTCCAATCTCCAAGAGAGCCAATGACTGAGGCACTTCTCCTGATCTTATTGCTTGGGCAATACGATAAGCATAGGATTGATCTGTGCTGAGATCTTTGATGACTCCTTCAGACAACGCCGGAAGGGGAGGGCCAACTTCGACCTTTGGAAAGGTTGTATTTATTTCTAGTTGTGTTGCTTCATCCAGCATGATGCCAAGGGGACCTGACCACTTGTTGTTGCTCTTTGTAGGACCATCAAGTTCCTGGATGAGATGACGAAGAGGTAGCTCGCCTGTATGTAAATCACATACAATCCAAACAAGTCTTCTTCCTAGTTTTTTCTCTAAATGCGTCATTACACCCCCCTGCCATCCGGTGTTCACTGCAGTTGAATCTCCACCAACAGCCTGCAGTGAACTGCCAAGTCCTCTCTCCTGAACCCAACATAAAATATGATCAGCAATGACCTCTGCATGTTTCTTCCCTTCTACTTCAGTTTCGGGAGCAAAGTGAAACAAAAACCGACCACCAGGCTCAGAACAGACAGAGTAGTGTTCTTCTTTGATGAGACCTGGAAACTTTCTGTTCACTCCCTCTACTTCTAGCAAAACTTTTGTGTCATCTATTCTTCCATCAAACAAAAGACAGGAGAGCCCTCCCTCGCTTAAATCTTTTTCATGCTGATCAGATATTTCCTTCATTATTTTTTCTTGTGCTCTTCTAATTTTATTATGATCTATCACCAAAGATACATCCTCTCGGCTGATGAGGCCTGCATCTATCCAAGCGGCAGTTGCAATTTCTGCAGCCTCACGAAGTCCAGCATGGTGGCGAATACTAGCTAAAGCAATGTTTGAAATATTTCTTGTGTTGTATTTCATTTTCTTTGGTAAAGGTTCAGATGGCTCTTTGGAACTATCATCTGATGTTGCTTCCTGTTCATCAGAAGAACTATCAAAGAAGTGATAAACATCTTGACACAGCTCTTCCTCTCTTTGGATGGCTTCTTCACTCTTCATTTTCTTCTTTTGTTCCCTCTCTCGGATTTGTTCTCTCTTCTTGGCATTAGCAATCTGCTTCTTTGTTTCTGAATAATCTATTGAACCCATTTGCATACTTCCTTGGCCTTCTGCCTTTGTCCTCTGTGCCTTTATAAATTCAAGCTCTAAAACAGGGATCTTCTTTTCACGAGGACAACCACAATCAATGTGGGAATTATTTTCTCTCTTACCTGAGTGAGAACAGTTGGATTCAGAACATAATTGTATGGAGCACTTGCAGGTCAAAATGTCAAACAGAGTATCAAGTGTGTGCAGAAATTCATTTTTCCTGGCCAAGTTTCCTTTACCAAGTGATGTTTCAACTGCTTTGTGCCATAATTTCGTTAGTTTTAGCTCAATAGTTCGACACTGATTAATCACAGGTGGTTTGAATAGTGCATTAGCTTTTGTCCATTGATGCAGAAGAGGGACTATCATGTCATTTATGAGTTCTTTATCTGTATAGTTCCTTCTGTCCTTTGCATTTTTTTCTCGAAGGAGTAACCCTAATCTTAGCATGTCTCTCACTGTTGGAAGTTCTGATACAGGAAGCTCCTTCCCTTTACCAACTAGCAGGCTCAAGTGGGTTGACAACTGACTTCTTGTCTTCAATTTTGACATCTTCACACTATCTGACAAATAGAAAAATATTTCAATGTTTCATAATTCAATTGTTGTTTCAAAAAATATCAATTTGTTTATCAAAAATGCTGTAACAGAAATAACATAATAATTTCTTAGAACATAATGTTTTATACAATGATATAAGTAACTGCGACAATCAATATGCCCTACTTACAATAATTAAAATGTAGAATTCGTCTGGTAGAGTAGGTGCAAGTGCAATGAGAGCAAACCACCGTCTATGATATCTAGAAGGAGAGTGAGCCGGGCGCCTTATCCTCACGCTTGGTACAAGTCAAAACAAGAATTAAACTGTCCCACACGGAGAGCCTGTTCATGTTCATGTTCTGACATGCATATTGTACACAAGCTATAGAACCATAAAATACTCCATAATCCATATGCTTACATGAGATTAGTTAATATCAAGTGAATAATTCTAATCAAGTCTCATTAATTTGTTGAAATACTGATATTTGAAACTTTAAGGTATAATTGATGTAGGTGAGGGTTATTTCAATTCATTTTTGTTTGCTAATCTCAAGTTTAGACATAAAGAGGCACAATATTTTGACTACCAAATTTGATTTTTAACATGTTGACAAAATTGACACACCCACAGTCTACAGAGGGATAAAATGTAATTCCCAGTGCCATGTGTAATACTAGCTTGGTCCAAGAGTCAGAGACAGTCACTCCCTTTTCAAGAGTATTTGACTTAGATGAAGTGCCAAATCTTCCTCTCCCTAATGGAAACCCTAAAAACAGCGACATCCTCGGTAATCTTGACTCTCACTTTGACACGTTACCTCAAACACAGAGGGACGACTTAAAATATTTGTTACTCTCATACCCAAGAGTCACTGACGACCTCCCCGGGTTTTGCAGTTTTCTCCAACATCACGTCACCCTCATTTCCCCAGATGTTCAACCCATAAAATAATCTGCTTATCGCCTTAATCCAAGAAAAAGAGAAAAAATGAAAAAAGAGGTAATTTTTTTATTAGAACATAATCTTGCCGAACCCAGTGTCTCACCTTGGGCTTCACCCCTGCTTGTTAACCCTCAAACCTGATGGAAGTAGCAGACTATGTACAGATTACCGTAAAGTCAATAGTGACTTTCCCCGATTCTTTCCCGCTTCCTCTGATGGAAGATCTGATAGATAACATTGGACAAGCTAAATATATTAGTACGATTGACGTGTTAAAAGGCTACTGCCAAATAGGATTAACAGAGAAAGCTAAAACCATCTTTGCCTTTACTACCCCTTTTGGTTTATATCAATACACTGTTATGCCACTTGGGGTGATTAATGCCCCTGCTACCTTCCAGCGAGTGATTAACTACACTAGTCAAGATCTTGAGGAGACTGCTGATTATCTAGACGATCTAGTGGTCATCGCCTACAGCTGGGGAGAACACCTTACTAGGCTCAACGCTCTCTTGGATCGACTACAGGGGGCTGGATTCACCATCAACCTGGCCAAATCAACATTCGGGAAGGTCACTGTCGTTTACTTGGGACATGTGGTTGGCCAGGGACTGGTGCGACCTAAGACTGCAAATGTTGAATCCATCCAGGGTTTTCCACCTACCACTAGGAAAGCTCTTACGAGGTTTTTGGGAATGGTTGGCTACTACAGAAGGTTCTGCAGCAATTTTTCCACCGTCGCTCCCCCCTTAGCTAACCTGATCAGTCCGAAAACACCATTCCTATGGATACCTGAATGTAAACAGGCTTTTGAACACCTCAAACTGTTCCTGTCCTCCCAGCCTGTCTTGAGGACTCCTGACCACTCACGACCCTTTACCCTTCAGATTGACGCCAGCGAGGTCGGAGTTGGTGCAGTCCTCCTACAAGAAGACCCAACCAGCGGCACATTGCACCCTGTAGCCTACTTTTCATCAAAACTCAAGAGACATCAACGGGGTTATTCAACCATCGAGAAGGAGGCCTTGTCACTAGTCGTGGCCATACGGAGATTTGAATGTTACCTCCACCAGAATCCGGAAGCAACCACAGTCTACAATACTCTACACAGACCACAACCCATTAACATTCATCTCCACCATGCAAAATCACAACCAACGTATCCTTCGGTGGGTGCTATAAGTACAACCATACAACCTCCTCATCCGACACGTAAGAGGCAGTGAGAACATCTAGGCAGACACCCTCACCAGAGAACCTACCGAGGTTTCGGGCTCATCAACGGCGACTGTCCTCCTTTGTCAAGCCTACGGAGGTCTTGGAGGGGGGAGGGGTCACATCCATCCGCCTTGGTCAAAGCCATCTGGTGATCGGCAAAATAACCATACTACCTTGCCGCATCACGACGTTGGAGCAAGAGTCAGAAGCCCCAATAACAGTAGTGCCACGTCTCCCTAGCCTCTACCACAACAATCGAGCCTCTCCCGTGAACCACCAAGGTGACGAGGGGCCTGTATCTTGCCCTGAAAGGCAGCTCACTCTTATCCTCTGCCCTGGAACAGTGACTCGTCCTAAGGACCTCAACCTTCCCCGGGTTCTTGCGCTTCAAGTGACCGCCTTAATCATCCGACCAGTGGCGGCTCGTGACTCCCTAATTAGGAGGTGCTGCTTCAAAAGCTATTTTTAGAATTTTTTTGTAATGTGTAAAGACACACACACACAGAAATACAGTAGGTATATATATATATATATATATATATATATATATATATATATATATATATATATATATATAACTATACTATATATATATATATATATATATATATATATTGTTACGACCGTGTCGTATTTTTCTATTATTTTTTATAACATGCTTCCATGTTGTTCCATATTATTCCTGTAATGATGTGTTATATTTACTATTATATATTCTAGTTACCTTACCCTGTGCTGTTAAGGTTTTAACTGTTATTATTTGTTCAAGCCCATCTTATTTCTTCATTTAGTATTGTAACAAGCATTCTTTGTTTCTCTAACGACCATCCGCATCGTTAAACGACCCATGTTTCACGGGGGTGTTTTCACTGGAGGGAGCCTACCCTATATATAGTACCCCACCAGCAGATGGAGTTCAGTCCAGTCTTCTTGTCATTCAGTTCACGTTCTTTTGAGTGACACCCGTCACCTGTTACTTATACTTTATTTTATTTCTGTGTTGTTCCTGTCGCCACCAATGTGGTATATCTATGTGTGTACCTATTCATGTCTCTGAATCATGCTTAGTTACATCTGTTGTTTCATCGATAGTTAGTTATTTTATATGTTTATGCAGTGTTAACGTAATCCAATGCTTTATTTTTATTCTTTTGATGTTTCAATGTTTTAGTATCATTTGTGTCTTAAAGGTTTCGATAATGAATCAATTTGTTGTGACAGCTTATGAAGCTCTTTATTGTGTTAATATTTAATTAAATTAAATTCTTAAAGGTTTACTTTATCTATTTTTATTCCCTTTTGATTTACTTCACTTTTTTTTGTTTGGTTACGCCTAGAACCTGGATATTAAAGTAAATTAAGAGACGGCGTAACAATATATATATATATATATATATATATATATATATATATATATATATATATATATATATATATATATATATATATATATATATATATATATATATATATATATATATATATATATATAATAAAATGATAAAAATAATAAAATAATAAAAGCATGGTAAAAATAAAAAATAAAACATTTAACACTTACAGATAAAATATTCCAGTCTAGCTTGATCCTAATTTATTTAAAAATAAAATCCATTCTTCTTGTTTTCTTTTGAAGGAAAAGGTCAACAACTTTCTCATTGATGTTTGGATGACTTGTAAAGAAATTTTTCTCCGTTGAAATCATTGGAAGTGCATTTAGCCTTTCCTGATTCATAGTGCTCCTCAGAAAAGTTTTTACTCTTTTTAATGTTGAAAAGAAGCGTTCAGGCTCTGATGTAGTCATAGGAATTGTCAAGAGGATTTTTATCAGTTTTGTAATCTCACTAAGAACACCATCTAAATTGTTTTCCAAGATAAATTTCAGCAGGTTAATTAACCTGCAATATTCATGCATATCGGACCTACTGTAGAATACTCTAAGTTCAGTTTCAAATTTTTCTTTGTCAATCATGGGATATGCTTCAGTGGTCAATCCTATCTCTTCTGTAGGCAGTTTATTCTTAAAACTAGTGAAGCTTTTCTTGTTGAATAATTTAGCAGCTACTAATTGTTTAGTGAAAGAATATCTCTCCACTATATCAACACATATGCAGTCACATACTTCCTTTGCTTCAGCCATGAGCGTCTTTGAAGGATTCTCACAGTACTTCGAGTTTCTTATTTCTAAAATAGCAGTTTTGAAATTTGTTATATATCCATATACTTTAAACATATCAATTTCTCGAGACTGCATTTGGTTGTAAATTACTTCAACATGAGGCATGATCTGATGAAAAAACTTCAACCAGAACATGCATTTTTCATTATTCAGGTAGTGCAAAATTCCTGTTGCTTCTGAAATGGCTCGATCTGCATTTACCGTCGACTGGATTTCAGCAAAGCAGCTTTTTAAAGGGTGCAAATTTTCATGAACTTTGTTCACGGTCCGTATGTTAAAGTTCCACCTTGTAGAGGATGGGCGCGGAATGCTGCCGTTCATATGCTTATTGAGAATGGATACACGTTGTGGTGATCTTGAGAAAAATGTTGGTATAGCCAATACGTTAGAGAAAAATATTCTTGAGTCCCGCGTAATAATTGCTGCATGTCTCATTATCAGATTCAGTTGGTGCGCATAACAGTGAATGAAATGTGCATTATTATAAACTACTTTTATTTTTGCCTGAACGCCCCCTTTTTTGCCTTTCATGACATTTGCACCATCAAATGTCTGAGCTATCAGTTTTTGTCTATTTCCTTGAAGGATTATATCTAACTGCTCTAGAATACATTTTGATATGCTGTAGTGGACGTCTCCCCTACAAACTGCGTAGCTGCCACCACCTGCTACCGCATTCCGACACGCTGGCGTCTCCTAGCAACCAAGCGAGAGCTGATACCAGATGTTACCGTATCTTAGCAATGGAACCAGTCACCGGCGACTTTCTGGGTTTTCCCAACATGACTCATAGCGGCTGCTGGGTATATAAGCTCTGTGTCTCCATTGAGATTCATTCTGACCATTCTTCTTGAACAAGCAACACCTCCTCCTCCGCCGCTGCCTGGCTGCCTTAGCTCCTCCTCGCCTGCCTGGCGGTCCTCGCTCCCGCCAGCAAGCATGGCGACCCACCAGCTGTCCTTCTCTGAGCTTCCTCACCAACCAACTCTCATTCTGCCCATCTTCCTGAACAAGCAACACCTCCTCCAGCAAGCTCCACGCTGTTAACATTTATTACAACCAGGAGGCCAGCAACAGGCAACATCTTCTCTAACGAAGCTCCTGCACATCTACCTCCTTCAACACGCTACTCACCGAACGTCTTCTACTGAGCAGCTCCCCACCACACGGCATCTCCAGCACCAGACTGTCTATCATATAACTTATATATTATACAAGAAAACCACATTAGAGTTTCCTTCCATCCTGAGTGCTAGACAACATTAATATCTCGATACCCCTACAATGGTGACTCCCGGAGATTAGCACTCACACAGGATGGAGGAGACACTGATCACGCTCCCAGTCTTCAAGCAGACACCGGCTCCTCTTCCTGCCCCAAGCACCACATCCTACGACCCCAGCACACCCGTCCTGCCTCAGACGCTGACCCAGGCCCACACACCCCAGCAGGCGCATCTGACGACTCAGTACCTGCCGTGAGGGAAGCACACAACATCCATCGCCTCCACACCCCCTCTTTTCTCCCTCAGGTACTCCCTGCTAATGTCCTGCACCCTGCTGCTGTCGTGGACCCAGCTGCTGTCACGAGCCCTAATCCGCTTCTGCTGACACAGCCCCTGCTCCTGACCCAGGCCCACACACACCCCAGCAGGCGCATCTGACGACCCTGTACCTGTCGTGAGGGAAGCACAACATTCATCGCCTCCACACACCCTTTTTCTCCCTTCTCCCACAGATAGTGTGTATCTAGACAGTTGTATTTCAGCGATCGGCTCATCACGCCATCGCCGTTGTCTCACATGAGGCATGCACCGCCCGGTCTGCCTCACATGTGCTAAGCAACTCTACAAACAACAAGTCTCCTACACCGCCTGGAGGGAAGGGGGAGTATTGTAGTGGACGTCTCCCCTACAAACTGCGTAGCTGCCACCACCTGCTACCGCATTCCGACACGCTGGCGTCTCCTAGCAACCAAGCGAGAGCTGATACCAGATGTTACCGTATCTTAGCAATGGAACCAGTCACCGGCGACTTTCTGGGTTTTCCCAACATGACTCATAGCGGCTGCTGGGTATATAAGCTCTGTCTCTCCATTGAGATTCATTCTGACCATTCTTCTTGAACAAGCAACACCTCCTCCTCCGCCGCTGCCTGGCTGCCTTAGCTCCTCCTCGCCTGCCTGGCGGTCCTCGCTCCCGCCAGCGAGCATGGCGACCCACCAGCTGTCCTTCTCTGAGCTTCCTCACCAACCAACTCTCATTCTGCCCATCTTCCTGAACAAGCAACACCTCCTCCAGCAAGCTCCACGCTGTTAACATTTATTACAACCAGGAGGCCAGCAACAGGCAACATCTTCTCTAACGAAGCTCCTGCACATCTACCACCTTCAACACGCTACTCACCGAACGTCTTCTACTGAGCAGCTCCCCACCACACGGCATCTCCAGCACCAGACTGTCTATCATATAACTTATATATTATACAAGAAAACCACATTAGAGTTTCCTTCCATCCTGAGTGCTAGACAACATTAATATCTCGATACCCCTACAATGTCATCTGCAGTTTGATTTTCTGGAATAAAGAATCCCCCAAAACGATCAAATATTTCTTCATTCAGCACGTACCATAGAACAATTACCATTTGAGTGTGTTCTGAAATATCTGTTGTGTCATCAGCCATGACAGCTACAAATGAAGCGTCTTTAATCTTTCTTTATCTCATCATGGTATATCTGCAGCAGGCAGTCAAGTATCTTATTCTGAATAGTCTTAGAAACACCTGTGAAGACTGTACTTGTTTCTAAATGGTTCTTTAAATCTGGGTCTAATTTAGATGTAAAATTTATTAATCCCCTAAATACACCAGGATTTACTGAATCATCTTCTACACAATAAAGTTTCTGGAAAAAACAATGAATACAAAATGTAGTCTCTATGAGCATGAATCATACGCATCATCCTGTTCCTGTGTGGTGCTTACGCGCCGTCTGCTATATCAAGAGTATTTGAATGTGATAAATTGTAGATGATGTGATATCATACAGTATGATATCACATTATCTACAATTTATCACATTCAAATACTCTTAATAAGCAGACGGCGCGTAAGCACCACACAGGATGGTGCACAAACACTACCTACCACACTGATAACCAGATCGGCACTGTGTGATCCACAGTGCTCGCCCCGCTTGCCTCCAGGACATGTGGGCATGCGTGTGACAAAGCAAACTCCCGTTATTGGAACTGTCGAGTAAGACAGTTCCACATACAGGGATTTTTGTTGTTTTCTCGGAATTAGAGGATGGCCATTGACATTAAGGTTAAGGATTATTGATAATAGTTTTAAATATCTTGTACAAGTATAAATAAATAAACATATATGATATATTATATTATATAATACATATATATCGGGTGAAATAGGGGGTGCTGCAGTTACACAGTGCCTACCGACTAGCCGCCACTGCATCCAACGTACCATAACATTCACCTCAGAGAGAAGTAAATGGCTTAACTTTTTCTATGGTTCCTCTTTGCTCTTGTTCCTCATGTTTTAGTTTGTATATAGTTAGGATATTTATATGTTTAGCTAGGGCACTGGCTTAGGATTAGTGGTTAGGATTTGTCTTTATAATTAGTTAATTATTGTTATTAAGCATTAAAAACTCCTCCTTTGTATAATGACCACCCTTTTCCCCTGGGATCTTTTCTAAATTACCTTGCTCTTGTTACGAGTTGGCCTCTTTGGGTGGACCGACATTAAGTTTAACTAGCTAACTTGTAACATACGATTCAAATATGTAGCAATTATTGTCTATTTTGAGTTTTTTCTTTTCCCATACCTTGCAATTGATTTTTTTTAGTCATGTACGGTAATGAGAATCTCAGGGTAGTTACAGTATTACCTTTATCAATTATTATCTGCTATATATATATCCACACAGAACAATAAACAGTTTCAAGAACAAGGCCCCAGGCATCAGTAAAATAAACAAACCCATACTCCAGCATCTACCAATCAACATGACACACCAACTCAGAAACATTTTTAATGCACCTCTTGCCTGCAGTTACTTCCCAAGAAAATTCAAAACAGCGAGCATCAGACTCTTATCAAAACAAGGGAAATCCCCCACACAAGTATCAAACTACAGACTAATCTCTCTTCTAGAAACTCCATGAAAGGTCCTGGAAAAAATCATGAACCATCGACTGAGAACACATCTTGAACTTAAAGAGAAATACAATCCCAGGCAGCATGCATTGAAAAAGCCTAGAGGCCCTAGAGGAACCCAACCAGCCATAGCATTAATTTACGAAAATATAGCCAACGCAATGCACCAGAGATCAATGCAACGTAGTATTAAGGGATGTAGCAAAAGCCTTCAACAAGGTCTGGCACTTAGGGCTTAAATATAAAATAACCAACCAAGAACTCCCCAACAACTTAACTATTTTCTTTGCAACTTCATTGATAATAGAAAAGCAAAAATCACCAATGGTAACCACATAGGCCCAAGTATCAAGCAATACAGCGGAGTACCACAGGAAAGTAACCTCTCGCCAACACTCTACGCGATATACACGGCGGACATGCCACCTCCTGCCCACGGAGAATACTAATAATAATAATAATAATGATTAACGGTTTATTGAAAGAGCTTGGCAGCCAGAAGACTGAAAATATACAGTTACATAATTGGGGAATGGGTTTCGAATTACAAATAATATACAAATAACATAAGTGATATAAATAAGATATATAATAACTAGATGGAGAAAAGCTCAAACTACAGGGCATTTCAACATAGTGACAGTGCAAGAAGTAGTATTTACTGGGAGTGAATACACTGGTTTATTACAAGTTATTGATAATTTTTTCAATGGTTGGGACTGGGCTGTTCTTATAGTGATCAGTTCGTGCACGTATGGGCTGGATGCGGTTGTGGTGTCGAACAGCAATTCTCGGGCTAGGGATCTCAGGTGGTAGTAGGAGCCGGTGTCGAGGATGGTGCAGAAGCTTCTTACCATATTTGCAGTTGAAGTCGTGGTGATGGTCAGTGAGAGTCGAAAGGGTCAGTGTGTTGAGTGCTTCTTGATATGTGGAGTAGGAAGGGGAGAGAATAATCTTGCATGTCCTCTTTTGCACTTTTTCTAGGTGTTTACGTTGTGTGGCATTTAGGGAGGAAGACCAGGTAGGGGAGGCATAGGTGAGCTTGGGAAGTATGAATGATGAGTAAACACTGAGGAGCTTGGGTGCAGGAACTCCGAGGGACTTGAGTCGGCGGAGGAGGTGGAGACGGAAACTGGAGGATTTGACAACCTCACTGACGTGTGGTTTCCAATTTAGTGTGTTGTCTATGGTGACGCCGAGGAGCTTCGTGGAATCTACAACCTGGAGTGTGTTCGGACCTAAATTAATGGGAGTGGGTGGGACAATGTCGGAGGAGAGGTTGATGTGCATAACCATGGTCTTGGTATGGTTGATGGTGACTTGGTTGTTGGTGGCCCAGTTTTGGAGACTGTTCAATAAATCCTGAAGGGCGGTTATAGCCGGGAGCAGAATTGTTGACGCTGATCCCAATGGTGGAGTCGTCGACATATTTCCAGCGAGTGGGGGTTTCTCTTGGGGCATCATTGATAAGCATAAGGAAGCAGAGTGGTCCCATCTTGGTGCCTTGGGGGACGCCTCAGGTGAGTGACTGAAAGGTGGAGACAGCCCCTCGGAAGCGTACAGCTTGGCGTCGGTCACTGAGGAAGTCTGTAAGCCATGGTATAAGACTTCTCCGAAGCCCGAGGTCAATAGCTTTGTTGATGATTATATTGTGGTCGACTAGGTCGAATGCTTTAGTAAAATGAATGAAGGCGACAGCTACAGACGTTTTTCGTTTCTCGAGATGGCGTTATATGTAATCGAGAAAGCTGACAAGACAGTGAGTGGTGGAGGAAGTTTTCATATTGCCAAATTGCTTAGGGTCTACGACTCCTCCAATAACAGCATAAGCCCAGTCGAACACAAAACTTTCACAGATTAGGCTGGGTATTGGGGTGATTGCAATAGGTCGTAGCTGATTTAAGGATTGTGGGCTGGTTGACTTGGGCACTGGTGATACATAAGAGGTCCTCCAGTCAGCTGGGCATCTGGCTTGACTGAGAGAAGCATTGATGATGGAGCATAGGGGTTTAGCAAGCTCCGGGGAGAACTCCTTGAAGAGTTTCATTGGTAAGTCAATGGGGGTGGTAGAGCGTTTTAATTTTAGTTTGTCCTGACGTTTTGCTACTTCAAATTCTTCTACTAAGTCAGCGGGAAGGGGGGCTGGTAGGTAAGCAGGGAGAGTGGTTGTGTCAAGCCCGGGGAGCGTCTGGCATATAGTAGCGAAATGGTTATTTGATTGCTCAGCTGCGTCACCATTAGTGAGATGGCTAAGGAAGGGGAGGGGGGGGGGGTGTCTTATTGTTTAGTCCACAGAGTTCTTTAAGCTTATCATACCATTGGCTGATGTTGGTCTGCTTCAGGTGTTGTAATTTGGTTGGGTAGTGGGACTTCTTTGCAGTGCGTATTTCGCCGATGACTCTGTATCTTATGCCGATGACGTCACCCAAATCATCCGACATCCAGGCAAGGGCAATCAGATAATGGCACAAAAACGGCCCACGCCATCGAACAAATAAACAAATATGATCTTTTTTTAATTTAAACAAATGCGCAGAAACTAAAGATCATTCACATTGTAAACGCCTTGGTTAAGGACATTCAAGTGACGGGCAAGTCGAAGGGAAGGGTTGAAACCCGCCTTTTGACGCATTCAATATTTATTGATGTGGTCAAAACCTGCAGAGAACAAGGCGTTCATTAGTATTACATGGTGATCTATCTGATACATAATTAGTTAATCTCACACGATTTCATCTTAATTACAATTGATTATTAAGCATAGTGACATGATACAAAGTTCATAGCTCTATTAATCTTAGTTACACTTCATTCCGCGTTGTCTTATTGCTCCAGATAAGGTAGAAACGAGTAGGCATATTCAGTCAACAATATTTCAGTACTGAGGGGTATGTCATCATTTTGGCTGTACTTACAAGTGCGGGTCAATGCCAGTATGGTGTTCCAAGGGACAATAGCACTCTGTAAATTGTTCCAGCACAAAACGCGGCCAGGATTGGGAGTCGGTATTCACCACTACCAGCAGAGGGCTGGTCCTCACAGCATCACTCGAGAGGGCGATCTGAATTGAAAAAGTTTATTTAGCCAGAAAAACACAGATACAGAGTGGATAATAACATCAATATTAACATGGCTGAGCCAGTTGAGAACCTGAGCTCTCTCTTAGGCACCTGATATATACTATACATTTATCTAAAGGAAGAATTATGTAACATTTAGTATCATCTGGAATAGTACAATAGCATGGTGGAAATAAGAACATCTCATAATGTTACCACGGTTATCACTTCAATATTTAATTTTTTATTATATATATATATATATATATATATATATATATATATATATATATATATATATATATATATATATATATATATATATATATATATATATATATATATATATATATATATATATATATATTACAGTAGAATTGAAAAACATAAGTATAATGGGGGAGCAGTACAACCTGGGTTGTACAGTAATAAGGTTGAACAAGAGGACAGAGCTGTCAGGATTATGTTTACAATAGTTGGCAATTACAGTACGTTTATTGCAATGGTAATTACTTATCTATTTACATGATAATTTCCGATATATAGTAGGTATATATAGTAGGTATTACAAGAAATATCAATACTTAGACAATAGATATTTTTTAAGAGATGATTTAAAGGAAGGGAGCGTATTCTTTGTTCTGATGGGTGGGTGTAAGTTGTTCCACACCTTCACACCGTGATATTTTATGGAGGTCTGGGACTGAGAGGAAAGCATGGGGGGTGGTCTTAGTAGCTCTGGGTGCCTTAAGTTGTATCTCTGATTATTCCGGAACTAGAAATAATTATTGTCAAGCAAGAGATTGGTAGATTTGTAAGCAAAGAGGGCACAGCCGTAGGTGTTAATATCATCGAATTTTAAAATTTTTAAATTTAGCAAATTTTTTGTTTGTGTTATCTGTTTTTTTTTTTTGAAGTAGGTCATTGTCCGAACAACTCTCTTTTGTGCAGTAACCAGGGATTGGGTTTTTGAAGAGCCAGGGGCCCCCCATAGTGTGTGACAGTGTATCAGGTGTTGGTAAACAAGATCATGATAGATTTCTTTCATTGCTTTGAGAGTGAGTGACTGTCGAGTGTGATACATGATACCGCACTGTTTATTGACTTTACTGTGAATGGCTTGTATGTATGCAAGATTGTTAGGAGTGTTGTTAGTCCAGATATGATCTATCACAGTGGTAGAGGTGGCAGTTACTCTAGTGGACTTGGTTATAGTGTTGAAGAAGAGTTTAGAATGACAGGTAGCAAGAAGGTCTAATACTGTGGTGTCGGTTTCTGATTTTAATAGATCAAGGTTGAAATCTCCTGTAATGATTGAGATAAGCTCCGAAAAATGTATCAAGAAAATTCCTTACATTAGTGTGGGGTCTTCTGTAGATTACTCCTACTAGGATATTTCGTGTGTCGTTACGTAATTCAAAGATAATACTCTCCATGTACTCCTCCTGAATCTTTAAATCATCTCTAACAGAAGTGTTAGACTTGATATCATCATATAGGGCGACACCACCACTGTGTCATGACGTGTTGACGCAGTGTCTATTATAATTAGGAATGTTATACAAATGGTCAATATCGTTAGTGAGTTTGGTCACACAGGACCTAAGTACATCAAATATGTGGGCAATAGAAGATAAACACTGATCTAAAATGGTTTCTAGATGAAGGGGAATACTGCTGATGTTATGGCTAATCAAGGAGAAGGAATGAGGCAGTAGGAGACTAGAACTAAACTCGGGAGAGTCAGGAAAGTAATAGTTACAGTTTGGGTTGGTGTAACCCAGTGAGTTTTGTAGAAAGGCATCAGGATCGATATGGGGGAGTATTGTGTCGACACCATGGGTAAATGGGGTGGAACACATACGATCTAGCACATCTAAGGGAATGACACTAGCATCATCACTGTGGGAACATTGATACTGATTAAGGAACAGTAAAAACTCAGGGTCACTGAGGTGTGAAAAAGGAAGATCTATGAAAATTATAATAGGGGGTGGGTGGGGGGTAACGTACTCACAAGTGCTACAACTAACAGAATTAGGATGACCGGTACTGTTGAGGGTGATTTCCAGATAGAGTGGAAGGTGCGCCTGTCACTCGGTTTTGAGGGTTGCTGGTTTCCACCACAGAGGGAAGACGTTTAGTACTCGAGTTGGCCGGCAGGGGGGTAAACTCCTCAGGTGATAGCGACAGTGGCTGGTTCCCCCTCAGTGGGGAGGGGGTTCTCGAGGGGCTTGGTGGGGGGGGGGTTGGTACAGCGGGTGATTTTATTTTGATTTTGCCGCTTACAGCGGCTACTTTATTGTGCACCCCACACTCAACCTGTGAGTGGTAGCGCAAAAGGATTACAGAGAAGAGTTTACAACGGGTCATTATAATTAACCCCCGTTGTCATGATATTATGGCACTGAATGTTACACAGTATTTCAATTACATTGTTTGTTTAGTTCTATACATAAAGGGTAACTTATTCACAAATGCGTGAGTACAGGCGTGTGAGGCAGTATGTCTGGCCGCACACTTTGTTATTCACATTTTCGTGATAAGTATTCAAGCACATTGTGTATTTGGTTCTGTACATGAGAACTTATATAGTGTTGTGCCATTTCATACACACAGTGTGCTTGGACCTGTCCCTAAAAGGTTCTATCTTCACACAGTCGAGGACGTAGTGTTCAAGCGTGTGGCTATATGTCTGGCCACACACTTTACATTTAGTCTTGTTTACATCTGCTTGAGGAACATACTGCCAGAGGTACTTATATCCTAACCTTAATCTAACGGTTACAACATCTTGTAATCTAGTGATCTTGTTACTTGCTCCATATACATGTTTCACTTGATACATCTCATCGTGGTAAACTATAGATCGACTAGTGCCTGTTTGCACTAGTTTACTTGCGTCAAACTCATCAATAAGTTCTTTCCTAATTACAGTTTTAAGAGTTCTTTTTGACAGACCCAAAATGTATTCAACGGTGTCTTTGTTAGACGCGAGTTTAGCGAGGGCATCAACTCTGTCAAGTTTTATGAGGCCTATGTGAGAGGGGATCCACAACAGTTTGACCCTGACACCCCGGTCAACAAGGTACGCATAAGAACATAAGAACATAAGAATGGAGGAAACTGCAGCGGGCCTATTGGCCCATACTGGGCAGTCCCGTTTACAGCCAACCCCTATTGCTCATATAAGCATCCAACCTATGTTTGAAGCTATTCAGCGTATTCGAGTTAATGATGATATTTGGTAACTTGTTCCATTCATCCACTACTCTGTTTCCAAACCAGTGTTTACCTATTTCGCGCATAATCCAAATTTGTCTAATTTAAAACCATTGTTACGAGTTCGCTCATGGTTGGATAGTTTGAGTACCTTTCTAATGTCCCCTTTGTTCAGCCCTGACTTCCATTTATACACCTCTATCAGGTCGCCCCTCGCTCTACGTCTCTCGAGGGAGTGCAAATTTAGATGCTTTAACCTGTCTCTATACTCAAGGTTCCTAATGCCCGGGATTAGTCTCGTCATTCTCCTCTGAATTCTTTCCAAGGATTCTATATCCATTCTGTAATACGGTGACCAGAACTGAACTGCTTAATCCAGGTGTGGTCTCACAAGCTCAAGATACAGTTTTAGGATGACCTCGCTAGTCTTGTAACTAACACTCCTTTGTATGAACCCAAGTACTTTATTAGCCTTGTTACGAGCAAAAACACATTGTTTACTTGGCTTAAGGTTCCTACTTATCATTACTCCTAAATCTCTCTCGCAGTCGGATTTCTCTATGTCATCATTGTTCATCTGGTATCTGGTTTCCCTGTTTACATCTCCTATACTGAGTACTTTACATTTGTCCACGTTGAATTTCATCTGCCATTTTTCAGACCATTCGAAAAATTTGTTTAGATCTTCCTGTAGTTTTGCGGAGTCCTCGTCAGGTTCAATAACACGTCCTCTTTTAGTGTCATCAGCAAATTTACTTATGTTGCTGTCTATGTCGATATCTATGTCGTTTATGTATATAATAAATAATAATGGTCCAAGTACTGAGCCTTGGGGAACTCCACTAGTGACGTTGCTCCAATGGGACTTGGTGCAGTCAATGCTCACTCGCTGTTTCCTGTCCTTTAACCACGCCCTAATCCATTTAAGGATATTACCTTTGTTGCCATGTGCTTCTACCTTTCTAATTAGTCTTTCGTGGGAGACTCTGTCGAAGGCTTTGCTTAAGTCGAGATATACCACATCATAATTGTGCCCTTCGTCCACCGATTCGAAAACTGATGAAAAGAATGTTAATAGATTAGTTAGACATGAACGCCCGCTTGTGAAGCCATTTTGGAAATCATTGATCAACTTGTGCTTCTCCAGGTGGTTTCGAATAGAGTTTGAAATGATTGATTCAATTAATTTGCCTACTATTGATGTTAGACTGATTGGGCGGTAGTTAGAAGATAGTGATCTATCCCCCTTCTTTAAAATCGGTGTTACATTCGCTATCCTCCAGGATTCTGGTACTACACCTGTTTTTAAGGACATGTTAAACAACTTTGCTAAGGGCATACTAAGCTCCTCCTTACATTCCATTAATACTCTGGCAACTATCTCATCGGGACCAGGTGACTTATTATTTGTGTCTGGCTTCAGAGACAAGCGAGTGACAACTTGAGTCGAGGGTGCCAAGGGCAAGTAGTGAGGATAGAGAGTCAGTGATGATGAGACTATCAGTAACAGTGGTTTCAATGAATTTAATAGCTGTGAGTATAGCAACTAATTCAGTTTGTAGAGTGGATGCCCAGTTGTTAATTCTAACTCCTTTCTCAATTATATTACCGTCAGGTTGAGTCACAACAATAGCACTTCCAGCCCTCCCACAGGCGGTGTTAAGAGATCCATCAGTGTAGATGGTCTGTGTGATATTATCATCAGTCTGTAGAGTGTGTATGTGTTCAATAGCTCTCAATTTGGCAGTGTGTTGGAGATAAATACTTTGTATAATTAATTTTTTAGGCGGATATGTCGGTAATGTGATATCGAAGGGAACTGTCCGCCAGGGTGGCAAGAAGCGCTGTTGTATCTCAACTTTGTATAGGTGGTCTAGTCAAAACATCTTCATATGTGTAGCTGTAGTTTGGATCCATTTAGACTCAGTAGTCCCATGGTTCATACATTCTAGCAATTTTAAGGAAACAATGTTATCAGGATCACCACGCAGAAGCCTCAGGGTTATCATGAGGTTGACTTCAATTATTCTATCTTTAACACTGGGTATACCGAGTTCTTTCCTCATATTAAGTACTTTAGTGCTCATGGGACATCCTAGGATAATTCTGCGGGCTTTATTTTGCATTTTCTCGAGCTTGTCAACCCCTTTCCCATAGTGTGGGCTGTACCCCGCTACACTTCTAAGAGATCTCAGTCTGTCAGTACATTGGCGGGTTAGCTGTTGTATGGCAGGTAAGGTACAAGGGACGGAGACACCAAGATATTTAAAAGAAGAAACAAAGTCAATAGTGTTGTTACCTATCTTGAACTTAGCGGGGCCGCATAGTTTTCTCAGTGGAGATAATAAGACCGAGGTTCTCACAAGCTGCGTATACATGGTTCAGGGTGGTTTGCATTTCACGATGAGTTTTAGTATGTATAAGAATATCATCAGCATAGCTGATTGAGATATTGCTGGGGTTGTCTGGTATTAAATTTAATAGTGCATTCATAAAAACATTGAACAAAGTGGGGTACCAAGTTGCATATCTTTAACTTCTTTTTTGTAACCCTGAAACAGTGCAGCAGCCCTTCTGATGGTTAGCTACCCACTTATCTAATGTAACAGCCTACCTCCTATATCCATTTTGGCTAATTCGTACAATATCAGTTGTCTATTGGCAATATCAAATGCAGTTTTTAGGTCAAGAAATGTGGCGTATCTGTGCCTTTCATCACCATGCACAGTTAGAAATGTGGTGATGCAAAAAATGTACACCTTTACCATGGGTGAAGCCATATGTTAGGAGACATGTGTTCTCCGATTCTATATAAGAGTCTGCCAAGAACCATCCTCTCAAAGGTTTTACACAGGCAGCTAGTTAGTGATATGGGACGAAAAGCATCAGGCTGTCCTTTTTTCGGTATTGGTACAACAATACTGCTGGTCCATGATGTGGGTAGTTGGCCCTCGGCATGACTCATATTGTACAATACCAATAATGGATTGCCCGGCACACGCCTTAGTAGTCTAACGATGTTGTAGGTGACTCCGTCCTCTCCAGGGGAAGTAGACCTACCCCTGGTGAGGGCGGCGTCAAGCTCCCACTCAGTATATGGAACATCACACTCATCGTGCTGTTTGCCCAGCATAAAGTTAATAATATTACTTCTCTCTACAGACTTCGCATCAAGGAGTCCCCGAGTCCTAGCTGGTAACATGTCATAGCTAGAGACATGAGCCCACTTTGTTATTAGCTCATTCGACTTTTGCAGAGGGTTTGGATGGGAGACGTGTCTACTGTTTTTACCTCTGATTGTGTTTATGTCTTTCCAGGCTTTGCTGAGGGATGTGTGTTGGTTCAGGCTGTTGACATAGGTCTCCCATGCATTTTGTCTGAGTTCGTTTACACGTTCCCTGACAGCAGCAAGGGAAGCTTGATACAATTGTAACATTTGAGGTGTTCTAATTCGTTTGTAACCCTTACCCACCCTCCTGACTCTAACCCTGAGTTTTTTCAACTCAGGGTCATTTTAATACTGCTGTTGCCTGTTCCCATTATGCTGACCACGTTTTCTCCTTTTTTTGGTGGAATCATTGTTGGTGAAGTATGTACAAGTCCTATCTATCAGATCTTCATGGAAACTTTGGTAGTTGTCAGGCTTGTAGTCCTTGTACCACTTATGGATGAAGTCCATGAACTGGCTTTCATGTTCTTGCTTGACTGTGATTCTACGTCTGTTGAGTTTACCACCGGTGGGGGTATCATTGGCTACATGTATACTAGCTTGATTTGGGCTGTGGTCAAACATAAGATCAGTGACAACATCAGAGCTATGAGTTGTGTATGATAGATTAATACCAATACACTTGTCTAGACCCCCGACATAGATGTGCGTTGGTTCATTATTATCTATAATTTGAACATCTTCATATGCGCTGAGAAGTGAGATAAGTCTCCTACCATTGGTGTTAGTGGTGGAGTCACCTAATTTCTTGTGTCTAGTATTCATGTCACCCATCAGGACAGTGGGCTCAGTGTGTAAAAAGTCTGGGAGATCTGTGTACTGAAGCTGATCTGAGGGAGCATAGGCGTTTAGCACGTTGAGTGTGGAGTTGCCCAGGTGGATAGTGATCCCATGGTACTGAAGGTTGGTAGTCTTTTTGTATACAAGAGGTACATGCGGGAGTGACTTCTTAACATGCATCAAACATGAGTGAGTAGAGCTAGGATCATAAAACACATAATTGGGCAGACTGGGTGGGGGCTTACCATTAGGTGTGAGACACTCCTGCAGACACACAATATCGATGTCCTCAGTCACAACTTTGTGGTGTAGGTCAGGGTATCGTTTTCTAAGGGATGAGATGTTCCAACTCATCACCTTCACCGCTCTGTATCTTTGTCTGGTATTAACACTGGCCATTATGAACTATATTTGGAAAATATCAAAAGGCTCTGTATGATACTGTTCTTTTCTACGGCAGTAGACAGTAGGCCTTTTAACCTTTTTGAAACATTTCTGGAGCATGTACGGCTCAACAATTGTTGTATTTCAGTGGCAGACAACAACACACTTTGGTTACACTCGACATCACCATCATTTTCTGTTTGTGCTTGTTCATCTTCACTGACCATGTCCACAGAGGCATCAGGAGAACTGTTACCAGTTTTACTATTTTCCTCTGCGTGGACTCTAGTTCCTGGTGGGTCTTGAGTTTCCACAGCTGGTACTGACATCTGAATGTCTTCAGTTTGACTGTAATTTTTCCATAGCTGCTGCACTGTGTTGGTGGTGTTCTTTTTCTGTAGTGTATCACAGAGGCTCCTTAACATATCAGTTTGAGCTGTAAATTGAGCTTTGAGTTCTTTAATTTCATTTTTCAAATCATTGATCTCTTCACTTTGTGCGTGTTCACGGAGTGTGTTGGCAGCTACCTGTTGTGTCGGTACGTCTGTGTTGCCCCATGCTGATCTTTCGATGACTGCTGGTGATGATCCTGGAGCTTTGGTGGGGAGGGTGGGCCAGGGGTTGGCCGTAGGGAGTACCCTAGCAGCATTAGTGTTTCTTGAGACCTGCCTGGGTGGCGGGTCTGGGCGCTGAAGGGGCGTAGGAGCTCTAGGACAGTCAGGGTGCCATAGAGGAACTCCAACTGTTTTGCAGTTAATACACTTCTGTTGAATGACACCCCCTTGAGCAACTGTATCTCTGCAAGCCTGTGTTGCATGTTGTCTTGAGTAGAGACCACACCACGGCTTAGTCGAGGGGCATAACCGGGCCACATGGCCCCAGTGTTGACAATTGCAACACGTCCGGGTAGGGGGCTGATAGAGAGTTACCTTCAGAGTCCGATAGGCACCACGGACTCGAATGGTCTTGGGTGGGTCCCCCGAGCCAACCCAGTCTGTAATGACTGCCTTCTTGCCACTGAGTCGCTTCGTCCTTCTGATGTCGGGATGAGCTTCTAGTTGTGTAGGGGTCTGGTACTGGTCGAGCCCTATGATTATGATGGTTTTCTTGCTCGATGGTTGGGATGATTATTCCATGGTTATTCCCCTTATGCTATTGGTGAGGAGATCCTGAATGACTGCTGGGTCGCTTCTAATCAGAACATGATCTTGTGTACCGACTCTGAACTGAAACTCAGCCTCTGGGTGTTTATCTTCCGCATCGTTCAGCCATCGATACTTGACTTCAGGTGGTGTACCTTCAGGGAAGTTTAATCTTACTCTCATGGGGGGTTGAGGTTGTAGTTGATGGTCTCTTAAGTTTTTCTGCTTTTTCGGCCTTCCGCTTGTTCCTGGACTGAACTAGTTGAAAGCCATCCTCTCCATTGGTGTCAAGGTCAACACCATCGTCACCTGGCTCACTCAGTGCATCAGGAGAGTTAAAGCGAGTGGCTGGGTCTCCAGTCAACTCAGACATGGTGGAGTTACAGGACTCGACCTACATGCCTACGTCAGAGGGCCGAGGAGTGCTTGGCACTCCTAGGAAGTCAGCGGTGGTTGGGGCATAACCCTCTTACAGGACAAGGGAAACTGGCATCTACAGCGTATCAGCGGTGTGAGGGGAGACCGTGAACGGGCCTCCCGCAGCGAAGGGAGTGTGGTGTCAGTGGGAAGGTAGCAGGAGTATTCTCAGTTTATAAACACTTTTATTACACTACACTTGTTCTTAAAAGTACCTCTGTTTTTCTGGTTAGATACAGTATCGAAGTCAATTTTAGTTTCAAAAGAACTATCCAGCCTGGCAACATATGATGACAGGGGTTTGTTTATACAACCCCTCACCACATGGCCGAGCGTGACCACAAGGGTAAAGGCCTTGCCTCGCGGGCACCTACACACGACACAGTGCTCAACCCACGTTAGTTCACTTGTTATACAGGCAACATATTTGCAGTTGTTGACCTATCGGTTAAGGTAATCCTCCAAGTGATAGTGTTAGGAAGAACACCTAATATTCAGTGACATCCTGTGAGAGTCCTGCTCCTCAAATCCCAGTGTGTACCACCGTAATCTTAAAAAGATCACAGGTGGTTCACGCACACAGCCCTGCCTACACACACGCTGAGGGGAAACTGTACAGCGGGTGGGTGAGTGGGCGGGTGTCCACTTGCCCAATCCCTCACAACAAGGGTTTTATGACTGAACGTCACATGTTTCCCTTGTTTCCTGGCTTCTTTAAACTGGTCCATTTGCTGTAGACGGGTTTTAGTCGTACCTGGGCAAATATCTTCGTTGACGAAGATTGTGGTGCCTTTCAGTTTACTGCGTTGATAAAACACTTTGTCACGGTCAGAGGGGAATGAGAATTTTGTTATGATGTCGCGGGGGCGGGAGGAGTTGGATTTCCCGACGCGTTGAACACGGTCAAATTTTACTTCATACTTCAGGAAGTTTAAAATGTTTCGCTGCCCTATGTCATCCACATAATCCACCCGCTCTGCTGTTGTCGTTAGTTCCGTTTTGAGCTTGGAATTCTCCTCACTTAGCTGTTGAACTTGGGTCTTGAGTGTTCGGTTCTCTTTAGCTTCAACCTGAGAGATTTAATGTTTGTTTGGGTAAGGCAACGCCAGCACTGTAGTTGAAGCCAGCTGCGATAACACACATTGCTAAACAAACCCAGCATCAATTACAGTCTACAATACTCCCAATACTCCAACGAAGGCAAAATACTGGGACTCACAATAACAAGAACAGGCATAACAAAATACATAACACAAGGCAAAATGCTTTCCCAATCACAACTCACAACGCAAAACTACGAAGATTCAGCAAAATGGACACCAACATACAACTACACCTATTCAAAGCACTTGTTTGCCACAACCTGGAATACCCGGCAATACCACTCAGGACGATCAACAGAACTAGTCAACTTAAACTTCAATCAGTACAAAACAAAGCTATCCGTAGAGCGCAAAGCAACTCCCCCCCATACACTGTAAGGGCGGAACACTCTACTTACTCCATTGTAAGAGCGGGGCCTTTAATTGCCACCATTGAAAGGGCGGCGGACTCTACTACTACTTCCGACTGAACCACCGAGGCCACCCTTATCTCATACTTCTCTCTGTCTTCGTTCCTTCTATTGTTCTGTCTACATATTTCAATTCATGGTTACTTCATAACCTCAGTTCTTTCGGTAGCATGGCGAGGGAAGGCACATGGATACTGCAATTCTGGTATCAAGGTCACTTGGACAGAAATAAAGGTGGATACCGAGGTGAAATTAATACCCCTAATATACTCTAAGAAAAGGTATATTAATAAAATTAAAGTAGGGAAAAAGATGTCATTAACATACAACTCCAAGGTTCAGACCTTGGCTTAACTCAACGACAATTCACTTAGATACTATACTCTTATTACTCACAACCTTACTGGTGTTACATTACATTATGTACAGCTATAAGGATCAATCCTTGGCTTCTCTTAACTGCCAATCCAAGTGGACACTTTTACTTCTCACACATTACTGGTGGTACATGACATTACCTTACATTACAAGACAAACTTACATCTGATGCTTCACTAGACTGTTGTTAGTACATACGAGATGCACTCACAACACACAACACGTTACTACTGAAACCAACAAGTTATACATGGGTTCACTACCCAACATGGGATAATTATATTCCAGATAATTATCCCCAAACCATACAACAAACACTGTGGACCATATAACTTCCAGGAGTGTCCCAGGGTAGGACACTCAACAACTGACGACAGCTGTTGTGGTCGGTTGTACTCCGACACGTGGTGGGTCTGGGGTCCAGCCCCACGATGTTGAGTGGAGCAAATTTATCCTGCCGAATCGGCGACATCGTCCCACTACAGCTAATTGTTAGGTATCCACCGACTCCGGGCAGTCGGTGGGGTGTTCAAATAACCCACACACAGGATCTGAGAACAAATGTGGAGAAGCGTCACGGGAAGGATGGTGATGACTCAATCACAACAATCTCTCGTCTGGCAGCGACAGGCGACATTTACATTACTAGTAATTCTCACACTGAGTAAATGACAATTTCACTGTCACAACATGAACACTGATACTCACAAAATTGACTAAGTCAAACTGAATGGCAATATCGGCGGGGAACACTGTCTTACATACCTGAGAACAAATGTGGAGAAGCGTCAAGGGAAGGACGTCTCCCTTCTCACACATTGTTTTTATACCCATGAGTTGCTAGAGGTGGCTACTCACGCAATGACAAAAATTACAAACAAACCAACTGCTACACATTCAAAGATGACCCTCAGTTGACACGGGACTGGCGAATTACTGAAGTTGATTTACTTAAACTAATTCAAGATTGAGCTTGCCAGGAGAAAGTGGAATACACGCATTGACAACAGTGTTCACAGGGCGGGGCTTACGGAGGGATCCTTGGTGTAAAACGCGTTTCTTCCTAGGAATGTTGTGCGGACGTGAAGTATAATAAGAATCATCAGTTTTAAAACAGGCCAGCAGTCAATGTGACCATGACAACACCACCAAAATACAAGAACTTCACGAACTATACAATATTGAACCACTGAACACACGTACACACAGCCGAGCTCAGACAATTTGGAGCAAACTTGAAGAATTGGAGGACCAATCTTCTGCCAGCTAAAAGAAGACACTACAAGAGCACACAGCTGGTGGCCCAAGAGCCTCTATGCTAACATATATATATATATATATATATATATATATATATATATATATATATATATATATATATATATATATATATATATATATATTGAAGATGGATGTCGAGTCCGCAACTTTGGATATCAGAAATCTGACATTCGATCCATCACTTTCACGTTTTCTCCAACGTGATATTAGGTACGGCATCAAAGGGTTCGATATTTTAATTTTACCTGACAAATTTTCAAAAGCATTTCAGATTCAAACGGTGTTTTGTCGGGATTGAAAAGCTAGAGAGAGAGAGGCAGATGAAAAGAGAGAGAAAGAGAGAGAGAGAGAGAGAGAGAGAGAGAGAGAGAGAGAGAGAGAGAGAGAGAGAGAGAGAGAGAGAGAGAGAGAGAGAGAGAGAGAGAGAGAGAGAGAGAGAGAGAGAGAGAGAGAGAGAGAGAGAGCGTATCATCTTAGCATCACTCATCTCGTGTACAGTATACACTTACCAACCTTAAAACACATAAAGTTAACACCAAACAGCTTTCATATCAGTATCCAAAACATTATCGCTTCATATAATTCCCTAAGTCTATATTTAGGCACAATTCCTTTCGTAATTTCGCCTCAAGACCAGAACCACCAACGTATAATCACTCATAAAAGAAACGGCCCCCCGGGAGAGAGGTCTTGGAACTTGTGGCCTATCAGTTCTGGTAACAGTTAACAGTAACTGAGGTAGGAAGCAGGTGAGGGGTGTTGTTTGGGCTGTGATGGATCACGACCATGTGCACGAGCCACTGTCTCGGGCCATGTCTCGTTTCATGCAAAACTAATAGGCGATGACTATAACAGCATAATTATGTTACATTTATGCATTATATTCTAAGATCCCAATATCATCACTAAAATGATCTTATTGCATTATACCTATATCCAAACTAAGTTTATTCTGTAAATAGGAGAGTTCATTCGTACACTTACTCCACCATGGTTTGAATGAGTGCGTCAAGGAAAGACTTTTCCTAGATCGTTGAGAACTTGAGGATTCTCTGAACGCTGGCCGTACTGGTCGGACGTGTCAGCTTCGCACTCTGCGACAACACTACTGATTTTCACTGGCTGCCTAAGCTTTGCACCGTGCCTGGGGCAAGTAGTGGGCAGAAACATGTGAGGGCTTTGGTTAGAGAAGAAAAGATTGCACTATATAACAGCTTTCAAGTAGCGAATCGGAAGCAGATCATCCGCGGCCAACAACAATGGAGGTAACAGACAGTTTTCAAGAGGCAATTAGTAAGAAAGAAAAGAAGAGGAGGCGAGAGTTGTCGAAGAAAGTGAAGGAAGTGATAGTGATGAGATCATGAAATATAGGAAGAAGAGGACTGCACACACAGAAGAAATAAGAAAGAATTCAACTGGGAATAAAACACAGCAGGTTAATCGAATGGATCATCGTGAAGTACCTATGTACCGAGCAACCTGGGTGGTGGAAACAGCTCAAGTAAGAGGAGGTTGAACTTCCCAAGTGATTTACGCATGTCATTCTATGAGCGGTTGCTGTGGGCTGCTACACTGGGAAGAGAGCATAAAAAGTTTGAACCCCTGCTTAAGGAAGGTCGTAATAATTCCTTTCTGAATGTAGCTGGGATGAGGCGGTAAAAGTTTTGACGACGACAAGATTTAAGGGAGTGATAATGACGATGCCTCAGGAGGCAGAACACCACACCAAGGTGATCGTCTTCATGTACCCGGTTACTGGATCCTGATTTTCTTCTTGGCGATACACGAATTGTATGGGCAAAGCGACACGAAATCCGAGATGAGAAGAAGAATCAAGTGGTAGCTCTGATGATGGGAGACGCTCCGGAGAAGATATTCATTTCTGGAATAGGATATAGGAGAATTGCAAAGTTTATTGAACAACCTGCTCTGTGTTACAAGTGCAGCGGGTGGGGCCATATGGCCTGGAAATGTCAAAGTGAATGTCGGTGTCGTTACTGTGGAAAAATCATAATTCAATAGAATGTGGAAATAAAATGAAGTCTGGGCAATAATTTGTGCCGTGCTATTGCAATTGTGACGGCGTGCATAATGCAGGTTCCTCAATTTTGCCACAAGAAGCCACAGATGCGTGGTGCACGGTGGCAGAGCATGGAGAAAGTGCAACAGCGAGAAGAGGAAGAAGGACGAGGAGTTGCAGATGAGACTACTCTTCCTTCAACTGAGAACGTGTGGAAGAAGAGAGTGGAACAGAGTGACACGTTGAAGGTAATAGGAAATGGTGCAGGAGCTGCACCAAAAGTTGTTCCAGAATATAAGGTAATTGACAGTTTGGTGATGTGTATGGTGTAGTAATTCAACTCTGGCAAGAAATTCAGATGCTTAGGAAAAAAGTAAAGGACAACCAGAAGGTAATTGCCCATTTTTGTGAACATAGAAATGTGGACGTTGAACTAAGAGGAAAGAAAGTTGAAAATAATACAGTATTAAAACCTGAAAACCATCTTTGCTTTGGGGGACCGGAAATGTGGACATAAGGGAAGAGATAACCAACAAGTGGGGCGACATACCCGTAATATTACCTGATAAGGTATGAGCTCGAGTGAAAGACGTAATGGAGCAGTTCGTGAATGAGAGAATAAGGTTAGTTCCTGTTGTTAATAAGGGAAATGGAGGACACTAGTTTAAGTATACTTTCATGGAATGTAAATAGCTTACGTTCTAAGACCACAGATGAGCATGCTTATGCACTGTTGTATAAGGTGGATATTATAGCCTTAAAAGAGACGGGCACGGAGGATGATAATTGGATGAATTCACGTGATTATTAATGTTTCTGTTTACCAGCTAATAATAGAAATAATACAAGAGGTCTGTTAACTTATGCTCGGAAAAATGTACCGGTTGAATTGGTAATAGCTGGCAAGCAGGATGGGGTTGAGAGTTTGTGTGTTAAAATCTACGTCCAAGGGAGGTCTATATGTATTGTTAACATCTATGTACATCCTCAAAGCTTGGATATTGATGACATGCTTCAGTGCCTAATGTTTTGGTTGGTGATATTAATGCTAGACACGAAGTCCTGGGTACTATGGGACCCAGCAACATTAATGGAAGGAGATGGTTTCACTTCTTGGAGGAATTTGATGATATCGAAATATTGTGGAATCATGAGCCTACCCACATACATGGAGGAAGGTTAGATTATGCATTATGTTTTAATACATGTGGAATAAGAGCGAATGCTGACATAGATAGGGATTTGCTTAGTGATCATTTTGCATTACGAATTACTATATCTGTTAACAAAATACAGAAGTTAATTAAGCGGAAAAGATAGTGGTTGCCGGAAGACAAAAAACAGGAGCTGATCATTACTATACAGGATTGGTAGACAGATTATGAACCAAAGGATGTTGATAGCTTTTATGATGATTTATTACATATTATTGATTCTGTTTTGACGACAAGTAAGTGTAGTTATAAAGGAGAAATAAATCATGAGAAACGTAATATGTATGTTAATGTGCAAAGGTGCAAAGAGAATGGAGTGCAAATCCAAATGATAATGAAATCAAGCAAGAGGCGCGGAATAAATACTGGACAGACTTTTAGGGAGAATCGCTAAAGGCAAGAGCTTGGGTGACACATGGAAGGAAGTGAATAATGTGCGAGGTGTTCGAAGCAAAGGGCAATAGCTACGCTGACCCACAGGACAGGGCCAGTCAACTTAGTAAGAAATGGGCTGGGACTGCTGGTTTTGCCGAATTACGTCAGAATGTGCAGGCTTTATTGCAAAGTAAGAGTACACTTAGGAGTGAGTTAGTCCAAAGTCAGTGTACACTGGAGGATGATACATGTGTTACTATAACGAGAGGCGAGTTATTATATGTGATTAAAAAGGGAAAGTCTACGGCACCTGGTGATGATGGAATAACGTATGATATCCTTAACTGTCTGGCTGGTATTAGAGAAGGGCCCCTGTCAGACTTGTTTAATAGGTCGTATCCCTATTAAGTGGAAGAAAGCAGTAATTGTACCAATACCAAAGAACAATGGAGATTTTCGTCCAATATATTTGACCTCTCGTTTTAGTAAAATGATGGAAAGAATAGTATTAAACAGGTTGTTGTATAAAGTGGGATGTTTCTTGGCGCCCAATTTACATGGATTTATGAAAGGGAGAAGTACTGCAGACTGTGTTGTAAAGTGTGTGAATAACTCCAAGGCTACATGCAGGACTTTTGTAGACTTAAAAGGGGCCTTTGATAGGGCAAATAAAGAAGTTTTACTTGAGGAACTAATTAATTTAGAGATTTCTGGGAAGTTGCTGAAATGGATTGTGGATTACTTGGGTAACAGAATGGCTAGAGCAGTGGCTCTCAACCTTTTTCACTCCATTCCCCCCTTGAGGAATTTTCAACATCCTCGTGGCCTCCTTCGTTTTTCTCCCAACACCCCCCCCCCCGAAAATAATGTTGAAAAATAAAATGCAGATGAAGAGAATACCCTTATTTTATTTCAAGGTTGACAATCATCATTATCTTACATTTTGATAGACTTACATGATTTACATAACTGGCGTCACTAGACTAGAGTGACTACTAGACAAGCCTCACAGCAAACTTGAATTTGGTTGGGGAAAAGTTCATATGACCTCTGCATATTTTGTCACAGCTCAATGGGAAGGCTGACATTGTTTCCTTTCAGACAGGTGACTGATCCGAGGTTGTGTCACTGACAATGCACATCTCATGTCCGGGTCCACATCCAGCCGGTTTCGGCTTTTACTCTTTATATGTAGAAGGGTGGAGAAACCAAATTCGCATAAATAGGTAGTTGAAAAAGGCAAGAGGACTCGAAGTGCAACCTCGCTAACTTTTGGATATGACCGATACATTGAGCACCAGAATACAGTCAGAGATCTTTCTTTGTAGAGATCTTTGGCAGCAGAATCATTCTTGAGATCAAGAAATTCGTCCTGAACATCATTGGGAATGGTAGCAATATCAAGAGTGCCAGAGAAAGGATCCCTCACCAATTTCCCATCTTCCTCCTCGAATTCTGGGAAATACTTTTTGAGCTCACTTTCCAAGGATTTCAGGTGCTGAGTGATTTCAGTTTTGAGTGCTGGGTCAAGCAGATGATCTTCATTCTCATCAAGAACAGTTGAAAGATTCTCAAACATGGCAACATTTCCTGCGTTGACTTTCCTTTGCCATTTCTGGAGCTTGGCAAGAAATGCACGAAGACAATCCATGAGGTGAAACACATTTCTGTCCTTGCCCTGCAGCTTGAGATTCAGCCTGTTTAGCTGCTCAAATATATCTGCTAAATATGCAAGACGTGGCTCCCACAACACCTCATTGAAGTGACTTAACAGATCATCTTTCCCTTGCACTTCCAGGAACAACTTCCCCGAAGTTCAAACATTCGATTCACAACATTGCCCTTGGAAAGCCAGCGCACTTTGGAGTAAAAGAGGAGGGCTTCATGCTCTGAATCCATGTTTCTTCAAAGGTTCTAGAAAAAGCGAGAGTTCAGATCTCCAGCTTTCACAAAGTTGACACATTTGACCACTACCTCCAGAATCTTGCAAAGTTCATCAGGGAGGGTTTTCGATGCCAATGCAAAACGATGGATCATACAATGGATCCCCTTGGCATTCGGAGCTACTTCCTTGACACGCTTCTGGAGCCCCGATTTTGATCCCAGCATCGCCGGAGACCCATCCGTACAGATTCCACAACAATTTTCCCAGCTGATCCTGTTAGCTGTGAAGAAAGAAGACAGCTTTTCCATCACATTTACAGCTGTTGTGGTGGTCTCAAGCTGTGTACAGAACAGATATTCCTCCTTGATGTCACACAAGAAAACATACCTAACAAACACGAGTAGCTGTGCACAAGAACTCACGTCCGTTGACTCATCCAGCTGTATTGCAAACATACCAGTTGGAGATAATTTGATCTCCTGTATCACTCTTTCTTTTATGTCATCTGACATTTCATTAATTCTCCGTTTCACTGTATCGTTTGACAAGGAAATTTGTTGAATTTTACGTTCACTTGCCTCTCCAAGAACCCGTTTGACCATTCTTAAAGCACATGGCTTAATTAAAGTTTCACCAATTGTATGGGGCTTCTTTTGCTTTGCTATTTCGAGGGAAACCTCGTATGATGCCTCAACTACACTTACGGTCTGTTGTTGGAAAGCACCACTCTCGTCCAGTTTCTGTTTTCCCAAACTCCGTTCATGGCGCCTGAAGAAATCGGTCTCTCTCCGCATACTGTGGATGGATCGTCATCAGATGATGCTTCAGCTTACTAGGCCTCATAGAATCGTTCCCCAGCACTTTGAAGCACAGCACACACTGAGGTTTCTCAATGCCATCAGCGAGGATTGATGTAAATCCGTAGTTAATGTATCCATCGATGTACTTCCGCTTCTTAGCAACACTAGTAGCCATCACAAATCTAGAGAAAATAAAGAAGACAGAATGTCCGAACAGACAAACAGACAAGTGATAAAGACTAAAGAATGATAAAGAAGGACAGATAAATAGGACAAGAGTTAGAATGGCAAACACAAACACACACATTCACATACCTAACACGCCCATGCACTCACACATAAAGCACACATGCAGTCATACACAAACATGCACACAGGTAAACATTCACACTCAAATTAGCAAGCTGAAGTGTACTTCCTGTAAGCAAGAACACGCCTCCTTTGACAAGCACTGCCCAACTTGGAAGAATGAGAAGAATAGTGAGTCATACCAATTTAGCACTAAAAATGGTAGGATTATATAAGTAAAGAATGAGTATGAACAACAATGGCACCAATAAATAAGGAAATAATTAATAAAGGAAGTGTACAAATATTTCACCCACGTAAAGCAGCGACCACATGAATTATGAAACAAAATAAGTAACACCAATTAAGGAGTATATTATGCTTGAGGCAAGCTCAAACACAATATATGGTTCAGAGACAATACACTCCACTGTTTTAACATACGTAAGAACATAAGAAAATAAGGAGTCTACAATAGGCCGGTTGGCCTGTGCATGGCAGCTCCTGTCGAGAGTTACTACCACTCTCTATCATCCATGAATCTATCTAGCCTCCTTTTGAAACTTTCCAGCGTTCCAGCACTTACTACAAAGTTGCTAAGCTTGTTCCACTCGTCCACCACCCTATTTGTGAACCAGTTCCTTCCTATCTCCCTCCCAAACCTAAACTTATCCAACTTAAATCCGTTGCTCCGAGTCCTATCCTGCTCGGATATTATATGAACTTTATCTATATCCCCTTTATTGATTCCTTTCACCCACTTAAATACTTCTATCATATCTCCCCGCACTCTTCGTCTTTCTAGGGAATGCAAGTTAAGTTTCTTTAACCTATCCTGATATGGAAGGTTTCTAAGACCCGGAATCATTTTCGTCATTCTTCGCTGCACCGACTCTAGTGAATTGATATCCATTCTATAATAAGGGCACCAGAACTGAACCGCATAATCGAGGTGCGGCCTGACTAGCGCAAGATATACCTGCAATAAGACCTCTGCACTCTTATTACTTACACTTCTAGATATAAAACCCAATACTCTGTTTGCGTTATTTCGAACATTAACGCACTGTTTTCTGTGCCGTAGATCCGGGCTTACAAGTACCCCTAGGTCTCTTTCACAAGTCGACTTCTCTAGGTTGATGTTGTTAAGGCTGTATACATTGTCAGTATTTGTTCGTCCAATATTAAGTACGCTGCACTTGCTGGTGTTGAATTTCATTTGCCATTTTTCAGACCACCCCTGCAGTTTATTTAGATCCTCCTGTAATGCATTTGCATCCTGCCCTGAATTAATCTACCGCCCTATTTTGGTGTCATCGGCAAACTTGCTTATGTCACTGCTGATCCCAGTATCTAGATCGTTTATGTAGATTATGAACAAGAGTGGGCCTAGTACTGACCCCTGGGGAACCCCACTGGTTACACGGCCCCACTCAGATTTAACACCATCCACGCTGACCCTCTGCGTTCTATCGGTGAGCCATGATTTTATCCAATTTAAAACTTTCCCCTCGATACCATGAGCCTTAATTTTCTCAGAAGCCTCTGATGCGGTATCCCAGGCCAGACTGAGATCATTCGGTCTTATCATCACACGGACACGTACTGAACAAGTCAGTTCAGCAGCTCGGTCCAGCGCCTGTCACACAGACAGGGACTGGAACTGTGAAATCTTATATAATCCGTAAAAAAAAAAAAAAATTAGCACGAGAGTATGCAAATATTAAAATTGTATTGTCGTTATGATTAAACAGAATGACAAAAAAGAATGAAAATTCTCTTCTGCCAAGTCAAAATAAGTAATACAAGTTTTGTTTAATTCAGATTCCCAACATTATTTGGAAACGTACAATTTATAACAGCTCGCCGTGGCTCCCCTAAATTCTTGCCGTGGCTCCCTTGGGGGTCATGGCCCCCAGGTTGAGAACCACTGGGCTAGAGTATGGTTTCAGGGTTGGTACTCGGAAGAAAGAGGAGTTGGGGACTCCACAGGGAGGTGTACTTAGCCCCACTCTTTTTAACATATTGAAGAACATAATGGCTCGCTACGAATTTCCTGGAGACACAAGTTATAATATATGCTAATGATATACTTTTACAGTGTAAATGTATGAGAAACATGCAAGTGGCTTTAGATGCATTGAGTACACTTTGTTGTAGAATGGGCCTTGAAATGAACAATGAAAAACTAAATATCAGGTCAGAAATTATAAACAAGGGGATTTATTTTTGAATGGATTAAGGCTAGAAAAAGTTGATGCACATTAGGTATAAGTCCAACAGTAAATTACGTGAATTGCAGTGCCTGGAGAATGCATGTAAAGGACGTTTAAGACCTTTAAGAGCTTTGGCATGGAAGGGAAATGGCTCAGGTATTCCTATTTTAAGGATGGTTTATATCAGTACTATACGTTCAGTTATTGACTATGCAGCTCCTATCCTTATAATGTATAGTAAAAAAGTTATTCAAAAGCATGAAGTGATACGAAACGAGGCCATGCGAATTGTTTGAGGTTGTCAACGGAACACTAGAATGGAGTTAGATTTACTAAGTATAAAACATAGAGTAAAGGAACTTGCTGTAGCCGCTACTCTTAGGACCATTAGGAGAGGAGGAGATAATAGATTGTCCTGTACAATAATGTGCTTAAATGAAAGAACAGATCTTGGCAATGTGTCCAAGTATGCGAGGCTATTGTATAATATTATGATGGAGTAGATAAATATTGCATTTCATTACAAACATATTTAAGGTTTAGACCATGGCAGGAAGGATGCATTGCAGTAGATGTTTTACAGCTTGAGGGGAAAAAAGATGATTGGCATCCCAGTTATTTACGAGTAAGGCATAGTAGAAGCCAGAATTATGACAGAAATCATAAGTATCAGAACTATTCAAATGTTAAGCAGTCTAGTCCAAATTATTTTAAGGGAGGTCAACCTAACCAGGTGTCGCAAAATACTGTAGGGAATAGATCACAAGGACAAACACAATATAAACATCCAAGACTTCAGTCCAATTATAATCTTTGTGGTGAAATTGGCCATGCTAAATATCAGTGTTAGAGTGGCCCAAAGTCTGCGGCATTAACTGTTGCGGGAAGGCCACGGAATATTTGTAATGTAAGAGGTAACGAGTACAGTGTGAGTAAGCCAAAAACTGTGAATTTTGAGCCATTTATTACTGAAGGAAAGGTTGGGATTAAAGGTAGTCCTGAGAAGATAATTATAATATTGAGAGATACTGGAGCAAATCAGAGTGTGATTTTGAAAAATGTATTAGAGCGGACAGATGAGTCTTACTCTGGTGAAGAAGTGAATTTAAGAGGATTAGGGTCAGGAATGACTGTCCCATTACATAATGTAAATCTTGAGAGTGGATTTGTGAGTGGCATTTTAAAAGTTGGGTACTCCAGGTACGGGAAGTACCTGGAGTACAGATGTTATTGGGTAATGATTTGCTGGTGACAAGGTGGTCCCAGAGCCTATCATGTGTGAAAATCCATTTGATGAAGGGGCTACTGTAGAGGTGGACCATGTTGTGAAAAATGTAGATGTGTTGGATGATTCAAAGACGTGTAAACCTGATGGTGATATACAGTATAATGAAATTGTGTACCCAGCTTGTGTTGTGACCAGGGTAATGTCAAAGAGAAGAGAAGAGTTTGATGATGATTTGGGAATAGGTGATATATTTGGTAAAGAGGATGTTATGACCACAGATAATACAGGAGAGTTGGAAAATAATAAGGAGTGTGCTGTAGAAGGAAAAATTGATGTATACCAGATTTTGTTGTGGACAAGGAGGAATTGGTAAGGTTACAGAACAGCGACGAGAGTTTGAGGGAATGTTGGAGTGAAGCTAAGAGAATTGGGGTGAGAGTGATGTATCAATTGGCTTTTGTGTACAAAGTGGTGTGTTAATGAGAAAGTGGAGGCCTGCTGATGTTCCAGCATCGGATCATTGGGAGGTTAGGAAGCACATTATTATTCCAAAAGAATATAGGGAACATGTTATTGCTTTATCCCATGATTCTTGTTTGTCTGGACATTTGGGAGTCAGCAAGACAACTGACAGGCTACTAACTCATTTTTGTTGGCCTAATATATAGAAAATGTATCTGAGTATTGTAAAATCTGTGAGATATGTCAGAAAGTGGGCAAGCCCAACCAGATTATACAACCGGCACCACTGAAGCCAATTCCTGCATTTTGCAAACCTTTTAGCAGAATTGTAATTGATTGTGTAGGTCCTTTGAATAATTTAGAAAAGAAACTTTATTATTTAGGAACTGAGAAGAGAAATCAAATCATACAAATTGTACAAACAGGGAAGATATTGGAAGCATAATGTGTTGTCTAATGGTAGACCCTGCTGCCATATGGCATCACGAAAATTGTGACCAAGTCCCAGGTTGCTGATCTGACTTTCTGCCTCATTTACACACAATTGCAGGTCTCAATTGTTTCTCTTACTTTGACAACACAACATTCATACAGTATATTGTTTCTCACTTTTGATCTTTTTGTTTCATTTTTGTATTTCTTTATGGTTCTTTATTATTATTATTATTATTATTATTATTATTATTATTATTATTATTATTATTATTATTATTATTATTATTATTATTATTATTATTATTATTATTATTATTATTTTTATTATTATTATTATTATTATTATTATTATTATTATTATTATTATTAGTATTATTATTATTATTATTACATTTTCACCCCCCCAGGCCCCGATGAGGGTCAGTGATCTGTGCCCGCGTGGGTAATCCCCGTAAAAAAAATAAAAATAAAAAATAAAAAAAAATAAAAAATAAAAAAATGAGTTTAGGTCTTTGTTTTCTGATGTTCCTATGAGAACTGAAGTATTACAGCATGATGTTGAGGTTGAAAATGCAACACCCATTAAGCAACACCCTAATAGAGTGAATTCTAAGATGGGAGAGATAATGAGAAAGAAGTACAGTATATGCTTGATAATGATATGATTGAAAGAAGTAACAGTCCATGGAGTTCACCGTGTGTATTGGTGACTAAACCTGATGGTATTTCATATAGATTTTGTACTGATTACAGAAAAGTAAATAATGTAACCAAAGCTGACTCATATCCTATTTCAAGAGTGGATGATTGTATTGACCAGATAGGAGATGCTAAATTTGTAACTAAGATGGATTTGTTGAAAGGATATTGGGAAGTACCACTGACTGAAAGAACAAAATAAATTTCTGCATTTGTGACTATGGATGGTTTATATCGGTATAAAGTGTTACCCTTTGGTATGAAAAACAGCGGTAGTACTTTCCAAAGATTAGTTAATCAAGTATTGTATGATGTTAAAGGTTGTTCTGTGTATTTGGATAATATTGAACTGTATTAAAAAAGTTGGGAAGAACATTTGCATTTAATCAGTGAAGTACTTAACAAATTGAATCAAGCAAACTTGACTGTAAACCTTGTGAAGAGTGAATTTGCTGAAGCAACTGTAGAATATCTAGGTTATGTTGTTGGTCAGGGAAGTGTCAGACCAATTAATGCTAAGGTGGAAAGTATTGTGAAATTTCTTGCACCTACAAATAGAAGAGAATTGTTAAGATTTCTGGGTATGAGTGGATGTCATCGTAGGTTTTGTAAGAACTTTTCAACCATTGCTTTACCATTAACCAATCTATTGTCAAAGAAAGTCAAATTTGTTTGGAGTGTTCATTGTGATGAAGCTTTTAAAAAATTGAAACAGATACTTATAAGTGCACCCATACTTTCTACTCCAAATTATGATAAACCATTTAAATTGTATGTAGATGCTAGTGATTATGGAGCTGGTGGAGTTTTAATGCACGAGAAAGATGATGCTGAGTATCCTATTTGTTATTTTTCAAAGAAGTTTCTTTTACATCAGAAAAACTATAGTACGATTGAAAAAGAAACATTGGCATTGATTTTAAGTTTGAACCATTTTGATGTTCATTTGAGGGGGTCAGGCATACCGATCCAAGTGTTTGTGGATCACAATCCCCTTGCATTTTTGCACAAGATGAAAAATGTAAACTAACGTTTGACAAGGTGGAATCTATTGTTACAAGATTATGATTTGATTATTAAACATGTGAAAGGAAAGTTGAATGTCGTGGCTGACGCACTGTCCCGTATTCCAGTTAGTCATGCGTCATCCTGCGGCTGATTCATTCTTCTTTTGGGAGGGGTATGTTACGGTCTTCTCCCCTTTCTCTCAATATTTGTTTCAGTTACCCATTGTATTTAGTCTCTGCTGTTTCCCGTTTTTCTTTAGAATCGAAATTCCAAGCTTATGGTAAATACTTTAACAAAATTCTTGATTATTTTATATAAGTATGTATACTACTATTTGTTTCATTATATAAACTTTGTAGAATGTATTTTTATTTTGTAAACAGTTATGAAAGACTGTAAGAAGCAGGTGTGAAGTATAAAAAGAATTAGAAATTATATGTTGATGACACAAGAAAGTATTGCAACAATGTTTGGGTTTTGGCAGCACTCTAGGTAGCTCGGTTGAGGAGGATAGGAAGGTCAAGCTTGTGTGGTGCATTTTTATCTATTATTATCTGGGCAATCATGGATAATTATGGTGTTAACTAAAGTGTTATATGTTCATTATAGTCTAAAGAGTATTGTAGTAGTGAGAGAGAGCACTGTATTTGGTGGAGATAACATTATTCTGAGTGAATTGATTTGTGGCCTTTTGTATGCACGTGGATGGAAAGCACATATATATTTTATTTTGTTGTTAAATATATTTTGTTGTAATTTTAAGGCTGTGTTTTGATTAAACCAGTTTTAATGGGAACAGTGGTATTGAAATAAATACCTGTCAGCTGTCAGGAGGTTGTTAGCCAGAAATAAGGTAAGGATCTGTGTTTAACATTTAACCTCTCTGTTAACAGAAGCTGTTATTTCGATTCTTCTCTGATATAATGGGCCTATGGGCTGACTATACATCCTCTAGTGAGTCCTAGAAGAGGGTGTGAAGGTAGTAACAACTTTCAGTCTCAGCCTGGAGAAACCTCGGATGTTGTGGTGTACTATGTAACAGTTATTATCAAGGAACATGATTTTGGCAAGAAATTAGTTGCTTTCTGTGGTGATAATACAATCTAATTTTGGTGGAGCTCAAAGAAAAAGAGTTAATAACATTTTCAGGAAACTTAATACATACTTGGCAGAGAATTGATTGGTATTGGTTGTTGTGCCCACATTTACATAATGCTGTGCAGATTTCCCTGCGACTGTTTGCCAATTGATGTAGAAACAGTTGTTGTTAAGATATATTTATATTACTATTTGTATACAGTTAGAGTAGAAGACTTGAAGGACTTCTGCGATTATGTGTAAATTTTATATAAACAACTACTGGAGTACAGTAAATCAAGATGGTTAGCACTAATGCCTGCTGTTGAGAAAATTCTTAGAATGTTTCCTGGCTTAAAATCCTGTTGTGCTAAAGATTTTTTTGAGAACCAGTGTGCAAAAATCTGGCTCAACTTTGTGCATAGTCAGTCAGCCACCTTCCATCAAGTCATCTCAAAGATTGAAGGGGAAGATACAACAGCAGTAGAAGTTATGATCACAAATGATTTGAAGCAAATTCTGCAATCGAAGAAAGACAATGTATTTTTGCCACATTCAGTGACGGTTCTAGCAGACATACTTGAAGAAGATGGATTAATTGACTCATCTGCGTAGAAGGAAACAGTTACATATTTTTACGACACATATGTTCAGTATTTAGGCCAGTGGTCAGGTCACTTGCATTACATTGCACATATGCAGTGGGCCTCATTAAAGTAAATATCAAAATGCAAGAAGTTGAAAAAACAATGGATTTTGCTGCAGAGAAGAAATTCTATGATTCAAAGTTTTATGCTGAGTAATTTGACGATTTTTGCTGTGTTACAAGTTATATTTTTGAGGGAAAGTGTCGGAGTGGAATGCAGCTAAGTTACCTCTAGACCAGCGCTGCGTAGAAATGTTCACTCACTTTAAGGACAGAGATAAAACCCACCAGCACATGTTAAAATTGATTCAGTTCATTCTGCGTCTTCTTGGAACAAATTCATCTACTGAACATGTGTTCCCTTTCATGCACAAACTGTGGACATTTGAAAATTCACAACTAAAAGTCCCAACCCTCAAAGCCTTATCAGTCACAAAATTTAACTTCAAGCAAAGCTGTCTGGAATTCTACAATATGCTAAAAGCAACTCCAGTGATGATAAAACAAATCTTATCCAGTGAAAAGTACGAACATTAGAAGGTAAATCAATGGTATTTCGTCTAATTAACTCCCCTCCTTTAGTTGATAATCTCTCTCCCCTTTCTCTTCGCCGCAATGTTACTTCACTTTCTCTTTTACAGGTACTTTAACGGGCAATGTTCGGTGGATCTGGCATCCTGTGTACCGCCGGCAAGACCGTGGGCTCCTAACACTGCTCTTGCCAACGGTGCACACCGTTTCTGTGTGGATGTCGTTCACACTAGAATAACCCGTTATAGTACATTTTTCTTTCCTCACACAGCCAAACTGTGGTATGCTCTGCCTTCTTCTTTGTTTCCATACTCATACAATCTGTCTCACTTCAAAAAGCTGGCTTTCCAGCAACTTCGTGGTGCAGATTAATAGTGTCTTTCTCTTTTTTTAATTTATTTTTACCCTTTTTTTTTCGGCCCCCAGGTCCCGTTGTGGGTCGATGACCAGTGTCCGGGTGGGCTATTCCCTGTAAAAAAAATAATGATAATACTAGAAATAGGCAAATACCATTGTTATGTACAATAGCTTTGGTTTTGGGTCAAGTATAACTGTATAATCGGCGTTGGTGTATGGGTTGTAGGTGTTTTTCGTTCATGATTTTCGGGATGTCCCACATTTACCTCCACGAAATATGGTCATCACTGTTGAGGCGACGGCTGAACTGCTGCCCGCCGTCCAGTAAGGGTGGGGCGGACTTTACACCTTCTATCTTAATTGTATCAAGAAATTTCGTCCGGGACTGTACATAAACAGTAGAGATAAACAAACATTGTATATAAACAATGCAAAGAAACACTGTACATAAACAATGCAGATAAACAATGCCTATAAACAGTGCTATTAACAATACCTATAAACAATGCAGATAAACAAAGAACGGCAAATAATAACAGGAAAATAAAGTGATATTTTCTTGCAATCGTCAAAGTTGAGATGAAAGTTTTGGTTTTGCCCTAAACTAATGGTTAAAGTTGGATGAGGTAGATGACGTCCTCGTTGACAATGATGAGTTCCAGTGTATGAGGAGTTATAGTGTATGAGGAATTATAGTGCATGAGGAGTTACAGTGTATGAGGAGTTATAGTGTATGAGGAGTTATAGTGTATGAGGAGTTATAGTGTATGAGGAATTATAGTGCATGAGGAGTTATAGTGTATGAGGAGTTATAGTGTATGAGGAGTTATAGTGTATGAGGAATTATAGTGCATGAGGATTTATAGTGTATGAGGAGTTATAGTGTATGGGGAGTTATAGCGTATGAGGAGTTATAGCGTATGAGGAGTTATAGTGTATGGGTAGTTATAGTGCATGAGGAAGTTATAGTGTTTGAGGAGTTATAGTCTATGGGGAGTTACAGTGTATGAAGAGTTATAGTGTATGAAGAGTTATAGTGAATGAGGAGTTATAGTGTATGAGGACTTATAGTGTATGAGGACTTATAGTGTATGAGGAGTTACAGTGTATGATGAGTTATAGTGTAAGGGGAGTTATAGTGTATGGGGAGTTATAGTGTATGAGGAGTTGTAGTGTATGGGAAGTTATAGTGTATGAGGAGTTATAATGAATGAGGACTTATAGAGTATGGGGAGTTATAGTGTATGAGGAGTTATAGTGTATGGGGAGTTATAGTGCCTGAGGAGTTATAGTGTATGGGGAGTTATAGTGGATGAGGAGTTATAGTGTATGAGGAATTATAGTGTATGAGGAGTTATAATGTAAGAGGAGTTATTGTGTATGGGGAGTTACAGTGTATGAGGACTTATAGTGTTTGAGGAGTTTCAGTGTATGAGGAGTTACAGTGTATGAGGAGTTACAGTGTGAGGAGTTATAGTGTATGAGGAGTTACAGTGTATGAGGAGTTATAGTGTATGGGGAGTTACAGTGTATGAGGAGTTATAGTGTATGAGGAGTTATAGTGTATGAGGAGTTATAGTGTATGGGGAGTTACAGTGTATGAGGACTTATAGTGTTTGAGGAGTTTCAGTGTATGAGGAGTTACAGTGTATGAGGAGTTACAGTGTGAGGAGTTATAGTGTATGAGGAGTTATAGTGTATGAGGAATTATAGTGTATGAGGAATTATAGTGCATGAGGAGTCATAGTTTATGAGGAGTTATAGTGTATGAAGAGTTACAGTGTATGAAGAGTTACAGTGTTTGAGGAGTTATAGTGTATGAGGAGTTATAGTGTATGAGGAGTTATAGTGTTCGGGGAGTTATAGTGTATCAGGAATTATAGTGTATGAGGAGTTATAGTGTATGGGAGTTATAGTGTACGAGGAGTTATAGTGTATGAGGAGTTATAGTGTATGAGGAGTTATAGTGTATGAGGAGTTATAGTGTATGAGGAGTTACAGTGTATGAGGAATTATAGTGTATGAGGAATTATATTGCATGAGGAGTTACAGTGTATGAGGAGTTATAGTGTATGAGGAATTATAGTGTAAGAGGAGTCATAGTGTATGAGGAGTTACAGTGCATGAGGAGTTATAGTGTATGAGGAGTTATAGTGTATGAGGAGTTACAGTGTTTGAGGAGTTACAGTGTATGTGGAGTTATAGTGTATGAGGAGTTATAGTGTATGAGGAGTTATAGTGTATGAGGAGTTATAGTATAAGAAGAGTTATTGTGTATGAGGAGTTATAGTGTATGAGGAGTTATAGTGTATGAGGAATTATAGTGTATGAGGAGTTATAGTATAAGAAGAGTTATAGTGTATGAGGAGTTTATAGTGTATGAGGAGTTATAGTGTATGAGGAATTATAGTGTATGAGGAGTTATAGTATAAGAAGATTTATAGTGTATGAGGAGTTATAGTGTATGAGGAGTTATTGTGTATGAGGAGTTTCAGTGTATGAGGAGTTACAGTGTATGAGGGGTTACAGTGTATGAGGAGTTATAGTGTATGAGGAGTTAGTGTGTGTGAGGAGTTATAGTGTATGAGGAGTTATAGTGTATGAGGAATTATAGTGTATGAGGAGTTATAGTATAAGTTAGACAGTTCGTTACGTCTATTAAGGGACCAGTGTAGGACATTATGTTGGACAATTTTCATCCTGCTAACGACTGCCATTTCGGAGACTGTAGGTTGGGGCGTCGCTTGGAGTGTTTGCTCGGCTTCTGCCATTTCTAGGGGGACGGAACTTCTTAGCAGAACCTTCGGACATCTGCTTGTCAGTCAATGGCGGGCCCTCGAACTTCTCGTCACCCGTGTACAGGAAGGTGTTCAGGTCCTGGGCCTGCGTGTCGTAGAAATCAACTGACGCTGCAGCTCGAGGGTCTTGTTCCTCTGTGGGGTGAGTCGTCATCATCTGGTCGCAACCATTGACTGTGGTTGCAGTCCAATGGTCACTGTCGTTGCTGGGAGTGCATGTAATGGGATCGCGGGCATTTACGGTGTCGTTGGAGGTGTGATCCTAGGGGGACTGACTGGCCACGTCGGGATTGCGGTTATACTGATTTTTGCCTCAGTCAAGGAGGTCATGGTCTATTTCTGGCGTGGGTTAAGACCGTCGATAAGTCGTTGAGTGGGTTACTGCCTTAAGGATTTCTTTTGAAGGGACGTCGTCGCTTATTTCAACAGGTGCAATGTTGTTCCTGGTTAGTGTCTCGTTGAGGTGTTTCGAGAATGAACCTGGATGAACCATGTTCATGTGATGGGCATGCAGGTAAGACAAGTATATAGTGGTGGCTTTGGACTCGTCCAACTGTGGAGAGGAGACGCTCCTGATGCTCTCCGCCACTGCGTCCCTCATGGCGCCCAGTGACTCAGTAACTGCCTGTTTTATTGAGTCCTTGATGGTTCTTATCTCTGATTGCAGGACTTCCATGGTCTCGCTGACATTGTTGAGCTCTTGGGAGTCTGCTTGAGTTTCTTTTAGAGCGTCTTTTAGGGTTTGACTGTACGCCATGATTGTCGACTGAGTGGTCCTTTCTATGGTGTTAGAAATTTCCCTGGTTTCTTTTTGTTTGGTTATTTCGGTCAGTTTCTTCTATGTTTCTTGAAGTACCTGTTTCCTGACCAGGCAGGTGGCAGAGAAGGTCCTGTGGTCACCCTCGCAGACGACACACTTTTTTATGGTACTACGGCAGTCTTTGTAGAAGTGCTCATCAGATGAACACTCAAAGCATATGACCCCTTGCAGTGGGCAGTTCTTGGTCATGTGGTCATTGTATTTATAGCACTTCATACATTGTTGGATGGGCGTATACTTTTCATATTCTATTTGGTGTGATGAGATTGAAGTGCCATATGCATAGAGCCCCTTCTCCTTCATTCTTTTTGCATCCGTTGTGTCTGCAAAGCAAACCTTGATTATATTATGGGCATACATAGGATACACCTCCACAACCTTGACATTGTTTTGCTTTTGTATTTCATCTCTTATTTCTTCTGCGTTATTTTCCACTACATCTTTGTCTAACTTCTTACATACAAGGGTGAGCTTGGCGCCGTATTCCCGTGGGACAATGACCTCGTAACCGTTAGTTTTCATTTTGTCCATGGCACTAGACTTAAGTAGTTTATCAGCATCTTCATCTGTTTCTGTGAGGATGATGTAACCATCTCTCAGATCCACAAGTCTATTTATTCTCACCCTTAGGTCGCTCAATAGCCTTTTTAGCCCTATCCGAGACCCCTGGGTCGGGGTTCCGGAGATCTTCACTCTCACTTTGGCCATGGTCAGTAACATACATGAATGAATGAATGAAAATTCTACCTAATCTGTCCACCTCAGCTAAACCCCATGGATGCCGCTCCTTCTGTCCGCTTGCTGGGCGAGTAAAGACGGGTCTAGGGGTTGGGTGAACAGACAATCCCCTGGCGGGGGCCTAGCCAAGCCCTAACACCTAGCAGTGACAGGTTATGAAGCACTGTCGAATCCCTAACAGAAAATGTTGCCACCCTTACTGTCTCGACTCAGCAGCCCTCTGAGGGCCCCTCTTGAGGCTCTGCCCGCAGGGTTCGCTTCGTTACCAAACAGCAGGGACTCTAGGCGAAAGGATAGGATAGGGAAGAAGCGCAGTGTACAAGAATAATAATATCCATGTACAACTACATGATAAAGCAGTCAGAACGGACCCAACGTGAAAAACAAGGCAGACAGTCGTAACGGTCAGCGATTTGAACTGAGCAGGGAGCGACGCTTAGCACGTCCGCTCGCTATGAAGGTTGGGTGCACTCTGTGACTGCCATGCAAGATAGTGGGGCATCAGGCTGTATTGTCAGGAAGGAATTGATGAAGCCACATCAATACACCGGAGCACAAGTAAGTGTTAAATTAGCCAATAGTTACATTCAAACGGTTCCAGTGGCCAAGATTGAGGTGGACACCCCCTTCTTCTCAGGTTGGGTCACTGCAGCAGTCCTGAGGGAACCTATATACGATCTCATCATTGGAAATATCAAGGGAGCAAGAAACAGTTGTGCAATGGATGCTGCAACCCAAACTGATGCTGCCGCTTTGACCCAAGTTAATGCTGCTGCAGTCACTCGGGGTATGGCTCAAACAAAACCTAGAGTCACCCCATTGGCTATTGCCACATCGTCTGATCTCATCAATAGTCAGGATGTCGTCCAAGAGCAAGAGCATGACAGCACGCTCACTTCAGTACACAAGAGTTTGATGGTTGGGACCATCAAGGAGACATTTGGGAATCGAACGAGGTTCGTAAAGAAGAGGAACCGTCTCTACCGAGAGACTGTGACGTCTCTGGGTGAAATACGACTGCAGTTCGTGGTTCCTTCCAAGTACCGCCTGACTGTGTTCAAGCTAGGTCATTGCACTGCTCTTGGCGGTCATATGGGTAAAAAGAAGACCTTTGATCGCATCAGTGCAGCGTTCTTCTGGCCAAGGATGGGCCAGGAGATCGCTAGGCTAGTCCGCTCTTGTGATGTTTGCCAGAAAACCAGTGATCGAGGGCGAGTCCCACCTGCACCACTACAGCCCCTTCCACTGATCTCTGAACCCTTTGAGAGGGTGGCAGTGGACATTGTGGGGCCGATAAACCCAAGGGCGAGCGATGGGGAAAAGTATATTCTCACCTTGGTTGACTTTAGCACGAGGTGGCCCGAGGTTGTGCCTTTGAGGAACATTGAGGCCACGACTGTTGCAGAAGCCATGTTGGAAATCTTCTGTCGGGTTGGTATTCCCAAACAAGTCCTCAGTGACAGGGGGACCCAGTTTACTTCTGCCATGATGGAGGAGTTGATGCGGTTGTTATCGGTAAAGGGGCTAAAGACAACACCCTATCACCCGATGTGCAACGGACTCTGTGAGAGGTTTAATGGGACGCTGAAGAAAATGCTCAGGAGGATGGCAGCCGAACATCCTAAGGAGTGGCCACGCTACATTGCCCCACTTCTGTTCGCGTTCCGGGAGGCGCCACAGAGCTCACTCAAGGTGTCTCCCTTCGAGCTTGTGTACGGCAGGTCCGTCCGGGGACCACTACAGGTTCTTCGGGAACTGTGGGATGATGAGGAACCAGATCCGGAAGTCAAGACCACTTATACATACTTCATTGACTTTGCTGATCGTCTCCAAGAAACCTGCCAACTGGCAAAGCAAGAGCTGATAAAGGCTCATGAGGTCCAGAAGACTTACTATGACAAGAAGGCCAAGCTTCATTGTTTCCAGCCAGGTGACCAGTGCTTGGTTCTGTTGCTTACAATGCGCAATAAGTTACTGGCTCAGTGGAAAGGTCCATTCGACATTGCAGAGCGTGTCTCGGATCTGACTTACATCGTCCAGGTGGGATCTCGACGAAAGAAGTTCCACATCAACATGCTGAAGAAGTACTTCCAGTCACCGATCGGGGGTACAGTCTCCACTGAGGAAGACAGGGACGAGCCTTCCCAGTGCGATTCACGGGTAACTTGTGCTGCCACAGTGATCTCTGACAGTGATGAGGAGGATGGGCCTGTCACTGCACACTCCCGCCAGTGTGAGACTTTCACGGACGTTGAGGTGAACGGAAGTCTGTCAGCAGAGGAACGAGATGCCATCGGCTCTCTGTTGCATCGCTACATGGACATCTTCTTTGATAAGCCAGGAGTTGCCCGAGTCGACTGTCACACTATTGAACTGACCAGCCCTACACCTGTTCGGGTAAAGCCCTATCCTATACCTATGCGACTATTGGACACTGTCAAACAAGAAATTGAGGAAATGGAAGCAGTAGGAATTATCGAGAAATCATCGTCTCCATACTGTAGTCCTATGGTAGTCGTCCGGAAAAAGGATGGGGGTGTCAGGATCTGTGGGGATTATAGGAGAGTAAATGCCATTACCCAGGTGGATGCAGAACCTATGTGTGATCAGAAAACTATTTTTTCAAGAATAGCTGGTTCCAAGTTATTTACCAAACTTGATCTGACCAAAGGGTTCTTCCAAATCCCACTGGACCCGAAGAGTCGGCAGATCACAGCCTTTGGTACGCCAGGGGGTCTCTATCAGTACAGAGTCCTTCCCTTTGGTCTCACAAACTCCCCTGCCATCTTCAACCGTGTCATGAGGCAAGTCCTAACCGGCATCAAGGGAGTTGAGGCATTTGTGAACGATGTGTTAATCCATTCAGCAACATTTGAGGAACACCTGGAACTCTTAGAGGAGGTGTTCTGGAGGTTCCAACAAAAAAACATGACTGTGAAACCAGCAAGTGCAAGATTGGTCAGGCTGCAGTACAGTTCCTCGGGCACACTGTCGGCGGAGGACGCTGCACCTGTCAGAATGAGAAGATCAAAAAGGTCCAAGATGCACCACGGCCCACAACAAAAAAACAAGTGAGGTCATTTCTGGGCCTTGTAGGGTACTACCGGAACGTCATCCCAAACTTTGCCATGGTGGCTCTCCCTTTATCCGACCTACTCAAGAAACATGCATCTAACAAGGTGCAATGGGGACCTGAACAAGAGGATTCTTTCAGTGCCCTCAAGAACTTGCTATGCAAGCAACCCATCCTTCAACTGGTGAGGAAGGAAGAGCCTTTCATCCTCCGGACCGATGCTTCACAGGATGGGATTGGAGCAGTGCTACTACAAGAGGCAGACGGCGAGGTTTTTCCAGTTGCGTATCACAGTCGGAAGTTGAAGCCTACGGAGAAGAATTACAGCACGGTTGAGAAGGAACATTTGGCAGTGGTGGAAGGCATCAAGAAGTACTACTACTATCTCTACGCAGGTGAGTTTGTGTTGGAGACAGACCACATGCCGCTCACCAGTCTCCGACCATCTAAGAATGCAAATGCTCGTCTGATGCGGTGGGCACTGTATCTCCAGCAGTTCAACTTCGTCCTCTGGTACATCAAGGGCAGCCTGAATGTGGGGGCTGACCCCCTATCTCGACTTGTGGTGGAACCAGAGCAACTGACTGAGAGGTCACCTTCCCAAATGAGTGTGGAGTTGGTCTAGACTCCAGACGACTCGAGCCTCCAAGCGTCTGACGGCTCGTCATATGTTATGTATTTTTCTCACACCTTTCTACACTTAAGAACATAACACAACACCTGTGCCACCTAAACAATGTCTACATACACTGCACCACACAACACGTTGCTGTAATGTAAATATAGCATGCTTACGCTTAGCATGAACTATTGCTCGGGAATTGTCACCCTCGCCGCGGAGTTTTCCTCCAGCCAGAAAAACTAAAGTAAATGTTGAGGTTTTCCCTCAGTGGCGATTGGCGACTACATTCCGTTGCAGTGTTAGTGTTACACACACACCACAGTGTGAATGTCGAATTGTGTGTCTGGGCTAGGCATTCTCTTGATTGTATACAGGTGCTAAAAAAATTTTCTCCAAAGAAAAACTTTTCTTAGTAGGGGCGATTGACATGGGTTGCGCTGGGCCTCCCCCACAACCCATCCCAAATGTTTGCTTAGGTAGAGATAAGGTACCCGGCCAGCCGATAGGGGTCATCTCACGCCTCAAAACCACATTTTAGCAGTGGGCTTTAGACCTTGGTTGAGAGAAGACCTCCTGCTCCGCGGACTTACAATAGAACAGGGGCCATACAGTCCTACCAGTGCTACGAGTCTGTGAGTGCAAAATCCCGAGATTGTTGTTAAGTCCAGTGAAAGTTAACGCATCCTGTAAAGGAAGTGACCACTGGTGAGGGCCTGTTTGCTGCAAGAGCACTCCAGGCCGGCCTAATAGATCTAACGATTAATTCTCCAGGTTGACAAACTCTCCCTTATAACTTACGGTACTGTGGCACGAATGTGAGTGACTGACCTATCCATGCAAATTATAAGTCCAGTGTATGGAATTGTGCCAAATAAACGTAAGTGCAATTATCTGCCGGTATCTGTGACCCCTCTATTATTATTATTATCAAAGGTAATGACTGATTGGTTATGACAAAGTATAACCAATAACTTAGGTGGATGTTGGAAGTTAATGGAATTCATTAAATCATCATTTATCAGTACACAACGCATTGAATGCAGGAAGCAGAGTGAAATTCTACGTAGTGATACACCATAATCTCCTGGGTGAGTAATCAGTGTGAAGGTATCTGAGTTCTACGGTAAGAAAACCACTTTCTTGCATTTAAAACCTAACAAGTGGGAAGGTTTCTTCTGTCTGTTGTCCCACCCTCAGTCTGGTATTTTTGCCGTCAAGACTTTGTCAAACGCCTTCGCTACATCCCGGAGAGTTAGTTTACATTGGCTACCGCTCGTTGCGGCTCTGGCTATATTCTCACGTGCCAGGGCTATCGCTGTTGAAGTGGACATCCCTTTCCTGAACCCAAATTATCCGCAATTGATTCTGTTGGTCGTTTCCAGGTGATTTCTCAGATGGTTTTGATGATTTTTTTTTTCTAGGATTTTACCAGGTACTTCGAGGAGGGAGATCGGTCTATAATTTAGTGTGGGACGGCGGGTTCTTTCATTGTTTTGGTGTTAGGGTAATAATGGCCTCTTTGAATTTAGTTGGGAAGTAACCCAAGGCCAAACAAGCATTCATTGTGGTTCTCAGTCTCTCCATAGCCGAGTTGTTTATGTGACTGAGGATCTCCTTGGTGATGCCCAAGTATCCAAGGGGCTTTATTTTTGGTATTAAATATGGCTGTATGGAGTTTTTCCGAGGTGATTGGTTTGGAAAACTGGTTGTCCCCTTTCAGATACTCCTATATGATTTCAGGGGAAGGCTGAGTGCGGTGTTTCTGGCTCCGGAGTTCATAAAGGACGAGCTCCTCGTGGGTACCATCAAATCCCCTGTTCTCTTCATTTGTAATTCTGAAGATGTTTCTCCATATGTCCCTGAATATGGGTTTTTTTGTCTTGATCGTCATATATTTTACTTCCTGTGACTCATTGCGGCGAGAGTTGTTCAACTGTTTCGGCCCATTTGACGCTGCTTTGTTCCAGAGATCTTGTTTTTATTTCCTCCCGTGGCTTACGATGTACCAACCATGGGTCTCGGCTCTCTGTTGTAGCAGTTGGAATTGGTTGGTAAGGGCTATGAGTTCTGGAGTCTGTCGTGGGTGTGGGAGTGTTCTGTACATTTGTGATGGCCTCATGGTATGTAGGCTGTTCCTATGGCTTCACATCATGTGTTGATTTTTTCGTCTATTTTGTTCAACGGCTGATTGTCTATGGTCTGCATGATTGTCATGTCCTTGGCCTCAAGCTTGACTGTAGCTTTTTCGTTGACTAGTTCCCAGATGGTCTGCTTGGCAATCTTCCGTGGTGGAGCTGGTATCGTTATTGATGTTGCAGAGATGGTCATGATTATAGGTAGGTGGTCGCTGGAGGTTACAGGACCTTGTTTAATGAGGTAGTTGTAGAAGCATCTGGCCTTTGTTATTGCTATCTCTGGAGTAGTGGCTGAGTTCCTACTGTAGAACGTGGGAAAGTCTGGGCCTATTAGCTGGGCTTCTTTGTCTGTTCCGAGGCCAGTGAAGCCTCTTCCAACAATTTTGGTTGTCCTTTTACCATCTAGTAGAGGATGTCTGTAATTCATGTCCCCGATGACGTAGGTTGGGTGGTGGTATGATAGAAATCTGTAGAAGTCCCCGTGCGTGGTGGGAGGTAGGTTGTGGCTTTTATGATTGGTCTTGTGGTCAGATTGATTTGAACAACGTGAGTTTCAGAGATGAAGTCGTGGTGGACATCTCTTTCTATGGCGATGGCCACCCCATCATTTGGCTCCTCTGATAGATTGGATTTATTGATCTTGTAACCAAATATTTTCAATTCCTCAGATGCCCCATGGCCGTGTGAGTTTATGAGTATAATATCTGGGTAAATTGGTTGTACTGGTTAGACAAACTGCATTTATTAGTTCTCCAGTGGAGGACGTTATGTTGCATTAGCTTCACTGCCTTACATAGAGTGTTCAATGTTTCTTTGTTCTTGATTTTAGTGATTTGTTCTCTCTGCATCTATTCTTCATTGTGTTGATCTTCCCCTGGGCTGTCTTTTTGATGCAGTTTGTGAAATCGATCCGTTTTTGTTTTATGGCCTTGAGGATGTCCATCTCGGAAGTGGAGTCGTCGTACTTCCATATCATCTTGTCATCAATTACGCCTTTTGCGACTTCATCACGTGTACAGTCCTCGTTGATGTTGTTTGGTACATAGATGCATAGTTTCAGGTCTTTATCTGATAGATCGATTGGAGTTTGGGACACAGGCATTATCTCTGGTGTAGGTACTTCCATTGCTGACAGGGAAGGCTGGTCAGTGTGTCTGCTTGATTCTCAGGTTCCTTAGAGTGAGGGAGATGGTGGCTCCTGTTTGTGGGTTTTTGTACGTTGAATTAGGATGTTGCCCTGTCCAGTTTTGGGATGGGCAGATTGCGGTGGCATAAGCCTTGTTCGAGTATTGTTTGAAAGCAGCCTGGGTGCAGAAAATCCTCTTCTTGGGCGTGTTTGACAATCATGCTGGCTACAGTGATACGGTCATGGAGGTACCTGTCTCTAACAGCCAACATAACTGCATGGTCTGTAATAGCTGCAGGGGCTGTAGTGACTGCAGGAGTCGGGGTCCCTACCGCCAGTATATCCCTGTATGCTGTTACAATGACTGTAGGAGTCGGGATCTCTACCGACAGCACTTCCCTGTATGATGGTACAGTGACTGCAGGAGTCGTGATCTCTACCGACAGCACATCTCTGTATGATGGTACAGTGACTGCAAAAGTTGGGATCTCTACCGACAGCACATCTCTGTATGATGGTACAATGACTGCAGGAGTCGGGATCCCTACCGACAGCACTTCCCTGAATGATGGTACAGTGACTGCAGGAGTCGGGATCTCTACCGACAGCACATCTCTGTCTGACGGTACTGCTGTTTTGTGGCTTCTTGTTGTGCTTCCTTGATTTTTTCCTTTCTTTTGGGACAGTTCATGGACATGATGCTAAGAGATCCATCACAGTTAAGGCATTTTAGTGGTGCATTACTTCGGGTCCAGATATGTTCCTAAGAGGAACATTTGGAAAAAATCTTGTAGTCCCTGGGTGTGGGCTAGTTTACACTATCATGATTCTCAATGGCATAACACTGTTCCTGTTGAATTTGGTGAAACGGTATGCTCTAGGTAAATATTAGGAGACCTGCTTCCTGCTCCAGCCGCTCCCACGGACTGACTTCACTAGACTGGTAGACGGAAGCTACCTAGCGGAGCGCATAGTTCCTGCAGATGTGTCAGCCGTCATAAAAGGGTTTAAAAACAAATCACCTGGTCAAAGTCACATTAACAAGAAGATCCTGGCTCAACTCCCCGACAACATGATAGAGAGGCTTGCTCATATATGCAACGCCTGCCTCGCCTCTGGATACTTCCCTAAGATGTTCAAAATCGCCGTTATTCGCCTCATACCAAAAGCAGGGAAGCCTCCAAACAAAGTCGAAAACTTTCGACCAATATCGCTGCTGGAGGTACCTGCCAAAATCTTTGAAAAAATAGTCAACAAGTGATTGCGGATGTATCTGGAGGACGAAGACGTGCATAATCCCCGCCAGTTCGGCTTCCGCCAGTACCGAGGCACATCCACTGCCATAGCTCAGGTCTACGAGCAGATCGCCAATGCCATGACTGGCCGCCTGCAGTGCAATATAGTACTGAGGGACGTCAGCAAGGCGTTTGACAAAGTTTGGCACGCAGGGCTGCAGTATAAGATCATACAATTGGGGCTACCCAAAAATCTGACGCGCCTGCTGTGCAACTTCATTATGGACCGCAGAGCCAAAATCAAGATGCAAGAACATTTTGGAAAAGAATTCTCGCTATCGAGCGGCGTGCCTCAGGGCTCTTGTCTCTCACCAACCCTTTACACACTCTACACGGCTGACCTGTCACCCCCAATCGTCGGCAGCGAGTACGTCATGTATGCCGACGATGTAACACAGATCGTCACCTGCCCAGGAAGGTCCACAGCAAGGATGGCGTTACTCACTGCTCGGGCAATAGAGGAGATCTCGAAGTATGAAAATAACTGGAAAATAAAAACAAACAAAACGAAATTTGAGGTCATACCCATAGCCAAATTCAAGCCGGCGCCATTGATGATCGACGACGAAGAGATTGAGTACTCTAAACAAGGCAGGTTGCTCGGCCTCATCATCTCTCGGACGGACAGCATTCCCCACGTGAAGGACAGACTAAATAAAGCCAAAGTCGCCGCAGCCAAATTAAAACGTTTTAAACTGATGCCTGAGAAGATACAAGTTCACCTGTACAAGGCGCTGGTGAGGCCTGTGTTGGAGTACCCATCTATACCACTCGTCACACTCGGGAAGACTAGACTACAACAACTACAGAGCTTCCAAAACAAGTGTTTGAGGTCAGCCAGTGGCCAAGCGCCACCGTACCAGGAGACAGTGGAAACCATCCACCTAAGAAATAAAACAGAGGCCCTCAACGTCAGGTTCCATTGCCTAGGGAAGAAGGTCTGGGACAAGCTCCTGGACGACCCTCACAGCCCAGATCACCTACGCGGGTAAGACATCAACGGAGGGAGACCCCACGCCTGGTGGCCCCGGAGTCTGCCCGCACTACAACAATCCAACCCGCGACCCATCTATGTCCGCCACAGTGATCCACCTTAGATTAAAACTTAGATGATATAAATTCAATTTAACAAGTCACAATCAAGTGAGTCCATAACGTAATACAGTATAAGATTTTAATAAAATTGTAATTGTAAAATAAATCTAGTCATTGTCTACTAAAATAACCATTGTGCAACCTCATCCTAAATCCTAGATTAGCTTAGTTAGCCAACAAACTCTGTAATATGTAAAACAAGGGGTGTCGTCCCCCTCTGTTTAACTCATTAAACTTCTTTTCCAACCTTTCCCCCCACGACTATATGTTGTGACTTCTCCATCCCTCATGTCTGGCCGTGCCTTGAGCCCCAGCATGCCTTCCATCCTTTCCCCACCTTAACCTAAAAAAAAAAAAAAAATGAGACCTGCTTTGGTTGTCTTATGAGCTGTCTCGATGTTTTGGAAGTGGATTTTGATGATGCATTTGCCTCCTTTACTGGTGAACTTTGTGACAGAGTCCACCTTGTCCATCGCCCAAACGTTTTCCTTTTCGATCCCTCCCATTATTTCCTCTTCAGACTTTTCATGCACGTATTCATCTGCATGGAAGCAGAGAACAGTTCTTTTAACCTTCAAGGCAAGAGGCATGAGTGGGTCATACTGCCCTTCCCTTAGATTGTTTACACAGCTCTGGGAAAGGAGGTGATCTAGGTTTTGGTCACTATTTTTAGTCTATTACTTTCTGGTATCTGGCATTATGTTTGTACTAAATTTTTGTTAGCTTCCGCTTGGTGGACCTGTATGGTGACCTCTAGTTTGTGATTGTTATTTTCGCTTTGACAGTCACTGTTGCTTCTTTGAGTGAAGGACGATAGTTCGGCGCGAGTTAGGTGTGTAGCTTAGGACAGTGTATTTTTTTTATTTATTTATTTTTTTACGGGGATTACCCACCCGGGCACAGGTCACTGACCCACATCGGGGCCTAGGGGGCGAAAATGTAATAAGAATAAAAAAAATAATAACAATTAGTTCATCCATCTACCTCTATATATATATATATATATATATATATATATATATATATATATATATATATATATATATATATATATATATATATATATATATATATATATATATATATATATATATATATATATATATAAAACAAAGAAGTATGTCTGTGTGTTTGTGTGTCCGCGCGAGAATCTCGGAAACTACTTTACCGATCTGTAGTGATGATGGATGGTGTTATATGTAGTGATGATTGATGGTGTTATATGTAGTGATGATGCATATTGTTATATGTTGTGATGATGGATGGTGTTATATGTAGTGATGATGGATGGTGTTATATGTAGTAATGATGGATGATATTGCATGTAGTGATGATGGGTGGTGTTATATGTAGTGATGATTAGACAATAAAATAATAACAGTTTAATGCTAAAAAAATATACTTTGCTGTGAAAAACATGGTGGAACTTATATACACCGTTAATGAACTATTGATGGAAGAAGAAGTTTTAGGGACTGAACAGTGAGACAATGTGGAGCCTCCCGGAGGGTGGCAACCTAATGTTGCCTAGCGGATGAGCCGCCCAGAGGGCGGCGATTCTACTAGTAGTAAATAAAATTTATAATAAAAGATACAAAATTAAAGATTTAATAATAATAACAATAAAAATAATAACAACAACACTGATAATAATAATAATAATAATAATAATAATAATAATAATAATAATAATAATAATAATAATAATAATAATAATAATAATAATAATAATAATAATAATTATAATAATATTAAAGAACCATAAAAAAATACAAAAATGAAAAAGGATCACTAGTGAGAAACGACTTAAGTGCCCGAAAAATAGCCTACCTAAAAAAAACATTCCGACTGGGCAACCCTCACCCAGTAAGGTCATCCTTACGCGGTCGAAAACAAAATCAAAATCATAGATCCAATCAAAAACAAACTATACAACCTCTTATGGTCGCTGCATGGAATCCCTGGACCCTTCTGGATACAGGCACAAATGAGCTTCCTGAAAGAAGAACCGCCCTTGTGGCAAAAGAGCTGGCTAGGTATAACATCGACATAGCAACCATTAGTGAGTCCCGGCTCCCAGACAAGGGTCAACTCATAGAACGGGGGTCTGGTTATACCTTCTTCTGGAAGGGTAAGCCTGCTGCGGAGAGAAACAGAGAAACCGCAGTTATGGAGTTGACTTTACCATCTGCCAACGCATCCCACACAGGCTGACTGAAATGCCTTTTGGGGTCAACGAGCGCCTCATGACGCTCTGAGTCCCAAAGAATCACTCTTGTCATGCGTTTTTCATCAGTGCATTTGCCCCAACACTGGATGCAGAGGATGATATCAGGGAGGCCTTTTACCCCGACCTCGACAGAGTGCTAACCTCTATCCCCAGAGAAGATAAGATTGTGCTCCTTGGTGACTTCAGTGCCAGAGTTTGCAGAGATGCTGACATTTGGCAGGGAATCATAGGGAGAAATGGACAAGACAAGTGTAATCGAAACAGCACATTCCTCCTCATCAAGTGTGCTGCACACAACCTCACTATTACCAATACCTTGTTTAGGCAGGCGACAAATTCAAGGGTTCGCGACAACACCCACAGTCCAAACACTGGCATCTCATTGACTACATCAATGTTAGAGAAAGAGATCGCCGAGATGTCCTCATCACCCATGCCATGCTTGGTTCAGACCACTGCGACACTGATCATCAGCTTTTCAGAGCCAAGCTCTCACTTCACGTCGCCCCAAAAGGGCGAAGGCAGCGGTAGCATATGATTCAGAGAGCAGCTCGAACATGGGCTAATAAACAACCCAACAACAAACAACCCAAATCCCAGTGCCAAATAGGATATTCTCGACACTGGCATGACAAAAACCTGCAGAGAGACCCTCGGCCAGATCGAAAGAATTCACCAGGACTGGTTTCATGAAAATGACCCGGCCATCAATGTACTCGTCGATGATAAACACGCTGCTTTAACTGACTGGCAGACCAACCCTCAGTCTCGGAACAAAGCTGATACCTTCCCCAAAAGGAAAGCGGCAAACCAGCGGGAACTTCACAATCTAAAGAACGACTGGTTTAAAAATATAGCATGTGAAACACAAAATTTTTCAGATCAGCAAAAGATGCACGAATTTTTCAATTCTACTAAAACATTTTATGGGCCAATCACTCGTGGCGCGGCCCCCCTCCGCTCGTCCGATGGTAACTCCATGATTAAAGACGATATAGGCCTCTTTCAGCGCTGGAAAGAGCACTACTATTCACTGCTCAACCGAAACACCGATGTGGGTGTCCTGACTACCCAGCAGGTCCCTCAGCATCCAGAGATGACCCACTTAGCTATCCTCCATCCCTGATGAGGTAGCTCCTACCATCAAACAGATGAAAAACAACAAATCCTCAGGGCCTGATGGAATCCCAGCTGAGGTGTATAAAGCAGGAGGACCTCTGATTACCAGCCATCTCCACTCTCTCCTGGAGAATATATAGGAAGAGAAGGAATTCCCCCAAGCTCTTAAAGACGTTGATGGGCAACTGAAAAGGTATAAGGATACTCTTAAGAGAAACCTGAAAAAGTGCCAAATCGACTTCCTCACCTGGGAGACGATTACACCACACCATAACGCTTGGAGAATCACCACACAAGAAAGTGTCAATACTTTCGAGTTAGCCCAACTGCATAACGAGGAAGACAAGTGCCAACGCTGGAAAGACTCTGCTGTGGCACCTTCCGCATTAGATGTAGCCCCCACATGTGCAACATCTGTGATCGATCCTGCCTATCCCGTATCGGCCTCTTTAGTCAACTCAGAACTCACCAACCTAGGTGGTGACATCCTTAATAACTCATAGCATTGTATCATAGCTGGATGATCGTCATCTCGATTCAGAGTGACTGCAAAGTAGTAGTAGTAGTAGTAGTAGTAGTAAAGTAGTAGTAGTAGTAAAGTAGTAGTAGTAGTAGTAAAGTAGTAGTAGTAGTAGTAGTTTTTTTTCATAACGTGT
>NW_024730668.1:15531900-15534253 GCF_018991925.1 Homarus americanus | reverse complement strand
GGCGTCGGCAGGTCGCAGGACTACGAGGTCAGGATGCTAAGCGGCCGCATCTGGTGGAGGAACCGCGGCTTCATCCGGCCAGTCCCACCCCCTGCTGCTGGCCCCCTGACCGAGGACGAGTCCCCTACACCTCACGAGGATCCGCCCCACAGTGCACCCCGACGCTCGGAGCGACTTAGGACAAAGAAGTCCGCTCAAGACAAACGCTATGAGCGTGAGGGGGGGAGGGAGATGTAGGTTATGTATCTAAGCTAATATGCCGAGTAGCAACCTTGTATATAAGCTACTGTGCTGAGTAGCATTTATATATGTAATTACGTGGCAACACTGCACGTGTTATGTGGCAACATTGCCCCGAGGCTGCCATATGGCAATGCAGCCTCAGTCTGTCTCCGTGGGTCATGCATGGCACATGCTAGTCACTATTTGTATTTCTCCTATCCGTTAATAAATGGAGTTCAGTGTTACCCGGTGTTTCCCTACCCATCACTGCCTTCTTCAGGGAACACTTGTAACCTTCACTAGTATCATCCATTTTGTTTCTCATACTTCTACTGTTCGCATTGTAGACCTTTAAGTTAGTCGTGTTCTGAGTCCTCCCTTTGCTGCGTTTAGGTTTTAACTCCCTGTCTAATTTAGTTTTGTCATCATTCCTAACACTATTTCCCTGTAATCTTTCACTTTGTTTACCCCCTCCCACTGCAGTCTCCTCCACCTCCGTGCCCATATGTTCCCCTTGTAGTTTAAAGACTTTGATATCTTTTGAACTGCCCCCTCTAGAGACCCAGCCAGGGTTGCCACCCCATCCCTAGACAGGTGCACCCCCATCCTGAGCATAAAGGTCCCTTCTGCCATAGAAGTTGTCCCAGTTGTCAATGAATGGGACTCATATTGACTTGCAATATCTGTCAAGATGGCCGTTGACACCAACTGCCCCTGACAACCATTCATTGCCAACTCTCCTTCTAGGCAGGACACCACATATGATAAGGATCCCTCCCTTAGTCCAAATACGATCTATAGCTGCCTTGTACTTATCAAGAAGCTCCTCGCTCCTACACCGGCCAATATCATTGCCTCCTGCACTGAGGCAGATAATGGGTTTGTTCCCATTACTACAAAAAGATATTGTTCATCCTGTCAACTATATCCTCCACCCCAGCTCCTGGCAAACACACCCTCATCCTATTTTTATTTTGACCACAAAAAGCTCTGTCCAAGTACCGTACCTGTGAGTCGACAACAATTAAAGTTTTTGTACCTTCCTTGTCAGCCCTGTCCCTGACTGTACTAATGTCCAATTCGTCTATCAAGGGACTGAACGAGTTGGTACACTTAACTGTTGTTGTCGTTGTTAAAGTATCCTTAGTGCATTTTTTCACCACCAGTTTGGTTGTCCCTCTCCTCACAACCTTCCATTAGCCTGAGTTTTCGTCAGACCCGGGCTTTCCTTGTCTCTCCTCTTCCTTCATTCTCGCCATCTCTTCCTTTAATTTCAAGTTTTCGTCCTTGGCCCTCTCTATTTCTTCCTTGGCCCTCTCCAACTCGGCCAACAAAAGAGCACACTCCCGACCACAAGTAGCACTGGCTATATCTGATAATTATCCTCGGGAGCTAAGCCTGCCGTGACCTTTCCTCTAGTGAGGTCAGAACACAACTGGACCTTTCCTCTAGTGAGACATTATCCTTCTTATTCACTTTCCAAATTACATTATGGATTGAACATTGTGTCTGTGACATATTGCCTCACGTAATATGTGGACAAACCAATCATTGACGTTCTTTAATGATGTTGATATATACGTGCTCCCCATACGCCTCTCTCTCTCTCTCTCTCTCTCTCTCTCTCAGCTATAATTATATTATGTTCTTGTCTGTCGATATTTTTCTTATTTATATGCTACAGGTAATATTATAAACATGTTAATACATCACAAGATGTATTAAATAACGCACTTTCTTCCCTCAGGTATGGCTACGAGTAGGGCGAACGCACCTGAGGTTTTAGGTGACAGGGCAGAATAATCGGCCTGTAGCAGAGTGGCATGACACCTGCGAACATTGCTGACGCCATGGGAGTTTCACAGAAAACAGTGCAGAGGTGGACCACTAATTGGCAGGAGGAGGGTTCTCTGGCGGCAAGACCAAGGAGCGGCAGACCCTGGGTAACCACACAAGAGGAGGACGCCCGTTTGCTGGCTGTAACAGAAAACACGCCTAAGAAGACAGCAGTCGACCTCACCCAAGAACTCAACCTCCACTGTCATCCTCAAACTAGTAGAAACTGACTCCACAAGAGCGGGATAAACTGCTACGTTCCAGCAAAAAATAATAATAATGTGTAGGTTATGTA
>NW_024730668.1:15405930-15531801 GCF_018991925.1 Homarus americanus | reverse complement strand
TAATTAAAGTTTTTATACCTGCCATATGGGCTGAGCTGCTTCTTTGCCAAGACTTGGGGCCTGCATCTCCCATATTAGTTTTTCTCTTCCTTCCGTGATTTCTACCCACACAGACTCGGTTCCTATTTCACCATTTATTGGATTATTAATACAACATTTTAATGTATCCTTGACGAAGAGTGCGACCCCTCCCCCCTTCCTACCTTCCCAGTCTTTGTGAAAAAGGTTGTACCCTTCTATGTGGTACTCTGATAAAAAAATTTTGCTCGCCAGATTCATCCAAGTTTCGGTGATTGCTATGACGTCTACATTCTCGGTACATACAACTGCTCTCAGCAAGTCTATTTTATTTCTAACGCTCCTACTGTTTGTATAGTATACATTTAAACCTACCCTTCCCTGGTCCTGTTTTACCCCTTGTCCTGAGCAACTAATTTTACTTCCCAGGACCTGCTTGTTTTTTGACTCCCACTTTCCCCGACCTCTCTCTACTGGCGAAACCCCCCCTTCGGAGTGACAATTTCACGCTCCAGGGATGCAGACAACGTCTTTACCCCCTCACGAGACAAGTGTACTCCGTCGCGACTGTACAGGTAGTCGTCGCCATAGAATCGTTGCCAGTTATCAATGAATGTCCAACCATTGTTTGCACAATGTTTTTCCAGTAGGCAATTTATAGCAATTGCCCTGGACAGCCATTCACGACCAACCCCTCTTCTAGGCAAGACACCACATACTATCGGGATCCCTCCCCTATCTCTAATCTTTCCCAGCGCCTCCCTATACCTCTTGAAAGTTTCCTCACTCCTAATCTTACCTATGTCGTTTCCTCCCACACTAAGACACACTACTGGATTGGTATCCTCCCCTGACAAAACCCTGTCTAACCTCTCGGCTACATGCCCTATCCCAGCCCCAGGAAAACACACCCTAGTCCTATGTTTCCTATCTCTCGCACAAAAAGCCCTATCTACAAACCTCACCTGGCTGTCCCTAACTACCACGACCTTACCTGTGGGCAGGGTTTGTACAACTGCCCTTTCCTCTCCTTGATCCATACCGTCCTGCCTCTTCTCTTCCTCGCCAGCTTCCTGCAGCACCTGGTAAGGGTTACTACACTCCACACCCTGGTCAGCTTTCCTGAGCCTGACCCTAGTCCCCTTGGAGACAACCACTCTCCACGCTTGCTCCTCCTTCGCAGGTGTCCTGCTAGGCAGGACACCTACCTGAAGGAGTTCCGTCCTGAGAGCTTCATTTTCCCCCTTTAGAGTGTCAACCTCACTCCTCAACTGCCCCAGCTGCCTGTAACACAGTGGCAAGGAGGTCGTCTTTCCCCACACTCCCCTCCTCTTCCCCCAAGACACAACGATCCAACAATGCGTATTTCCTCGAAACAAGGCTAACAAGGTACTTGGGTTCATAGAAAGGAGTGTTAGTTACAAGACTAGAGAGGTTATCCTAAAACTATATCTTGCACTTGTGAGACCTCACTTGAGTTATGCGGTTCCGTTTTGGTCACCGTACTTATATTACAGAATGGACATCGAATCCCTAGAAAGCATAAGGAGGAGGATGACAAGTGTGATGGGAACTAGGTAGTCAGCTCGTTCAAGGAACGAGATATTCATTATAAGTTTGTTTATTCTTTTTCATCTTACATGTGTAATGTTATGTTTCTATTATGTTTGGTTGTGATATGTATTGTTGTAGGTTATATAGTACATTGTTGTAATGCAAATTTTGTATTATTTGTGTCAATATTTACTACATCCTTGTAGTGTGTAATAAACAACCTGGCAACTCTGTGAGGTTTGTTGGTAGGCCTACAGGTAGCTGTGAGTCACTCACTCGCTGGTTTACTGACGTGCAGTTGTCCTGACCGTCTGTGGCGTGCTCTGTGTACGCGTATCACGTGTCTGAGAGTTTTGTGTTTGAGCTACTGAGTGGTCACCTCACAGCTAAGTTTACTTTGTGTATACGGATTAGGATTATAATTATAATGTATATTGTGGTAGGTAACACTTATTCCATGTGCTAATTGTAGGATTAGAGGTTCTTGTCTTTTTGTCCCTGGTGTTATTTCTCAGTTGTGGTTGATGTATTTTCATTTTCACCTTACTGTGTGTATAGTGTAAATATGTTTACTACTTAATATATCATAGTAGTTTCTTGTGTATTATGAATATGCCTTCCCCGTTTATCTCCCCTTGTGTTTTCATGTTGTGGAACATTATCATAATAGGGTGTGTCATAGGAGGGAAGATCAGCTAAAACTAATGGCCCATCACTCATACACACATACAGGCAGGCAGACAGAGAAATAGATAGAGAGAGAACCCCATTATTGTAATTACTTCCCTGTGAGAAAATGTTGTTACCTGAGCCTTACCTGTGTGGCACTTACAGGTAGCCCAGGTAATTGGCACCCATTATTACGATATCTCTTACGACCTCTACCACCGCCTCTTCCACCATACGTAGTTTTATCTATCTATCTATCTATCAATCTATCTATATCTATCTATCTGTCTGTCGGTCTGTCTATCCATCTATCTAGCTATCTATCGATCTATCTATCTGTCTGTCTATCTATCTATCTGTCTGTCTGTCTTTCTATCTATGTATTTGTCTATCTATCTATCTATCAATCTATCTATTTATCTATCTATCTATCTATCTATCTATATATATATATATATATATATATATATATATATATATATATATATATATATATATATATATATATATATATATATATATATATATATATCTGTCTATCTGTCTGGCTGTCTGTCTGTCTAGGTAACTAGGTAAAGATCTTGTAACTAGACTTAAACAACATAAATATAGTGTTAGGACAGGCCAGGAATCCAATGCTCTGTTTGTTCATTTGAGGGATAACAAGCATTGCATTGACTGGGATAATGCCTCCTCAATATTACCTTGTAATTCAATTGACAGTAGGAACATCATAGAATCTAGTCTCATTAAACATACCGAAGCAGTCAACATGAATTTGAGTAATGGCATGTACAAACTAGACAATTTTGTAATTCAGAAGATTTGTAACCAGGTGATAAGGTTGGGTCACCTTACCCTCTGACCTGACTACCGACTATTGCGCTGCTTTTTAAAGATTAGTTGGGTCATCACCTAATACCTGACCATTGTGGACCTGATCTCACCCTCCTCTGTATATATACACCTTTTTTTTTACTTCTCCTTAGTCTGTACTCACCCCTGAAGATGTGAATTGCACGAAAGCGCTTGGGAATTTCGTGTTTTCTTTTTCCTTGTGGTTATCAGCATATATATATATATATATATATATATATATATATATATATATATATATATATATATATATATATATATATATATATATATATATATATGCACGTCTTAAATGTGTGCGTGTGTGTAATAATAATAATAATTAACGGTTTATTGAAAGAGCATGGCAGCCGGAAGGCTGTGTGTGTGTGTGTGTAGGCCCCAACATTCAACATGATGAGAACACCATAACGCACCAAAACAAGGGCTACCACAGCTATCACCATCATCATCATCCTCCTGCGTTATTCACATCCCAAGAGAGAGAGAGAGAGAGAGAGAGAGAGAGAGAGAGAGAGAGACCCAGGAGGCGACACTCAAGATAAGCACAGAAGCTATTTGTTGGGCTGAGTGTGGCTCAATAAAAGTTGGTGTCCTGGACTTTATCTCGTGTTTGTTGCTTCTCTGCTAGGGAAAGTGTTCTCCTTGGACCTCGTTTAATATAACCAGGAGATATCATTCACTCAGGGGGTAATACTTGTTAACTTAGATATCTTCTTATCTTGGGATCTATAGGACTACTCTGGAGGTGTTATCATTGTTCTCCTGCTGTGAGAGAAGGAAAGGTGCTATCCTAGGTCTCTGTAAGACAATATTTTAATATCCTTTCACTTCGTTAGTGTTACTGTGTGATATATTGTATTCTGTAAGCACCATTTTTACCACAGTGTATCCTGCTTTGTTTTTTCACTTAACTTAATATTTTGTTCTGGATCATCTTCATCGCCCTTGTTATCGTTTGACTTTCCTGTTTTGTCCCTCGCCTGTCCTGGAATATGAAATCATATCGCTTATGTTTATGTTTATTTGTATATTACCAAGGGTGGAGGGTGGAGAAGGAGAGGGGAGAGGTGAGACGGAGGCGGAATGGGATACTAGTGGGTGATGAGGGAGGAAGAGTAGAGATAGGGAAATTAAGGAGAGAGGGAGAGGAGGGAAAACTGGGGAAGAAGTGACTGAAAAGAGTGGAGGGGAAATGAAGAGAGAGAAGGTGGGTAATCGAGGAAGGAGTGAGGGATGACTGGGTCAAGGGAGAGAGACAGAGTCCAGTGTCTCGGGTTAATGGAAACTTGGTGTGTAACAGTAACATATATTACAATATTTACATTCACTTCACAGAACGTCTTAATATAATGTACAATTATCTCTTATCACTTCCTGCACAACTTGGCGGCTATAATGTACCCCACGTCTGCGTGTGTATACCAGGGCCAAGATTCATTAACAGTGCTGAGATCCGAAGTTCGTAACTGCTGGGAGTTCTGAAGTCCATACGAACTACAGTAAGAACGATTTACTAACGGTTCGTAACTTAGCTGTGGTGTTCTCACGAATTCTGGCACTAGTTCGTAAAATGCCGACAGGTGGCGGTGCTGTGTTTCCTCTTGGTCAATCACACTGACTGATACATATCTGAGTAGGTGATAAGTTAATCATATCACAACAACATTAGACCTCATATGGTGCGCTTGTGATCACTTAGACATTTATAGAAGAAAATAGGCTAAATTTAGAAGTCGCACACGGCACCAATTTTTATTTCAGCAATAGGGTGTGTCATACGGGGACGAATTTTTTTGTTTTGAGTTTGAAAAATCGGCCCATGGTATTAATGATGTAGTTCTATGTGCAGAATCATGTGATATCTTCAGATTTGAAAAGTTTTCATTTTTTGCTAGGTAAATTTTAACTTGAAATCTTATGAAAATTCAGTATTCCCACCCTTTTACCAACACCACTAAATAGCTTATTTAAAGTAAAGTAAATGTATCAGGTTAATTTATTAGGATGAAAATGATCCAAATAGTGAAACGAATGATCTTGACACATTTATTAAATTTAATATTCCTTTAGAAAACAAAATCATCAAATACAAAAACCGGTTTTACTACTACGACCCGGTGTTACTGCACACCATAGAGAACATGTCTTTCTTGCTTCTGTTTCTACTCATCACCTCCCTGCTGACCACCTGAGCTCGGATGTAGCCTTCCCTCCTCTCCTGGCTGTACACGTGACTGCTGGCCTCGCTCACTTGCTGTACACAACACTCTATACTCTGGGTGTGCTTGCCTGGGGTTGTCCAGGCAAGCTCTGACTTGAACATTGGTGAGGCTGCAGGTAAGAGGGGGCTCACTGCCAACCTGGATGTTATCCAGATCTATGAGATCAGTGAGGGTTTTGGCACCTAGATTGACTTCAGGAGTCTTCCTGACCCTGAAGAATCGTCTCAAACTGATTCGTCATGCCCAGATACTCTCCTTAGAGTCTCTATCAAGATCTTTTTTGACTGCTATACTTCTCTCCTCCTCATCCTTACTGCAGAGCATTGTCTGCAGAACTGCCTGAGGATGAAGGCATACCAGGAAAGATCTCCTCACAGTCTGCTCCACAATCTGAACAACCTTCCTTGGCTGACTCCTCAGGAGCTCAAGCTGGAAAAGAACATGCCTCGGACCTTCGGAGAACGATGACTTGACCTTGGTGTTGAACCAATTTGGCAAGTAGACACTCACGATGAATTGGACAAAAAGTCTCAGGTTGTGAAGCTGGTTCCCTTTCAGTTTATGATGAGCGACCCAAATTCTGCAGAACCTGAGAGCCGTTATGAGCCACCTAGAATGTGAGACTGGACCTATCTGCAGGTAAGCAAGTCTATCAGGCATGACCCCAGTTTTTTTGATGCTGCAAATCATGTAACCATAGTACTGGTCAGTACTCCCAGATCGTCCAATGACAGTATGTGCAAGCTCAGCAGGTGGAGGGGGCCAACTGTGATTTTTCAAAGCTCGGATTTATTTCTAACTCAGTGGCAGAGTCCAGCATCTTGCCAAGAGGACCAGACCATCTGTTGTTTGAAAGAGTCTTGCCATCCAGCTCCTGGATCAGATGTCTGAGTGGCAACTCGTTGGTGTGGAGGTCACAAACAATCCAGACCAGCTTCCTCCCAATCTTCCGCTCTATCCACTGTATGACCCCCCTTGCCACCCTGTGTTCGTGTTGGTGCTGTCCCCTCCAATGGCCTGCAGGGTCTGGTCTACGTTCCTCTCTCTGAGCCAGTTCACAATGTTATCTGCCACTATCTCCGCTGGTTTCCTGATGTCATCTTTCTCTGGAGTGAAATGCCACAAATACTTCCCTCTGGTTCACTGCAGCAGGGGTAGTGTTCCACTCCTTCACCATGGCAGGGGAACAACTTTGTCCACAGAATCTCCAACTTTCATGAACATGAGTGTCATCCCTTCTCCATCAAAGAACAAACAATTGATTCCATTTTCTCTTATCCTCCCATCAAAAACTCCTCTCTTCTAGGTTACTGACAAGAGTTCTCCTGAGCTCTCCACTTACCTTGTTATGAGTCTATCACCAATTGAACATCATCCAGGTGTTATCAAACCACCGTCAATCCAGGCAGCTGTTGCTATCTCTGCAGTTTCTCTGAGACCAGTGTGGTGTCGCATGCTGGCCAGAGCTATGCTCGGGATATCTTTCCTATTTCGAATCTTATGCCTGGAAGGTTTGGGATCATTATTTTCTGGGTTAGGGACAAAGTCACCATTCTCCTGGTCAGCACTCGGATCAGCCATGGGGAAGTCATTAAACTCTGAATCAGCTTGACTCCAATCATCGGCCTTTTTTACCTCACCCTGGGCCTTCTCAAGTCTCTTTTCCTCGGCAACTCTTCTCCTCTTCTGTCTCTCTGTGGCAGCCTCCTGTCTCTTGGACTCCGGAATATCTTGGCTAGAAATCATGAGAGCCCCTATACTGCCAGTCTTCTCTCTGTGCTTTGACAAATGCCAGTTCGATCACAGGAATCTTCAGTTCACGCTTGCAAATACAGGAGATGTGGGCCTCGGATTTACAGTCACGATCGCATCCAAACTCAGGACAGAGAACAATTGGGCACTTGCAAGTAATTATGTCAAATAACTGGTCCAGTTGCTTGGCAAAGCTGTCCTTAACTGCAAGTTTTCTCTCCCAAGAGATATCTCTTGCCTTTTCCCAACTGGCTAGCAGTCTCTCACTAATCTTCTTCTGACTTGTTATGACTGGAGGCTTGAACTGAGCGTTAGCCAGAGTGTACTGTGCCAAGACAGCTTTGGTCATATCACTGGCAATGTCTTTGTTTGTGTAAGTTCTTTGGTTCTTTTCACTGATTTGCCTGATTAAAACACCGTATCTCAAAGCATCTCTCAATGTAGGCAACTCCGACTTCAGGAGCTCTCTCCCAGACCCAAGATAGTGACTGAGATGGCTGGATTTTTGGTTCCTCGTCCTGACACAAGCAGCCATTGCAAATATTATCAACTTATAAATGCATCAGAATCTGAAACAGAAAAAAATATTGTTAGTTGGGTTGTTAAAGAATGAAGTCAGAAAGCAATGTTCACTATTTAATTGTAATGCACTAATGCAGCTGTACGTTAGATTTTCGATAAATTTCACGCTAAAATTTACCTAGCAAAAGGTTGCAAAATATTGAAACTGAAATTATTTTCTGTTTATATACACTAAAATCTACCAAAAAAGTTATAGGCCATTAGTTTTAGCTGATCTTCCCTCCTATGACACACCCTATTTCAGCAATGTGTTTTGCCGATTTCTTTTTTATTTGGGATTCGATTTCCTTTATGGCGTTTCCGGCGTAAATTTATATTTGTCGAATATGTTAAACGATAAGACCTCCCTAACTACCAACAATATTGGCTGCTCTCAAAGTGGGGAAGTAGAGGGAAAATGAGAGGTAAAATACTAAAGAAAATGCAAAACAAACCTTTGAAGACCTTACCTAACCTCTAAAAAGGTTGAGAATTGCTTTCGATTTCATGTATCCCGCCCCCCTCTACTTATCTGAACACCGAAAACTATACCAACACATTAAACACCGAAAACAAGAATATTTATATTTCTTACAATATTTTCGTGTATGCATACTTATATTTTTACAGAGGTTATAAAACAATAAGAAGCGTTAAACTTCATTTTAGTTCATTGTCTTTCTTTCTTAGTAGAGTTTTTATGTGAAATGTTTCAAAGGCAGCTCACATCTTCCTCTGTAAACTGAAGATAGTTGTTATTGCAGCCTCTTAGTAAAAATCTGAAAATATTCCTCAGTATGTGTACAGGTACTACATATGACTCATTTATACGTGCCAACAGTGGTCTACATAGGAGCTTTGGTAATGGATAAGTAATTTACAGCCAAAACGTTCATAATTATCATAATGGTTAAAGACAAAAAGTTGAACACTGAAATCAGTTAAATAATACCTAACCCAATCTAAGTTCATCAAACATAATAAAAGGCGGTAAAATGCATAACTGGTACAGCACTTTTTCTCAGAAAAATATTTATGTTCATAGGCTTTTGATCTGATACATTCAGTAGTGAAGCTTTTTACATCACAAAATTAGTAAAATGTATCTTAACTTAACCTAACCTAACCTAACCCATCTTAACCTAACCTAAACATACGTTACCTTATGTAACGTTACCTTACTAACCTAACCTAACCTAACCTAAGACTATTGTTGTGTAATTATCTTGATAGACATCCTGTACGCATTTATAATACTTAATTTGACAGTCATCACACAGCAATATGTTAAAATCAGATTAATGTTAGAACGTTCGCGTCTCTGATCAACACTGAAAACCACAATGCACATGACAATTAAGTTCTCTAGAAAAATTTCAGACATATTTTTTTTTAAAAACATTTGTGGAGATAGAATTTTGTTTTCTGTAATTTCTCCAACATTTCTATAAATCTGTTGATAATATATAAAAGTAACTCACAATAACATTGTTATGCATTTTAAGATTTTCAACCTTGAAATTTGCTTCCAGACCTAGAAAAAAAAAGAGAGATTATCTAGAGTTTTCGGAAACTTGTTCGCAGACCCTGAGTGAGAGAGCTTACCCAGAAAAATTCCGAGTCAATTACAATTTCGGGTATTGGAGAGTTCTGGCTGATGGGAATTCCGGCTAACAGAGAACTACTGTATTACAGTTCATGCTCTAAAATGCACCAGTTAAAAGGAAACGAGCAATAATGTCAATACGCATTAGTTTGACAACAAAATTTGATGGCTTAAGAACACGGTAAGATACAGTACCAGTACATAGGAAGGTAATGAAGTCTGACTCAAATTCATAATAAAATTGTGGTATATATACTTACTCTATTCTTAAATGTCACCCAACCTCCATATTATTAAATTATGTTATACATTTTGAAAATGGACTAGTTGATTGTCGGAATTTTTTCGTAAGATGGCTGGTCAATGAGTAAAGAAAACGCTTAAATTCACTATTTTAATGATATTTTTAAATGAATTGGGCCAAAAAGAGGAAAAAATGAGGGTTAAAGTTGCTAAAAAGTCACGTGACTACAAAAAGCTTTGTGATTGGTTGTGATGTCCCTGCCTGCGGCGAACCGCCCAGCGGGAGGCAGCCAGCTGTGGTGTATGTGTTGTTACCAGCAGAAATACAGGACTTGTGGCCATATACAGTGTTCAAGCAAAGGACAAAGAGGTGTTGGTGGTTCGTGCTAATGGGCAAGAGTACTGAAAAAACCTCACCAGGCAAAATATTCATCACAGTACCGAAAGAAAAGAAGATAAGAAAGAGATGGTAGCTTGCTGCTCGACGGCAGTTCTTATGTCAGAATACTGCATCTACTGTTGAGAAGGTCATTTTTATGTGAGTATTAAGATGATATATACAGGCATACATTATTTTTAGGTTAAAATAAATTACTGCTCAAGTATCATCGTGTGTATGTACTTGCTGGGTGCCAAAATGATGCGAAAGACCGATAACTCCAACCCGAAGTTTTCGTCACTTATGTCTATATTCAATGTTATGGAAGGACTAGGGACGACCATGGCCAGGGGATGGACTTGAGATGACAGATGTAATTTAACGTGCTTCATAGCTGGATGGCCGAGTTCTTGATAATACTCTACAATCATAAAGAAATCTACTTTTGGTAAATTTCTTTCATCTGCCCTGATGAACCCTGGATGTAGTTGTCCAACCTTCTCGGCTGATCGGCTCTGTAAATAAATATTATTAGATAATTAATTGTGTTTTACTGTGCAACACAATAATACTATTTTGAATATATAAATATTACTAAGTACATTAACTAATTAAATGGATGTTATCTGCCCATACTACAAATTTCATAGCATAAACATTCCAGGATTTCTGTCACAAAACATTTTTCGATCGCATAAGACCTTACAGGTCATATGTTAGGTTAAGTTAGGTTAGAGTATAGGTTAGGTTAGGGTATGATGAGTTATAAGGTTAGCTTAATATACATCAGTAAGGAGAGGGGGGGGTAGTAACTTAAAACTAGTGATTTCCGATAGAAATGAAGGTCAAAATCGTTCATAACACATCGCAAGCCATCAGAAAAAAAACATAGTCTGCATGTCTAAGTACAGGGATGACCAAAACTTAACATTTATCTAATATAGCCTATCTCGAATCTAAGCATCAAAATACTTAAGGAGGTTAATGTAAAATTTAAACCATTAATTAATATAAATGATAATATATCCCAGTGGTTCATTAGTGAATCATCAAAACAATAACAGCACTATGTTGTCATTTTTACCTAGCATCAGGCATAGTTCAGACAATGTCACTACTTCTAAATTGACTCGTATCTCCCTCCTTACGTCTTTGCAGGGAAGGAGGTGACGTCATTGCAAATGGCGGTCCTGTTTCTAGAGAAATAAAGTTATCTCGACTATTATAGCAGGACTTTAAACTTTTATTACAAACTATATATACCGTATCACAGAGTGCATTTCTTGTGTTTACCCAGAACCGTCAACTTGTCCATTCCCACACCATCTATCCTAAAATCTATTAGATTTACCTCCGACATTTTTTATGCATATCTCCAACATATATTATAAACTTTTTGATGATACATAAACATAACTTACAATACAACTAATATGTATTTTAACTTTTGATTATCTCTGCAAATATATTTTAGGTAAGGTAAGGTAAGGTAAGGTAAGGTTAGGATAGGTTAGGTTAGGGTAGGTTAGGTTAGGTTAGGTAATATAAGTTTTGATGTAAATTCACTTTTCACAAGAGTACCGGTGAATGACCTATTTTCATTCCTTAAAGATAAATTGCGTCTGTTAGATTTGACTATTGAACATGATACTTTTCTCAAATTGATAGAGTTATGCGTTACTGACAATGTGTTTAGAGCAAATGGGAAGTTTTAGAAGCAAATATTTGGCATGAACATGGGTAATTGTCTTTCTACTCCTTTAGCCTGTATATATATATATATGGAGTTTTTTGAGGCTAGATTACTGCCCAATATAGGAAACTTTATTCCTCCATGGTATAGATATGTAGATGATGTTCTTTGTCTTTGGCCTAGAAACAGTGACCCACTGGAATTTTTAGACAAGCTTAATGATCTTGTCCCAAGTATTACCTTCAAAATTGTAAGAGAAATAAATGGATCCCTTCCATTTCTTGATATGCTTATCATTAGAAATGGTCATAGCTATAAATTTAAGGTGTGCACAAAGCCTACACAGGTAGACAGTTTCATACATTTTTTATCGAGTCGCCTGGAATCTACCAAAATGTCATTTTTTCTGCTATGTTTTTGAGATGTTTGCGTATTTGTGACCCAGAATTTATTGATGAAGAACTGAAACACATTCAGTCCATTGCACAAAAACTTGGGTACCCTTCAATGTTTGTTGATCATTGTTTTAAAAGGGCTAAAAATTCTTTCATTCTACTCTAAATAGGCAAATTCCTACATTTAAGAATATTTTGACTCAACCTTATCGCAATGAATTTGTCTCGTTGGTTCAGTCCCTTAAATTATTGAATATTAATATTGTTTTTAAGTATGACTTAACCATTACCAATATATTAATCAAGAATAGCCCAACCTTGAATGTAAATGGAAGTGTTTACTGCATTCCATGTAGCAACTGTAATGGAAATTATGTAGGACAGACTGGGAAAGCATTGCAACTCAGAATTAAACAGCACAAGTACAATATTAGAACAGCATCTGAAAGCAGTGCACTGTTCGTTCATGTTAGGAACAATTATCATCCCATAGATTGGGAAAACAGCTTAGAAGTGTATAAATCATCATGTGTCACAGAAAGACTTCTGGTTGAAGCAAGTTTGATTAAGTTATTGAATTCTATAAACCTTAGTGATGGTCAGTACAAAACTGATAATATGTTACACAAATTTATTTGTCAGTGGCCCAAGGTTAAAAATGCTTTGAAAGCATTCTAGTTAGATGCAGGATAGATGATTAGTGGGTCCCATATTTTTTACCTGACTTATCATTGGCCAAAGGAAGGCTATAGGTAGAAGGATAAATCGTGGCGAAATTCACCTCCGGGACTATTATAGGGTATTGGCGAGTAGGGTTAAAACCGAGATAAGGAAAGCAAAGAGGAATAATGAGGTAAGGATAGCAAGGGAGGCGAAGACAAGGTTCCTAATGCCCGGGATTAGTCTTGTCATTCTCCTCTGAATTCTTTCCAAGGATTCTATATCCATTCTGTAATACGGTGACCAGAACTGAACTGCGTAATCCAGGTGTGGTCTCACAAGAGCAAGATACAGTTTTAGGATGACCTCGCTAGTCTTGTAACTAACACTCCTTTGTATGAACCCAAGTACTTTATTAGCCTTGTTACGAGCAAAAACACATTATTTACTTGGCTTAAGGTTCCTACTTATCATTACTCCTAAATCTCTCTCGCAGTCGGATTTCTCTATGGCATCGTTGTTCATCTGGTATCTGGTTTCCCTGTTTACATCTCCTATACTGAGTACTTTACATTTGTCCACGTTGAATTTCATCTGCCATTTTTCAGACCATTCGAAAAATTTGTTTAGATCTTCCTGTAGTTTTGCGAGTCCTCGTCAGATTTAATAACACGTCCTATTTTAGTGTCATCAGCAAATTTACTTATGTTGCTGTCTATGCCGATATCTATGTCGTTTATGTATATAATAAACAATAATGGTCCAAGTACTGAGCCTTGGGGAACTCCACTTGTGACGTTGCTCCAATGGGACTTAGTGCCGTTAATGCTCACTCGCTGTTTCCTGTCCTGTAACCACGCCCTAATCCATTTAAGGATGTCACCTTGATGCCATGAGCTTCTACCTTCTAATTAGTCTTCGTTGGGGACTCTGTCTGAAGGCTTTACTAAAGTCGAGATATACCACATCATAATTGTGCCCTCGTCCACCGATTCGAAAACTGATGAAAAGAATGTTAATAGATTAGTTAGGCAAGAACGTCCGCTTGTGAAGCCATGCTGGGAATCATTGATCAATCGGTGCTTCTCCAGGTGATTTCGAATAGAGTTTGAAATGATTGCTTCCAGTAATTTGCCTACTATTGATGTTAGACTGATTGGGCGGTAGTTAGAGGATAGTGATCTATCCCCCTTCTTGAAAATCGGTATTACATTCGCTATCCTCCAGGATTCTGGTACTACACCTGTTTTTAAGGACATGTTAAACAACTTTGCTAAGGGCATACTAAGCTCTTCCTTACATTCCTTTAATACTCTGGCAAATATCTCATCGGGACCAGGTGACTTATTAGGCTTTAATTTGTCTATTTGCTTACTAACATCGTTACTAGTCACTACTATCTCACTTAATTTGTTTTCTTCACTATATCTGAATAGAGTCGGTGCCTCGGGTATCATGTTTAAATTTTCGGTGGTGAAAACTGTTGAAAAATATTTATTCAAATTATTGCTCATTTCTCCATCGTTATCAGTGAGCTCGCCGGAGTCTGACCGTATTAGTCCAATCTTTTCTCGTGTTTTAGTTTGATACATTTGGTAGAATCCTTTGGGTATAGAGACAGGTTAAAGCATCTTAATTTGCACTCCCTTGAGAGACGTAGAGCGAGGGGCGACCTGATAGAGGTGTATAAGTGGAAGGCAGGGCTAAACAAAGGAGACATTACAAAGGTACTCAAATTATCCAACCAGGAGCGAACTCGTAACAATGGTTTTAAATTAGACAAATTTAGATTTAGGCGTGAAATAGGTAAACACTGGTTTGGAAACAGAGTAGTGGATGAATGGAACAGGTTACCAAATATCATCATTAATTCGAATACGCTGAATTGCTTCAAACATAGGTTGGACGCTCATATAAGCAATAGGGGTTGGGTGTAAACGGGACTGCCCAGTATGGGCCAATAGGCCCGCTGCAGTTTCCTCCATTCTTATGTTCTTATGTTCTTATGTTACGTCGCCCTTTCTTTTAAGCTCATTTGTGTGTGTGTGTGTGTGGTGGTGTTGGTGTGCGGATAAGTGGATGTCATGTTTATGACCTGACCTTATGTTTAGTAAGGTCACCCTATGTACTTAAGCCTCTCTCGGTCTTTGTAATTCAGTTGTCTCCGAAGATGTCTTGAACAAAGACGAAGGCGAAGTTGTTACTGTTTTCCTTTCTCCTGTGTGACTTTATCAAGATTTATCTTATCCACGTTTGCCAGGGATCTACATGAATATATATATATATATATATATATATATATATATATATATATATATATATATATATTACATATATATAAAATTTAGGGTGGTCCTTATTTTTCAACTTTGGAATTTTTACCACAGACCCTGCTAAAAGTGTCCATTTAGGACAAAAACATTTTGTGTAGAGTTATTTTTATATATATTTATATTTAGAGGTTGTTCAAAGCTGTCAAAAATTAAGTAATTGATATAGTCGATTACTTTGTAGCCGATTACGCCCACCACTAGTGCGTCGCATTTGGCGCGAGTGTGGTGAGTTTTTGCTGGTCGTGATTGATGATTGGGGAAATTAGAAATAGTTCTGCAGAGTATTCTCATTATTAATTTATATTAATAGTTAATTTCTTTATTCCTCAGGTCAAAATGGCTAATGCAGGAGTAAAAACACGAGAAAATGTTTATTTGATAAAGACATTATGTGATGACATTACAGGGGCTAAGTTACCTTCAAACAGGCAAGTGTTACAATATTTTTTAAGCCTGCATCGCATACAGAAAAAACCCATCAGAGTGGCAGCTGGGGAAGTCACAGACAAAGTTCTTCAATTTTGGACAAAAGCAAACATTCCGACACACCGCAAACCAGATTGTGTGAATCAAGTGCACAAAATGTTTGACAAGTGGAGTAGTTTGAAAAAGAACTCTTCAAGAAAGACAAACTCAAAAGCAGAAAGAGAAAGAGTTCACTGATACATTTGAAGATCTCTTTGACATTGCACATGTGAATGCTTTGAATATGATGACAGTTCAGTAGGATAAGGATTTCTTAATAGCGCAGCGAGAAAAAGGGCGTCGTGGGGCAATGTCATCTCTTGACAAAGTATTCCTGAAAAGACAGAAACGACGAGAAAAAACTCTCAGGGAAGCAATGAAAAGGAAGTTGGCTGCAGACAGTGCAGAAGAAAAAGCCAAAAAATGCCAGGCCATCGTTGTCTTGGACAGCAGTAGTACGTCTTCTTCCGAGGAATCCAACCCAGTTCCTGGCCCATCAGCACTTCTAACTCCATCCACTGTCAAGAAGCGTGGGCGAAAAGGAGTTCTAACTCCAGAACTTTCTGCAGCATTAGATCGGACCAAGTCCTCAGATAGAATGGCCATGTACATTGTCACCCAAACTGCTCGGAGTCTGGGCCATGATGTCAGTGAATTGATTTTGAATCGATCAAGGATCAGGAGGAAACGTCAGCATCATCGCAGTAGCAGGGCAGCTGAAATCCTTTCAAACTTCAAACCAGAGTCAGTTTTAATTGTTCACTGGGATGGTAAATTGATGCCTGATTTGACGGGGAATGGGGGCCATGTTGACAGACTCCCAGTTCTTGTCTCAGGCAATGGCACCTCCCAACTTCTTGCTGTTCCAAAACTTCCCTCTGGTACCGGTGATTAACAGGCAAAAGCTGTTGTGAAGGCTTTGCAGCAATGGTACATTGCAGACATCGTGCATGGCATGTGTTTTGATACAACAAGCTCAAATACTGGTCACCACAAGGGTGCGTGTGTCAAAATTAACAGTTGCTGGGTCGTGATTTGCTGTATTTTGCCTGTTGCCACCATGTACCAGAACTTGTAGCTGGAGCTGCTTTTGAAACTGTAATGGGGCACTCAGCTGCTCCTGACATACAGCTGTTCAGAAGATTCCAAGCCAAATAGGAACAAATTGACAAGCAGAAGTTTGAAGACTCCTCCACCGACGATCTGGCAGAAGAATCGGTCAGAGCTGTTAGGGACGATCTAACCAACTTCATTGAGAAGGCTCTATTGGAGACACAGCTTCGAGATGATTATCGAGAGCTGCTAGAGCTGGCCTCCATCTTCCTTGGCACATCACCTTCTCGGGGAGTACGATTTTCTGCTCCTGGTGCAATGCACCAAGCACGATGGATGGCAAAGACCATTTATTCCTTCAAAGTGTGGTTATTCCGTTCTCAGTTTAAGCTTACTCCAAAGGAGAACAGAGGACTAAGAGATTTGTGCATTTTCTTTGCCGGAATATATGTGAAGGCTTGGACAACTGCTCCACTTGCTGCAAAGGCACCAAAAGGAGATCTGATGTTGCTTAAAGCTCTACAAGACTACAGTATCATCAGCGATGCCCTATCAAAGGCAACTTTCCACAAAATGGTGAGACACCTCTGGTACTTGTCAGAAGAGTTGGTTGCATTGGCCTTCTTTGATGACGCTGTTCTCCCAGCAGTGAAGGACCGCATGTTGGAAGCTATGAACATAGTTATTGGAGAAGAAAAGCATGTCAAACGGGTTACAATCAATCCAGACACACTCCAAGTGAAGAACCTATATGATTTCACGACAAAGAGCACAAAGTCATTTTTCAAAATGCTCAACTTGAATACAGATTTCCTTGCCCTCCCAGTAGAACAGTGGAAAGATGATCCTGGCTTCCAAAATGCAAAAGCCAGTGTACAAGCTTTGTCTGTGATCAGTGATCATACAGAAAGAGGAGTAGCCTTAGTCCAAGATTTATCAGGCCGCATCACCAAGGACGAACAGCAACTGCAATATCTACTGAAGGCAGTTGCTGACCACAGGAAATCATTCCCTAATGCCCTCAAGCAGACCTTACTGGGCGACAAAGAGTGAGACTGGTCCTCATGCGACCCCTGCCTTGAGCAGCTAATACCCACTTAGACTAAGTTTGGGGGGGGGGGGGCAGGCTTGGGGACTAGGAAATGATGTGTTATGAACATTAAGCATAGGCATAATATTGTTAAATTTCATTTGACTTGAGCAACCTCTAATTATTAAGATATTTAAAAAATATTTTACAGGCCATGTTTCTACCCCAAATGAAAACTTTTGCGAGGGTCTGTGACAAAAAAATGGCAAATTTTGTTTTTTGCTATTACTTAGTGGCACATAAAACGTTAAAAAATATTACTTGCGCCGATGAACATGCCTTAAGGGCATCCGACAAAATTATAGCAATCACTGAGGAATAGAAATCCCGATTTTAGTCGCACTACACAAGAACATGGATCACTCATAGCCTGTCTGGGATGACCCACAAAATACCATAACCCTAACTGTCCTAACTGCCCAGAACCCGAAGGTTGTAACTACTAACCTGCCAAGGGTCAGGCATTTACAAAAAAACGAGAAAATCACTCATGACCCGTCAGGCAGGTGGGTGCTCCGCTATTCTTTTCATTACTCTCTCTAGGTTTCAGGAGTCATAAGTGTATTTCTCCACCAACACCCGTAACATGCTTCACACATAGGTTCAGAATGCACCCGTGCTTTAAGGTACTAATAGCCTTTCACAAACTTTTGAAGAGGAATTCCTATGTCCCACGTGTGCAATCAACCATGAGGAACGTTGATCTCACACCTGGACTTGGCTATTATAATCACATATTACCACCACCACCCGTAACATGCTTCACCCATATGCTCAGAATACACCCATACTTTAAGGTGTTACAGCCCTTCACCAACTTTGAAGAAGAACCTCTACGTCCCACGTCTGCAATCAACCATAAGGAGCGTTGATTACACACCTGGACTTGATTATTTTAATCACATACACCCAATACTGGGGAGAGGAATGTCTCTATGTAACCACTACCCTCCCGGTCCCAGCGTGTGGCATTTCATTCACTCAGTCTGCACTCAGTTTACTCCCAGTACTTCATGGACAGGAAGAACATAAGAACATAAGAATGGAGGAAACTGCAGCGGCCCTATTGGCCCATACTGGGCAGTCCCGTTTACACCCAACCCCTATTGCTCATATGAGCATCCAACCTATGTCTGAAGCCTCCCGGTCCCAGCGTGTGGCATTTCATTCACTCAGTCTGCACTCAGTTTACTCCCAGTACTTCATGGACAGGAAGAACATAAGAACATAAGAATGGAGGAAACTGCAGCGGCCCTATTGGCCCATACTGGGCAGTCCCGTTTACACCCAACCCCTATTGCTCATATGAGCATCCAACCTATGTCTGAAGCAATTCAGCGTATTCGAGTTAATGATGATATTTGGTAACTTGTTCCATTCATCCACTACTCTGTTTCCAAACCAGTGTTTACCTATTTCACGCCTAAATCTAAATTTGTCTAATTTAAAACCACTCTGGTTGGATAGTTTGAGTACCTTTGTAATGTTCCTTTGTTTAGCCCTGCCTTCCCTTATACACCTCTATCAGGTCGCCCCTCGCTCTACGTCTCTCAAGGGAGTGCAAATTAAGATGCTTTAACCTGTCTCAATACTCAAGGTTCCTAATGCCCGGGATTAGTCTTTGTCATTCTCCTCTGAATTCTTTCCAAGGATTCTATATCCATCTGTACGGTGACCAGAACTGAACTGCGTAATCCAGGTGTGGTCTCACAAGAGCAAGATACAGTTTTAGGATGACCTCGCTAGTCTTGTAACTAACACTCCTTTGTATGAACCCAAGTACTTTATTAGCCTTGTTAGAGCAAAAACATTGTTTACTTGGCAAGGTTCCTACTTATCATTACTCCTAAATCTCTCTCGCAGTCGGATTTCTCTATGGCATCGTTGTTCATCTGTTATCTGGTTTCCCTGTTTACATCTCCTATACTGAGTACTTTACATTTGTCCACGTTGAATTTCATCTGCCATTTTTCAGACCATTCGAAAAATTTGTTTAGATCTTCCTGTAGTTTTGCCGAGTCCTCGTCAGATTTGATAACACGTCCTATTTTAGTGTCATCAGCAAATTTACTTATGTTGCTGTCTATGCCGATATCTATGTCGTTTATGTATATAATAAATAATAATGGTCCAAGTACTGAGCCTTGGGGGAACTCCACTTGTGACGTTGCTCCAATGGGACTTAGTGCCGTTAATGCTCACTACGCTGTTTCTGTCCTGTAACCACGCCCTAATCCATTTAAGGATATTGCAGCGATGCCATAAGCTTCTACTTTTCTAATTAGTCTTTCGTGGGGACTTGTCGAAGGATTTGCTAAAGTCGAGATATACACATCATCAATTGTGCTTTCGTCCACCGATTCGAAAACTGATGAAAGAATGTTAATAGATTGTTAGGGCAAAACGTCGCAAATACATGCTGGGAATCATTGATCAATCGGTGCTACTCCAGGTGATTTCGAATAGAGTTTAAATGATTGCTTCCAGTAATTTGCCTACTATTGATGTTAGACTGATTGGGCGTGGTTAGAGGATAGTGATCTATCCCCCTTCTTGAAAATCGGTATTACATTCGCTATCCTCCAGGATTCTGGTACTACACCTGTTTTTAATGACATGTTAAACAACTTTGCTAAGGGCATATAAGCTCTTCCTTACATTCCTTTAATACTCTGGCAAATATCTCATCGGGACCAGGTGACTTATTAGGCTTTAGTTTGTCTATTTGCTTACTAACATCGTTACTAGTCACTACTATCTCACTTAATTTGTTTTCTTCACTATCTCTGAATAGAGTCTGTGCCTCGGGTATCATGTTTAAATTTTCGGTGGTGAAAACTGTTGAAAAATATTTATTCAAATTATTGCTCATTTCTCCGTCGTTATCAGTAAGCTCGCCGAAGTGTGACCATATTGGTCCAATCTTTTCTCGTGTTTTAGTTTGGTACATTTGGTAGAATCCTTTGGGGTTTGTCTTCGCCTCCCTTGCTATCCTTACCTCATTATTCCTCTTTGCTTTCCTTATCTCGGTTTTAACCCTACTCGCCATTACCCTATAATAGTCCCGAAGGTGAATTTCGCCACGATTTATCCTTCTACCTATAGCCTTCCTTTGGCCAATGATGTTCTTTAAATAATTATTTATCCATTTAGGGTCATTGCTGTCTGATCTGAGTTTTTTGTATGGTATGTTCTGCCTTTGTGCATTAAGTAACTCACTATTTAAATTGTCGTGGAACTCGGCAATCTCAGATTTCGTTATCAGGTCCGTGTCATCTGTCAGGTTCACAACCAAGCGCGACACCCCCTCTCTCAGCTGCCTCTTTAAACTGTCAAAGTTTGCCCTTCTGAAATCTGGTACTTTAGTGGAATTTTCCTTACGTCTGCCCTGAAAATCTAACTGGAATCGAATTTCTTTGTGATCGCTGTTTGCAAGTTCGTTCCCTACCTCGACATTGCTAATTAGGTTTTCTCTGTTCGACAGAACTAAGTCCAGTATATTATTACCCCGTGTGGGTTCGGTTATATGTTGACTTAGGAAACAGTCCTGGATCGTCTCGAGAAAATCCTGTGATTCTGAGTTACCCGTAAGGTCAGTCCAATCTATTTGGCCAAGGTTAAAGTCGCCTACTATACAGACTTTGTTGTGTATGGAAGCCCTGCGCATTTCATCCCAGATAAGTCGCTCATTGACGCTATCAAGATTGGGGGTCTATATATTACTCCTGTGATTAATTTTTCCCGACCGTCGCTTAATTCTATCCAAATTGTTTCTGTATTCCTCTCAGTTTTTATTTCCTTATTTATTTCACACTTCAGATTATCCCTAACATAGATTGCTACTCCGCCTCCTTTCCTGGTCTGCCTATCGGTATGGAACAGTTTGTAACCCGCAATTTGGTATTCGACTGGTAACTCACGTGTGTCTAGGTTGATCCATGTTTCAGTGAATGCAATTATATCGATTTTTTCGGTACATACCAAGGCCCTAATATCATCCATTTTGTTTCTCATACTTCTACTGTTCGTGTAGTATACATTTAAGTTAGTCGTGTTCTGAGTCCTCCCCTTACCGCGTTTAGTTTTAAACTCCCTGTCTAATTTAGTTTTGTCATCATTCCTAACACTATTTCCCTGTAGTCTTTCACTTTGTTTACCCGCTCCCACTGCAGTCTCCTCCACCCCCGTGCCCATATGTTCCCTTAGCAGTTTAAAGACTTCGATATCTTTTGAACTGCCCCTACTGTTTGTATAATATACATTTAAACCTACTCTTCCCTGGTCCTGTTTTACCCCTTGTCCTGAGCAACTAATTTTACTTCCCAGGACCTGCTTGTTTTTTGACTCCCACTTTCCCCGACCCCTCTCTACTAGCGAAACCCCCCCTTCGGAGTGACAATTTCACGCTCCAGGGATGCAGACAACGTCTTTACCCCCTCACGAGACAAGTGTACAAGTGTACAAGACAAGAGTGACAGTCAGCCCGCCTAGTTAGACCAGTTCATAGTACAACCAGGTAAACCCTGCCCAGCTGAGGGAGGGGTTCTACTTTCCCGTTAGTAAGATTTTTCACTGACTGACTGAAGAGATGTGGTGTTGTATGAACCAAGGTGAGGAGATTTGATGAACCAGATTGACCACCGACCAAAGTGCGGATGTTGGTACCACGTAGTTAGTCGTCAGAGACACTTATTCGCCTCGTGCGTTGCCAGCTATATCTTCCAAACCGACCACTAATCACCGACGAACCGAGTGGGTTCTCGTAACCCTGCAAAAGGAGTACTTTGTTAGCTACTGTTAAATTCTTCTCCGCCCTGTCTAAATCTGTCTGAGATCGAATAAAAAACTTGAGACACTGATGAAACGTGCGCGGGAAGGGAGAGGCCACATGGTCGCTTTCCTTGGCAGTACGCGTGGTAGACGTCCGCCTTGCTCAATGAGCAGTGCTGACTGGGCCCGGTCAGCGTCGCATCCTTCAGGGCGCTCGCCTGCCCCCCCCCCTCCTTGACGTCATCTTTCTCGTATTACTAATAGTTTCTTTGGGACACACGTAACATATTTAGACTGGGAAACTATTCAAAATAACTTTAAATTTTATAATTGTCCCTTAACTTCATGAATCGTGTCTACATTAATTCGATAAAGTACATTTAGTTTTTTATCGGCCTAGTTCAAAATGCTTCCACCTCCCGCTCGATGGCGTTGTTTGGTGCCTTAGTCTTAACTTGCCATGAGGCGTGGGTGTTTCAGCCTGGCCTACTTATGCTTTCCTGTTCGGCAGATCGGTTATTTCTGTTCAAACGTTTTATAGTCAAGAAAACGGCCTTATTTCCGCCTTGCAAAAGCTTACGAGACCTCCAGACTCACCGTAAGTTACGATGGAAAGTCAGCCATTTGAAATCGAGTTGTGGACTTTGTAAGTCTTTAGTGAATCACCACCGCAAGATACGAACCCCTTAGGCACTTACAATGTTCGTAACCCGTTAGTGAATCTCTGCCTAGGCCTGGAGCTCCTGCAAGGTTCTTCCTGCTATGCGATTGAGGCAGTTACTCATGCTACTCTCCCCAGACCGTCACCTCCATCACATTAATAGGGTTTGGCTGCCAACAAATCCCATTATAATAAAGTTTTCGCAACCAAAACAAAGTAACATTGATTTACAGAAACACCGTAAATGAAACTTTAGATAATTGATCTAAGTATACTGGCAGTGAACCATCCTGATTGACATTGATTGTTCTCGAGAATCACCTGATTAGACAATCGTAAACAATGGTGTGGGCCTACAAGTGACAGAAAGAGAACGGAAGAGTGTTCTACTCTTGATGGATGTTCATACTCTTGATGGTCTGAGTGTTCTACTCTTGATGGATGTTCAAACTCTTGATGGTCTGAGTGTTCTACTCTTGATGGATGTTCATACTCTTGATGGACTGAGTGTTCTACTCTTGACTGATGTTCATGCTCTTGACGGATGTTCATACTCTTGATGGTCTGAGTGTTCTAATTCTGGTGTCTGTTTCTACTCTTGATGGTCTTTACTCTTGATGGATGTTCATACTCTTGATGGTCTGAGTGTTCTACTCTTGATGGATGTTCAAACTCTTGATGGTCTGAGTGTTCTACTCTTGATGGATGTTCATACTCTTGATGGACTGAGTGTTCTACTCTTGACTGATGTTCATGCTCTTGATCTCTTGATGGTCTGAGTGTTCTAATTCTGGGTGTTCTGGTCTTACTCTTGATCTTTTTGGTTCTGGGTGTTCTGGTCGATCGGTTTTCTAGTTCCTTTGGGGTTTTCTTTGCTGTGCGACGTACGATCCATGACGAGGAGATATCACCACTTATTCTTCAGGACGAGGTTTAGCGTCTCATGTTGGGTGTACGGTGCAGAAACAATTTTCAACACCTTTATTAGGTCTTCTTGAGTGGCTTTCATTGGTGTGATTGAATGATGATGGCAACTGTACAATCCACGTCCATCAGTTTTCACAACCGAAAATTTAAATATGATACCTGAGACATCGACTATCTAGAGAGATAGTGAAGAAATAGATTAAGCGCGATATTAGTGACTAGTAATGATGTTAGTAAACAAATAGATAAACTGTAAACGCCTTAGTTAAGGACGTTCAGGTGACGGGCAAGTCGAAGGGATTGATTGAAACCCGTGTTTTGACGCATTCAATATTTATTGATGTGGTCAAAACCTGCAGATTGAGAAGGCGTTCATGGTGATCCATCTGATACATTCTGCATTGTCTTAGGCAGAAACGAGTAGGCGTAATTAGTCAACAATATTTCAGTACCGAGGGGTATGTCATCACTTAGGCCGTACTTACAAGTGCGGGGTCAATGCAGATCAGTATGGTGTTCCAAGAGACAGCAGTATTGTGTAAATCGTTCCAGCACAAATTCTCGGACAGGAGAAGGCTGGTCTTCACAGCATCACTAGAGAGGGAAATCTGACTCTTGGAGGGGCGGGCAGCACCGCCACCAGTCGAAGACAGTCCATTCAGCAGAACCAGGACTTGTCTGTAAACACTTCTACATCTGGCGAGGTCACGGGTCGATAGATTTAATGGCATCACACGCCAGCACTGTAGCTGAAGCTAGCGGCGATAACACTCCCGGCGTTGGGCAATTGCCCAAGATTTACGGTGTGGTGTGTTCAATAAGGTATACACGGGTCACTGTCCTTCGGAACTACCCAGATACGGTTCGCACAAGCACCTGGCGCACTAGACCAATGGCCGTTTGTTACGAGGAAGATCTTCTCCGGTGACGAAGACAAGGTAGCCTTTCTGGAGATTAGAGGTTGGTTCTATGTACCTCTGTCTTTTGCGGAGTAGTGGAAGGTACTTCCTCACCCAGCGTTTCCAGAAGTGGTCTACTAGGAACTGCACGTGCTGTCATGGTCACATTGACTGCTGGTTTGTTTTAAAACCTGTTGATTCTTATTACACTTCACGCCCGCAAAACATGTGGATAACTGGTTAGTTTTCCCTAGAAAGAAACGCTTTTTACACCAAGGCTCCTTGTCCGTAAGTCCCGCCCTTTTGAACACAGTTGTCAACGTACATATTCCACTTTTTACTGGCAAACTCAATCTATAATTAGTTTATGCAAATCAACTTAAGTAATTCGCCAGACCCATGTCAACTGAGGGTCATCTTTGAATGTGTAGCAGTTGATTTGAATGTAATTTTTGTCATTGCGTGAGTAGCCACCTCTGGCTAACGTAAATGCCGTCTGTCGTTGCTAGACGAAAGATTGTTTGTGATTGAGTCATCATCATTCCTCCCTTTGACGCTCTGCAAATTTGTCTCAGATCCAGTGTGTGGGTTATTTGAACACCCCACCGGCTGCCCGGGGTCAGCGGATGCCTAACAGTTAGCTGTAGTGGACGATGCCGCCGATTCAGCAGGATTCAAATTGCTCCAGTCTGCATTCTGAGAAGTAGACCCCAGACTCGCCACTTGTTAGACTGCTACCGATCATAACAGCGGTCGTCAGTTGTGAGACACCAGTGTCCTACCCTGGGACACGCCGTACAGTTATATGGTCCACAGTGTTTGTTGTATATGATTGGGGATAATTACCTGGAATATAATTATCCCATTTTGGGTAGTGAACCCATGTAATAGTTGGTATCAGTAATAACGTGTTGTTTTGTGAGTGCATCTTCCATATGTACTAACAACAGTGCTATGAAGGTATCATATGTAAGTTTGTCTTATAACTGTATGTAATGTCATGTACCACCAGTAAGGTTGTAAGAAGTAAAAGTATCCACTTGGAATAGCAGTTAAGAGAAGCCAAGGAGTTGATACTTGTAGCTGTAAGTAATGTAATGTAACACCAGTAATGTTGTGAGGAGTAAGAGTACAGTATCTAAGTGAATTGCAGTTGAGTAAAGCCCAGGAGTTGAACCTTGGAGTTGTATGTTAATGACATCTTTTTCCTTACTTTAATTTCATATTAATAAACCATTTCTTGGAGTATATTAGGGGTATTCATTGTCCCTCAGAATCCACCTTTATTTTCCGTCCAAGTGACTTGATACCAGAATTACAGTACTCATGTGCCTAACCCTCGCCATGCTACCAAAAGTCTGAGGTGTTGAAGGTACTATGAAATGAACTATTTAGACAGAACAAATGAAGGAAATAAGACATAGAAAGAAGTTGAAACAAGAATTTAAGGGGGGAAGAAAATCCCCGCCCTTAATGGTGGGCTCGGTGGTTCAGTAGTTGAATCCGCCGCCCTTAAAGTGTCGCCATCGTCGTTGATGTAAGTCTTTCAGAAGACATCCTCCCAATGGTAGATCAGCATGTGGGCCACCGTGGAGAATGTGGGCTGGTGTAAACGCTTCCAGGTCTCTCATGTCGCTCAACGCAGGTGTGATGGTTCGACTATTTATTATTATTTCCACTTCACAAATATCATCTGCAGTCGGTATTCATCCAGGACTTGTGTCCCCAGAACTGTTCTGAAAACCTTCTGACTGTTCAAATTTGCGATTCCCAAACCCCAAACGTCGTGCTGCTTCCTTTTCTTCCCCCTTTGTGAAATACGCCTCCAGCATTTCAGTCACAGTTCGTTGCACTTCCGCCATCATGTTGGACCCGGGATTTTGGTCAGGTGCTGAGCATTCAGGTTCAGGCAGAGGGTGGCCCCCTTCAGCTTCTCTTGCCGTAAAGTCGCGGTCGTTCAGCTCTGTAGGGACAACTTCTACCTCTGGGTCTCGGTCTCCTTTGTCCTTGTTCACCTTTCCCCTTCGTTGCTCTGGATCCATTTCCACAACATCTTGTCCTTTTATTGATATTCATTTGCAGCTCCGGTTAGGTCTCAAAGTTTGTTCCGTGAATCACTGCTCACCGCCTGTAATTGGTGGTGCAGCTCACTGCTTGTATTTATGTTTGATGATAGTAGGTCACTGTTGGTTGCTCGTGGTGTTACAAGTGGCACTTCACTGCTGGCTGCTTATGGTGTTACAAGTGGCAGGTCACTGCCGATTGCTTACGATGTTACACGTGGATCACCACAGGTTGCTCCAGTGTTACAACTGATCACTGCAGGTTGCTTACAGTGTTACAAGCCGATCACTGCCGATTGCTTACCAGGTCACTGCCGGTTGCTTACAATGTCACAAGTGGCATGTCACTGCCGGTTGCTTTGGTGTTACAAGTGTCATGTCACTGCCGGTTGCTTATGGTATTACAAGTGGCATTTTACTGCCGGGCCGGTTGCTTACGGTGTCACAAGTGGCATTTCACTGCCGGTTGCTTGCGGTGTTACAAGTAAATTTAATCACGCTTACTGTGTACTCTGTCGAGTTGGTTATTTGTTACCTTAAAACTGGTGGTAATGACTCAATTTTCCTTTCCTTCGTAACCTCAGTAGTTGGCGGTAGCTCTACCTGACGAAAGGAATACTCGCAACCTGTGGTCCACACTCATATGGCAGTCCCGACCAGTGCTGCTGTAATGTATATTTTCCAATTTAAGGGTACAAGTATGCAATTTCAAAGGAAGACATGAAATTCAGATATCATTCGACGATTTCCTTATTTTACGTAAGGTTTAGTAACATATTAATTCGTTGCTGATGCAGTAGAAAAGACGATGAGGTTGACAGGTCAACGGATATGGTCATTCGGCACCATCGTGTAGTGAAAGCAGAAGGATTGTACACTGATTAGTACTTCTGAGGTTTTCGTCTGGCAACCACTATGTTAGGCTCCTTATATCATCGGCGAGTATCGTCTCACATTTGGTCTAATTGTATTTGTTATGATAAATTAGTTTATTTACTACCTTTGGATAAGTGTTCCATGCACCAGTTTGTGCCTTTTCATACATAAAAAACGGAAACTGGTATCGTTCAAGATAATCTACTTAATATTTCTTAATACACACCTATATTTACGACCTTGGATCACGGTCATGTCAAACTGTAACAAATTAACTCTAAATTGTCTGTGTATTGAATCTCATAGTACAATCTTCATTTAGGATTGCTGTTCACTAACATCTTTGGTGTTGCTTATGAATTAAGAGGCTCTGATTCATGTAGTCATCAGTCTGTCTTGGTAATTGGTGTATTTACTGTCGTTATTACACACTCGATAAACATAACTAATATCTTTTATGTGGATTACATGTATGTGCAAGTAAACTTATGTTCAACTAGAGGTTCTCTGCAATACCTCTATATCTGGTGAAATCCTATGCATACCACATGGGTGCACGGAGATTATTTAATGCTTGTGAGAGTCAACGTCTAACATATTCTCAACAACTGACATCTCCAGGTTATGCCTCCTCGTCCCCATTTCCAAGAAGATTGACTAGCGAAGGACGTTTTTACTGTTGACTAGCTTGAGTACCACGAACTCCGACCAAGGCATATCGTCAGGTTTGCCATAAATACTTAAGTGCCGAGACATCATCGTTGAAACGCCACCGCGCCTCAAGACAGCATACGGGTATGGAAGAACTCCTCAAAGCTAGCACCTCTGCTCCGGGTGGCACGTTTGCTAATTGTGGTCAGCCTGGCGGCGGTGCCTTTGATCAACCTGACACGTCTTCACCCTGCTGGGGCTACACTGAGCGCCGCGGTGAAGGCAACTGTACTATTCGCAGCGCTTTTGGCAGAACATGATGCCATTCAGGTAATTTAGTGTTTGTTTCCTCTTGTGTTTTAGCCCAAAATATAATGACACTGCTCAATAAGTGGTCTAGTTAATCTGTCCCAAGTAAGGGTGGCAGAAACCTTACTCATTTAGCAGCATGTGATCTCACAATCTTCAGTTGCAAGTATAGCCGAATAAATTTAATATTTCTTTTAGCTTATGTGACCACCTTGACGACCTCAATAAGTGAATGTTCCCGATTCTAAGACAGCCGCTCAAACGGCAACGAAACGGACCAGATGCAAGGTCGTCGTGCAAGCTTTTGGGGAATGTACAACTCAAAACTTGGTTAGGCAACTACAAATAAATTTAGTGTAATTATTGACGAAAGTACCGACTGTTCAGTAAGTAAATCACGTGCAATGATAGTGAAGTATTTTGATCTGGAGAGATAATGACAAAATCGCGATGCTGGATTTGATTGGAGTATTTGAAGGTAATCAGGGTTCGACTGGTGAAAATATATAACATGCTGTTTCAGTGCCTCACTACACATGATATACCATTGAACAACTTCATTGGGTCTGCTGCAGATGGGGCATCAAACATTACGGGTGAATATAACTGTGTAACTAGCAAAATGAAAGTTCAAATGCTTGGCATTATCATATTTAATCATGTTGCACATAGTATGCATCTCTGTTCCAGCGAAGCAGCAAAGACATGGCCACGTACTCGTGAAGATGTGTTGAGAAATATGTACATTTACCTTTCCCATAGTACCAAAAGGAAATGCGAGTTTTGGAATTCCAGGGTTTTGTCAACTCAAACCACAAATATTTCATGCCTGTGCTACGAGGTGGTTGTCACTCCATGAAGCTATTGCGAGAATACTCGAACAGTGGCAACCCCTTCAAACTGTATTTCCACATCAGGGTAATTGAGGAGAGACTTGTGTCCTGCTACTTGAATTTTGAATTACAGTGTACATATTGATGCAACTCAACACAATAAACTTGATTTTTCAGGGTAAAGCCCCAACTTTGCATTTAATCCGTAAAGCATATGTCAACTGCATCTGTTATTGATAAACTCCTTTTGTCATTTACATAGTGTGTCAAAAACTCCAAATGCATGGTATTGATTCAACCAATGATTCCCTATATGTACCAGTCAATCAGATATATTCAGGATCACAATTACATGCCACCTTCGAAAGGCTAGAGCATTATAAGATAAGCATAAACACTGACGAAGATGTGGTTCAGAGATTTTTAGTAGTAGTAGTGTGTAGGGAAATAAAGAAAAGATTGGAACTAAAAAGTAAGTTGTGGAGACTGGAGGTATATTTACAACCCCAAAAGATTCAGCAATTTTATAAACCTGTTATTAGCGTTTTAAATGAAGAGGGAGATGCAAAATATAAATGTTTTGGACATTAGCAATGGAAGTGTTGTCACTTCTAACGTCCACTGTTGATGCAAAGCGTCCTTTTCTAAGGTGAATTTAATTAAGGAAACAGAGAAATAGTTTTCGAATACAAACTGTAAATCCTCAATAACCTTTAGGCGAATGTCGTAATTTGATATTATTGTGTGGTGATTAATGGCAAAAATAATCATCGTCCATACTTGTCACAAGCGGGGTACCACAGGGCGGTGTATTGGGCCCGCTGTTGCTCATTTGTTTCATAAATGACAATACCTGACGTTGTACACCCCTCCATACAAATGTTTGCCGATGACGCTAAGTTATTTCGGGAAATCAAGAACCAAGAGGACCGTGAAGAGCTGTAGAAGGATCTCTGTGAGATCCAGGAATACAGTATTCGAAGAAATGGCTACTGAGATTCAATGTCACGAAATGTAAGAGGATGCACGTGGGGCGTACCAACGGTAAGGAGGCGTATCATGTGTCCCCACTGGATGAAGAATCTGCATTATTTAAAAACAATGTGAGAAGGATCTAGGTGTGTATGTTGACAATGAGCTGAAGTTCTCAGGCCATTGCGAGACGAAGGTAAATCAGGCAAATAAATTATTAGGTCTTATAAGGTCGTTCAGATATCTAGAGTCTAGGGTTTCCTTCCCGGGCGTAAGTGGTTATGTTTTTTTTTCCCCGGGAATTTGGTTCAAATCCCGGGAAGCTTATTGTTATTCCTTATCTCTGATTTGCACTATGTAAAATACAAAAACACATTGGCAGCCACCGGCTAAGGATAATATGGAAATACTGTATATGTAGAAGAACAAATGACACTCACAGATAAACTCAAGGCAGCAATAGAAGAGGTTCAGAGTAAAAGTAGAAAGGTGTATGCATGCAAACATATTAGGAAAGAGTTCGATGTGTTTGAGGCAACAGGAGAGAGAACACATAATTTAGAGAAACTATCCGAGGCCCTCATCTCAGTACCACCAACTTCAGTTGAAACCGAAAGGGCATTTTCAGCTGCTGGCCTATTTGTTACAAAACTAACAACAAGGCTCACTGACCGCAGTATTGACTGTTTGTGCTTCTTGAGGAGTTATTTCATGAACAACTATTAGTGTGTGCATGGCTTTGTGTGTGCAAATGATTCTATTTCTTTTTTTCGCAGGTCATTCAAGTGTTCTCTTTAATTTTTTTTTGTAGAGTAGGGCTTCCAAATGGCATAGAATAATTCTTTTTTTTTATAATGGCTAACTTTGAATGTCATTCCAAATATCATTGAGTTTCTTTTGTGGCTAACAGAATGAGATGGACTGTTTGTGCTTCTTGAAGAGTTATTTCATGAACAACTTTTAATGTGTGCTTGATTGTGTGGCTTGTGTGCACAAATGATTTTATGCTATTATTTTTTTCACAGGTCATTCAAGTGTTCGCTTTAGGTTTTTGTAGAATGTGGCTTCCAAATGGCATTAAATATAGAATTCTTATTTCTTATAAAAGCTAACTTTGAATGCCATTCCAAATGTCTATGAGTTTCTTTTATGGCTAACGGAATGAGATTAATTAAAATTTTGCTTGTTTAATCATATTATGTACCTATTTTTAAACCAATATTCAAGTTAATAAAGAGAACTTTGCTTCAGTGTAATATAATTTATCAAATCAATTGCCTATCAATAATCTACAGATACTACACTAATGAAGTATAGGGTTAGCATATAGTGTTACGAGTTGGGGATTTAGAATATAGTTACACGTCTACCCAGATCCCAACAGGTAACAACAACAAAAAACAAAGACAATCGGACTATAAAAGGGTAGACAAAGGATGCGAGTTTTCGTTGTGTATAATAAAGTACCATAAATCCTTAACAAAATATTCAGCTTATAAATTACCCTTAACCATACTTAACCTAAACATTAACAGTATATACATATTTATACAACATAAAACAATCGTGAAGCAAGGTGGAGGTGGGAGAGGCAATACAAGATTACAAATACTTAAGTGAGGAGCTGAGATGGCTGACGAGTAAGGCTGAGTATTGTAGAAGACGGTAGGTAGTCACTGTGTCGTAGGTTTAGAGGATAGATGATCCTGTGGTCACTTCCCAGAGCCAAGTGCTCTCTCCTCGAATTGGAGCTCACAAAGAAGACTTGGAGGAAGTGACGCAACAACCAGGATATGGAGAAGGGAAACCCCGGAGTGTTAACTAAGACGAGTCATACTCGTGTCTCGTCCCTAGATGGCGTTGCTCGTGGTGCTGGGTAGGTAGATCAGGACAATAGATGGCGTGGTTCGTAGTGCTGGGTGGAGGGGTTCGTAACAATAGCATTAGTTAGTACAAATATTACCTGATGCGGGAATTCCCGGGATCCCGGGAAATATCCTGGTTCGTCCCAGAATCCCGGGATGCTAAGAAACCCCCAAAACAGGAAACCCCTAGACGGTCAGTCCCTCGTAACGATCAACAAAAGTAAAGTGCTTCCCCATCTGGAGAACTGTCACCTCGTTTTGTCCCCAAGATATGCTTGGGACTGTCAGTTGGTTGAAAATGTTCGAAGGAGGGACCTTTTCAATTATGTATTTCTTCATGGTTCTTTATTATTATTATTATTAATACTATTTGTGTTCTTCTGGCTGAATAAACTTTCAATATCAATGTCAATAAGAATTCTACAAATTCTCGGAGAGCCGAATTTCAATATAAGTAAATATTTTTTTGACTGCAAATAATCTGAGGTAAGATATTTTTATTTTATCATAGTTTTTTAGGTGATATTTGATATACTATGGTATAGGCGGATCAGCTGTTCGTTATAATTACTGGTGTGCGTGTCCAAGTGAAAGCTAACTACCTGTCCGCCCAGACCAAAAAATTACGACACTGTCCGGGTATTCGCTCACTGGGTGCGCGGCCTCTCTGTTCGAAAGGAATGCTCACAGCCCCGTACGCGCAGACCGAAGCTTTACGACATTGTCCGGGTATTTATAACACTTCACTCAAACACACAACACTCGCCATCACTGTAAATAATAATAATAATAATAATAATAATAATAATAATAATAATAATAATAATAATAATAATAATAAACGGTTTATTGAAAGAGCATGGCAGCCGGAAGGCTGAAAATATACAATTAGATAAGAACATAAGAAAATAAGGAGTCTGCAATAGGCCGGTTGGCCTGTGCATGGCAACTCCTGTCGAGAGTTACTACCACTCTCTATCGTCCATGAATCTATCTAGCCTCCTTTTGAAACTTTCCAGAGTTCCCGCACTTACTACAAAGTTGCTAAGCTTGTTCCACTCGTCCACCACCCTATTTGTGAACCAGTTTCTTCCTATCTCCCTCCTAAACCTAAACTTATCCAACTTGAATCCGTTGCTCCGAGTCCTATCTTGCTCGGATATTATAAGAACTTTATCTATATCCCCTTTATTGATTCCTTTCACCCACTTAAATACTTCTATCATATCTCCCCGCACTCTTCGTCTTTCTAGGGAATGCAAGTTAAGTTTCTTTAACCTATCCTGATATGGAAGGTTTCTAAGTCCCGGAATCATTTTTGTCATTCTTCGCTGCACCGACTCTAGTGAATTTATATCCATTCTATAATAGGGGCACCAGAACTGAACCGCATAATCGAGGTGCGGCCTGACTAGCGCAAGATATAGTTGCAATAAGACCTCTGCACTCTTGTTACTTACACTTCTAGATATAAAACCCAATACTCTGTTTGCCTTATTTCGAACATTAACGCACTGTTTTCTAGGCCGTAGGTTCGGGCTTACAAGTACCCCTAGGTCTCTTTCACAAGTCGACTTCTCTAGGTTGTACAAGTAACATAAGTGATACAAATATGATATATAATAATTAAGTGTTGATAATTTTTACAATGGTTGGGACTGGGCTGTTCTTGTAGCAATCAGTTCGTGCTCGTATGGGCTGGATGCGGTTGGGCAGGTGTGTGGCCACGTGGTCAGGACAGTAGCTTGGGGCAATGCAGGTTAGGTCAGGTGAAGCCGTGAGGTCAGGTCAGGTTAGGTCAGATCCAGCCACAATCAGTATTGCTGTGTTTTTGTGCCTTTCCTTCGAGTTGAAATTGCCACTTTTGTATATCACTTGTGGGTTGATCGTCAATCTTTGCACTGTACTGTTGATAAATTCAGATGGGCAGGAGGAGATGGGGGAGGGGAGGACCTGACAGACCGGGCTGGCAGCTGTCTCCATGACCAAGAGACCACGGCCGCGTTAGCGGGCAGCACCGACTACACACGTCCTTACCCTATGAAGGCTGAGGGAAGTGTGTCTCCCATGCTGATGTGCTGATTGACGACCTACGCTCTCCCACGCTGAACTCTCGGCGTTGGTGGCGCTGTAAGGGCGGCGGTTACTCTCTACTCACACCCTTATCTTACTCATACTTCAACTGTTCTTGTACTTCACTCAATTGTTCTTTCTACTTACTCAGTTTGATGGTTACTACATAACCTCAGTTCTTTGGTAGCGTGGAGAGGGTCTAGGACACATGGGTATTATAATTCTGATATCAAGTCACTTGGACGGAAATCAAGGTGGAATACTGCGGGAAAAGAATACCCTTAATGTACTCAAAGAACATGTTTATTAATATGACATCAAAGTGGGGAAAAATATATTATTAACCTGTAATTCCAAGGTGCAACTCCTCGGCTTGACTCAACTGCAAATTACTCAGATACTACACTCTTACTACACACAACCTTACTGGTGTTACATTACATTACATACAGTTACATGACAACTCCTTGGCTTCCCATAACTGCCAATCCAAGTGGGTACTTACTTCACCCACATTACTGGTGATACATTTCATTGCATACCTCACCATCTTACATATGGTCCCCTTACTAACTGTTGGTAGTACATATGAGATGCACTCATAACACACATGTTATTACTGAAACCAACTCATACATGGGTTCACTACCCAAAATGGGATAATTATTTCCAAGTAATTATCCCCAAACACATACAACAACACTGTAGACCATGTGACTCCAAGGCATGTCCCAGGGTATAGCACTGGCGCCTGTAACACTGCTGACAGCTGTTGTGATCGGTGGAAGCCAGACACATGGCGAGTCTGGGGACTAGCTCCATGAGGCAGAGTGGAGCAGATTAATCACGTCGAATCAGCGCCATCGACCATATATTTCTCACTGCTAGGTATCTACTGGGGCAGTCGTTGGGTGTTCCAAGAGCCACAAATTGGAACTGGGAACGAAGTTGGAAGGCATTACGGGAGGCAGTATGGACAAACTCAATCACAACAAATCTTTCGTCTGGCAACGTCAGACGACATTTACTTTATATTACTTCTTACACTGGGTGAATGACGATTCCACTGTTACAGCATGAACACTGATAATGCACTACATTGACTAAATCTAGCTGAATAGCTATAACGGCGGGAACACTGCTACATACCTGGGAACAAAGCTGGAAGGCATTACGGGAGGCTGATCTCCTGTCTCGCCCGTGGCTATATACCCCTGAGTTGCCAGCGATCGCTACTCACGCAATGACAGAAATTGCAAACAAACCAACTGTTACACTTTCAAAGATGACCCTCAGTTGACAAAGGTCTGGCGAATTACTTGAGTTGATTTACAAAACTAATTCAAGATTGAGCTTGCCAGGAGAAAGTGGAATAAAAAAGCATTGACAACTGTGTTCGAAGGCGGGACTTACTGGGAGGGATCATGAGTATAAACGTTGGGGAGAGAAAAGCGCGTTTTCTCAGGGATAGCTGACCAGCTACTCATTCATGTTTTGCGGTCGTGGAGTATGATATGAATCAACAGGGTTTAAACAGACTAGCAGTCAACATGAACATGACAGCGCGTCCCGTCCTCATGGTAGTTGAGAATTCCCTTCGACAGCCCTCCTGTATTGTTTTGACTGTAAACGCCTTAGTTAAGGACGTTCGGGTGACGGGCATGTCGAAGGGAATGATTGAAACCCGTCTTTTGATGCATTCAATATTTATTGATGTGGTCAAAACCTGGAGAGTGAGAAGGCATTCATAATATTACATGGTGATCCATCTCATATGTAATTAGTTAGTCTCACACAATTTTATCTTAATTACAATCTATTAAACATACAGACATAACACAAAGTTCATAACTCTATTAATCTTAGCTTCGCTTCATTCTGCATTATCTTAGGCAGAAACGAGTAGGCGTAATTAGTCAACAATATTTCAGTACCAAGGGCTATGTCATCACTTACGCCGTACTTACAAGTGCGGGTCAATGCAGATCAGTATGGTGTTCCAAGAGACAGCAGTATTGCGTAAATCGTTCCAGCACAAATTCTCGGACAGGAGAAGGCTGGTCTTCACAGCATCACTAGAGAGGGCGATCTATCTCATGGAGGGGCGGCGGGCAGCACCGCCACCAGTCGAAGACAGTCCACTCAGCAGAACCAGGACTTGTCTGTAAATACTTCTACATCTGGCGAGGTCACGGGTCGAAACATTTATTGACATCACACGCCAGCACTGTAGCTGAAGCCAGCGGCGATAACATAAACTGAAACCTAATAAGTCACCAGGTCTTGAAGAGATATTTGCCTGAGTATTAAAGGAATGTAAGGAAGAATTTAGTATACCCTTAGCAAACTTATTTAACATGTCAATAAAAACCAATTTAGTACCAGAATCCTGGAGGATAGCGAATGTGATGCCGATTTTCAAGAAGGGAGACAGACACTATCCTCAAACTACCGTTCAATTAGTTTGACATCATTTATAGGCAAATTACTGGAGGCAATATTTTCAAATTCAATTCGAACTCACCTCGAGAAAAACAAATTGATCAATGATTCCCAGCATTGCTTCACAAGTGACCGTTCGTGTCTGACAAATCTATTAACATTCTTTTCAACTGTTTTCGAATCAGTGGATGACGGACACGATTATGATGTGAATTTACCTCGACTTTAGCAAAGCCACCGACAGGGTCCTCCACGAAAGACTAATACGTAAAGTGGAGCCTCATGGAATTCGAGGAGAGGTTATAAACTGGATTAGAGCGTGGTTACAGGATAGGAAACAGAGATTCAGCATTAATGGATTAACGGCACTAAATCCGATTGAGTTAACGTCAACAGTGGAGTATTCCAAGGCTCAGTAATTGGACTAATACTATTTCTTATGTACATAAACGACATAGATATAGGCATAGACAGCAACATAAGTGAATTTTCTGACGACACTAAAATAGGATGTGTAATTAGATCTGATGAGGACTCCGCAAAACTACAGGATGATCTAAAAAAAAATTTTGCATGGTCTGAAAAAAAGCAGATGAAATTTAATGTGGGCAAAAATGTAAAGTACACTCGGAAACCATATTCTCTAGCCCACCTGGGTCGGTGCTGGAGGTTAGTACAGTGTCCTTTCTGGACGGGGGCCCACTCTAACTATCACGAGGCAACACACGCACGAACACACACAGTCATAGTACAGCTGAATAGATGATATTTTGTATAAATATTGTATATGGCGTATTATACTCTGCATTATCTTCATTATATATGAACACTAAGAAAAATTACCATAGGTTGTAATTACGAAAGTATGAATGGAAATAAACACTTCCAAACCACCCAGTGAATCCACACAACGTTTACAGCGCTTCCACCACACCCCACTATGGGCCGGATACTCAAAACACCTCATAAGTTACATCTTTTAGCATGATACAGTACCATATATTGTCGAATCTTTACAGTACCGTAAATTTAGCATACTCAAAATTTAATTACAGTTCCGTAAGCCTTTCGTAAGTTTTCATAACTCTAGTGTTTACCCTGTAAATTAAGTTCTCTTGTCGGAAGGTAGATGTCAGTGCAGGAGCTAGTTGGCCAATCAGCGCTCAGTTAACAAAATCATCGACAGATCACAAGAGAGGGAGAAATCAGCTGAGAGCGACGCACATAATATTATTTTGCAAACATGGAAGGACCACCAGCCAAGAAGAGACGGCCTAATTTCAGTGAGGCTGAAGTATACGCTATTCTGGGCAAATTAAAATAAATTGGTTATTGATAGCATAGCCTTGCCGAACCTAAATGACAAATCACTTTTCTTAAATTACTCATTTAGCCTAGACCCTGGTGTTTTCCTTTCAATGTTGGGGACATTTGGTCTGAATTGTCTTCAAGTTCATACAAAAAACAACAATTTAAAACCTGAAAATATATCGGATTAGCCGTAATTTTTTTTAAATTAATACTCTACCTATGATAATGTTCAAGGAAAGTCTGGAACTAGGCCTAAGGTAGCTGCTAGACAAAGTGTCTCACTGTCGGCCTGACACTCACCAAAAAACCATGTACACATTCTCTAACCTAACCTAACATACCATAACATAACATAACCAAATCAAACCTATCTAAACTATAACCTATTGGTATAATTTCTTATTTAAATAATCCTCATGTTCTAACTAAATTAAGTAGGCCCCACGTTTAAACATTTATTTGCCTAAGACTGAAAAAGCAGTTATATAGGCCCCTATTAATCAAGTTAATTGCAATCCATATTTTACGCCTAATATCATTTAATTTTGGCTAGCTTATGGAAATTTATAGCCTTTCATGTTATCATAAGCCATATACATAAGAAAATAGGCTAAGGCTATTGGTTGAATATTAGAAAAACAAGGCGAAGTCTTGGCAGGAATGTTCACTTGACCTCATATTTGGCTTTCATTACTGAGGGATATTTACGGCTATACAACATTAATAAGTTCTATCTGCAAGTTTACTCAGTCATAAAACATATTTTTACCCTAAGTGTGAACAATACAAACCTTCTGTTTTGGTAAAAAATACTTTATAATGTGTAAGAAGACAAAAGATGCGTCTCTTCCAAACTGAGACAAATACAAACACTCAAGCCGCTTATTATGGCAGCAAAAAAGTTACGAAAAAGACAAAGTGAAATCTTATATTTCAGTATGTTGATGTACAAAAAATTTTCTTCAGTATTCTATGATAAAACAAGTCTAACAGGCATTATTACAACATATATTATTATTATTTTTTACACAATCGGGAATTATTCACTACTACATCAGGGTTGAGTGTTACACAACCTCAGGAGCTGGTGTAAGTTACACTCTTTAACTTACGGAGTTCGATGTCAAATATTTGTTTTGAGTATACCATCTGTTTTTGAGTATGCCAATCTGAGACTGTAAGTCCAGTTACGGGGTACGCAGCGACATACAGTCCCATAAATGTTTTTGAGTATCCGGCCCTATATCTCTTATTTCCCATCATTCGCGTAACTATATGAAAAATCGTGTTTAATTTAACTACATATTTCAAAACCAAATTACATGTGGATCAGTCACTCCTCATTTGACACACTTATAGTGTAATACTTTGACCATCCCACCTGGGCACATGGAGGCCCACGGAAACCTCGTTGGGGCCACATAGACTTCGCTTCCTAACTCTCGGGAATTTGTCCAGGTATTTAATATGTGGTTTTACGTCACTTTACATAAATGTGCTTACAAAATCTATGCATTAATATGCATAACTCTTGGGAATCTGTCCAGACATTAAATATATGTTATATTCTACAATAATCACATAGATATGTTTACAATGTTTATGCATAATAAATGTGAAAAATATTTTTTGGGGTTTCAATTAACCAATAGTCATGCCTACAAAACAATCTTGATGCTCTAAGTGCATGTATGTGTTAAATAACGAGTAACTGATCCACCTTTTTTTGGTAAATAAAGAAATGAAAAGCAAGCACTTAGCTTTATGGATATAGTTACACGGAAGAAGGGAAATAAGGATGAACCATGGTTTTGATGGAAACAATGTGCTCTGGGACGATGCTCACAATGACGAATGGGAGAAACCTCTTTATGAAACGTCTTACTTACTAAGGATGAAGCTTAATGTTACAGAACACACACACACACGCACACACACACACACACACAGTGTAACTTTGTGTGACGCGTTGTCTGACTTGTGGTGGCTTTGAGCGAACCATACACTTGATATTACAATTTATGTATCCTTCCTGTCCATGATTTACAACAATAACTGTAGGGTAAAAGTTACAATATTATACTAATAACACTGTCATGTATTGATACTATGACTAGTTACCAAGAAACAGAGCACGATGAACATAGCATGATAATGATAATGAAGCCTGGAAGGGTTCATATCATAACTTGTGTGTTCGTGCGTATGTTGCCCCGTGAGAGTTAACGTGGGCCTCCATGTACCCAGGTGGGATGGTCAAAGTATTACACTATAAGTGTGTAAAATGAGGAGTGACTGATCCACAAGTAATTTAAGGTTTTTGAAATATGTAGTTAAATTAAACACGATTTTTCATATAGTTACGCAAATGATGGGAAATAAAAGATATAGTGGGGTGTGGTGGAAGCGCTGTAAACGTTGTGTGGACTCACTGGGTGGTTTGGAAGTGTTTATTTCCATTCATACTTTCGTAACTACAACCTATGGCAATTTTTCTTCATGTTCATATATAATGAAGGTAATGCAGAGTATAAAATGCCATATACAATATTTATACAAAATATCATCTATACAGCTGTACTATGACTGTGTGTGTTCGTGCGTGTGTTGCCTCGTGATAGTTAGAGTGGGCCCCTGTCCAGAAAGGACACTGTACTAACCTCCAGCACCGACCCAGGTGGGCTAGAGGATATGGTTTCCGAGTGTACCTAGCCTAGGAGATGTAAACAGAGAAAGATTTAGGAATAATAATAAGTAGGAATCTTAAACCAAGACAATAATGTGTATTTTCTCGAAACAAGGTTAACAAAGTACTAAGGTTTTTACAAAGGAATGTTAATTATAAGATGAGCGAGGTTATCCTAAAAGTATATCTTGCGCTTATGAGACCTCACTTGGATTATGCAGTTCAGTTTTGGTCACCGTACCACAGAATGGATATAGAATCCCTAGAAAGCATACAGAGGAAGATGACAAGACTAATCCCGGGCAATAGGAACATTGAATATAGAGACAGATTAACTTTAAAGCATCTGAATTTGCACTCCCTCGAGAGACATAAGAGTGAGGGGCGATATGATTGAGGTGTATAAATGGAAGCCAGAGTTAAACAAAGGGGATATAACAAAGTACTTAAATTATCCAACCCGGAACGAACTCTTAGCAATTGTATTAAATTATACAAATTTTGATTTAGGCGCGAGATAGGTAAGCATTTTTTTTTATATTTAAATGGATGAGTGGAACAGGTAACCAAACCTCATCATTAACTCGAATACGCTTGATAGCTTCAAACATAGGTTGGATTGATTTATGAGCGATAGGAGTTGGGTGTAAACGGGACTCCCAGTATGGGCCAATAGGCCTGCTGCAGTTTCTCCATGCTTAAGTTTTAACGTTCTTAAGCCACACAGACTGGCGGCCTTGAAATTCCTAACCGGCAACTTCACGGGTGCATCCCTCCTTCACCAGAAACGCACACACACAAACAGCCAAGGTGTAAAGTCAACGAACGCTTACCCACGAACACGTTAGCATGGATAAATAAATGAATTTTTTTTTTTAATGTTGTGTCTAAAACCTATCCATACATTTGTTTTAGTTACGAAGATAATAGAATATATAACATGATGTGGAGCATCGAAAAATGCCATTGCTCATATGCACCAGATATTCCACCAATGTGATTGGACCAGAGAGGTTGACAGACGCCCACCGAGCCTCGAAACTCGCCCTTCGCCCCTCGATTGACAGTTTGGGCAAGAGTAGTGTCCATCTAACAACCATGGCCGTATTCATGTGTGGCGCCGAAACAACACAAGGTGGCATACGCATAAAGTTGTGTTTACAACCTGTAACATTGTTAATTTTAGTATACTGTATATCAAATTACTATATAAAATCCCCATATCTTGCAGTAAATAACAAATCATTATGTTACATGAAAGTGAAGAATATAGCAGAGTGATAACGCCTACATTATTTTACGGGATATGATCGGCGCAATACAGCATCCAATGAAGAACAACAGAGTGGCCGAGTGACGGTGAATGTGTGGGGGTGGAAGACGCTCCATATTGTCGGGGATGTCACAGAGATTCAGGAAAAATTTAGTGCTGAAACATATGAGGACACACTTCAAAAAATTTCCCTCCCCTCTCCGAGAAAGGAATTTTCTCTTTCCTCTCGGCCCTATTAAATAATATTTGTTACTACTTACAATCACATGGTAAACTACTGCTACAAATTGCCTTAGAGTAGTTAATAGTTTGATTAATTGCACAGGTAACCTAAAAAACGCCTAACATCTTGTCTTTGAACACCTTTCATGAATTAAGTTTCAGGTGATTGACTTTTTTAGATTGTCTGTAGTCTAAAATATTAAACCACACAATATACCAGACAGATGTGTGGACACTGTTGGTAGCTTTGGTTTAGTCGTGGTCTGGATTGTTCGTCCCGAGACAACACACACGTCTTCGAAAGCGTTGATTTTCGGAATAAGAAAATAATTTTAAATGCGTTCTATCGTTGTTTGTTATATTAATACAGATTTGTCTTATTTTCGCTTGTTTCCTGTTTATTTGTTTGTTTTTCATGAGCAAATAAAGCGGGATAAACATTACCAAAAATTCTGGATACTTTTTGTTACTAGTTGATTGACACCACTTTCAGAGATTGATGACGTTAGTGTTTCGAGGTTTCAGGAACAGTTCCGATCTGTTTTCAACACATCAGAATCAATCCTCCAAGAACGAGCCTTAATGCGAACTAAAATATTGGTATACAATCAGAACAAATGAAGACAAAGATCTCTAAAGCTACATGTGTGTGGAGAAACGAATGAGTTAAACACTACCCAACTCAGTCCATTATTGCACTGGGACGATGTTTGGCCGGTTCGCTAAGTCTTGAATTTGCCTCGTTTTGCGGTTTCGGATTTAGGAGAATGTCAACAGAACCAGCGAACAAGAGAAGGTGTACCCAGTGCTGTCTCTGCCTTAGTGCCGGTAAGGACGTACGTACATGAAAGCTTATAGACAAACAAGTAGCCGGTGAAGGACATTGAAATTGACGAGGTGACTGGTTTACAAAGTAGAAAGTGTTCGTCATTGTAGTAAAACAAATTGTAAGTGTCATGAAGTGTTTGCAAGTGTCTCACAGTATTTATAAGTGTCGTAAGGTAATTTTAAGTGTCTCAAAGTGGTCTTTGAAGTTTCAAACAATGATTTAAAGCGCCGTAAAATTTTTGTAAGTATATTGTGAAGTGATCACATGCATCTTAATGCGTTTATCAGTACTGTAACGTAGTGTTTATAAGTGTTGTAAAGTGTTTGTGTTTTGAAGTTTTCTCGGTCATGTGAAGTGTTTGTGCCATAAAGTAATTATTGTGGGAACAAAAAACACCCATCCGTGTTACAAGAATGTTGTCTCGTTACAATCTCGTATAATTCCGTGTTGTCTAGTGATTAGGATACGCGGCTCTCACCCGCAAGCGGTAGGGTTCGATTCCCGCCACGGGAAAAGTTTTACGGAGTGTTGTTGGTACAGGGGTAACGAGCGTAATTCTCACCAATATGTCAACAGTTCGACCCTCTACCCGGACAGAAATGAAAAGGGTGTTATCCAGTGTGACCCAACCACACATCACTGTTCCCGGTCCCCGGTTTCCTCCTGTACTAACAGTGTCGTAAAGTGGCATAAGGTGCTAGAGTGCCATAAAGTGTCACGTTATGTCACAAAGATTCATTTACTATCCAAGTGCTTTTAAGTACCAGTAGGTCTGAGAAACTTCCATTACGTCAAATAAATGTCGTATAACGTCGTAAGATGCGGTGTACAATAAAAAAGTGCTATGACATGTTAAAGGTGTTTTGAAGTGTCCTAAGGTGTCAATGTCCTAAAGTGTCAGTGGCATGAAGTGTTTTAAAGTGACATGTAGTGTCCTAAGGTGTCAGTGTTCTAAAGTGCTGTAAAAGCCATATAATTTCAGTGTCATAAAGTGGCATTAATTCTCAAATAGTTAAAAAGTGTCTAAGGAATGTACAATAGTGTCACACGGTTTCGAAGCGTCGTAAGGTGCTGTGAAGTTTCTCAAAGTGTCGTAAAGTGTCATTGATTTCATAAAGTGTCAGTGACGTGCCATTAATGCTTTAAAGTCTTGCAAAGTGTCGTAAAGTGACAATAATGTTGTATAGTGTTGCAAAGTGTCTTGAACTATTACAAAGTGTAAAGTATCATGGAGTACAGCAAGGTATCATCAAGTGCCATGAGGTGTCATAAAAGTGTCAAGATGGTGCCAAGAGATGACTGTACGTCGCCAGGGATTCCTCTACCACCAGTACAAGGTAAGTACTAAGAATACTACTGTTGTGTTCTTGACATTCTGAACAAGTTCTCTTAGTCATCCATTTGACATAAACTAATGCTTAAGTTCATTGACTCATTGTTCTTTTAAGTTAAGTGCGAATAATCATATTGATGTGTGTGTGTGTGTGTGATAAAAAGTTGGTAATCTCAACTGGATTCTTTCTTTTCTTTTACCAGGTAAGTGTAAGTTAAAACTGCTCTTCGAGGGACATTAACTCACCATATCTCAGGTACGTCCAATTTGTTATATTCATTGATTAATTATCGTTTTCTTCATCAGCTAAGTCTGGTGTCCTTCGTATCCCACAACAGTTTTAAAGAAAAATTACTCATTTCCCCTTCATAGTTGAGAACGTCGGTGTCCCTCCCTTATCAAAGAAGTCAATGTGATGCCCCTACTAGTTCACGCGAACATCGTACCCACTGCTTTTCCTTACACCGTCTTTGTGGTCGCCTGTGGTCCCGTCGCTGTCTATATGAATGTCTCCTCCTCCCCTTCCCTCACACCTTCTTCCCGTCAAATCCTACCTCTTAAGTGTGTACAGTAATTACACTCACCTGTTTTAGAGGCATCTGTATCTCTCCTGGAAAACTTTTGCTACACCGAGACAAAAGAATCCTCACCATGCTGTCCTGGTTTCATTATCCTGCTTTACAGGCTATTATTAGCTAATCGGCTTCGTATTTTTGGAGATGTCATGTCCATTCTATCACCTGTTGATTCGTAAAACAGCTCTAATTGGTAACACACTGACCTAACTATTGGGATTGGAACTCAGTAATAACAGGTCCCAATCCCAAAAGTATTAATTTAAATGGATACTAATTTTAATGGGCCCGAACCGTAATGCTCAGGGCCGGTATTTATGAACATTGAAAGAGTGTTTCTAGAAGTAAGCCTAAATCACTCTGAGCAAGGAGTATGGTAACTCCTAAGAGTTCATGCATAAAAGCTTTCAGAGTAACTTTTACTTTGGATAAGAGTACTGTGACTCAGATCTTCCGCTAAAATTGAATTTCCACTACATATAGCGAATGCATAACACATAATTACAGTATTGTTTAATGACTTGACACAATACTAGAAATCTTTAGATTTTTTTTATAAATTATACCTAGGCTTCTTATGACTTGTATGAAACCTAAAACAAATTATGTTAGCATTTGTAAGAGGTATTTATTTTCCAATCGGAACCTCTGAGGTTGGAAGATGTAAACATGAAGTTATATATTTTTTTTAAATAACTAAAGCCAATGCTAAGGAAGATAAAACACAATTGGCAATTCTTACCGACGCAGCCGTATCGATGCGTCGACATTGTCACGAGTACAAACGGCTTACCGTTCACGCAATATATGTTAACAATATTTCATATTTAATCGATTCGTGTTGACTTACCTTTGGACATTTATATTTCAAAGGCTGTGGTCTTTTGAAGCTGTGTTTGCCCTTTGAGAGTTTTTACTAGTTTCTGAGTCCGAGCGGTTTTGACTGGTAATTGTTCTTTCCTCCTGGTCAAGGATATTACCAAAGTCCAACTTCATACATACTCTCCTTTTATCTCTTCTTTAAGTTGAGAAGGGATGAAATCTAGTCTTGTGTAGTGAGTTTCTCTGTATTAACAATACTATGTACAGAGTCTGCCGAGATGAAGATCTTGCCTGTTGTAAGGGCTATATGTCTGAACTGTGTCTCGACCAATGATAGACTAACTCTAGCTAGCTCTTACAGTTTCGATTAGGATATAGTGACACTTTGAGACGCCTCATAGTCATGTGACGCCCTTTGGCCTGAGAAACGACGTCGTGCACCGGTATCTCAAACAGTCACAATCATGACCGTGTGACTCAATGTTGCATGACCTATCAGAAGGGAATTAATTTCTTGCCAAGCCTGGGATATTGGTGGGGTGATCCGTGATGTAATATCAGCAGACCTACTCATTGTCGTACCTACTATTAGTTATGTAAATATTCTCTCTCAATATTGTCGTATACTTAGGTATAATGGTTACATTAAATAACACTGTTAGTTAAATTAAAAGACAATCTTGTGATGGCGTCTTACAAATGCTCGGCCACCACGATAAATACGACTCCATTTTCCAATTCACGAGGATTACAGAAAAAGAGTAAAATACAAAACAATAATAAACAGGACAGAATTTAAGAGTTTGTATTCACTAGATATTCACTTATTAATCACTTAATAAAGACTTCCTTGATAGTGTCCTTCGTGAATTGCCACTCTACTGTAAATAGGCAGCACGGGGAGTACCCTGGGAGCTAGAGTCTCCAAGGGAGCTTCCACTATTTCTTTGGCTGTCTGTGAAGCAGACTTGCAAACTCGCTTCCTTAAATACAACGCTAGGGCGAGCAGCATTACGAGAGTGGCAATAACTGACACTCGAGTGGGTTTTCTGAAGGTCCAGAGGGTGAGAATTGATAGGTTTCCTGAAGATAGTTGAAGCATTGTGGCGAGTTGCTCCCTATATGGTCCCCGTTGCACAGTGATGCATCTAGGCTCGTCAGGAGAGCAAGTCACAACAACCGGGAGTTCCTGTGGGAAATACAAATACACAGTATCCTCTATCTCTTCTAAGAATACATTAGTACAGTTCATCATAATCACAAAGTTCAAATTTGTTCTCAGCCGTGACCAAGTCCATCTCACATTTCGGACCAGAACTAACAATATTAACATGTGTGGGATAACAAATAAGGTTGTTGAACTCCGTTTGGAAAGTTGCAAATGCTGAAAACGGTGGAGCCGCCATAAAGGTTTTGTCTTGTGACAGCAGGAAGGATTCTGAAACATTCGTAATGACCATTGTTTGGTCACCTACTACGCTAGGGAATGGCACAAATGGCAGATACAAAACAGTTTGTCCCGGTGTGACCGAAACAGTAATAAGACTGTAATAGTTATCTAGATTAATGGGAACTGCAGGCCTTAGTTAAGGAAGCTCGTGGCTAAGCCTACAGTCCGGTCTAGTTCACTGTAAGGCAACAAAGTGGGTGTAACAATATCTCTATTCAGCAAGTTTAAGTTAGTACCTAAGGCGATGAAATAGTTGCAGTAATAGTCATCTTGGCTGGACAATGAATCAACTAACGTAGCCATGGTCCATTGCTCTTGTCGTGATCTCAAGATTACTGCAACGTTGTTAACCACATTCACCAACTGGTTAAAGGAGCTGAATGTTGATATGGCCTGAACCTTAAGCTGCTTAATTTGTTTCTGGACTCAGGTTAAAGTCATCTTCTGTGGCTACTCCGTACAAATATTTCTGAACGTAATCAGTGAAATTTAGGAGACCTCTCTTCTTTATACTCTTTTAACTATAAACAGGGATAGTTAGAGAGGACCCAGGTCACTAGACAACTGAGATAATGATTACAATCTGAGGAGGAGTCATTAAAAAGTAGGACAATAATCCAGATCCTGTAATTAAAACTGACTCATTTACTGACCTACCCTACAAATTATACCTGTGAGGGGGTCAACAGTTAAGTGCAGGAGAAGGGGAAGTACTAGGTTTAGCAACATCATCTGATTGGGCTTCTTCCTGGTACGTGAGTAATTTCACATTGTACCCGTGTTCGTGTCTTATTCTCCTGTGTGTGTGTGTTTCAAGTGGTACCTGTGACCTGAAACATTTTGCACAACTCTATAAGGGCCACTAAATAATTTATCAAGCTTGGTCCTTACAGAGTACTTGACCATTACTAAGCAACCTACAATGTCACCTACTGGTCGAGTATGCTGGTTACGTTCTGCAGTGAAAACGTCAGTCGACTTCTCTAATTTAGACGTAATTCGCTGGTGAATTAGTGTACAATGGTTGTCTCCTTATCTCAGCTTCAAACGGAAGTCTTACTATAATGATAGAGAGCAAAGTGAGGGATATCACATATTGACTGATGATACGAACAATTAATGGACTTTGCACATCAGACATGCATTCATCCCAATTCATATTAGTGAAGTTCACGTGAGTACGAATGTGATTACATATCTTCCGGTTAAAATGCTCTGCCATCCCATTTTAAGTTGGGTGATGAGCGGTAATGTTACATTTATTGATTATGTTATAAATCACACAACTTAGCGAACAATTCCTTATTAAACTCGCCGCCGTTATCGGTGAGTAGTATCTTGCCTGTCGAGAACCTGTCTCTTAAAGGTTCTGCCTACTGTCTCTGCATGCTTTTTAGGGATAGGTTCAAGTTTGCAGTGGTGGGTAAGAGCATCGACCATGACTTAAGAGGTACTTATTATAGTGGTGAGTCTCTATGAGCCCTCTAGATCATCCATACTGACCCTTTCCCAAGGTTGAGTAGGTGCTGGATATTTAAGAACAGGTAGCGGCGCAAAGGTCGTACTCTTATTCTCATTACATACTTGACAATTATTCACATACTGTGAAATGTCTTTTTCCATTTTGGGCCATAAATACTTGAACCGCATTTGCTTGACGTACCTGTCCTAACCAGGGTGAGCTACTTGTGGTGTGTCTTGCATTAGGATAAGTAACTCTGGTACACGCTTAGCAGGTATCACTAACTGAGTGACGTTACGGGCAGGAGGACCAAGCATCATTCGACAGCAGAGAACGTTATCTTGAGCAACAAATTATCTTACAGGAGCAGGTTATTTAATCTCTAAATTAGGCACACCTTTGGCGTATGACATAATACGTGATCACATGGGATCATCTTTCTGTGCCGTACATGTATGATCAATGTCTACTGAAGGAAACACGTGTGCTAAGGCTATATGCCTGGACAAAGCGTCTGCGACGAAATTATGTCTTCCTTCTGTATCCTTAACTAAGGGCTTATACTCTTGTATGGTAATGAACCATCTGGCAAATTTGCCGGTAAGCTCTTTAGTATTAAGCAAACTGATAAGAGGTTTGTGGTCGGTGGTTACCACTACTGGATACCCATACTCATAATCACCTAACTTCTTCAGAGACCACAATACAACTAAAGCCTTTAATTCAGTTACTCCGAAATTCTTCTCTGATTTAAGAGAGGGTACGGCTAGCATGCACTATGAGTAATTGTTTTCCCTTGTACTCTTGTGATAACACAGCTCCCAACCCACTATAGCTGACATCTGAAGTTAGCTGAAATCTGGGTAACGAAGGATGAGGGTTTTAGAAAAGGTAGTCTTTAAAATCAACAAATGCATTATGTTGCTGTTCTTCCCACTTAAAATGAACATATTTTATAAGCAAACAAGTTAAAGGAAGAGCAATTCTTGAAAACCCTTGAATGAAGGTTTTATAAAATCCGGCCATACCTATAAATGTACAAGGACTTCTATCCCTAAAATCGAGCGGAAGATACTAGTCATTAACCGAGAGAAGGTTGTTGGGCTGCTGTGAAGACCAAAACGCATGCATAGGAATTTTCAGTGTCCCAACGGGGTACTGAATGCTGTTAAGGGTCGACTATGCTCATCTAACGCCATGTGCCAGAAGTCTGATATCATGTCAAGGGTTGAGACTCCTTAAGAGATCTACCAACACTGGTAATGGGAAGCGATCAGGGACTGTTACCCAGTTAAGATGGCGATAGTCTACACACGGCCCTGACTTAAGGACAAGTAATAAAGGAGAATTCCAAGGAGAATTAGAAGCCTGAATTACCCCTTGTGATAGCATTTCTTACACACACTTGTCTACCATGGCTCTCTGTGAATGAGGGAGCTGGTATGCAGGTATGTAGATTGGGTTAGTGCCAGGTTGCAAATTAAAATGATGTTAAACGAGATGTGTCTGTACCAGGGGTTCCCCTTTTAGTGATGATGCAGACCTGTATTTGTTGAGCAAGTCCAACAGTGTAGGTAAGGCTTTAGTGAAACCTACTGGATGCACGTTTATTACAGGTAATGTTTCTTGAGCTCCGGTTACAGAACTCTGTTTAGTATCACATCGTGTGGTGAGAACCTTAGGAACTGCGTTAACAATGTTGACTCGAAAATCATTGATTTCTCTATCCTGAATGGGCCCCTTCAATATAGAGAATGCAACAGTTCTCGTACCACGCCGGAGTCGTTGGTGGAATGCGGATATACTGGCCAGGTATAATTCCACCACCCAGTCTTGGCTTTCATGAAGCGTGCAGTCAGCAATAATTCCTCAAGCCTTCACCATGGATGGTTTGACTAGACAGCATATCTTAAACCTAGGGTTAGGAGAGTCGAAACCATGCTGTTCCAACCATTTACTACCTAACATCATAGAAGCTTTTTGTTTACTGGTTAGGAAAAATATGTGCATCTTTAACAAGTTTTCCAGGGCATAATTCAGAAAAATAATAAGTATCGACTTAGTGACCATCACCCACAGTTGGATTGGAGGCTGACTGTAGGTCGTTTGCATTCGAGAGGGCCTGTCTGTTGATATTACTCGGGACAGAAACCTCAGTTGCTACAGACGACGAATTGGTCGTCCTACAATTCCGAGCTGGGTTAGGAGAGTGACGAACATAAGCTGCCAAGCAAACGATAATCCTGGTTAACTATAACTAAATTCGCATGAGGAACCACTACAATCTTGTGGGCCCTCCTGGTCAGGTAACCCATCATCAAATGCCCAGGAATATTAACCCTTCAGCTACACGGGCTAAACAAGTAATGTATGTATTCCCTAAATTATACCTTAAGTTGTATGGCATCCTTGACCCTCGGGCTGCCAATACCTGAAATACTCTGCAATTGTGTGTCAACCCAAGAGTAGGTCTCGTCAGCTAAGGTTGTCACAACACAGGAGTCTATAGCATTTATTTCGACCCCTGCGCCTATGAAGACTGCTGTATTTGTCTGACCCACTTGACCCCAAACAATAGGTCCTGTTCTTTCCCTAACTCGTAGGAAGGTATTAAAAATTTTAATCAAAGACAACACACTATAGTCATAGGTACCTGAAGTTGAAATAATATTTTTATTTATGCATTTCCCTAAGGAGCCAATTTGGTTGTTTCCTGTGCATTAAGGAGAGAGTTAGTGTTATGTACAGTGGGTGTCACTTGTGGGAGTTTAAGGTGAGCCCGACATTCTCCTGTGTTGTGACTTTGGGGCTTGTGGTAGTTACAGTATGTATTACCCGTCGCCTGAGTTGGTGAGGCTGACTTGGGTTTAGTTCCCTTCCCTGGTGTAGGACTTGTTGTGCCCTTCGTACCAGGATGGTTCCCGTTAGGAGATGCTGCTGAAATAGTGGAAGAGGTGTTGAGGACACTTGGGCCTCATGTGGCCAGGTGTGACACACATATGAAATTATAACTAAGGTCAGTTATCTGTAGACTCCTGAAAATCACTAAAATAAGGTAACTGATCAGTTGTATTGATAAATGTTTACGGGTTAAGTTGTCAAACCCAACAATGGTCCTTTCTCCATTTATTTATAAAAATATATATTATGGACAGTCAATAAGGATCACCGTAATTACACTGTGAACTGTGAGTGCAGCGTTAAGGACGGAACTTAACTTAAGATAAGCTTTTAGGGCAGATGCCCTGAACTCGTGAGGGTTGAGTATGAACTGAGAGAGCAGGCTACTAATTAGCTGTGTCTAGAGACACGACTTGTGAGTGGAATCTTCTGCTCACATGTGTGGCACATGATCCTCATAATTTATAGAAAACTACTGTGGGTGATGGAACTATGTAACAACGATATAATAACCAATATTTATATAAGGACCACTGTCTATGAGACAGGGGCTATTACATCGCTCGGTCACCACCTTCCGAGCTTCTTCGAAGAATTAGCTAGTCTCACAGAAAAGCCCTATACATATATACCTACCCAAGTTATATGCATATGTGTGTGTAGACACTAAACTGGAGAAACTGCAACCTAAGGTTCAGCAGTTACTGGAGCCCTAGTCTGAAGTGCCTAACGGGAGAGAATATTATGTACGATGGCAAACTTAGAAGATACTGACTTATAATAACAAAACAGAAATATTACTACCATTATTAACACAATAGTGGGGACCGTTAAACTTGGTATAGCAAATCCCCGTGAAAAATAGAAAGGCAGGTAATCCTCTACAGTATATTAGAAAAATGTGACTTCTTCAGATAAGAAATAAACTTAAATTATCTGATACTATATTGAGTTCATATTAGGAGCCGGATACATAGGAATCAAATCTGAAGTTATATGTAATTTCAAAGCAAAGTGCTGATGGGAAGGCAAGGTTTTCAACGAACGACAGGTCATTTTGCAGTAGTCCGGAGCCTTATAATAGCCTTTTACAATTAAATGTTTACCCCCATCCTGGTATCGTACAATGACACTAGTTTCTTCTGGGTAGAAAAAAAAATACTGCACATTACATAGAGTGCATGAAACACAGTTTTCTTAGAAATTGGTGTATAGTTACACTGTTTGTGCTCTGTGCGAACGTTAGTTTCTATGATCGCCAATTCACACATTCCTTCTGCAGCAGGAATAAATGCGAATGCATAGTCTGGACATACGTGTAAGTGTAGGTATGACGATTTACACCGTGATAAAGCCCTAGGATCATCCACTGCTAACAAAGAGTAGTCTTCATCTATTAGCAAAAGTTTGGTTGGCCTGTCAAGAGTAAACAGTGTGTCATTAGAATACAATGGGATGGGTTCCAAATGCCATGCAATAAATTTACGTTGCCCTAGCATAGGTATGTGGATAAGAATAGCGTTGTGCATGAGAGTCGACTCCAACAGAGGGTAATAGTATTCGACCTCATGTTCTGTGAAAATAGGAGTTAGATAGTAATTCGCCTTGGCTATTTGTAAAGCTTCAAGAAAAATCTTCACAGGCACAAGCTATGCATCCACACGTCCTAACCCTGCATCCACTACACTATGAATTAATTTGTTTTTGTTATTAAATAAAGCTTGAGCTGAAGTTTCCACAGCATGCAAATACTCGGAAAACGAAATGAGCCATTCCAGTGTAGGCACTGAATTCATTAAACCATAAACGATTTTTAGGCAAATGATTAAATACGGAAACAATCGTGTTAGCCATTTTCTTCAAAGAATTAATTGCATGAAATGTTTGCGTTATAGCGCGATTTTGTTTAACTACGGCTTCATTAACAATATTCATACGGTCTCCCAATTTAGGTACGTCCTCGGCATTCGCTGTGCCAAACAGAGTGCTTTGAATGAGACCTACAAAATTAAATCATCCTCGCTTTCTTCGCGGTTGAGAATGCACCTTCATTGCAAGATCATCTTGCTTGAGGTGATGGCATAGTTCGTCCAGCTCTGATGATATTCTTATAAAGGGTCTTGAGACGAATTAGCTGAAGATTTACAGTTTGTGATATCAAAGTAGAAATGCTAGAATTTTGCCGTAGATTTTCAAGGATGTTCATAGCTGTCTGGAGCTGAGCATCGATATTATCCATATGGCGCGGTATATTTGTAATCCGTGCAGCTCATACTTTATGGTCACGTCCCAAAAGTGCGGATAAGGCACCTGGTTTCAGGACTTCCGTGGACGCGTCCGTCGACAAGGTGATGCTACAAAGGAGTAGGAGTAGTATTACAATGATCCAAGCCATTCTAGAAAAGGTGGATTCTTCTTAGTATTGTGTAGCAGAATGTAGTTTTAAACGATAAGTATTGGGTACTCTGGGTGTACTTGATGTGTTTGCGGTCTGGGCAGATGTGTCTGATATCGTTAACATTCCTATGGAATAAATTTGGGTGGTCCCTTTTTAGTCTGTCCACATGCACAACATCTGAAGTTCGTGAATTTGCCTACAAAATTTATAATTTCATACCCGCATGTTTGGCGATCATGCAGATGGTCCGTGAAACTTGAGTGAAAACTTGGACTTTCTTTCAGGTTCTCGCACCATAACAACGTCGCCTATTTCTACCACGACAGGCTTAGCCTATTTATGTTGCTTGTGAATCATTTCAACGCGTGACGCTGCTAAATTTTTTCGTACTTGCCCATGAATTTCTGCGAAAACGCTGATTTGTTTGGTAGCGAAATCGTCCATATTTTACACAGGGCATGGTTTGTTCGCAAGCACGTCACCCGACAGATGTTTGTCTATGCCATAAACAATGTAGTAAGGTGATTTGCCCGTGGAGCTATTGATCGACCCATTAATAGTAGCTGCGACATGAGGTAACCAATGGTGCATTTGACGAAGAATCTCTAGGATTTTACGATTGGTTCTTTCAACGAGGCCATTTGCCTGTGGATGATAAGCTGCTATGAAGCTTTGTTGGATGCCGTATTGTTGACATATTTGTGCTAAAACTTGCTTCTTAAACTCTAATCCGTTGTCGGAGAGAAGAACCTTGGGAGTAGTAAGAGGATATATGAGGTTAATCACTAGGGCATAAGCCACATATTCAGCTGTTTTATCCTTCAGTGGGACTAAAATCACAAATCTAGAAAAATGATCCACACACACACACGCACTATTACGTACGAGGATCCTTGATGACTCCTCGGAAGTTGTAACAAGTCGATTGCAACTGTGTCAAATGGACGTTCTGGTGTAGGATATGGTAGAATTGGAGCCGGTGACATTGTAGTACCCTTATGCTGAGCACACTGCAGACACTTAGCAATGCGCAAATAGCAATGCTATTTTCATAGTACAGAGACCAGAATTATTTCTTTCTGATCTCCGCCAGACATTTGTCACGACCAGGGTGACCTACTTGAGGAACAACGTGGAACAACTTTAGAATCGTTTCACGCTATGTATCAGGTATGACGATTTGTGTAACAATACCCTCAATTGTCTGCTTAGAGCAGGGGTCACCAAAATACGGCCCGCGGGCCGGATCCGGCCCGCGACGTCAGTTCATCAGGCCCGCCGACGGTACTTGAATTTGCTTGATAAAACGTATGGAACACGAGACGTTGTGAAACAATTTAAATTTAAATATTATGCGGCCCGCGCTCGTCATTCTTTCAGTTATCCAGCCCACTGTGAAAAAAGTTTGGTGACCCCTGGCTTAGAGCGATGGAGTGTGTCTTGTCGTAGTTCAAATTGACTGAACAGAAGAGGTAACTTTGGAAGATTAGCCTCCTCCCCCGACTCTAGAGCGAAAATGACTGCAGACCACAATGGAACGAGTCGTTGTTCATCCTTTAATTGCGAGCGAGAGAACGAAGATACAGGCGTCACTGGTGTTATGTTTCTGGACGTCAGTGACCACATTTGCTCGTCCCAGTAAATACTTGAACACCAGGGCGAATTCTTGAATGGTCAGATACCAACGTGCCAGTCTACCTGAAAGATTTTTACCGTGGAACAGCTCTGTTACTGCCACGTGATCTGTATAGACGGTTATTTTATAACCAAAAATTATGTCTTTAAACTTCTTCAGTGCCCAAACAACAACCAACGTTTCTAGATGCATTACTGAATAACGTATTTCGGCATCATTAAATTAACGACTGGCAAAAGCAATTACTCTAAATTTTCCTCGTGCATAAGTACAGCTCTGATTGCCTGTACTGAGGTGTCGGGACACAGGGTAAATTCTTGCGAGATGTCAGCAAATGCTAAAACAGAGGCATTGGTAAGTGCTGTCTTTAATGCAATAAAACTATCTTCTCGTTCAGCATACCATACAAAGTTGCATCCATCCTAAGTACCTTAGTCAAGGGTGAAGCTAATGTCGCATAGCCTTTAATAAAAGAACGATAATATCCAGATAAAACAAGAAAACTACGTACTTTATCAACAGTTGTAGGACGTGGGAACTGGGCAACAGCCTTAACTTTGTCATCAACTGCATGAATGTCGTCACCGTCAACTACATGATCAAGGAATTGGATTCTGGATTATGAAAATTCACATTTAGAAAGTTTGACTGATTCCTGCTGTAGAAAGTTTTGGAAAACTTCACGGAGTTTAGCAATATGCGTATCTACATCCTTGCCGATTACGATGAGATCATCTAAGAAGGCACATACTGTGGTGCCTATTAACCCGGCAAACAAGGTGTTGATCATTCTTTGAAAAGTCAGTGGGGCATTTCTGAGACCGAAAGGCATCCGCAGAAATTCAAAATGGCCCAAAGGAGTACTAAAAGCAGTAATCTCTCGAGATTTTTCATCAAGGGATACTTGCCAATATCCGCTAAGCAAATCAAGGTTGCTAAATACAGCATTATCCTTGCCTAAGGATTGTAAATATCACTCAAGACAGGCATTGGGTACCTATCTGGGATAGTATTTTCATTGACGGGCCTAAAATCAATTACTGGGCGCCAACCTCCATCCTTCTTCGGCACTAAAAACAAAGAACTATTGTAAGGAGATTTTGAATGGGTGATAACTTTCTGATCCAACATATCCTGAACCATGTCCTAGACTACAGCGCGCTGGCTATGAGGTAGTCGGTAAGCTGGTATGTAAATCGGGTTTGTGCCCTGTTTTAGGGATATGTGATGTGAGGTTAAATTTGTGTGACCAAGCTGTTCCCCAGGTAAAGCTACAATGTTTCGGTAGTCGGCAAGCAACTCTAGGATCCTAGTCTTGGCTTGAGGGTGATCAATCTCCTTAACATGTGGTGATATTTGATTTATCCTCTCCTGTTTGGTTTGTTCAAGTTGAGAAGAAATACTACCAATTGGGAATTGTGTAGGCTGCTGTGCAACATGATTATGATAAACTAGAAAATCACACAAATAATATCTCTCATTCAATATTCTGAGAGCACCTGTTCTGTTGAGAACTAGGACGTGTTAAACCACCAGGACGAATCGTACTCAATGTAGACTCGCATGCTAGACCTTTAACCTTGCATGTTTCCGTAAGACAGACTACATCAGTCCCCGTGTACACGTCAGGGAATCTAAAAGTGGCAATGATGATTTCCTCATTCTGAAAATTGAGAGTATCCGTTAAAACTGCAGGCACGATCATCCAACTTTTGCTGTTATAATCACGCTGGGGAAGTAATTCAGTGGGGTCTTGGACTTAATTTGTCTCATAATTCATCATCCTCGTAGTAGCAGTGGTGGACAACACATTCACCCCTGCGGAGAGCAATGGAACCTATTTGTGCTTGGCACTGAAGGAAACGCCAATAATTGTGATAATATATTTCCTTGGCTAAACATCTATCAAATTAGTTTTAAGAGTTGGTAGACCTATTAAGCCGTCAGCTGGTAAATTGAAGTCTAGGACTACATAAAAATCGGCAGGAAAGGATTTACCACGTCTAGAAAAACGTAGTGGTAATGTTACTATCCCTGCAATATCCAGCTGCATACCGGAAACTCCTGCGAGATTGATGTCAGTAGGTCGAATTAAAAATTCTCGGTGAGAAGATCTACGTCGTAACTCTTGCTGGGATGCCAAAGAAATTACATTTGCACATGCACCCGTATCAATGTCTAAAGCCAACTTGACTGACCCAACTCTCACCGGTTTGACACCACTTCCGCCTTTTTTAATGCCGCTATTAATGAGGCTGCAACAGAAGTGTTGTTATGTGGTTGTACAGGCATACTTAACCTAAGTCGGTCTGAGACTGGTGTTGGTCTTCCTCCGACTTCTTGTGATAGTGACGACGCTGCTTACTGTGTCATGATACCTGGGGTAAATCCATCCCTATCTCCTGACCTCGTCAGACTGCTAAACATTCCTCCGTAGTATGGGTGGGAGACTCTGGTATGCGTACCACGCATCAGCTGCCTGGTCTGAAGCAAACTTGGTTTGAGCAGCTGCTGCGTAGGTCTTAGGTTGGTCTTGTCGCGGTAGTAGTTGAGGGGTTGATTTTTATTTAGGTTTAACACTACTGCGCTGGAGCTGGTAACAACGTTCAACTGTATGACCAGTCATTTTGCAATGCATACATACTAAATGTTGCTTTGCCCTGGGTGAGTTCTTGGGAGCCCATTGTTGAAATGGTGCTACAGGTGTTACAGTCCTAGCTAGAGGAGTACATGATGACTTAGGAGCAATCTTACTTGCATACTCCAGAATCAAATCGGTTTGTGTATAATCAATATCTTGTGCTTGATTATATGTAGATTGACGGACTGTCAAACGAAAACCAATGAGTTCAGTTGCTTTTGCAAAATTGCCCCAAGACATACTGTCATTAGCGTCAAACCAAGGCGCCCCACTAAAATTAGCCAGGATGTCTTGACAGACATCACCAGCAATGGCGACACTTTTCCTTGGATCTACTGCATGAACCACACGCAATTTAAATGTGTTCCGAATTCAAAAAGACAAACTAATACCCTCTTAAATTTGTCATGGGAAGAATCTGAGAGGCCACTACCATTTAAATGCTCGCTGCAAAACTACCTTGCTTGATTTGAGAGCAGACAAAGGACTTCCTTTCGTCGTCCTCTGTTATTTTAATGTTTTTCATTGTATCTTCACATGCTCTCATAAATGTAGTTACACGGTAGTCATCTTCTGCAGTAAAATAGCGAACTTCGTTCCTTCGAGGTAGTACCTGAATAACATTAGAAGGGATAGATGACATGCCGGCATTAGATGTAGCCATGGTTAGTGAGTTGTTAGACAACTGAATGATTACGGGGTGCAGTAGGTAAAGGAATATTTTCTGACACATTGTGAGACTGTAGGATAAGAGAGAACTAGACCGTAATAAGGTGATGTGCCTCACGCACTACCAGACCTAAGGTCTGGGCACTCAGCTGGTTTGAAGGTTTCACGGTCAAGGGTCAATGACACTCCGTGTTGATAGAGGACATGGACAAGATGGCGTCCAATGATGACTTCTCCAATGCTAAAACGACCTGGAGAAGTTCAAAGATGGCCACTTATGGCATCGGGTGAGTCCACTGGTTGTCAAGACGACTGAATTCGATGACTTCAGCAGTAATGTAGAAGCTGCTGTTGGCTAACGAAGCCGGGTTCCCTTGGGGTCACTGGGTGTCACTGGGTGTCACTGGGTCACTTGATGGGTCACAGGGTGCATCCACTGCTGGTGTCGTCTACTAATACAGAGTCAGTCTCAACAACTTTGAGGTCGGAGACTGAGGGTGGCACCACCTAGGGGGGTTGCCTGGGTAGGAGGGTGTTCTTCTCGCTTGGCGAAAGAATGTTGCTGACAGGATGTTGATTGATGAGTCGTCACAACAGCTGTAGTCACGTCCGCTGGGTGGGGTGACTGGGTGTGGTGAGGGTACCATCTGGGGCAAGCGTTGCCACAATACCGTGAATTATTTAAACTCACTTTGTAAATGTTATTGAGAAAACAAAATTGCATGTTAATCTAGGATGACATTGAAAATGGAAAACTGAACATATAATGTCTCGCGAGGGTATATATGGTAAATCTTCTGGTGCACTATGGAGAATGACACAGAGGATCGTCACTTTTTTTTTGAGGGGGGGGGGGGTTACAACTTTACTCTAACACCGGTCTATTAGGTCACGTATCTTATTGCTGCCACCTTATATAACTGTATGGTCAGTTACCTGTAGACTTCTGTAGAATCACTAAAATAAGGTAACTGATCAGTTATATTGATGAATGTTTATGGGTTAGGTTGTCAAACCGAACAATGGTCTTTTCTCCTTTTATTTATAAAAATATATATTATGTACAGTCAATAAGGATAACCGTAATTACACTGTGAACTGTGAGTGTAGCGCTAAGAATGGAGCTTAACTTAAGATAAGCTTTTAGGTCAGACGCCCTTAGCTTGTGAGGGTTGAATATGAACTGAGAACATAAGTACATAAAAAAAAATAAGGAGTCTGCAATAGGCCGGTTGGCCTGTGCATGGCAGCTCCTGTCGAGAGTTACTACCACTCTCTATCATCCATGGATCTATCCAGCCTCCTTTTGAAACTTTCCAGCGTTCCAGTACTTACTACAAAGTTGCTAAGCTTGTTCCACTCGTCCACCACCCTATTTGTGAACCAGTTCCTTCCTATCTCCCTCCTAAACCTAAACTTATCCAACTTAAATCTGTTGCTACGAGTCCTATTCTGCTCGGATATTATAAGAACTTTATCTATATCCCCTTTATTGATTCCTTTCACCCACTTAAATACTTCTATCATATCTCCCCGCACTCTTCGTCTTTCTAGGGAATGCAAGTTTAGTTTCTTTAGCCTATCCTGATATGGAAGGTTTCTAAGTCCCGGAATCATTTTCGTCATTCTTCGCTGCACCGACTCTAGTGAATTGATATCCATTCTATAATAAGGGCACCAGAATTGAACCGCATAATCGAGGTGCGGCCTGACTAGCGCAAGATATAGTTGCAAAAAGACCTCTGCACTCTTATTACTTACACTTTTAGATATAAAACCCAATACTCTGTTTGAAAAACCCAATGCTCTGAGAGAGCCGGCTACTAATTAGCTGAGCTCAGGTCTAAGAGACACGACTTCAGAGGAGAATCTTCTGATCAAATGTGTAGCACATGATCCTCACAGTTTATGGAAAATTACTGTGGGTGATGGAACTATATAACAACAATATAATAACCGATATTTATATGAGGACCACTGTCTATAAGACAGGGGCTATTACAACATATAATAGGAGACTTTTTCTTATTTAAAGTTTCCTTGCTCCTGTAAGAGGCTCATTGCTGTCCGTATAATTAGATGTGGTAGGGAAAACTATAACTTCTAAAATAAATCCTTCTTTTTGGTAACATGTGACTGTAATTGCATGACAGTGGTTGAAGGATCTAGTTTAATTTCTGATACTTTATTCCTAACATGGCTAAGTACACTTTTTAAAATAATACTAAATTGCAAACAATTTAAGATGGCTTCACAAGAGGCACCTGTTTGGTTACTTTCGGCGGGTTTCATGTACACCCAGACAGAATTCCTAAACACAATAAGCACGCATGGCCTGTAAACATCCTCGCGAGCTATAGATTGGGCAGGGCTTTCACTAGGTAACCTGTCCATAGCTAAATACTCATGCAACATTGCGAGAAAATAAGTCTTGGATTCAGTAGCACAGGCAATTCTACACGCATCTTTAAACAATGTCCAATCAGTGATTGAATTAATCTCTTCATAGGTGGTAATAGAGCAAGTAACCGACTTAGCGTCTTTGCGGTAAATTAAATTCCGAGAACAATTAATTCTTTGCGCATCAGTGGGAGTAGTGACTGTTGCTCTAGACTTAGTTTATTCTTCATTGTTTGTTAACCAACCCTCTATCTCATTTAAATCTCCCGAAAAAATTTATGTTTAAAATTAGTGCTATTCAACCTGGGTGAACAATCCATCCGACGGTGGACAAGATTTTGTTTCGGGTGGACGGCAGTCTTGGGGTGACTGAAGGGGTGGACGAGATTTGAAAGGATAGCGACAAGTGAGAATGTGTTTGTCTTCTGCATTGTTTCTGTGGAAACATAACGTCACCCATAATATTTGAAACGCCAACCAATAAGAAAAGAATACTAGCAGTTGGATTCGGTTTTAAGTTTCAAAGTCAGTGCTTAGTTGACTGTCGTGGAGAGAGTAGGTATGGTATAGCGTTTCACTCGTTTTCTCACGGCTTGTGTTTATATACCATGAAGCTGAACAAAACAACAGATATGGGAGGGGTACACTATTTATGCTGCCTCCAATTGGGGGTTGAAACAGCAGAGGAGGACATTTTCTAGAAACTTAATTATTTTATGATTGAAAAGGGGCATTGAATATTCGAAATTAAAATCCGTCACTACAGATGGTGCAAGGGCAATGGTTGGAGTAATCAATGGTGTTACGGTAAAAATTCAAGCCGTATAACCTAACTGTGTTTCAATAAACTGTGTGATTCACCAAGAGGCCCTTGCTGCTAAGTGACTGAAAGAGACTGAAACAGCCAGTGAGAAGAATGATTTTGAGCTCCTTCTCGAGGACATCATCAAAATGGTGAATTGTATCCTGACCCGTGCAAAAAGCACAGCATGTTCAGTGGGTTGTGCAAAGATATGGAAGCCAACCTCACCACGCTGCTCTTTCATGCCGAGGCGTCGTGGTTATCCAGTGGGAAGGTTCTGAACAGAGTGCTTGCACTGAGAGAACAGTTGTGTGTTTTCTTCACAGAGGAAACAAACCCCAACTTTGATAACTTCATAAGAGAATGTGGCTGGGAACACAGAGTGCAGGCAGCAGAAGAGGAGACATTGGAGATGTGAATGTCCCGCTTGGTTGTCAATCACCTTACCTTGTTTCAGGAAAAGCTCAACGTGTATTTCCCAGAGAGTGAGAGCAGAGCAAACACCTGAACTCCAACATGTGGGTTCTTAATCCATTTGCTGATGATGGGGTTAACCATTCTGAAGCTCTATTGGAGCTCCAGACAGATTACGATGAAAAACTAGCCTTCAAGACATTAGCACACACCATGGATTTCTGGGTTACACTGCTGGATATTCCAGAATAGAAGTTGGCCAAGCAGGCGACAAAATGTTTGTGCAGATGCCAACATCATATGCGTGTGAGCAAGGCTTCTCAGCTTTAATCATATCAAAGAAAAGGAACGCAATTTTGAATGTGGATCCCCTCATGCACTCGAAAGTTGGCTGATGCCAAAAGTTCAGATGATAGCAGACAAAGTACAACAGCAGCCAAGCCACTTAGTCACCAAAACCTTCATAATTTTACCTATGATTCTTTACTTTATTAATTTCCTTTAATTATTTTAATAGAGTAATTATGTTATGAATGAAAAATCATATATTCAATTATATTACAATACAAAATGGTAAATAAATACAAGTGAAACTTTTTCTTCTCTCTTTTAGCAAAAAGTGGTTATCACATGGGGTGGATGGCTTTTCAAGTTTCATCACTAGGTGTGGACGGCATCAAATAAAGGTTGAGAGGCACTTTAATAGATATATGAAGTAGCTTAAGTTATTCTGGTGATTATAAGGAAGTGCGACACCTCGATCAATCATGTATGTCAGAGGATGAGCCTTCATGTAACCTTGGTGGATTCACTCAATTCGTGTTTGATAATGCTGACTCCACAAGTCACACCTGGTGAAAATATACCCTGTACTAAAGTGAAGCGTTCCATGAATGTATCACTCACAGACATTAATGGTCAGTTTGGTCCTGTACAAATTCAAGTACACAAACGCCCCGGAGTCACTGGACTTAAATCAGTCTTGGTTGGATCACTGAATCCACCTAATCCTCAGCCTGCAGGTCTTAACTTAGGTGAATATCTAGATAGTTTGGGGATGGCTATCTTAGTCATGGAAGTCTCTCCTTGTCCATCTTGGAGTGGATTTATGCAGGCACGTGTTAAAGTATATGGCCGTTTGAAGAGTCGAGTGATGATCCCCCCTTTCATAAACATTGACCCTTCAAATCCCAGTACCATATATACAACACTGTGTTTTGCTCAAAAACTCTGTGATAGATACAAACTTGGCTTATGTCCTATAACTTTTGACCAACCACTTTATAAGAAGGCAGCTGAAATAGTCTCATCATCTCCTCATATTTCACAATTATTTGTGAGACTAGGAGGATTTCATTGCCTCATGTCTTATCTTGGATCAATAAGTTACATTATGTCAGACAGTGGTAGTGAAGCATTGTGGGAGATTGTTTACGCAAGCGATACTGCCATTCACATGTTAACTGGCCATGCATATGCACGAGTTCTACGAGCACATTTTTTATCATCAACAGCCATTGTGTCAATCTTGCTGCAAATTTCAGGATATATGAAAAACATAAACAAAACAGGGTTAAAGTTTCTTTATCAGTCATTGATCACATAGGAGTGTGTCTCTTCTGATAATGAGGCTGAAGTCAGTGATCAGCAAGCGAAACAGATTTTATCAGCTCTCATACATGATGTAGCTGCCCAAAGCAGAGCAGGTAAACTTTGGACAAATTATCTGGATCATGTTGCAATTGTGGGATTATTCCTCCAGGCTGAGAGAACTGGTGACTGGGAACTTAACCTCTACTGTATTTGCAAGTTGATCTCCCTCTTCCATGCAGCAGGTCATCTTGCATATGCAATCAGCCCGACTCTATGTTCAACAGATGAAAGACCTTCGACTGACTATAACACCAGATCAATATATACTTTTACTGAGAAAGGATATTTTACAATACGACGCAGTGAACATTTCTGGGTGGAAACTTTTCTGGTTTTGGTCATCTGGGGAACCTTAAGATTCTAACTATGGGATTAAGTACTTAAATAAATAAAACAAATTATCTCTTCGGGATTTCTGTCGCAAAACATTTTTCTATCGCATAAGAAAATACAGGTCATATGGTTATAGGTTAGGTTAGGTTAGGTATGATAAGTTATATTATAAGTTATAAGGGGGGGTAGTAACTCAAAACTAGTGATTTCCGATAAAAATGAAGGTCAAAATCGTTCATAACACATCATAAACCATCAGAAAAAACAGTCTGCATGTACAGGGAATACCAAAACTTAACATTTACCTAATATAGCCTATCTCGAATCTAAGCATCCAAATACTTATGGTAGTTAAAGTAAAATTTCACCGATTAATTATTATAAATGATGATATATCCTAGTGGTTCATTAGTGAATCATGAAAACAATGACAGCACTATGTTTTCATGTTTACCTAGCATCAAGAATTCTCAAAAACAAAGTCCAGACAATGTCATTACTCGTATCTCCCTCCGTACGTCGTCTGCAGGGTAGATGGTGACGGCATTGCAAATGGCGGCCCTGTTTCTAGACAAATATACTTACCTCGACTATTACAGCAGGACTTTAAACTTTTATTACATTATATATACCGTATCACTCTACGAACGCGGCAGGGTGTATTTCTTCTGTTTACGCAAAACTGTCAACTCGTTAATTGTGGGGCCTAAAATACGATTGTAGTGCGAGAATAGATGTTGACATTAACCCTGACCTACTCTTCATGAGAATTACGTGTGCCATAAACGATTCCAAATGTATGTGTGTTTTAAATAGGTGGTGTAATGCAACTGGTATGGCAGCATTATGGTAGTGTCAAGGTGCAAGCACTACTTGCTTCCTCTCGCTTTCAGCTACTGCCGCTGGCTAGCCCTCGTGGTGAACAGGGAAGCAAATTGTATAAGCTCTACCTGCCAGTACACAGACTCTTCACCATCAAGACTCCTGCTGTACCTCCTCGTGGCAACACACAGTAACTGGTTGCCTCGTGGGCCCAGGCTAGACCAGCAGGGGATATCGCAGCAGCAGTGGGCCCCAGAGGGACAGTGCATAGGCCCACTAACATATGGACACATCCTGGCGCCTATCAATCACTGCCTCACTGTCTTGCGGATTAACAAGGCTACGGGAGTAAACCCCGAACGAAAAATCTGAGGTGGAGCCCCGCATCGTGCAGACATGCTTACAGAGCTAGTAAGACCCCAACGGCAGTATAGGCGGAAGAGGTGACCAACATGGGAACCCAACGACTACACCGGTGGACGAAAGCAGTGCATGATGGACAGGCTACTAAGGCGAAACCCAACAAGCTGGGTTATCAGCAGTCCATTGCAACTCTCCCTCTCCCCAGACATTGCAACACTTACACCACTGGATCAGGAAAAGGGAGAGAACATAAGAACATAAGAAAATAAGGAGTCTGCAATAGGCCGGTTGGCCTGTGCATGGCAGCTCCTGTCGAGAGTCACTACCACTCTCTATCATCCATGAATCTATCTAGCCTCCTTTTGAAACTTTCCAGAGTTCCCGCACTTACTACAAAGTTGCTAAGCTTGTTCCACTCGTCCACCACCCTATTTGTGAACCAGTTTCTTCCTATCTCCCTCCTAAACCTAAACTTATCCAACTTGAATCCGTTGCTCCGAGTCCTATCCTGCTCGGATATTATAAGAACTTTATCTATATATGTGGCTGCAACCTGAGCTCCTGCTTTACCAAATAAATCAACTCACGCTCAGCCATCATCCAGCTCATCATCATGAAAACCCTATACCCCCAAAAGTTCTCTGGCGACGGACAAGTGGCGAAAGGGACAGGCAGTGATGACTGCCGGGAATATGTAGTCACAACACTCTACATGGTTGGCATAGATAAGATGGTCGTTTATACATTAGGATCTAGGCAACAGTGCAATCCAGTCCTGTCTGTGCGACTGCACAGCCCTCTCGAGGAGCCACTCTACTCACGCCATAGGGAAAGGGGGCTAGAAAAGGTGTCCTAAGCATAGCCTATATATATATATATATATATATATATATATATATATATATATATATATATATATATATATATATATATATATATATATATATATATATATATATATATATATATATATAAACTGACTGGGCAACTGCACCCAGTAAGGACATCCTTTGATAAAAGAAAGGTGATATAACAAAGGTAATCAAATTATCTAACCAGAAACAAACTTGTAGTAATGGTTTTAAATTGGACAAAATTAGATTTAGGCGCGAGATAGGTAAACATTGGTTTGGAAACAGAGTAGTAGATGAGTGGAACAAGTTACCAAATATCATCATTAACTCGAATACACTGAATAGCTTCAAACATAGGTTGGATGGATATATGAACGATAGGAGTTGGGTGTAAATGGAACTGTCCAGCATGAGCCAATAGGCCCGATGCAGTTTCCTCATTATGTTCTTACATTCTTATGCTATGCAGTCGAAAATACAATCATAATCATAGATCAAAACAAAAACAAACTACACAATCTCTTATGGTCACTGCATAGAATGTCAGGACGCATCTGGATACTGGCACAAATGATAATCCTGAAAGAAGAACTGCCCTTATGACAAAGGAGCTGGCTAGGTATAACATCGACATAGCAGCCATAAGCGAGTCCCGGTTAAGTACATAAGAACATAAGAATGGAGGAAACTGCAGCGGGCCTATTGGCCCATACTGGGCAGTCCCGTTTACACCCAACCCCTATTGCTCATATGAGCATCCAACCTATGTTTGAAGCAATTCAACGTATTCGAGTTAATGATGATATTTGGTAACTTGTTCCATTCATCCACTACTCTGTTCCCAAACCAGTGTTTACCTATTTCACGCCTAAATCTAAATTTGTCTAATTTAAAACCATTGTTACGAGTTCGCTCCTGGTTGGATAATTTGAGTACCTGTAATGTCCCTTTGTTTAACCCTGCCTTCCACTTATACACCTCTATCAGGTCGCCCCTCGCTCCACGTCTCTCAAGGGAGTGCAAATTAAGATGCTTTAACCTGTCTCTATACTCCAAGGTTCTAATGCGGGATTAGTCTTGTCATTCTCCTCTGATTCTTTCCAGGATTCTATATCCATTCTGTAATACGGTACCAGAACTGAACGTAATCCAGGTGTGGTCTCACAAAAGCAAGATACAGTTTTAGGATGACCTCGCTAGTCTTGTAACTAACACTCCTTTGTATGAACCCAAGTACTTTATTAGCCTTGTTACGAGCAAAAACACATTGTTTACTTGGCTTAAGGTTCCTACTTATCATTACTCCTAAATCTCTCTCGCAGTCGGATTTCTCTATGGCATCGTTGTTCATCTGGTATCTGGTTTCCCTGTTTACATCTCCTATACTGAGTACTTTACATTTGTCTACGTTGAATTTCATCTGCCATTTTTCAGACCATTCGAAAAATTTGTTTAGATCTTCCTGTAGTTTTGCCGAGTCCTCGTCAGATTTGATAACACGTCCTATTTTAGTGTCATCAGCAAATTTACTTATGTTGCTGTCTATGCCGATATCTATGTCGTTTATGTATATAATAAACAATAAAGGTCCAAGTACTGAGCCTTGGGGAACTCCACTTGTGAGTTGCTCCAATGGGACTTAGTGCCGTTAATGCTCACTCGCTGTTTCCTGTCCTGTAACCACGCCCTAATCCATTTAAGGATGTCACCTTTGATGCCATGAGCTTCTACCTTTCTAATTAGTCTTTCGTGGGGGACTCTGTCGAAGGCTTTACTAAAGTCGAGATATACCACATCATAATTGTGCCCCTCGTCCACCGATTCGAAAACTGATGAAAAGAATGTTAATAGATTAGTTAGGCAAGAACGTCCGCTTGTGAAGCCATGCTGGGAATCATTGATCAATCGGTGCTTCTCCAGGTGATTTCGAATAGAGTTTGAAATGATTGCTTCCAGTAATTTGCCTACTATTGATGTTAGACTGATTGGGCGGTAGTTAGAGGATAGTGATCTATCCCCCTTCTTGAAAATCGGTATTACATTCGCTATCCTCCAGGATTCTGGTACTACACCTGTTTTTAAGGACATGTTAAACAACTTTGCTAAGGGCATACTAAGCTCTTCCTTACATTCCTTTAATACTCTGGCAAATATCTCATCGGGACCAGGTGACTTATTAGGCTTTAATTTGTCTATTTGCTTACTAACATCGTTACTAGTCACTACTATCTCACTTAATTTGTTTTCTTCACTATCTCTGAATAGAGTCGGTGCCTCGGGTATCATGTTTAAATTTTCGGTGGTGAAAACTGTTGAAAAATATTTATTAAAATTATTGCTCATTTCTCCATCGTTATCAGTGAGCTCGCCGGAGTCTGACCGTATTGGTCCAATCTTTTCTCGTGTTTTAGTTTGATACATTTGGTAGAATCCTTTGGGGTTTGTCTTCGCCTCCCTTGCTATCCTTACCTCATTATTCCTCTTTGCTTTCCTTATCTCGGTTTTAACCCTACTCGCCAATACCCTATAATAGTCCCGGAGGTGAATTTCGCCACGATTTATCCTTCTACCTATAGCCTTCCTTTGGCCAATGATGTTCTTTAAATAATTATTTATCTATTTAGGGTCATTGTTGTCTGATCTGAGTTTTTTGTATGGTATGTTCTGCCTTTGTGCATTAAGTAACTCACTATTTAAATTGTCGTGGAACTCGGCAATCTCAGATCTCGTTATCAGGTTGGTGTCATCTGTCAGGTTCACGGCCAAGCGCGACACCCCCTCTCTCAGCTGCCTCTTTAAACTGTCAAAGTTTGCCCTTCTGAAATCTGGTACTTAAGTGGAATTTTCCTTACGTCTGCCCTGAAAATCTAACTGGAATCGAATTTCTTTGTGATCGCTGTTTGCAAGTTCGTTCCCTACCTCGACATTGCTAATGAGGTTTTCTCTGTTCGACAGAACTAAATCCAGTATATTATTACCCCGTGTGGGTTCGGTTATATGTTGACTTAGGAAACAGTCCTGGATCGTCTCGAAAATCCTCTGATTCTGAGTTCCCGTAAGGTCAGTCCAATCTATTTGGCCAAGGTTAAAGTCGCCTACTATACAGACTTTGTTGTGTATGGAAGCCCTGGGCATTTCATCCCAGATAAGTCGCTCATTGACGCTATCAAGATTGGGGGGTCTATATATTACTCCTGTGATTAATTTTTCCCGACCGTCGCTTAATTCTATCCAAATTGTTTCTGTATTCCTCTCAGTTTTTATTTCCTTATTTATTTCACACTTCAGATTATCCCTAACATAGATTGCTACTCAGCCTCCTTTCCTGGTCTGTCTATCGGTATGGAACAGTTTGTAACCCGCAATTTGGTATTCGACTGGTAATTCACGTGTGTCTAGGTTGATCCATGTTTCAGTGAATGCAATTATATCGATTTCTTCGGTACATACCAAGGCCCTAATATCATCCATTTTGTTTCTCATACTTCTACTGTTCGCGTAGTATACATTTAAGTTAGTCGTGTTCTGAGTCCTCCCCTTACCGCGTTTAGTTTTAAACTCCCTGTCTAATTTAGTTTTGTCATCATTCCTAACACTATTTCCCTGTAATCTTTCGCCTTGTTTACCCGCTCCCACTGCAGTCTCCTCCACCCCCGTGCCCATATGTTCTCTTAGCAGTTTAAAGACTTCGATATCTTTTGAACTGCCCCCTCTAGAGCCCCAGCCAGGGTTGCTACTCCATCCCTAGATAGGTGCACCCCATCCCTAGCATAAAGGTCCCTTCTGCCATAGAAGTTGTCCCAGTTGTCAATGAATGGGACTGATATTGACTTGCAATATCTGTCAAGACGGTCGTTGACACCAACTGCCCTTGACAACCATTCACTGCCAACTCTTCTTCTAGGCAGGACACCGCATATGATAGGGATCCCTCCCTTAGTCCTAATACGATCTATGGCTGCCTTGAACTTATCAAGAAGTTCCTCGCTCCTACACCGCCCAATATCATTGCCTCCTGCACTGAGGCAGATAATGGGTTTATTCCCATTACCAGACAAGATATTGTCCATCCTGTCAACTATATCCCCCACCCCAGCCCCTGGCAAACACACCCTCATCCTATTTTTGTTTTTACCACAAAAGGCCCTGTCCATGTACCTTACCTGTGAGTCACCAACAATTAAAATTTTTATACCTTCCTTGTCATCCCTGCCCCTGACTGTACTAACGTCCAATTCGTCTATCAAGGGACTGAACGGGTTGGTACACTTAGCTGTTGTTGTCGTTGTTGTCGTATCCTTCGTGTGCTTCTTCACCACCAGCTTGGTCCTCCCGCTACTCACAATTTTCCACTCGCTTGATTTTTCGTCAGACACTGGCTTTACTCGTCCAGCCTCTCCTTTTAACTTCGCCAGCTCTTTCCTTAATTTCAGGTTCTCCAACGTGGCCCTCTCAATTTCTAGCTTGGCCCTCGCCAATTCTTCAATGGACCACCCCAGTTTGGTCAACAAACTCTCATACCCAAGACCGCACATAGCACTGGCCATATCTGATAATTATCCCTCCGGAGCTAACCCTGCCGTGACCTTTCCCCTAGTGAGGCCAGACGATGGACGACTACAAGAAGGGGGTCTGGCTATACCTTCTTTGCCATCCACCATTGCATCCTGCAAAGGCTAACTGAAATGCCTGTTGGGATTAACAAACGGTTCATGGCGCCCCGAGGCCCAGTGAATCACTCACGTTATGCAGAGGATGACTTCAAGGAGGTCTTTTACGCAGACCTTAACAAAGTGCTAAACTCTATCCCTACAGAAGATATGGTTGTGCTCCTAGAAGACTTCAATGCCACAGTTGGCAGAGATGCTGACATTTTACAGGGAATCATAGGGAGAAATAGACTAGGCAAGTGAGATTCCTCGCAAAGAATAGTTTCCGGGTAAGAAAGATTCTGGTTAGTGAATGAGTTCTGGTGCATTTTGAAATTAATATATTAATAAAGGAAAGTCTTTTCTTAACATTAATAATCAGGGGAAATGTGAGGTTAAAAGAACAGAAAAAACCTAACCTAACCGAACCTAGTCAGGTTACTACGCCCCACTTTGATGATTCATCTTGTTTTGGTTATGAATATTGACACCTGTCTCGGATTATATCTACAATTTGTATGTAATTGTTCTCCTTTTATGAATTTTTTTATCATATAACAACACAGCCACGTTGTAACACAGTACCATAAATCATTATAATTTGATCATAATTTGACTGTAATTATAGTAACAAAAGTAACTTATGATGTGTAAGGAGAGATTTCTTCTGCGTAAAAATTCGTCGAGTCATAGTTGCCGCCATAATCTTGTAAACATTACTCACGATGGTGATTGGCTGTCGTAATGGTGTAAATGAAACGTGATTAGCTGGAATTTCAGTGTTCAAATCCTTGCTCGTAACTGAAGAAAATGCAACAGATTACCCGTTCCGGGGTTCAAGCCGATGTTTTGAATAAAGTTGCATTTAGATTAGCGAGAGGTGACCACTCCAAACAAAGCATCTATTTTAGCAGACAATTGTGCATAAACTCATCGTCTGCGACACAAACCTCAGAGTCATCATGAAGTTGTTAACGGGAAGTCAAGGAATGAGTGTGAGTCTAGTGATGAGAGTGATAAGCCTGGTAAGGTGGCACAGTATCCATCGATTAAATCAAGTTACTTTATGTTCAAAGGAACTATTTAGTTGGGACGAGCAAAAAGAATGCTGTTAAAATGGAATCAATTACATTGTGTTGTTATTGCAAGCAATCAGGGCACGTAATTGCAAATTGTTCAAAATTAGCTCGTAAGAATGCTGCTCAGGAAACTAAGGCAGTTCATTCTGTGATCAGTAGCCAGAGTGACTTGTTTGAACCCTTTCTGTTTAAAAGATCAGTTTTAAGTGATGACTCCACTGATACTAGTTACCTTGTCCAAATTTTGAGGGATACTGGTCCGTCATACAGTATAATGGTAAACGGGTCAATACCTTTCATTCAGGATACTTATGCTGGTGAACATGTCGTCCTTCAGGGTGTTGGGGGTGCAGTTACTATTCCTTTAGCAAGAGTATTTTTGAAGACTGGTCTGGTTAATCAGTATGTGACAGTTGGTGTCCACAATAACCCATTTCCAGAAGAAGGAGTAACATATTTGTTTGGCAATGATGTAGGAAAACTAGTTGTGCCCAACCCTATAGTCCGTTTAGTTCCATCACTCGAAAGCCCAACTATGAATCACAAGAGAAGGAGTACCCTTACCTTTTTTCCCAGTTGTGCGGTGACACGAAGCATGAATGTCCAGACTACAGTACATTATTCTCATAATGTTGACGTGAACTTTGTCAGTGATTCAGATAACTGTGGATTGGGTATTAGTAAATTGTTTGAGGTAAATGACCCTTCCAAGAATAAAGAAATTCAGAATATTCCCCTAACACGAGATGATCTCTTAAATGTTCAACAGGAAGATAAAAAGCTTGTTCACTATCTCAGTCTTGCTGTTGATGAAAAAGAGGCACCAAGTGGAACATGTTATTATTTAAATAAAGTTCTACTCATGAGGAAGTGTAGGCCCATTGATAGTCCTGCAGATGACAAAAGTACCCTAGTTCACCAGGTAGTGATTCCTACATTATATAGGCATGATGTACTCAGTATTGCACATGATTTTCCTGGAGGTCAATTAGGTGTAAATAAGATATATAATAATCTACTGAGGTATTTCTTCTGTCACAGTTGCCAGATGGTGGGTAAACCTAATAATGTTATTCCCTCTGCACCCCTGTAACCAATTTCTGTTGTTCATGAACCTTTTAGTCACATAATCATCGACTGAGTCGGGACTCTCCCTAAGACAAACGCTGGAAATAAATATCTTTTAACTATTATGTGTGCAACAACCCGATATCCTGAAACGGTTCCTTTAAGATACACTTCTACAAAGATCATTGTTAAAGCTCTCATAAGTTCTTCGCCCAGTACGGAATTCCTTGTAGCATTCAATCTGACCAGGGATCTAATTTCACATCCGGTCTGTTTCAACAGGTGATGAATGAGCTAAAAATGAAACAGTGTCATGCCACGGCCCACCACCCTGAATCAACAGGTGTTTTAGAGAGGAGCCATCAAACTCTCAAGGGAATGTTAAAGAAATATTTTATGGAAGAGGATAAAGACTGGAATGAAAGTGTTCACTTAATGCTCTTTGCCTTCCGCGAGTGTAAACAGGAGTCTTTGGGATATTCCCCTTTTCAACTTTTTTTTGGACACGGAGTCAGAGGATCACTCAAAATGTTGAAAGAAAGATGGTTGACAGAAAGGGGGAGTTTACCACTACTTAAATACGTACAGAGATTCAAGACCAGATTAAATTATGTTCGTGGGTTTGCACAGGAAAATTTAAAAGATGCTCAAGGTACAATGAAGGAATAATTTGACAAGATGGCAGTAGAACGGACCTTCAGTCCCGGAGAACTAGTGCTACTCTTCCTCCCTCTGGCGAAAACCTCCTTGCAGTCAAGTTATTTTGGTCCTTATAGAATTAAGAAAAAAGTTAATGATGTAAATTATGTGGTAGAAACCCCTGATCGTAGGAGAACTGAGCGTCTGGTTCATGTCAATCTGTTGAAACCATATCACATTAGAGAATCAGAGGCAGTACTAATCCAGGATCAAGTGTCAGACAATGAAGTTGTGCCTGAAGATTACTGCCTGTACCATCCTGTCAATTTGTGACATAGTGACATTTTGGCAAATATTAAGTTTAAATATCAGCATCTGACACCATTGCAGTCCATGGAGTTGAAGGGTTTACTCGACGACTTCCAGGGAATCTGCCAGGGCGTTCCCACGGCCCTGTCAGATCGTTCAACACGATGTCCTCCTTGTTGACAGTGCATCTCCTATCAAACAACCCTATTACCGGATTAACCCTACAAAGACGAAGAGCTGCGAGAGAAGGTAGACTTGCTTCTCGTAAATTGTTTGGCGGAGCCGAGCAACAGTGAATGGTCGTCACAGGGCTCGCTGGTGCCGAAACCTGACGGTAGTCAAAGGCTTTGCACTGATTATATCACTACCCAGACTGGATGATATTATCGACGGTATCGGCCAAGCAGCATTCGTCACTAAGTTGAATTTACTCAAAGGATACAACCAGGTGGAGTTCATGAAGAGGGCAAAGAGGATATCCGCGTTCGTAACTCCAGATGGCCTTTACCAGTACTGTGTCGTGCCGTTTGGTATGCGTAACGCCACTGCCACCTTCCAGCGTCTCACCAACTCTGTCATCAGCAGGTTTGGAAGGAATACATATCTTGATGACCGGTGGGTATCGTCCAGTTGGGAAGAACACAGCGTCAAGACTGAGGGCCCTCTTTACCAGGGTTAGAGATGTGGATTTGACTGTCAATCTCGCCAAGACTGAGTTTGGACAAGCCACTGTGGTCTTTCTTCTGGTTATGTTGCTGGCCAGGGGAAATCTTGCACCTGCCGATGCGAAGATAGAAGCCATTCAGCAGCTCCAATGTCCTGAGACTGCAATCTCTCCTGCGTTTCCCCAGAACGGCTGATATTATCGAGGTTTGCCCAAACTTCGACAGGTAACATCGCCTCACAGCCCAAAGAAGCAGTTCAAGTGGACCCTTGAGTGCCAAATGTCCTTCGAGCGAGTCCAGTCACTGCTGTCCAGTGCTCCTGTGTTACAGACCCCAGATTTTGAAAAGCAGTTTTGTTTGCACATTGACGCCAATGATAATGAAACCGGTGCTGTAATACTACGAGCTGGATCTGCTGACAACGTACTCCACCTTGTGTGTTATTTACCTTCCAAATTAAAAAAGAAAAACACCAGCAAAAACTATTCCACAATTGAACAAGAATTGTTTGCACTGATGATTACTTTGGAAAAGTTTAATGTATGTTTGTGTCATGCTGTTCGCCCAGTGATTGTGTATAGCGATCACCACCCACTCAAATTTTTTGACAAAATGAAAAATTGAAATCGGAGACTAATGCGATGGCCACTCATGTTGCAGCAATTTAATTTAGAAATGCGACACATAAAAGGGAAGGACAACCTTTTAGCTGACTGTTTGTCCAGAGTGTAATTCGTGGTTAGTATAGATAATCATTTTATTAAATATATCCCAGTAATTTTATCTAAGGTGGAAGGTGTGATGGAAACTTGGTAGTCAGCTCGTTCATGGAACGAGTTATTCATTATATGTTTGTTTATTCTTTTTCATCTTACATGTGTTGTTATGTTTGTATTATGTTTGGTTGTGATATGTATTGTTGTAGGTTATATAGTATATTGTTGTAAAGTAAATTATGTATTATTTGTGTCAATGTTTACATCCTTGTAGTGAGTAATAAATAACCTGGTAACTCTGTGAGGTTAGTTGGTAGGTCTACCAGTGGTTGTGAGTGACTCCCTCCCCTGGCTTCTTGACGTGCTGTTGTTCTGACCGGCGCTGTGTGTCCGGTGTCTGAGGGTTTTGTGTTTGTGCTACTGAGTGGTTACCTCTTATAGCTAAGTTTACTTTGAGAGAGTTACAAGCCTGCTTGTCTGTCTTGTCGTAATAAATAAACAGCTTGACTCACTTGTTGAATAACTTGGTGAATAACTTGGTATTGGTTCATTTAGGTGAATATTTATATACAAAGGTGTTGTCTTGTTCCGCTGGTTAATTCCCAGTTAACCAGGTTGGTACACATATAATATATATTTGGCTTTTAGTAACGAAACCCAATTGAAGTTTCTTGTTTTATTAAAAAAGTAATATGTATATAATTCCTGAGTGTAGATCAACCATAAGTTCCACTATTTATGAGTGTGATGAGAAAGGGACGGCGTTTATGTATATAAACGTGAATCAACGTCTGTTCGATATTAGTTGGTGTGAGTGACTGACTAAGGGCGTAGCATTGGTGCGCGCTTACATAGATGCTGACGTTTGGGCTTCTCCCTCTTGGAAGCTACCTTTTACATGTTCAGTTCATGTCCTCCTCATAGGAAGTGGGAAATCACAGGGGATAAATCTGAATATAAATCAGATGTAAATAACCCATTTATATAATACTTCTGTTGATGAGACAGGGGCTATTACATCGCTCGGTCACCACCGGCCAAGCTCCGTGAGGCCTAAATAAGCTCACAGAGTACAGTACATCCTATACAACCCTAACCATGTTATAAAAATAGGTGTAGATACTAAGCTGGGGATTCAACGACTGTAGGGGTTTTATCTACTACAGGGGCCCTATACTTTAGTGTCTTATGGGTTAAAATGTTATGCACAACTTTCATTTTGGATGACTCTGACTTATAATAACAAAACAGAAACATGATTGCCAAAATTAACATAATAGTGGGAATTGTGAGTCCAGGTATAGCAAATTCCCGTGATAAATAAAATGGCGAATTATTATTTAAATCAGCAAATTTTGTCTCCTTCAAGAATGCAGTGACCTTTAATTTCTCTGAAACAATTTGAATATCCTTTACAGTGAAATTCATGACAGGAAGTGGAATTAAAGCAGACTTGAGTTTTATATTTAGGCAAAGTGCCGATGAGTAGGCAAGGTCCGTAATGAACCACAAGTGATTTCACAATAATCCGGAGCCTTGTAATGACCATTCACAACGAGCTGCTTAACACCATCATGGCATTTTAAAATAACAGCAGTTGTATTCTGAAAGAATAAATACTGCATATTGTGAAGATGAGCGTGAAACACAGTTTTGACACTAACTGGCCTATAGCTGCATTGCGCAAGTGCTGTGCGTACATTGGTTTGTATGACTGCCAATTCACATATTCCCTCTGCAGCAGGAATAAACACGAACATATAGGCTGGACATACGTGTAGGTGCAGATATGACGACTTACACCGTGACAGTACCTCAGGATCCTCTAATGCCAATAAAGAATAATATTCATTTATAAGGAAAAGTTCTTTAGGCCTATCCAGAGTATACAGTGTGTCGTTAACAAACCAGGGGAAGGGTTCTAAATGCCATGCATTAAACTGATGTTGCCCTCGCATAGGGATGTGGATGAGAATAACACTGTGCGTGAGAGTCGACTCCAACAGAGGGTAATAATATTCTACCTCATTATCAATAAAAATAAGAGTTAAGTTATACTGCAACATGGTAATCTGTAAAGCATCAAGAAGCGTCTGCACAGGCACACGCTTTGCGTCCACACGCCCCATCCCTGCATCTACTATGCTGTCAATTAGTTCGTTATTACAGGTAAAAACCTTCTGAACTGAAATTTCCGCAGCATGCAAATATTCCGTGAAATAAAGGAGCCACTCTAACGTCGGGATTGATTTCTGTAACTTATTAACAACCCTCGATACATGGTTAGACTCAGATATTATCGCATTAACTTTTGATTCTAAAGCAGTAATCGCATGGAATGTCTGAGAGAAAACACGATTCTGCTGAGATACAGCTTGATCGACAATGTTCATTCGGTCCCCCAATTTAGCTACATCGTCGGCCGTTGCCGTGCCAAAAAGAGTGCTTTGGATAAGACCCACAAAATTAAACAAACCCCTTTTTCGTCGTGTCTGAGAACGTACTTCTTTTGCAAGATCAACCTCAGACGCTGGTATGCTTTTTCCAACAGCGACGAGAAGCTTGCGAAGGTTCATAAGACGAAAGTGTAGAAGTTCAATAGTTTGTGAAACCATCGTCGATACATTAGTAGCTGAACTGAGACTCTGTAGGATGTCCAATGCTGATTGTAGTTGCGCATCGACGTTTTCCATCTGACGGAGAAGCTGGAGCAGTCCATGTAACTCATACTTGATGTTCACCACGTCCTCCTCTATGAGAACACGTCCAAGGGGTGCAGCGAGCGCACCCGGCTTGAGGATGGATGTGGACATGTCTGTCAGCACAACGGTGCCACAACACAGTAGAAGCAACACAATGATGTTCCAAGCCATTCTGTAGGAGATTGCACACGTTTTAATATCTACTTGCAGAACGAAGTTTCATACAATAGTCATTTGGCACATTCTGTTTCTGTACATTCTGTAAAGAGGTGTCTATCACATCATCATCAATTGTGGGCAATAAATTCTCATGAGTCTTCTTAAGACGGTCCACATGCACCACATCTGCAATCTGTGCGCTAGGCTTCCAAATTTTAAATTTGTTGCCCGCTTCTTTGGCAATAATGCGGAATGGACCCGAAAACTTAGCCGAAAGCTTGGAGTTCCTTTCAGGTTCTCTCACCATAACAGCATCGCCTACGTTTAACACGACAGGTTTAGCATGTTTATGTTGCTTGATGATCATTTCAGCGCGTGACGCTGCTAAATGTGATCGTACTTGGGTATGAATATCCGTAAAAACACGGATTTGTTTTGCCGCGAAATCATCCATATTATAAACAGGGTTGGGCGTATCCGTAAGTACATCATAAGGTAGACGTTTATCTGTACCATAGACAATGTAGTAGGGTGATTTGCCCGTAGAGCTATTAATCGACCCATTAATGGACGCTGCAACCTGCGGTAACCAATCTTCCCATGTGTATTGCAAATCACTCACAATCGGGCGAAGTATCTCCAGGATCTTGCGATTGGTTCTCTCAACAAGGCCATTACCCTATGGATGATAAGCTGTCACAAAACTTTGCTTAATTCCATATTGCGCACATATTTGCGCCACTAGCTGATTCTTGAACTCTGTCCCATTGTCAGAGAGAAGAAATTTAGGCGTAGTATATAAGATTCATCACTTATGCATAGGCCACCGAATCGGCCGTTTTATCTTTTCGTGGGACCAAGACCACGAATCTAGAAAAATGATCCATACACACTAAGACAAACGCTGATCCCTTATGACCCCTCGGGAGTTGTAACAAGTCAATAGCGACTGTGTCAAACGGACGGTCTGGTGTAGGATATTGTAGAATAGGGGCAGGTGATCCTGTAGAACCTTTATGTTGAGCACATGACAAACAATTAGAAATGTGTAATTCTATGTTTTTCTTCATTGTATTCCAGAAATACTTCTTTCTTAATTCCGCCAAGCATTTGTCACGACCCTGGTGACCTGCCTGTGGGACATCATGGAACAATGTTATAACCGTTTCACACAACGAGTCAGGTACAACTATTTGAGAAACAATACCCTCGGACGTCTTTTTCGACCTATAAGTATGGTATGTCGTAATTCAAACTGACTTAAGGGAGCATTAATTTGGGGAGTTTAACATCACTCTCCCGATTCTAGAGCAAAAATGATTTGCTGACCAAATGGGTCGCGTCGTTGCTCACCCTCCAGTTATGAAAGAGTGAGAACGTTGTTGTAGGCATCACTGATTACCTGTTTCTTGACAAAGCGTCGGCGACAACATTCGCCTTCGGTAAATACTAAACTAGGGGTCAAATTCTGAATTGTCAGATACCAGCGTGCTAATCTGCCTGATAAGTTTCTGCCATGGAACAGCTCAGTTACTGCCGCATGATCGTAAAAACGGTAATCTTATATCCAAGGTGGTATATTTGGAATATCTAAAGTGCCCACACAACGGCCGCGTTTCCAAATGCGTTACCGAATAACGTGTTTTCAGCATCAATAAGTTTACGACTTGCAAAGCTATCGCTAAACTTTCCATGCGTATCCTCTTGCATGAGGCTGGCTCCGATTCGAGTCCAGAACTGTATCGGTACAGAGGGTGAAAGGTTGAGTGTAGTCGGGGAATGCTGGAACAGAATTGAAGTAAGCGCTATCTTCAATACCACAAAACTATTTTTTCTTGTTCAGCATCCCCATATAAACATTGCATCTTTCTTGAGCAACCTTCATTAGGGGCGATGCTAATGTTGCATAGTTCTTGATAAAGAACGATAATATCCAGATGCCAAGAAAACTGCGCACATGATCAACTGGGGTCTGACACTTGGGAACTGAATACGGCTTTTTACTTTATGAATTTGCTGTATGTATGCCTCACCATCAACTACATGACCAAGGAAATGGATTCTGGATTTTAAGAAACTCACATTTGAGAGTTTAATTTTAAAGACCTGCTGTGGAAAGTTTATCAACACTTCACGTAGTTTTAATCAGATAGGAATCAGCGTCCTTACTGACTACTATTAGATTATCCAAATAAGCAGACTGTGGTACCAATCAATCCGGCAAATAGGGTGATCATTCTTTGAGAAATATTGATGGGGCATTTCTGAGACCAAATGGCATCGGAGGAACTCAAAAGCGGCGGGGGGGCGTGCTAAACGCCGTGACCTCGTGATTTCTCGAGTGGTATCTGCCAATAACCACTAAGCAATCTTAAGTTGCTAAATGCGCAAATTATCATACCTAAGGACTGCAATATATCACTCAAGACAGGCATAGGGTTCCTATCTGGGATCGTTTTCATTAACGCACCTGAAATCAATAACGGCGCCATCACCATCCTTTCAGGACGAGGAATAAAGAGGAGCTATTAAAAGGGACTTAGAATGTTTAATAACATTCTCATCAACATATTTTGCACCATATCTTGAACTACAGATCGCTGGCTGCGAGGTAGTCTGTAAGCTGGTACATAGATAGGATTTGTTCCTCCTTTAACGCTATATGATGGGATGTTAAATCTGTCTGACCCAGCTTCTCCCTGGCAAGGCTACAATATTTCTGTAGTCAGCAGCAGCTGCAAAGGCGTGTCTTGCCTAGGATGATCGATCACCTTAACATGTGGCGCTATTTTATCTTTCACTCTCCTGCCTAATCTGTTGGGATTGCGTAACAATACTGCAATTAAGAATTTTGTGGCTGTACTTCGACATTGTTGAAGTATACTAGAAAATCACACAAATAACATCCTTTCTTTAATATCCATTGAACGCCTGTTCTACTCAGAACTATTACGTCTGTCAAACCACCAGGGCGTATCGTGTAACGTCGACTTGCACGACAACCCTTTTACCCTAGCACGTTTCGGGAGACATACAACATCTGTTAACGTGTACACGTCAGGTAATTCGACGAGGATTGCTTTGGTGATTTCCTCATTCTGGTAATGGAAGTACTCTTCAAACTGTGGTACGATCTTCCAACTGTTGCTGCTATAATCACGCTGGGAAAGTGAGGGTGTGAGGTCTTGGAGTTAGCTCTGACACATTTCCGCCTTCTCTAGTGGAATGGTGGACAACACTCGACCTAGCGGTGAGCAAGGGTGAAAGAATCGCATAGCGCTGTAGGAAACACTTTTAAATGTAATAGTATTACCTGGATGAACATCTATTTTATGAGTTCCTATAAGGGTTGGGAGACCAAGTAACCCCGTCGGCTAATAAATCAAACTGTGAACCACATAAGAGTCCACGTAGAGAGCACCACGTCTTCGAGAATCTGAGTGGTAATGTCACCATTCCGATACTGCTCAACTGCGCGCCAGATGCTCCTTCGATATCAGCGTCAGTAGGTCTCCATTTAAAGAAATCATGGTGAGAATTTACGTTGTAACTCCTGATATCTATCAAGAGCCAATCTTATACTATCCACTCTCACCGGCACTGACAACACTTCCACTTTGCTTAGCACTGCTACTAACGAGGCTGTTACAGAAGTGTTGTGGGGAGATGCAGGAAACAATGTACCTATCCCTCTTCTTGTTGTGGCGGGCGCTGGTCTTCTCCTGACCTCTTGTCTTGGGAACGATTCTGTTTACGTTTCTGCCCCACATGGGGTTCACCAAAGTCTAAATTCCTGACCTTCATCACTAAGGTGCACTTTTGTGTGTTTTGAGATGTTGTCTTGTGGAGTGCACACCACATGCGTGATTTCTGGGTAGGTGGAGGTGTCGCCTTAACCGCCTCCGTGTATGACCTTGACTGCTGCTTGGCACCTGTTGTCTCTTGTAATTTAACACCATTACCTTGGAGCTGGAAACAATCGTCAATCAAATGGCCTCGTTTATTACAATGAGTACATCTTAGAGAACGACGTTGCTTGAATGTACGGTGTGGAGGTGCAATTGGAGCCAATGGTGTCGTTTGAGTTATCTGGGGTGGTGTCATTTGTGACATCTGGGGTTGTGCCGTAGTCAGGGAGGGACGCGCCATCAAAGGTCCCGTAGCCGTGGGACACAGTTTGTTTGCGTAGTCTACCATATCAATAGGTGGTACAAACTGAACCTCCTGTGCCCGGCTGTATAAAGGACGACGAACTACTAATAGGAAACTAATTAATTCGTTCAACGTTTCCACATTGGTCGCTGACATTTTCCCATCTTGGTCGTACCAATCTGAGTTCCGGAAAGTCGCTTCCATATCCTGGCGCACTTCCCCATCAATATCCACTGCCACCACTGGTGTTTCAGCGTGAACCACTGGAGTACAACGATCCAGCCACCTGAAAATGCACTGCAATTGACCCAACTGGGACCTGCCCCAAACAATTCCAATGAGGATGCGCTTGAATTTCTCATACCTAGGGTCCGTTAAACCATACGCATTTAAATGATTTCCAGCATATGATCCCTGCGTAATGTGGGAACGCACAAATGCCTTTTTCTCTTCATCACTGGTAATTCTTGCAGTGCGCATGGTGTCTTCACATGCACGATTAAAATGCGCTACTCGAAAATCATCCTGACCCGTAAAATTACGAACGTAGTCGCCACGCTGCATTATATGAACTACATTATCAGGGTTAGTTGACGTGGTAGCATTATTGGGTAGAGTGTTAGAGTAAGCCATTTTAGCGTTAGAAGTTAGCAAGCCAGTACGTTTTTTACTCCGGACGGAAGGCTCAGTTAATGGGGGTGGTAATGATAAATCAACTGACACACTGTCACCCGGAACAGGATTAGAAACTACCTGTGTAAGTCTAGGTGAGGTACTATATTGATTCCCCGACCGTAAAACACGACGGTTTAAATCGTCAAACGATTCCTCACTACTTTCTACCGAAACGTCTAACTGTGTTTCCGGCTTAAGTCCTAACTCAACCTCTGCGGAAGATATGGAACTTGTGTCCTCCAATTGTAATTCATCAGCAACAAATTGTGCTAGGTGAGCAATGTCTTTGGATTTATACATTGGAAACTTTGAAAATTTATCCAATAAGTTTCAGTTTAGCCAGACAATGATTAATGGTAAAAGCAAAATACTTGCCTCCCATTTACAGGAAATGATAAAAATTATAATTAAAATAATTAAAATATGAATGATTAAACAGATAAGAAATAACTACTGCAAATTATATTACATCAGTGCACATGAATACACGTAAGACACAGATTTCAATGACATACCCTATCCGATGACCTATCGATGTGAAGTTATGTCTCGAACGTGTTAATGTGTGTATAAACTATGTATACTTTTGAAATACCTAATACAGGAGTTATAGCGTCTGTATAGAAAACGTGATCTGTCCAGCTGGTATCTGTAGTGGGGTGAGAGTAGGCGGGGCCTCTTCAATCGTTCTTCAATGCGCGCGCCTCCGGCTGGTGTCCCTGGCAACAAGAATGATGCTCTGTAATCACGACGTCGGGTGAGTCCACTTCACGATTGGGGAATACCTTCCACAGTAGAACAAATGCCGCTGACCTAAGACGAATAAGGTTCCTTCTGTCGCCGATACGATGTCGCCTCCGCCGTGTGTCACTTCTGCAGTCTCGTATATATGGAGAACTGTCTGACGACACCGGAAATGCTGCAATCAACGCTCGCAAAAAAACACAACCGTCCAGCTACTTATGAAATGTCACTTGTTAGTAAAGCTTATGAAATCATCTGCAACACTGTACTGTAGACCACACATTCGTAGATCGCTGACACTATGCTTTCTTGGGATTCCTTACTTGTCACCAAACCGGCTGTATGATATAATAATAATTCTACACCTCCTCTGGGCGACAGAGATGAGGAACACTCACTAATTATATCGTCTCGATACAGGATGCAGTTTTAACACTCGGATTCGTTATGTAACACGTCACTGTTTTTTGTTTTCTTGTTTTCACAAAACACTGACGTCTTGGTATGACACCGGAAATTGTATCCGTTAACCACTTTACTGCCACCTCATATGTTCCGCTGGTTAATTCCCAGTTAACCAGGTTGGTACACATATAATATATATTGGGCTTTTAGTAACGAAACCCAATTGAAGTTTCTTGTTTTATTAAAAAAGTATTATGTATATAATTCCTGAGTGTAGATAAACTGTAAGTCCCACTGTTTATGAGTGTGGTGAGAAAGGGACGGCGTTTATGTATATAAACGTGAATCAACGTCCGTTCGATATTAGTTGGTGTGAGTGACTGACTAAGGGCGTCGCATTGGTGTGCGCTTACATAGATGCTGACATATGGGCTTCTCCCTCTTGGGAAGCTACCGTTCACGTGATCAGTTCATGTCCTCCTCATAGATAGTGGAAAATTACAGGGGATGAATCTGAATATAAATCAGATGTAAATAATACTTCTGTTGATGAGACAGGGGCCATTACATCCTGTTACACAGCTCGGCCACCTCCAACCGAGTCCTCGTGGTTTAAATCCTAGGTATACCTAACCATGTTACAATAAAGTGTGTTTTAGTTAAACTGTTGCTCTTGCACATGCTTTTTCAAAGCCTTTTGGAAAGTTTTCTGGAAACTATTGTGTATCAAGAGGTCATTTTCCTGTAAACAAAATTATCATAACAGTCAAGGAAATGTCAAATATAATGGCAGGTATGATGAAACCAGGTAGGATTACACCAGAAGATAAATAAAAAGGAAAAGAATCCTATAATGCAAGAAAGTGTGGTTCATTAATGTAAGACAGAAGTTTAAGCTTATGAGAGACACTGTGAAGGCTGCTGATTTAATATTCAGTAAAAATGGTATAGGTGCTAGTTCAGAAGTAATGTTTGATACAAAGGCAAGATAATGGCGAGTAGACAAGGTTGTGATTGCATTACTGCTGAGCTTACAATAGTCTGGTGCTGTATGATAACCTTCTACTGCTAAATGTTTACCTACACCCTGACATATGGGTATTACACTGGCTTACTTTGGGAAATAAAAGTATTGCACATTATTTACATGCGCATGAAACACTAACCTATGAGGTATTGGAGTGTATTCCTATTGCTGCAGAGCTGGAAAAGCATTAGTTTTTACTATAGCTAGTTCACAAGTAGCTTCTGCAGCCTGGGTGAAAGCAAAAGCATAGGCAGGACATATATGTAAGTGTAAGTATAAGTATGTTGACTTACAATGATATAGGACTTCATAGTTCGCCACAGCACCTAACAAAAAATCTTCTGAAACTACTTTTAGTTCAGTTTGTCTGTTAAAAACCAAAAGATCGTCATTAGCCTTCAATGGAAATGGTTCCAAATGCCATGCATTAAACTTATTTTGTGATTTTAGTGGAATGAGTATTAGTGTTTCCTCAAGCGTTAAGGTTGCCTCATAATAAAGTAATAAGGGATAATAATATTCCACGTCATGCTCCTGAAATATGAGTTAGATGATAGTCATTTTCAGCTATATATAAAGCGGCAATAAGATGACCAACCGGCAACAACTGTGCATCTACTCGACCTAAACCTGCATTCTCTAAATCAGCTATGAGCCTACAGTATCACTGGTAACTGTGAAAGCTTGCACAGAGGCTTCAACTGCAGGCATATGTTCTGTAAAGCAGAGTAGCCATTCTAGTGTAGGCACTGACCGGTGTGAATCCATGGGCAACACGTGTTAGCTCATTAGTTTCGTCAATAATATCAGTCATCTGAGAGTTCAGAATTTGCACTGCCTTGTAGGACTGTGTAATGGACCTATTCTGTTTCATGACCGTTTCAGAAACTGCGTTCAATCGTTTCCTTAGTTTAGCTACATCTTCTGCGGTTGTCGTACCAAACAGGGTGTTACTTATTAAACCAACAAAATTAAATAGACCACGTTTTATACGACGATACGAATGTACATTCTTCCTGGTGTCTTCAGGAGATGTAGGTAGCTTCCCCTTGAAGTTCCTTATGCACTTGAGTAGATTATTCATATGGGCCATCTGAATTGAGATGGTTTGTCGAAGGGTTGCAGAGATAGTGTACTGTTGTTCGAGATTTTGTAGGGTGTGCATAGCTGTTTCAATGTGGACAGCTATTGACCTCAGGTGCACAGGCATGTGCACTAAACCATGGAGCTCGCACTTGACAGTTGCAACGTCTTCCACTACAAGTACTTTGCACAGTGGGGCAACTAAAGCTCCCGGTTTGATGATGTCTGCTGGGTATGTGGCTGTTGCCACCACGCTCCATGCCAACAGGAGTAACGATATCCAAGCCATACCTGACCGAAGAGTCTGTAGAGTTCCGACGCCAGGTGGTGACATCAGAATTCGATGACGTCCTACTCTGGGAAGGATGACGTCACACGTCTTGCGGCGATACACCTGGGGGCCTGACCTATCTTGCGGCGATCAACCTGGGGCCTGACCTATCTTACGGTGATCAACCTGGGGGCTTGACCTATCTTGCAGCGATCAAACTGGGGGCTGACCTTTCTTGCGACAATCAACCTGGGGGCCTGACCTTTCTTGTGGCGATCATCCTGGGGCCGACCTTTCTTGCAGCGATCAACCTGCGGGGGGGCTGCCTTTCTTGCAGGAATCAACCTGGGGACTGACCTTTCTTGCACACTGGAGAGGCTTGATTGTTTAAGAGGTTGCTTGCTTGTCTGGAACCACGATGACAACCTTCCTAGTACTCCTGTATTGTAGTGCTGGCTGCTGGTTGGCTGGCCGTTAGCTGGCTTGCTACAACATTCGGGTGGGCTAGGTTGATCTCGGCTCTAGTCGGATGACTATTGAGCTGTGAGCTGGTATATTGTCTTAGCTACCAGTGGATTTCAGTGTATACATTTTGCAAATGCTTATAACCACTGTCCATTTATTTTACTTGAAAATGCTTGTTTGTTGATGAATCACTTAAAGTGCCACTTGTGTCACTTGGGTCATCAATAATTATTGTTTCTGAGTACTGCACTAGTTTATAGTATTCGTCTCAGTAATGGCACCAAATGTGATAGCTGCTTTGGTATCACATTTATTGTTTTTATTAAGTTCTGGAACTCTTTAAGTGGCTGGGTTTGATGTAAACACTTATAGCTGTTTTCTTGGGTTTATTGAAGAAGTAGCTATATGTACATAGACAATCTGAGAGAATAAATTAATAATTCTCTCGTGGGAAGTGTTGTGAATACACTTTGAGAGAGCACTTGAGTTACATGTCTGATTTGCCTGTTCAAGTGGTAAGAATCTACTACCCTCTCTCTGTCTGAGAGACGTGGGAGCGAGTCAGCTGTTTTGATTAATCAACTGACCTGCGCTCGACCTTTGAGAGAGTTACAAGCTCAGCTGTCTGTCTTGTCAAAAAACAGGTTGACTCACTTATTGAATAACTTGGTGAATAAGTTGGTGTTATTTATTTGGGTGAATATTTATATAAAGCAAAGGTGCTTTTTATTGCAAATAGTCTTTTCCTAGTGACTGTAGTAAGTCAGTTAGGACAGGCATTGGGAACCTGTCAGGTACAGTTACCTGGTTGACTCGTCGAAAATCTTGACTGGTCTCCATCCTCCATCTTTCTTGGGAACTAAAAATAAAGGTGAGTTCCATGGTGATGAGGAAGGTTGGATCACCTTTTGGTCCACCATGTCTTGTACTATTTGCTGGACAGTGGACTACCGCTCTTCCGCTGTGGGGTAGCCTATATGCGGAGATGTAGATTGGGTAAGTTTCCGGTTTGAGTGGAATATGATGATTTTGTCAACGTTGTTTTACCTAAAGGCTCTCCAGGTAATACTATGATTTCCTTGAACTCGGCTAGTAATTCTAAAAGATCACTTTTACCTCGAAGATGATCGACTACTTTCACGTGTGGCGCTATTAACGCTACATTATTTACAATATGTGATTTTTCTTCGATTTACCCTGTGTTACACCACCTATTGGTAATTCTAATGGATCTTCGACAACCGCTTTGTCATAAACAAGGAAATTACCTAAACAACATCCCTTTCGTAAGGTTATGGGTCCCCCAGTTCTATTGAGAACGAGGACATCTGTGAGACTACCTATTCTGACAGTGCTTAAGGTAGACTCAAGTGACAAACCTTTCTCTCGTGAACTTTCACTCAGACACACAACATCTGTTCCTTCACTCACATTTGGTAAACGTACTGTGACTAGTTAGTTCCTGGCTATGTAACCGTTGTACACCAGTTAACACAGCAGGCATTAGAGTCCAGTTCTGGCCGCTTTCATCCAAAATGTCCTTTGAGCTACTAGTTGGAGCTTCAGAGAGTGACTCCATAACTAATTGCTGCTGTGCCAAAGACTCCCCCGTGCCTGTCGAGGCAGTTATTACACGAACACCTGAAGTAAGCAATGGATGTGAAGTTTTCATTGCGTAATATGTTTTATAATTATGCGTGATTGTTTGATCTCTTGGCTGAACGTTAATGTTGTTCTGCCTTAGAGTGGTCAGACCATGTAACCCGTCCGCTGACAAAGAAAATGCCTTAACTATGTAGAAATCTGCCAAAAACGCTTTACTGGACCTAGAAAAACGGATTAGTAGTGTTATCACCCCCGCTATTTCTAATTGGATTCCTGACACACCGGACAGAGGAATGTCTGTAGTTCTTATTGGCCACTTATTTGGAGGATATCGCCGCTGTAGTTCATTGAACGACTTTAATGAGATAACATTGGCACAGGCCCCCGTATCTATATCTAGGAATAACTGATTGTTACCTATCCTCGCTGGTACAGTCAACACCTCCACTTTGTTTAACGCGGCGATTAATGAGCCAGTGATGGAAGCGTTATTTTCTTGTACCGTTGACGCTATCCTAGATCGTGTTGCTGGACGCGCTCCTCTTCCTCCGAAGGCTGTATAGTTGTCTCCCTTCGATTTTCCATTTCTTGTTTCATACGCTGTATATTTCTACAATCTTCTGTGTTGTGGTATGGAGACTGATGTACTACACACCATTTATTCGGAGTGCCTTTAGTGTTTGGAGACATTTTATTTCCTGTGTAATGTTCCTTTGGAGGTTTTGGTTTAGCAGGACTATCTGAAATTTTAAGGTCCTGCGAGGATTCTTTTCTTCGATCCGGCCTCTGGCTGGCTGGGGACTTATCTGCTTGTCCTGCAAACCAGCATTTTTCTGTGGAATGTCCCTTACATTTGCAGACTTTGCAAAAAGGTATCTTTTTGGGTTTGGCTCCCATGACAGACTGTGGTTGTTCCTTGAAGCTGGTGACTGGTGCCACTGACATCGCCCTAGGAACATTTTCCTGGGTTCCGCAATTTCTTCTACATAATCTACAAGTTTAGTCCCTTTTTAAACTCTTTCTCTTGGGCTTCGTGCGTGAGGGTTCATTTGATGACAAGATAAACTGAAGGAATTCAATAATCCTGTAGAAATTTACTTTAGACAAGTTGTCATTTTCATCGAACCAATCTGAGGAATCCATGTAAGATCTGTGATCTATCGTAGTGAGTCCCGCACAAATTTGGGCTTCTTGTGCTTCATGTGCGAGCAGAGTGTCACCTGTCTGCTCTGCCATCTTAAAAATCCAAGTAAGTGGACCTCCTTTGGCGCCCGATCCAAAAAAAGTATATGAATTGCTTCCTAAATGTTTGATAATCATCCGTTTCTTCGTCAATAGCTGAACCATAGATACCTCTAGCTGCCCGACTACCGGTTTTGATAAGGCTTCGGACGTATGAAATTTTATCTACGTCTTTGGTGACATCGCTATTTCTCATTACATCTTCGCATTTACGCAAAAATGCTAAACTAATATAATCAGAATCCTCGGCAGTAAACTCTTGTGCCTTAATGTTATTTGGAAGTAGCCTTACCGTTTGACAGACCGATGTAGTCTGTGGGTTAGTAGAACCACCTGTTGCCATTTTCGTTGTGTTAGTTAAAGCACTAGCGGTAGTAACAGGTGAAGGCAATGGGTAAATGTTACCCGACCTTAATTGTCTACTGTGTAAATCCTCAAACTGAGAATCAATGAAATTTTCACACCTAGCTAAAGAGTCGGTAGGTGTTAACTCTATTTGACTAATTTGTGGTAATTCTTTCTCACTATCAGTTGCCACTAGTTCCTGTGAATTATTAGATAACTGGTTATCAGAGTCTGAGTCACTAATTTCCTGTTTGATACCCATAAATTTTGGAAGAGGGTCCATGTAAAGGACTATTTATCACTTCACTCACTGTATAAAGACTCACTACGTTTCCCACTCACAGAGTAATGCAAAAATATTTATAATGAGTTATGGAAATGAAGAGAAAACAAATATTAGTTATTAAAGTAGTAAAAAGTACTATAACTATGTAAAAGCATATATATATATATATATATATATATATATATATATATATATATATATATATATATATATATATATATATATATATATATATATATATATATATATATATATATATATATATATATATTAGGGTGGTCCTTATTTTTCAACTTTGGAATTTTTTACCACAGACCCTGCTAAAAGTGTCCATTTAGGACAAAAACATTGTGTGTAGAGTTATTTTAAAATATATTAATATTTAGAGGTTGCTCAAAGCTGTCAAAAATTAAGTAATCGATGTAGTCGATTACTTTGTAGTTCGTCGTTACGATTGTGGTGAGTTTTTGCTGGTCGTGATTGATGATTGGGGAAATTAGAAACAGTTCTGCAGAGTATTCTCAATTTCTTTATTCCTCAGGGCTAAGTTACCTTCAAACAGGCAAGTGTTACAGTATTTTTTAAGCCTGCATCGCATACAGAAAAAAACCATCAGAGTGGCAGCTGGGGAAGTCACAGACAAAGTTCTTCAATTTTGGACAAAAGCAAACATTCCCACACACCACAAACCAGATTGTGTGAATCAAGTGCACAAAATGTTTGACAAGTGGAGTAGTTTGAAAAAGAACTCTTCAAGAAAGACAGAAACTCAAAAGCAGAAAGAGAAAGAGTTCACTGATACATTTGAAGATCTCTTTGACATTGCACATGTGAATGCTTTGAATATGATGACAGTTCAGGAGGATAAGGATTTCTTAATAGCGCAACGAGAAAAAGGGCGTCGTGGGGCAATGTCATCTCTTGACAAAGTATTCCTGAAAAGACAGAAACGACGAGAAAAAACTCTCAAGAAAGCAATGAAAAGGAAGTTGGCTGCAGACAGTGCAGAGGAAGAAGCCAAAAAATGCCAGGCCATCGTTGTCTTGGACAGCAGTAGTACGTCTTCTTCTGAGGAATCCAACCCAGTTCCTGGCCCATCAGCACTTCAAACTCCACCTACTGTCAAGAAGCGTGGGCGAAAAGAAGTTCTAACTCCAGAACTTTCTGCAGCATTAGATCGGACCAAGTCCTCAGATAGAATGGCCATGCACATTGTCACCCAAACTGCTCGGAGTCTGGGCCATGATGTCAGTGAATTGATTCTGAATCGATCAAGCATCAGGAGGAAACGTCAGCATCATCGCAGTAGCAGGGCAGCTGAAATCCTTTCAAACTTCAAACCAGAGTCAGTTTTAATTGTTCACTGGGATGGTAAATTGATGCCTGATTTGACGGGGCATGGGGGCCATGTTGACAGACTCCCAGTTCTTGTCTCAGGCAATGGCACCTCCCAACTTCTTGCTGTTCCAAAACTTCCCTCTGGTACCGGTGATGAACAAGCAAAAGCTGTTGTGAAGGCTTTGCAGCAATGGCACATTGCAGACATCGTGCATGGCATGTGTTTTGATACAACAAGCTCAAATACTGGTCACCACAAGGGTGCGTGTGTCAAAATTGAGCAGTTGCTGGGTCGTGATTTGTTATATTTTGCCTGCCGCCACCATGTACTAGAACTTGTAGCTGGAGCTGCTTTTGAAGCTGTAATGGGGCACTCAGCTGCTCCTGACATACAGCTGTTCAAAAGATTCCAAGCCAAATGGGAACAAATTGACAAGCAGAAGTTTGAAGGCTCCTCCACCAACTATCTGGCAGAAGAATCGGTCAGAGCTGTTAGGGACGATCTAACCAACTTCATTGAGAAGGCTCTATTGGAGACACAGCTTCGAGATGATTATCGAGAGCTGCTAGAGCTGGCCTCCATCTTCCTTGGCACATCACTTTCTCGGGGAGTACGATTTTCTGCTCCTGGTGCAATGCACCAAGCACGATGGATGGCAAAGACCATTTATTCTTCAAAGTGTGGCTATTCCGTTCTCAGTATAAGCTTACTCCAAAGGAGAACAGAGGACCAGAGATTTGTGCATTTTCTTTGCCCGAATATATGTGAAGGCTTGGACAACTGCTCCACTTGCTGCAAAGGCACCAAAAGGAGATCTGATGTTGCTTAAAGCTCTACAAGACTACAGTACCATCAGCGATGCCATATCAAAGGCAACGTTCCACAAAATGATGAGACACCTCTGGTAATTGTCAGAAGAGTTGGTTGCATTGGCCTTCTTTGATGACGATGTTCTCCCAGCAGTGAAGGACCGCATGTTGGAAGCTATGAACATTGTTATTGGAGAAGAAAAGCATGTCAAACGGGTTACAATCAATCCAGACACACTCCAAGTGAAGAACCTATATGATTTCACGACAAAGAACACAAAGTCATTTTTCAAAAAGCTCAACTTGAATACAGATTTCCTGGCCCTCACAGTAGAACAGTGGAAAGATGATCCTGGCTTCCAAAATGCAAAAGCCAGTGTACAAGCTTTGTCTGTGATCAATGATCATGCAGAAAGAGGAGTAGCCTTAGTCCAAGATTTCTCTGGCCGCATCACCAAGGACGAACAGCAACTGCAATATCTACTGAAGGCAGTTGCTGACCACAGGAAATCATTCCCTAATGCCCTCAAGCAGACCTTACTGGGCGACAAAGAGTGAGACTGGTCCTCATGCGACCCCCTGCCTTGAGCAGCTAATACCCACTTAGACTAAGTGGGGGGGGCCCAGGCTTGGGGGCTAGGAAATGATGTGTTATGAACATTAAGCATAGGCATAATATTGTTAAATTTCATTTGACTTGAGCAACCTCTAATTATTAAGAAAATTAAAAAATATTTTACAGGCAATGTTTCTACCCCAAATGAAAACTTTTGCGAGGGTCTGTGACAAACAAAATGGCAAATTTTGTTTTTTGCCCCAAAATAAGGACCACCCTAATATATTAATATATATATATATATATATATATATATATATATATATATATATATATATATATATATATATATATATATATATATATATATATATATACTTTTTGTAAGTAGAGGACGTACTTTCTAAATGTGTTTATCTAATTTTACTTTTGCGCATTGTGCACGTAATATATATCTTTATATTGACTACATGTGAAGACTTTTTTGAAGTTCACTTGTGTTTGTGTAGTTAATAAAATAATGATTGTTTGTGATCTACCTGAGTGGAGAGTGCGTAGAACTTCGCGCTGGCTATGACGTCAGGAGTCGATGACGTCCTTCTCAGGGAGGGATGACGTCGCTTCTTACTGCAATCCACCTGGGGGGGCTGATCTGGGTCTTCTGGCGGTCAGCCCGGAGCTGATCTGGGTCATGCGGCGGTCAGCTCGGGGCTGATCTGGGGCTGAACTCTTGGTTGGTGCGATCAGCCTCGGGGCTGATCTGGGGCTGTCCTCTGTTGCAAACCGATGAGTCTTAATTGTTTAAGCAAGAGATTGTTTGATTGTCTGGAACCACTTTGACAACCTTTCCTAAACTCCGGTGATGTAGTGTTAGCTGGTAGTAATCTCAGCCCACACTCGGGTAGGCTCGGCTGTTCTCGGCTCCGGTCGGGGGTAACCTTCAGTATTATGTGTCACTAAGGGTTTGACTGCTAAGTTGGCAATCTTTTATAATGTTTTTGTTACCACTGTGTCTCTATGTATACGTTATGCAAGTGTTTATAGCCACTCTCCACTTAAATTTCTTGTAATTGCTTGTTTGCTGATGATTCACTTAGGATGTCACTTAAGTCACTAGAATCACTTGAAGTAATGTTTGTTTCTGAGTGTCTGACCGATTCTTCTTCTACAGTAATCCGTCTTACCGCTTGCCACCAGTGTGTTGGTCACACAACATATAAATAATTAGTTCTGGAATTGATAATTGGCAGGACTGAAGTAAACACTTTGTTGATGTGCTTTATTTTAGAAACGTATAGTTTCACAGGTACTGAGTTCAGTTGAGAATATATTGTACCTTCTCTGCTAAAGGAAGTGTCTTAGTGCACTTATAGGAGAACACTTAAGTGAGGTGTTCACTGGGTAACAAGTGATATGAGTCTCCTCTCACTGACCCAGCCTGCCCTCACTCGCTCCCCAAGGAACTGCAACCTCAGCAATGCATAACAGCTTAGGCACAGTTGAATAACTTGTTGAATAATTTGGTATTATACATTTGGGTAATTATTTATATAATGCAAATGGTGCTGTTACATATTTCTTTACTCTCATTCCATTTATTCTTTCTTAAAAAGAATAAAGACGATTATTATTATTATTATTATTATTATTATTATTATTATTATTATTATTATTATTATTATTATTATTATTATTATTATTATTATTATTATTATTATTATTATTACTGTTATTATTATTATTATTTTTATTATTATTATTATTATTATTATTATTATTATAATATCTATTGAAGTTTTCCTTAATCACGTGATAAATTTTACTATTCAATGGATGTGTCACTTGGTTGTTATGGTATTATCACGAACCCCTTTCACAGGTTACTGGCTTTCCCCGCTGGTTACCAGCGGCCAGGGTCGTATATACAGAAGCAGTAGATATCTCACAAATGTCGTCTAATTACCACTGTCTGTCCAGCCAGTCTCCGTTAATTTCCCGACGATCGGTATCAGTGTACAGACAAACAGACAGGTAGATATCCACCAGGTCACAGAAACACACTTGTGAACTGTAGTCCTCTTTAATAAGCACTAATTCTTCACAACACTGTTCACAGGGTATATCTTTATAACTGGACTTCTCACTTCGAATATACTGTATATAGTCAGCCCACTACCAGTGTACGCTTCCTTAATCTTTTCACTTTATATCGCTCACAACAATTCCACAATAATTGAACAACAATTATCTTTTGCTGTCACTAGGCTTATAAACTCTCCCAAAAGAATATTGGTCCCTTTTCCCATCGATACAATGTGTCACAATGAACGAATATTTCCGATTACTAATTGTGATTCCTGCATCATCGTCTTGTAGTGTGTATCAGATAATGTTCCGTTGCCAGCACCAATCATGAGATAATACGTTATATTCATAATGGTTTCCTCATCAATATTAAGGTAGAAATAATATCGAAATGCAATAAATCATAATGTTATTGTAATTGGATATGGTATCATAATACACCTGTAATTACTATATTTGCAAATGAATGTAATATCGAATCATAGTGTTTCATATTTCTTTGGAAGCGATTCCATTGTAACCTCGGTTCATGAAAACAAAGTAACGTTATATTTCTATTTAGCAACACATCCCCTGGGACTGAAATAGTATCTGAGGTGCATAAATCAGCGGGGTTTCTCATGACGTTATTGGTTTTGCATGTGGTATCACAAGCCATCCTGTTTCATTACATTGTGTAGAGAATAGGCGGTATACTGCAGATAGCATGTTGAGTATCAGGTGCAAGAAGGAAGACCAACCGAACCGAGACTGTTGTGCGCGTGTTCTTGTGTTCACTTCCAAATACATCAGGCCCAGGAGGGCCGACACTTTTTTGAGAGAGTGTACTTCACACTCTGAACAGAAAAAACACAAGTACTACTCCGAGACATGCATACATAAATCCCAAGTGACGGGGGTGTAAAAGGTTCAGCGGAAGGACAAAAGGTGAATGGAAGTGTGTAGTAGGAGCAGAAATAGGTGCCGTGGCTTAACACAGCATGCCTGATTGTTATAGGATTGTAGTACAGACTTCCAGCATCATGACAGAGAGGTTGACAGCAGGTGGGCTATCCACCTTGCGGAGACGAGGTTTTGTCTTCCGTCAACAGTGCTGCATTAGAGGACTCTTGCGGCTAGGGAAGGCCGGCCTCAGCTAAGCTAAACTAAGTTGTTCTATTTGATGTTTGCTTGGGGTATATTATGTTGGGGGGGTGTCCCTCCAGATCCTTGTGGCACTGGAGGGATGATCCCCATCTTTTTAGTTTTCTTGTGTTTATTGTGAGTGTTTGTGATCTCTTTTGAGGTTTTTGTTTGTTTGTAGGGTCCCTCCAGATCCTTGTGTGACTGGAGAGTTGCTCCCATCTTTTGGTTCTTTTTTATTGTGTATATAGAGGCTCTGGTTCTTCGTTATCGGGTTTTCTGCTTCTAGGCCACCATCTGTGCGATGTATTGCTGTTTTCCTCATTTAGTTGGTTAAGTACGGAATCCCGTTCTTGATGGATTTTTTCCCATATTGCATTTGCTTGGGTGTGTATTCTGGTGTTGAGTGGGTCTATGCCGTGTTCTGTGTGTATGTCTTGTACTGTTTGTGTGTATGGTGGTCTGTGTTTTGCCGCTCTTCTGAGGGCTATATTTTGCACTGCTTGAAATTTAAGTTTGTTAGTTCTTGTGATTGTGTTCAGAGGTATCGGAGAGTATTCTAAGTTTGGTCTGATCAGTGCTTTGTATAGGTGCAGTTGTGTGTTGGTGTTTAATTGGCGGAATCTTCCGAGCTTTGTAAGTTGTGATTTTGCAATTGCTATTCTTTCATCGATGTGGGGGATTATTCTGTTTCTGGTTATCTCGAGTCCTAATATTTTTCCGTTGGCAGCAAATGGTATTTGATGGTTATTGACCATAATGGGGTAGGGATTTCTTTTTGCGATGTGAATTATTTTGAGTTTTTGGATATTGGATTTTGTCTTCCATTTTCGTTCATAGTTATTTATTATCTCTATTGGCCATCATTTGTTTGTATTTTCCTGGGTACCTGACTATCTGTGTGACATCATCTGCGTATGCTATATATTCTGATTGCCGTGGTTGTGGCATGTCAGCTGTATATAAAGTGTATAATGTCGGCGATATATTACTGCCTTGGGGAACTCCACTGTGAAGGTTGAAAGTTTGTCCTAGATGGTTGTCGATGATTAATTTGGCCTTTCTATTGTCTAACAAATTGCATAGTAGTGTGGTGATATTGGGAGACATGTCCAGTTTGATTATTTTCAACTTCAGTCCTTCATGCCAGACTTTATTAAATGCTTTTGATACATCTCTTAGAATTATATTACATTGGTCTCTGTTGCTTGCAGCATTTGCAATTAATTCGTATATTAGTGCTATTGTTGTGTTGGTTCCTCGATTTTACCGAAAGCCGCGCTGTCTCGGGTTATATTTGTTTTCTTGGTCTACATAATTTCTGAGTCTGTGGTTGACTATTTTTTCCAATATTTTACCGGGTGTTTCCAGTAGTGAGATAGGTCTGTAGTTCTCTGCTTGGGTAGGGTTCTTATCTGATTTCGGGATGAGTCTGATTTTGGCTATTTTAAATTTGGTAGGGAAGAAGCCAGTTGCAAGTGAGACTATATATATATATATATATATATATATATATATATATATATATATATATATATATATATATATATATATATATATAATTTTTTTTTTTTTTTTTATCATTGACTCAGATATGTTTTGTATTACGATTTTATTAATTTGGCTTATGCCAGGTGCTTTGTTCTTAAAGCTTGCTATTGTTTTTTCAATATCATTTTGGGTTAGTGAAGCAATTACTGGGTTATTATTATTTAATGAATGAAGGTTGATTTTTCTAGTAGGTTTCCCTTTCTCTGTGTGCTGACTCAAATATGTTCTAGTTGCCTGTTCTGTTTCTTGGCAGAAGCTTCTATTGTTTTCGTCGTTGATTCTGAATATGTCTTTCCAGTATTCTCTAAATATTGGCTCCTTATCGTGTGGTTCTGTTGCCTTTCTTCCGTTTTTGTCCTTTATGTAGCTACTTTCTTCCGAGTTAGTTCCCATTAGGTTCTTTTTTTTTCCAGAATGCTTTTGGGTTTCTGTAGTCTGCTTGTGTGTCATTGATCAGTTTGTTCCAGTTTTCATTGTATTTGTTCTTGCTTATGACTTTCAGTTCTTCTTTAAAATTCCTGTATAATATTCTGTTGTCATTGTTCCAACCGTGTGTTTTTGTGTATTCATATAGATTGGTGAATCTGGTTTGGATCATTTTATCTTCATATGTTAATTGTGCATGTGGTGATGTACGGAATGTTGTTTTGGGGATGTTGTTTTTCACTTCTGTTATTACTTCATTGTACCATGTGTCCAGTGTTTTGTCAATCTCTGTTGTGTCTTTGTTGTGTAGAAGTGTTGGTTCGTTGTTACTAATATCCGATTTAAGTTTTTCCCAATTTGCTCTATTGAGTGAAAATCTTGGGATTGGTGGAATTTGTATCGGGGACGTGGATAGAGTTGCTATTATGGGTAGATGATTACTGGTTGTTGTGGGTCCAGCTTTTAGATGTACGTTTAGATGGTGATGCCTATTGGTTAAAACAATGTCTGGTTTTCCCGACTTACCGGCTGATTCGTAAGTTTCGCAGTCGGGGCCCGAGGTGTGTTATTGTCTCGTGTTGAATTGAATTGAATTGAAACAGTTTATATAGCCAGAAAAATACAGATACAGAGTGGATAATAATAACAATATTAACATGGCTGAGCCAGTTGAGAACCTGGGCTCTCTTTGAGGCACCTGATATATACTATACATTTATCTCAAGGAAGTATTATGTAACATTTAGTATCATCTGAAATCGTACAATAGCATGGTGGTAATAAGAACATCTCATAATGCTACTACGGTCATCACTTCGATATTTATTTATTTTATTTATTTATATATACATACATATACACACACACACACACACACACACACACACACACTTCTGGTTGAAGCTAGTTTGATTAAGGAATTAAAATCAATAAACCTTAGTGATGGTCAGTTCAAAACTGATAATATGTTACATAAATTTATTTGTCAGTGGCCCAAGGTTAAAAATGCTTTGAAAACCTTTGATCTAGATGTATAATAGTTATTTTGTGGGTCCCTTATTTTTGACCTGACCTGACTAGTCACGTCACCACCCTTCTCTTAAGCTCCTCTACGTGTGTGTTGGTGTGGGGATTAGTGGATGTCATCATTATGACCTGACCTCATGTTTTTAGGTCACCCTGTATATTTAAGCCTCTCTCTGTCCATGTAAACCAGTTGCCTCTGAAGATGTCTTGAATAAAGACGAAAGCTAAGGTACTCTGTTGTTTCCATTTTCCCGTGTGATTTTATCAATATATATATATATATATATATATATATATATATATATATATATATATATATATATATATATATTGCAGTGGAATTTAAAAACATAAGTACTGTATAATGGGGGAGCAGTACAACATGGGTTGTACAGTAATAAGGATGAACAAGAGAACAGAGCTGTCAGGATTATGTCTAGTTGGCAATTATGTTTATTGCAATGATATAATTACTTATTTATTTTCATGATAATTTCCGATAAAACGGTTTTGATGGTACAATAAAAGCAGATACTGTAAATATAGTAAGTGTTACAAGAAATATTAATACTTCGACAATAGATATTTTTTAAGAGATGATTTAAAGGAAGGGAGCGTAGTCTTTGCTCGGATGTGTGGGTGTAAGTTCTTCCACACTTTCACACCATGATATTTTATGGAGGTCTGGGACTGAAAGGAGCGCATGGGGGGTGGTCTTAGTAGCTTTGGGTGCCTTAAGTTGTATCTCTGATTATTCCGGAACTGGAAGTAATTATTGTCAAGCAAGTGATTGATAGATTTGTAAACAAAGAGGGCACAGCAATTTTTTCGCTTGTGTGATCTGTTTTTTCAAGTAGATCATTGTCCGTACAACTCTCTTTTTTGCAGTAACCAGAGATTGTGTTTTTGAAGAGCCAGAGGCCCCCCCCCCCCATTGTGTGTGACAGTGTATCAGGTGTTGGTTAACAAGATCATGATAGATTTCTTTCATTGCTGTGAGAGTGAGTGACTGTCGAGTGTGATACATGATACCGCACTGTTTATTGATTTTACTGTGAATGGCTTGTATGTGGTTTCTCCAGTTAAGTTTCTCATCAACAATAACTCCGAGGAATTTAGTATTTTGTTCGCGTTTGAGGACTATATTACCAAGGTACAAGGGGTCCAAGTCTGGGGGTAAGTTTTTCCATCTGTGAAAGATCGTGTAGTCGGTTTTCTCAAGGTTTAAGGTCAGATTATTACGTATTACCCAGGTCCCGACTTCAGTTAATTCAATGTTCATAGTTCTCATCAAGGAATGGAGGTATGAGATGCTGGCATAGAGATTGCTATCGTCTGCAAATAAGTTGTATTTTATGAGTAAGCTGGCATGGACTATGTCGTTTATGTACAACAAAAACAGTACTGGACCGAGAATGAAACCTTAGGGGCTCCATACAAGATTGGGTAGGAGTCAGATTGGTGGTTATTATAGCAGACATACTGCATCCTGTTGGACAGATATGAGGTAAACCAATTGCGGGATAGGCCCCTAACGCCGTAATGTTCAAGCTTTGAAAGGATAATGGTATGGTCGACAGTATCGAAGGCTTTAGAGAGGTCCAAGAATATACCGACTGTGAACTGACTGTCATCAAAGGAATTTAAGATGCCATTAGTAAAGGATAGCAGAGCACTCTCAGTCGACTTTCTAGCTCTAAATTCAAACTGAGAATCTGAAAGAATGTTAATGAAACATCTGAAGGAATTTAGTCTACTACATGCTAGCTTCTCCAGTATTTTATATGCCGGGTGGACTTTAGCAACTTTCAGTTTATCAGGAAAGACACCACTAGTGAAGGAGGAGTTACAAATGTGTAGGAGAACAGGTAGTAGTAAGTGAGCTACTTTCTTAATGATGCTCATTGGTATATTGTCTTTGCCTGCTGCTGCATCCTTGGACATTTTTATGGTTGCCAGTAATTCATCTGCTGTGACAGGGGAAAAGAACAGCTCATTTTGCTGTCTGTTTTGCAGGTAGGCTCTAAATTCCTCATGGTGATCAGGGATGCTCTTTGCAAGATTTTTGCCAACAATAATAAAATATTCATTGAAGTGGGTGGCAATGGGGGAGGGTTCCGTTATAACTGAATCATTTATAATAAAAGCTGAGTGGGGGGCCGAAGGCTGAGTGTTCCTGTTCTGAATAGAATTTATGACATTCCACGTTTTCTTACTGTCGCCTGATGCTCACTGGAGCTTATTTGTATAATAGTAACGTCTGGCATTTCTAACTGCTTGAGTTACACTATTTCTGATACTTCGTTAAGCATCACCGAAAGTTATGGGTCCTTTTGCAAATTTCCTTTGGAGTTTGTGTTTTTCCTTTATCATTATCTTAATTTCGCTTGTGATATAGGGTTTGGAAATGAATACAGTTTTCACTGACTTAGTCTTGAGCGGGAAGCATTTAGAAAGCAAGCATTGAAGATGTAAGAGAAGTTGCAGCTGTTCACGTTAGGGTTGTTGGAGGCATAGACAAGATCCCAGTTAGCATTCATTAGGTTGTTTTCAAAAAGGAGCATGTTGTCGGCGCAGTAGTCTCTGTATTGAATTGAGACTATACTAGACCTTTTAGGTCTTGTGGCTGTTTTATACATGGCGAAAACTGGGAAGTTATCTGAGATATTGTTATAAATAATTCCACTTACAAGATTGTTAGGAGTGCTGTTAGTCCAGATATGATCTATCACAGTGGAAGAGGTGGCAGTCACTCTAGTGGGTTTGGTTATAGTGCTGAAGAAGAGTTTAGAATGACAGGTAGCAAGAAGGTCTAATACCGTGGTGTCGGTTTCTGATTTTAATAGATCAAGGTTGAAATCTCCTGTAATGTAGCAGTCCTTCCTCTCTGAACTTATGATAGTGATGAGCTCCGAAAATTTATCAAGAAAATTCCTTACACTAGTGTGGGGTCTTCTGTAGATTATTCCTACTAGGATATTTCGCGTGTCGTTACTTAATTCAATGAAAACACTCTCCATGTACTCCTCCTGAACCTTTAAATCATCTCTTACCGAAGTGTTATACTTGATATCATCATATAGGGCGACACCACCACTGTGTCATGACGTGTTGACGCAGTGTCTATTATAATCAGGAATGTTATACAAATGGTCAATATCGTTAGTGAGTTTGGTCTCACAGAATCCAAGTACATCAAATTTGTGGGCAATAGAAGATAAACACTGATCTAAAAAGGTATCTAGATGTAGGGGAATACTGCTGATGTTATGGCTAATCAAGGAGAAGGAATGAGGTAGTAGGAGACCAGAACTAAACTCGGGAGAGTCAGGAAAGTAATAAATACAGTTTGGGTTGGTGTAACCCAGTGAGTTTTGTAGAAAGACATCAGGATCGATATGAGGGAGTATTATGTCGACACCATAGGTAAATGGGGTGTAACACATACGATCTAGCACATCTAAGGGAATGACACTAGCATCATCACTGTGGGGACATTGATACTGATTAAGGAACAGTAAAAACTCAGGGTCACTGATGTGTGAAAAAGGAATATCTAAGAACATTATAATAGTGGGAGGAGAGGGGGGTGCCAGTGCTACAACCAACAGAATTAGGATGACCGGTACTGTTGAGGGTGATTCAGATGGAGTGAGGTGCCCTCTCACTCGGTTTTGAGGGTTGCTGGTTTCCACCACAGAGGTAGACGTGTAGTACCTGCTGGCCGGACAGGGGGGAACCTGCAGGTGAGCGACAGTGGCTGGTTCCCCCCTCAGTGAGGGGGGTGGTACAGCGGGTGGGCGGGCGAGTGGGCGGGTGTCCACTTGCCCGATCCCTCACAACAAGTGTTTTATGACTGAACGCCACGTGTTTCCCTTGTTTCCTGGCTTCTTTAAACTGGTCCATTTGCTGTGGACGGGCTTTAGTCGTACCTGGGCAGAGATCTTCGTTGACGAAGATAGTAGTGCCTTTCAGTTTACTGCGTTGATAAAACACTTTGTCACGGTCAGAGGGGGATGAGAATTTTGTTATGATGTCGCGGGGGCGGAAGGAGTTGGGTTTCCCGACACGATGAACGCTGTCAATCTTTACTTCTGGAAGTTTAAAACGTTCATTCAGCAGGCATGAAATTTTGCGTTGGGATGACTTGATACCAAAATTACATGTACCCATGGGCTTACCCTCGAGTCATGCTACCACAGGTCAGAGGTTGAAGTTAAAGTAAGGTCATAAGAATCCACGCGCTTATAAATGGAGGATTTTCCTCCTGGGTTTTTGTTATTGTGTCCTAAGGATGTGTGTTTAAAGTTGAGGTCTCCTATGAAGTATGCTGGATTGTTTTGCCTCATTAGTTTTAAGATCTCCCCTGTCGGGAATATTGGCCTTCTGAATGTTAGATATGACGTTCCAATAGTTATTGGGCCTCTTGTATTTATTTCAGCTGCAAGAAAGTTACTTTGGAAGTTGTCTATGATTTTGTATTGTATGTTGCGTTTTATAGCTATTGCTATTCCGCCATGTGGTTCGTCATGTATGTTCATTTGATGTACATGGTAGTTAAAGATCTTGATTTTGTCACTTTTTCCGACCATGTGAGTTGATTAGTATTATGTCCGGGTCCAATGTGTTGTATGCATTTGTTAGCTCTGTGTCTGTATCTGTGTCTCTCCTATCGGATATCTCTGCCGTTCCTCTTTTAGGCCTGTTCTTATTTTCTTATATATTGTAATGTTGACTTTTTTCAATGTTGTTGTATTTGGTGTTGATTCTCCCGCTTCTGATTAGGGTTTCATTGTGTAACTCACCCACTCTATTGTCCTTAAATGTGTATTTTATGTTGCCTTCTATTATTTCTTGTATAAGTTTTCGTTAGGGATTAGCGGTTGTGGGTTGACGGAGAAAAATCGAATGCCAATATTCTCGCCGTAGTCAGGAGTTTTCTGAGGTTTAATTGGTGATGGTGGTGGGGCTCGGTGGCCAATGGTGATCTCCTTCCGTGCCTTTGGTTTTGTTGAGTCCGTTTTTTGTATCTGCGGCTTGTCTGTTGTGGTTATTGCTTGAGGGTATGATCTGTTTAGTAAGTCCTAGGTATCTGTCTCCATTACCCTCTCCCCACTTTTCTGTTCTGGATTTGATGCTTGGGTTTTAGTTCCTCTCCTGTCTGTTGTTTTCTGGTGCGGTTGCACCTGAATATTTTTTTTCTGTTCCCAGGCTGCTTTATGTTATAATTTTAAATATCTCTGTCGATGGAGCATCGTCTGGGAAGTTCATATGGGGTAGATTGTATGCAGCGAACATCTCTTTTATGGTTTTCCCAAATGTTCTTGGTTTGGCAACGTTGTTGATGTGTGCGTGTATTATTGCTGTCAAAATTGTGAATAGGAGGCCTTCATTAAGTTTAAGGTAGGTGGCTTAAGTTGGTTGCACTTCTTTTTATTTTTCCAGGGCCTTTTCTTGTGGGGCACCGGGCAGCCAGTGTCCGGTGATCCCCTTTGCAGTTTAGGCATTTTGGCTTATCCTTGTCTGTGCAGTCTCTGAATGTGTGGCCCTCCGCCGCACATTCAGAGCAGTACTTCTTGTCCTTTTCAGGGCAGCTGGCTTAGGTGTGATTGTACTTATAGCATGTCCAGCATGGTGTTATTGGGTAGAATTCTTCCTTTTCTATTCGGTGTTTCGGTATATGATAGTGTGATGTGCTTATACCGCTTTCCATCGCCTTCTGAACCATGGAGATCTCAGTGAATCTGATCTTCATCATAGTTGGTGCATTTGGCATCAACACAACCTCCTCCACTTTTGCCCAGGTGTTTCTCTCCCTCTATTTCATTTCCGATGTCGCTTGGTGTTTTCTGCATGATGAACTTGTCCACCCTCTTCATTACGATGGATTTCCTCGCTCTTACTTGGGGTGGTACAACTATTTCAAAGTTCTCCTTTTTCAGTTTTTTTGAAAGCGTCTGTGGCAAGAATAAGGTAAACATCTTTTCTTCTAAACAGAGAACTATGTATGAGTCTGTTGCTTCGATGAGGGCCGCAAATTTGATGTTGAGATGGGCACATAAGATATTGCCTAATTCCTCTTTGCGCTTTTCGGATACGCCCCCGCGGAGGGAGCGCACCCGAATCCTGTTACTCGTTGTCTTTGTCATGCTTGGGTCGTCTTTTTTTCATCCGTCCAGTGGTGGGTAAGGCCACCGTTGCGTGGGGCGAAGCGTGTCCTACTTATTCCGGAAGAGAAACCTAACAAAGGAATTTCAACACCACACACCGCCACTTGATGGTAGAGTGATCGTAGGGTGGTTCCAATGTCTCTCTCCCAGAAGCCCCGTTAGGGGAGCCTACTTTCCTAGTGCTCAGGAATGCGACCCCCTTCCCAGGTGGACCCGCACGATCACGGTTACCCAGGAAGGCTCGGCGGAGAGATAGGTTCTGCTCCTGTCCCCCTCCACTGTTCACTATATCCTGGGAGGGAGGTGAACAGCTACAGGGGGGACCCAAGGACGAATACACCTCTGAGGGTGCAGGTCCCAGGGCCAGAACGAAGAAAAAGGGATATTTAGTTGTAGAGATAGACCCCAAACCACGTCAGGACCGTCCACGCTATAGCTGCACTCCACCAGGAGTGTGGGTCACTCACACAGCCTATAGGGAGGACTAGCTAGTGTTGACAATCCTGATCGGTCGTGGGGTAGTCCGGTGACGGTCGTTCGGTCGTTTGATGCTGCAGGGTGTCTAAGTTGCGCCGCCCTTGTCTGGGAGTACTCCCAAAGCAGTGGGGATGACACAGTAAGGATGTTCCCTCTAGTGAGTCCTCCAGAGAGGATTCTGTGTTCCTTCGTTCAATGTGAATGTCGGTTTCGGTCCGGTCGTCAACAGTTGGATAACAAAGGCTGGCTGGCTTTAGCAGTAAAGGGTCTTTGGAGAGAAATCCTACCACGGCGAAGGCTGGCTGGCTACTCCTAGGCAGCTGGCGGGTGTTTATATACGTCTCGTCAGACGCCTAAAGTACTCTAGCAGTATCCAGGCGTTGCAGGTCGGAACGAGATATGCCTGGACAGCTCTAGAATGATCTAGGCTTACAATACGTAAGTAAATCATAACAAAAATGACGCAGTATATTCTAGAAAATTCTTACATAAGTAATACATCAATATATACAAGAAAACTCCCCAAATTTGCCAAAATAACTGCTACTTGGAATACAAAATATTCAGAACACAAAGTTCACAAAAATTTTAATACTAAATTTTGCCTCGCCACAACAGGATAAAATGATTTAATGACGAGTGAGGCATCTTAAGAAAGTTTGAGGAGGGTTAAGTGATGGTGGTGGTAGTGGTGGTTGTGATGGTGGTGATGAGGATGGTGATGGTGGCGGTTGTAGAAATAGTGATAGTGGTAGTAGTGATATAGTGGTGGTAGAGTTTCAGTGGTAGTTGTAGTAGTAGTGTTTCCAATTTAATTTGTTAATATGTGGTGTCAGTTCGAAACAAACAGACAGACAGACTAATACAAGAGTTACTTTATGATACTTGAAACTTAAATCATAGTCAAAAAACAAAAACATTTATTCTCACAAGTCAGATGGATTTTGTAAACAGTGAGACAACCATATCCTCAATAACAAATAAAAAAATCCAGTCAAGTAAAATGAACACAATAATAAAAATAAAAAAGATCATAAAAACTGACACATATATAAATTTACGGAAAAATTCATAAGAATCAAAAGAAGGAAAATATAGAAGATCGTTTCCTGAATTGTTACTCTAGGTTTCAATATTTTTAGGCTATATTTTTAACCTATATTTTGGGGGCTATATATTTGGGCTATATTTTTGGGCTATATTTTTCGGGGTTATATATTGTCCTTTACAGTTTTTATCCCGGCTGAAGGTTTTTCTTTTTTGAGGTATTGGCAAAGCTACGTTCTACCAGCCAATGAAGGGCTGTCACAACAAGGGGAAGGGAACCTGGGTGGGAGGTAAAGAGGGAGAGGGGGGGGGCACGAGGGAGAGTGGGATGGTGAGAGGTAGAGAGAGAGGGTGGGCACAAAGGAGAGGCGCAAGGAAGGAGGTAGAAAGAGAGAGGAAAAGGACGAAGGGAAATGGGAGGGTGGGGATCAGAGAGAGAGAGAGAGGAATGGAACGGAGTGAGTAGCAGAGGGAGGGAAATGGAGAGGAAGTAATTGAAGATTGGCAGGAAGGACATTTAAGGGAAGAAACGAAGGGAGGAAGGGAAGGACAAATGGACGGGCGGAAAGGAGCAAACAGAGGGGAGAAAATAAGGCGAAGGGAGCGTGGAGACAGAGATATACGGTAAGTGAAAGGAAAAGACGTAGACAGTAAAAAGGACATCATTCAGGAAGAGTGAGAGAGGAAGGGAGAGGTTGAGAGGTGGGGAGACAACAAGGGAGATAAACCGAGATAAAGAAAGAATAAAAACGAAACATAAAAGGAAACGCAAAAAATCATGAGGAAGAATTCCCCTGCACTCCATATACTCGTTATTCATATGATGCCAGTATACACCATGATCACTATATATGCTGTATAGTTTCTTTCATTAACCATTATTCTTTATTTTCTCGACATTTTAGCTTAGTGTACGTTTATTAATTTTTTCGTTTTTTTTTATTCATGCTTGAGCTAAAGGACACACAACAGTTATGACCGTCCGTATATCCGTCCGTTCCATATCCTGGGAATCTCGTCATCTATCGTGATGAAAGTTCTCAGACACGTCTTTGTCATCAATTTCTCCACTGAGTTAGATGGTCAGCATTTTTCATCGTCATCTGGCAGAGTTATGGCCCTTTAGTCCGATTAATGAAATCTTAGCGGGTGCAAATATTTCCTTTAGTGGATGTTTATTTTTGTTTTATTATACAGTAGTGTTCCATATTGGTGTGTGGCGGCCAAGTGGATACAGTGTTCGTATCCTGTCCTGAAGGTCGCTGGTTCTATTCTTCAATCTGTAAATGAGTACATAAATTTACAGTTGGGAAGTGAACTCAATCGAGTGCAGTGTCGGTCACCCTGCCTACTTTCAGTATACACCAAAGGAGTAGTGTACAGTCATACTTATAGGACAGACTTGCAATTTCACATATTTTTAGTATTTTAATTGGACACCAACCATTTTTCAATGAGTTGTTATTGATTAATGAACATTTTTAAGAGCTACTAAAACATAAATTAGAAAATATGAATTGATAAGGGTATAAGATTATTTATTACAGTTCAGTTACTTAAATACGCATTTAAAGTAAAGGAAAATTGATCTTCGGATTTACTTCAACATGAAACGTGACACTGCACTATCCACCAGTGTTACGTAATGTGGGGTGTAAGGCGGGTTCAAAGTTTAGATTTGTTGAAACCTTTTTCCAAGTTTTGATGTGAGCTACTCGTTGGCAAACAAGGAACTACTGACGTGTTGGCAACCCCTATGCTAGACGTTAATCGTTCTTCGCCTCCTGGCAATATTGATCAAGTTTCGTCTTGGATGGTCACCTGATGACGCACAGGGACGTTCAGCTGTGTTTATTTACTGTTATAGTTTTGGAGTCTTTGTTCTTACAGTTTGATATGTACACATAAAAAATCTATCCACACTCTCAGTGAGGCAATATGAACCTGGGTATTGCGATATGTCCATTGGTCTGACCTACGATGGTTGCCCTTTCATGAGTGTCATAAGATATATCGATTGTTAGCAACATTTCCTGTGCTATTAATAATAAATTTTATATTTTTATGAACAAACATATAATACTATTGATTTGACAGAAACTGTCGCTAGCAATCGATATATAACACCCACCTGAAGCAGGGATACCAACAGACATATCGCAATATCCATCGTCCGTGGTGTCATATTGCTTCACTGAGAGTGTGGATAGATATTTATTTTTAGACCGTGTGTACATTCTCAACAAAAACTTCTCTAATACCTTGGCACGATGGATGTGAGAATGAGCAGAATGAGACTTGTCATCTCGGAATGGTTTCAGATTGCATAGTGCTTATAGCGTTAGAGAAGTTTTCGGTGAGAGTGTACCTGTATCTGTACCTTCACCTGTACCCTGCACCTGTGTCTGTACTGCAATCCATAAATTCGAGAGATATTATGGAGTCAACACCACAGAAAACCTCACCTGGCCCATATATATATATATATATATATATATATATATATATATATATATATATATTATATATATATATATATATATATATATATATATATATATATATATATACAGTATATATATATATATATATATATATATATATATATATATATATATATATATATATATATATATATATATATATATATATATATATATATATATATATATATATATATATATATATATATATATATATATATATATATATATATTTCGTGTAGATCCACAATGAAAACGTGGATAAGATAAATCTTGATAAAGTCACACAGGAAAAAGGGAAACAATGTAACAACTTAGCTTTCGTCTTTATTCAAGACATCTTCAGAGACAACTGAATTACAAGGACCGAGAGAGGCTAAAATACACAGGGTGACCTTACTAAACATAAGGTCAGGTCATAAACATGACATCCACTTATCAGCACACCAACACCACCACACACACACAAATGAGCTTAAAAGAAAGGGCGACGTAACTAGTCATGATAAGTCAGGTAAAAAATATGGGACCCACTAATCATCTATCCTGCATCAAACTAGAATGCTTTCAAAGCATTTTTAGCCTTGGGCCACCGACAAATAAATTTGTGTAACATAATATCAGTTTTGTACTGACCATCACTAAGGTTTATAGAATTCAATAACATAATCAAACTTGCTTCAACCAGAAGTCTTTCTGTGACACATGATGATTTATACACTTCTAAGCTGTTTTCCCAATCTATGGGATGATTATTGTTCCTAACATGAACGAACAGTGCACTGCTTTCAGATGCTGTTCTAATATTGTACTTGTGCTGTTTAATTCTGAGTTGCAATGCTTTCCCAGTCTGTCCTACATAATTTCCATTACAGTTGCTACATGGAATGCAGTAAACACTTCCATTTACATTCAAGGTTGGGCTATTCTTGATTAATATATTGGTAATGGTTAAGTCATACCTAAAAACAATATTAATATTCAATAATTTAAGGGACTGAACCAACGAGACAAATTCATTGCGATAAGGTTGAGTCAAAATATTCTTAAATGTAGGAATTTGCCTATTTAGAGTAGAATGAAAGAATTTTTAGCCCTTTTAAAACAATAATCAACAAACATTGAAGGGTACCCAAGTTTTCGTGCAATGGACTGAATGTGTTTCAGTTCTTCATCAATAAATTCTGGGTCACAAATGCGCAAACATCTCAAAAACATAGCAGAAAAAAATAACATCTTGGTAGATTCCAGGTGACTCGATAAAAAATTTAAGAAACTGTTGGATAAGTTTAGGTTTAGGAGGGAGATAGGAAGAAACTGGTTCACAGTGTCATGGGTTGCGTTAGGCTTACCCACACACCCAACGCCAAAGTTTGTTTTACTAGAGATAAGACGCACGGCGAAGCATAACTGGGACATGTATTTCACATTAGTTTATGTTAGCCAGCCTTTAGGGGAGTGGGCAGTGAAACAGTGTTGTACTGTTCATCGCTTCACACCCAAAAACCTCATTTTAAGTAGTATCCCCTGAGCCATGGCATAGTTAAGACGTCGTCTCCATCCCCTCCCTCCTGAATGGGGGCGGGACACCACACCATACCACACCACACCACACCACACAGAGTCGTCCACCGCCACTCCGTCCTGTGAACCGTCGTCGACACGAGGCTAAGCGTGTTAACCTAGGTTGTTATCCCCGTGGAAATGTCACGTGTGGATGCCTGGTTGCGATAAGAGCAATCCAGGCTGGCCTATCAAACCTACAGTAAATGGTTAATTAATTCACGCTTACAGAGTTCTCCTGCACGACACCCGTCTACAGTGACCGTGATCGACACGAGATTAAGTGTGTTAACCTAGGTTTGTTATCCCCGTGGAAATATCACGTGTGGAAGCCTGGTTGCAACAAAGCAATCGAGGCTGGCAGTAAATGTATCACTTCAAGAATTAAGGCTCTGTTAAGTCATACCCACAGTAGAGTAATCACATGTGTCCCCAAGTTGTAAATTCCCTGTTTTAGAAGATTAATTTTATTACAGCGTGAACGTGAGTGAATCATATATCCATGCAAAATGTAAATCATTGTATGGAAGCTTGACAAATAAATGAAAGTGCAATTATCTGCCCGTATCTGTGATCCTATCTTATTATTACTAAAGGTAATGACTGATTGGTTATGACAAATTATAACCAATAACTTAGATGAATGTTGAAATTTAAATGAATTCATTAAATCATCATTTATCAAGTATAAATCATGGAATGTCGAGTGGTGGAGTGAACTTCTACGTAGATACGCCATAATCTCCTGTAAGTAACCAGTGTGAAGGTATCGAACACTACGGTAAGAAATAAGAAAAAGACATATTATTATCTTTATATAATATAATCCACTCATACTTACCACCGATCCACCTAAAACCATGACACACAAATAGGGTGGTGGACGAGTGGAACAAGCTTAGCAACTTTGTAGTAAGTGCTGGAACGCTGGAAAGTTTTAAAAGGAGGCTAGATAGATTCATGGATGATAGAGAGTGATAGTAACTCTCGACAGGAGCTGCCATGCACAGGCCAACCGGCCTATTGCAGACTCCTTATTTTCTTATGTTCTACCTGTGTAGGCTTTGTGTACACCTTAAATTTATAGCTATGACCATTTCTAATGATAACCATATCAAGAAATGGAAGGGAACCATTTATTTCTCTTACAATTTTGAAGGTAATACTAGGGACAAGATCATTAAGCATGTCTAAAAATTCCAGTGGGTCACTGTTTCTAGACCAAAGACAAAGAACATCATCTACATATCTATACCATGGAGGAATAAAGTTCCCTATATTGAACATAAGAACATAAGAAAATACGGAGTCTGCAATAGGCCGGTTGGCCTGTGCATGGCAGCTCCTATCGAGAGTTACTACCATCCACAGTCTATCTAACCTCGAAACTTTCCGGGTTCCACTTACTACAAGAACTGACCCTCTTTCACCACTATTTAACAGTTCCTATCTCCCTCCTAAACCTAAACTTATCCAACTTGAATCCGTTGCTCCGAGTCCTATCCTGCTCGGATATTATAAGAACTTTATCTATATCCCCTTTATTGATTCCTTTCACCCACTTAAATACTTCTATCATATCTCCCCGCACTCTTCGTCTTTCTAGGGAATGCAAGTTAAGTTTCTTTAACCTATCCTGATATGGAAGGTTTCTAAGTCCCGGAATCATTTTGTCATTCTTCGCTGCACCGACTCTAGTGAATTTTTATCCATTCTATAATAGGGGCACCAGAACTGAACCGCATAATCGAGGTGCGGCCTGACTAGCGCAAGATATAGTTGCAATAAGACCTCTGCACTCTTGTTACTTACACTTCTAGATATAAAACCCAATACTCTGTTTGCCTTATTTCGAACATTACGCACTGTTTTCTAGGCCGTAGGTCCGGGCTTCTAAGTACCCCTAGGTCTCTTTCACAAGTCGACTTCTCTAGGTTGATGTTGTTAAGGCTGTATACATTATAAGTATTTGTTCTTCCAATATTAAGTACGCTGCACTTGCTGGTGTTGAATTTAATTTGCCATTTATCAGACTACCCCTGCAGTTTATTTAGATCCTCCTGTAATGCATTTGCATCCTGCCCTGAATTAATTTGCCGCCCTATTTTGGTGTCATCCGCAAACTTGCTTATGTCACTGCTGATCCCAGTATCTAGATCGTTTATGTAGATTATGAAGAAGAGTGGGCCTAGTACTGACCCCTGGGGAACCCCACTGGTTACACGGCCCCACACAGATTTAACACCATCTACGCACACGACGTCATCGATCAAACAATACATCATCCGAATGTTCCCTCAATAATTGAAAAGTTATTTACTAAATGAGTCAAATTTGATGTGTGGTTTATGGTGTTTAAGAAAGACAGGTAGAGAGAGAAGGGAATATTAAACAACTAACAGCTTGAACTACATCAACACGTTAGTCTCTCGCTACTGCAAGAACCAACACCTCCTAGCAACCCTCTATCTCCCTGGTGATTAATGACACCTGTATTATCTCTCTCACCTAACCTCTCAAGTGTTTACCTGACTCACCTTCCTCTTCTCTCTCACCCTCTCCCTCACGTCTCTCTCTCTCTCTCTCTCTCTCTCTCTCTCTCTCTCTCTCTCTCTCTCTCTCTCTCTCTCTCTCTCTCTCTCTCTCTCTCTCTCTCTCTCCCTACGTCTCTCTCTCTCTCTCTCTCTCTCTCTCTCTCTCTCTCTCTCTCTCTCTCTCTCTCTCTCTCTCTCTCTCTCTCTCTCTCTCTCTCTCTCTCTCTCTCTCTCTCTCTCTCTCTCTCTCTCTCTCTCTCTCCGCCTTCCTCACCTTTCTCACCTGTCTACTAGAAAGTAATTAATGTTGATAATCCCAGTAAGGACAGGTAACGAGATAGACTCATTAGCAACAGGTAAATATGGACAAGACTCATTAAGGCGCTTCAGAAATAGGTGAGTTGACCGAAACGATGATTACGGTATTGGAGGAGGAGAGCCAGAAGATGAACGATGGTGGGGATAAAGTGGATTAATAATTAGCGAAAGTGGAGTGAGTGAGAGAAGGAGAAGAAGGAAAATTGCAGGAGGGGATAAAGGAGGAATAAGGGTGGACTAAAGACAAATGGTTTATTACTGATGGAGAAAGAGGAAGTGGAGAAAGGTGATGATGAAAGTAGGAGGGGGAGAGGAAAGGAAGAATAATAACAGAGAGAGATTACAATAATAACAGTGATAGTGATAATGTAGGTGAAGAAATATGGTGATGATGAAGGGAGGAGGGTAGAGGAAAGGAATACTATATAATAAATGATAAATATGGTAGATAACAAGGGACAATAACTACATATAGGTAAATGGTGATAGTGATTCGCTGTGGTTTAAAGGTGACGAAAATTATATAAAGACCGATAGAGATGAAAGAGAACTAATCATAGTAACGACAAAGAGAAGAAACTTGATAATCATGTTGTACGCAGCAACTAGTGATAATTACGGTAGATGAAATACGGGGAGAGAGAGAGAGAGATGAAGGAAAAATAAGACAGAAAGACAGAGAGACAGACAAACAGAGAGACAGACAAACAGAGAGGTACGTCAGAGAAGGAATTACCAATAATAGAAAAAAGATGAACCGTTAAATAACACAAAACCACAGGTATTTAGCCAATAATTACGGTTTTCTTCATTTATAATTAACTAATCATATTTTAACCTCGTGTGAGCCAATAACTTATGAAAATTTTTCTCAGGAAGCAAATACACAAAACGTAGTTAAATGTAGTCAAAATATAGCCATATATAGGAAAACTATAGCCAAACGTTATTCAGGATATAGCTAAAATGTCCATAAAATGTTGCTAAAATATAGCCCGAATATATTCAAACTACAGCCAACCAGAAGTTTAAATATAGCCGAAATATAGCCATTGTAGTAAATTATATAAACAAAATATAGCCGAAATATAGCTAAATATAAATAAAATAGACCCAAAATATATTAAAATTAGAAAGAAAGTAGCTGAAATATAAAATCTCTACTATACTATACCAGAAAATAGAACTCTACCGTCATAATATTGCCGTGTGACCCATATTATAAAACAACTATAGTGCGGTTTTTTCCAGCTGAGAAGAGATGCCCTGCCCACTCCTAAAGAGTTACAACTGATTGACTGTTGCAAATCTGTCCGATTTCGTCCTGAAGTAATGATGTATTTCTAAATGAGTTTATTCATAAATGTTGGGATAACCGTTTATGACGAGAAAGATATTTAGCTAAATTATATAAAGATACATACATTCATTATTTCAAACATGGGCACGTAGGAAGCATACTAAGACAAATTACGTATCAGTAATACTACAATATGCAAAAACTAACATTTTAGAAGATCAGAATCATATTGAAATATTAAACGGCCTCTGAAAGTTGGTGGATGAGTGTAACAGACTGGGGAGCTTGACCGCTCGAGTCGTCAGCAGAGGCGGGAAATATGAAGTTGCTTGCAGTCATATTTCCCGCCGCTGCTAAGGGCCGTCAATATTTAAATGTTATTTAAGTTTTTGCATATTGTAGTACTGTATTACTGATGCGTAATTTGTCATAGTATGCTTCCTACGTGCTCATGTTTGAAATAATGAATGTATGTATCTTTATATAATTTAGCTAAATATCTTTCTCGTCATAAACGGTTATCACAACGTTTATTAATAAACTCATTTAGAAATACATCATTACTTCAGTACGAAATCGGACAGATCTGCAACAGCTGGGAAAAAACGCACTACCCCTGTATACATGAAGAGCAGCAATGAACCTTGGTCATAAAAAGAACTTATAAAAATAACGTCAAACGAACTGTCACTCGCTATTTACCAGGGTACGAGAGGGGTGTCTTTATAGAATAGGCTATCGCACATAAACAAAGAGAGAGAGAGAGAGAGAGAGAGATAGAGAGAGAGAGAGAGAGAGAGACAGACAGACAGACAGACAAAGATGATCTAGCCTTGGCACTCCCCTGGATGGTCTAGTTCTGGCACTCCCCCCTGGATGATCTAGCTCTGACACTCCCCCCTGGATGATCTAGCTCTGGCACTCCCCCCTGGATGGTCTAGCTCTGGCTCCCCTGTGGACTCCTCTGCACGTGGATGGTCTAGCTCTGGCACTCCCTAGCCTGGCCCCCAGCCTGGATGGTCTAGCTCTGGCACTCCCCCTGGATGATCTGAAGCTCTGGCACTCCCCCTGGATGGTCTAGCTCTGGCACTCCCCATGGACGATGATAGGTCTGCTCTGCCTCTGGATGATCACTCCCCCTGGATGGTCTAGCTCTACCTGGCTCCCCCATGGACGATCTGGCTCTGGCCTCCCCCTGGATGGTCCCTAGCTCTGGCACTCCCCCTGGATGATCCTGGCTCTGAGACACTCCCCCCTGGATGGTCTAGCTCTGGCACTCCCATGGATGGTCTAGCTCTGGCACTCCCTGGATGATCTGCTCTGGCACTCCCCCTGGATGATCTGGCTCTGGCACTCCCCCTTAATGGTCTGGCTCTGGCTCCCTGGATGGTCAGCTCTGGCACTCCCCCTGGATGATCTGGCTCTGCACTCCCCTGAATGGTCAGCTCTGGCACTCCCCTGGATGGTCTAGCTCTGGCACTCCCCTGAATGGGTCTAGCTCTGGCACTCCCCTGGATGGTCTAGCTCCTGGCACTCCCTGGATGGTCCCCTCTGGCACTCCCCTGGATGATCTGGCTACAGCACTCCCCTGGATGATCTAGCTCTGGGGATGGTCTGGCTCTGGCACTCCCCCTGGATGGTCTAGCTCTGGCACTCCCCCCTGGATGGTCTAGCTCTGGCACTCCCCTGGATGGTCTAGCTCTGGCACTCCCCTGGATGGTCCTGGCTCTGGCACTCCCCTGGATGGTCTAGCTCTGGCACTCCCCCTGGCACTTGATCTAGCTCTGGCACTCCCCCTGAATGGTCTAGCTCTGCCTCCCCTGGATGATCTGGCTGGCACTCCCCTGAATGGTGGCTCTGGCCTCCCTGGATGGTCTAGCTCTATCCCCACCTGAATGATCTGGCTCTGGCACTCCCCTGGATGGTCTAGCTCTGGCACTCCCCTGGATGATCTAGCTCTGCACTCCCCTGGATGATCTAGCTCTGGCACTCCCCCTGGATGGTCTAGCTCTGGCCTCCCCTGGATGATCTAGCTGGCATTCCCCTGGATGGTCTAGCTCTGGCCTCCCCCTGGATGATCTGGCTCTGTGGCACTCCCCTGGATGATCTAGCTCTGGCACTCCCCCCTCGATGGTCCTAGCTCTGGCATTCCCCCTTGGATGGTCTAGTTCTGGCACTCCCCCTGGATGATCTAGCTCTGGCATTCCCCCTGGATGGTCTGACTCCCCCTGGATGATCTAGCTCTGGCACTCTCCCTGGATAGTAGTCCCAAGCTCTGGCACTCCCCTGGATGGTCTAGCTCTGGCACTCACCCCTGGATGATCTAGCTCTGGCACTCCCCTGGATGATCTAGCTCTGGCACTCCCCTGGATGATCTAGCTCTCACTCCCCTGAATGTCTAGCTCTGGCACTCCCTGGATAGTCTGGCTCTGGCACTCCCCCTATGATCTGGCTCTGGCACTCCCCCTGGATGATCTAGCTCTGGCACTCCCCTGGATGATCTAGCCTGGCCTCCCCCTGGATGGTCTGACTCTGGCATTCCCCCTGATGGTCTAGCTCTGCACTCCCCCTGGATGATCTAGCTCTGGCATTCTCCCTGGATGGTCCAGCTCTGGCACTCCCCTGGATGGTCTAGCCTGGCACTCCCCTGGATGATCTAGCTCACTTCTCCCCTGGATGATCTAGCTCTGGCACTCTCCCCTGGATGATCTAGCTCTGTACTCCCCTGGATGATCTAGCTCTGGCACTCCCCCTGGATGGTCTAGCTCTGGCAGCCTTCCCCCCCCTGGATGGTCTGGCTCTGGCAGCTCCCCTGGATGATCTCGCTCTGCGCACTCCCCCACTGGATGATCTAGCTCTGGCATTCCCCCCGGATGGTCTGCTCTGGCACTCCCCTGGATGATCTAGCTCTGGCACTCTCCCTGGATGATCTGGCTCTGGCACTCCCCTGGATGATCTAGCTCTGGCACTCCCCTGGATGATCTAGCTCTGGCCTCCCCTGGATGGTCTAGCTCTGGCAATCCCCCTGGATGATCTATCTGTACTATCCCCCTGGATGATCTAGCCTTGGCACCCTCCTGAATGATCTAGCTCTGGCACTCACCCCCTTGGATGGTTCATCTTTGGCATCCCCTGGATGATCTAGTTCTGGCACTCCCCTGGATGATATGGCTGTGGCACGCCCTTGGATGACCTGGTTCGGGCACCCCTGGCACCCTAATCAATCTTATAACTTCCGCGTGGGACTGACAACAAGTGTGCAAACTTTGGTGCATTAGCCCAGCAAGTAACTTTTCTTTCTTTTTTTAATCTTGGCACTCGTGAGGGTCACAAGTATTTACCGATATCCCTTGTTTTATAAATACTCTATTCCAACCACCTGTGAATGGTTACCTAAATTTACACATGGGGAATTGAAGGTGGTCGAGTGCAGTGTCGTTCGTACTGTCATCTTGTATACCGGAAAAAAAAGGTGTTAGTGTATTTATTCTGTTAGTGACTAGTCATCAGGACCATGAGAGAAACGTACAACACAGTACATTTACCTCAGTATCTCCCTCCCCACTCTGCTCCTCTCCCCCTCTGCTCCCCTCTCCTTCATTTCTCTCCCCCTCTCCCTCATTTCTCTCCTTCATTTCTCTCCCCCCTCTGCTCCCCTCTCCTTCATTTCTCCCCTCTGCTCCTCTCTCCTTTCATATTTCTCTCCCCTGCTCCCCTCTCTTCATTTCTCTCCCCTCTGTTTCTCCCTCCCTCCTTCATTTCTCCCCCTGACCCCTCCTCTCCCTGCTCTTTTCCATTCCCCCCCCTGTTCCTCTACCCCTTCTTTCCCTCCTCCTCTTTTCTTCCTCCGTGAGAGATATAAACAAATAAACAAAAGAAAGATAAACGGAGAGGGATAATAAAAGAGAGAGAGAGAGAGAGAGAGAGAGAGAGAGAGAGAGAGAGAGAGACCAGGTGGTCTCTGGGAAAACTAATATTATCGTCCACTATAATAATTCACGTTTTTTTTTTTAATTTCTTTTAAATTTAGATCATAATTCCGGCAACAGGTGCATGGTTGAGTCTGCCACCTGCCTTAATTATTTCATATGTTTGTGTGTGTGTGTGTGTGTGTTTAGTCATCCCTTTGATAATTATATTTCAGATAAAAATTAAACATTTCCTAATAGCTGAGGCTCATTGCAAATAATCCCTGGTTCATTATGGAATTTTATTCATCATAGAGATCTATCTTTGTCTGTCATTTATCTCGAAGACTGATGATCAATTGATTTTTGTGTTAAATACATCAATACGTTCTTGTTTTTCTTAAGTAATAATAATAATAATAATAATAATAATAATAATAATAATAATTCTCTCTCTCTGTATAAAAATAGCACTCAAAGTCCTGCAGTGAAGGAAGAAAATTGTGTTGTCAACTTTCATATCTTTATTGACTGGTAAAACCTTAATAGCATTACTTCCCGAATAATACTCTCACGTTTCATTAATATCTAGAGATAAGAAAAAACGATACAAATGGAAAATATATAAACCACAAAATTAAATACAACAATAATTATAATTATTAGAAAATAAGAAAAAATCTAAAATAGTCATAAAGTAAAGGAGATTTGTGTGTTATTGAAAGAAAGAAAATGTCAAAATAATTCACTATTACAAAGTATTGAGGCCACGTGGTCGTATGTTTCAAGTTGATATTTGTGCAAGAGCTTTGGGGATAGGAGGAGCACTCATCAATACCTGTTGTTTTAATGTGTGGAAAAATATGTAAGAATTATCACAGAAAGGTGAAAATTGGACATTGAAGGAGGGAGGGAGGGAGGGGATGGGTTTGCAGGGCTTGCTTGGCAGGGCGTTAGGGAACCCGCGTTGAGAGTGTGGGGAGGGAGTGAGTGCAAGCATGGGGAGAGGGGATAGGCTCCAGGGTGCTGGAGGCAGGAGAGGAGCGTGCTGGGAGGGCGTATGTGGAGAGGCAGTGCTGGGAGGGTGTATGTGGGAGAGGTAGTCAAGGAAGGGGGTATGTGGAGAGGTAGTCAGAGGAGGGGTGTATGGGGAGAGGTAGCTGCTGGGAGGGTGTATGTGGAGAGGTAGCCGTGCTGGAAGGGTGTAGAGAGGTAGCCGTGCTGGGAAGGGTGTATGGGAGAGGTAGCCGTGCTGGGAGGGTGTATGAGGTAATGTGCAAGGGTGTATGGGAGGCAGCTGTGCTGGGGAGTATATAAGTGGGGAGGTAGCTGCTGGGAGGGGTGGAGAGGTGCTGCTGGGAGGGTGTATGTGGAGAGGTAGCCGTGCTGGGAGGGTGTATGTGGTGAGGTAGCGTGCTGGGAGGGTGTATGGGAGAGGTAGCTGCTGGGAGGGTGTATGGAGAGGCCGTGCTGGGATGGTGGGGAGAGGTAACTGTGCTGGAAGGGTGTATGGAGGCAGCTGCTGGGAGTATATAAGTGGGGAGGTAACTGTGCTGGGAGGGGTGTATGTGGGAGAGGTAGCCAGCATGGTGGGGGACAGGTAGCCGTGCTGGGAGGTGTGGGGAAAGGTAGCCTGGCTGGAGGTATGTGGGAGAGGTAGCCGTGCTGGGATGGTGTGTAAGGGAGGTAGCTGTTGCTGGAGGGTGTATGGAGAGGTAGCCGTGCTGGGATGGTGTGTGTGGGAAAGGTAGCTCGGCTGAGGGTGTATGTGAGAGTGAGCTGTGCTGGGAAGGTGGAGGAACTGTGCTGAAGGGTGTATGGGGAGGCAGCTGTGCTGGGAGTATATAGTGGGGAGGTAACTGTGCTGGGAGGGGTGTATGGGAGAGGTAGCTGCTGATGGTGTGGGACAGGCAGCTGCTGGGAGGGTGTGTGGGTGAAAGGTAGCTCGGCTGGGAGGGTGTATGGAGAGGTAGCTGCTGGGATGGGTATGTGGAGAGGTAGCTGCTGGGAGGGTGTATGTGGAGAGGTAGCCAAAGGGGATGGTGTGTGTGGACAGTTAGCTGCTGGAGGGTGTGTGGAAGGTGAGCCTGGCTGGGAGGGTGTAGTGGAGACGGAGCCGTGCTGGGAAGGTGGTGGAGAGGCACTGTGTTGGGAGGGTGTATGGAGAGGTTACTGTGCTGGGAGGGTGTATGGGATTGGCAGCCGAGTTGGAAGGGGTGTATGTGAAAGGTAGCTGTGCTGGGACTGTGTATGTGGAGAGGTAGCCGTGCTGGGAGGGTGTAGGAGAGGTAGCTGTGCTGGGAGGGTGTATGTGTGGTGAGCTGCTGGGAGGGTGGTGGAGAGGTAACTGTGCTGGGAGGTGTATGGTGGAGAGGTAGCTGTGCTGGGAGGGTGGCGTGTGGGAAAGGCAGCGTGCTGGGAGGCTGTGTGGAGAGGTAACTGTGCTGGGAGGGTGTGGTGGAGAGGTAGCTATGCTGGGAGGGGTGTTGTGAAGAGGTAGCTTTGCTGGGAGGGTGTATGTGGGAGGTAACTGTGCTGGAGGAGAAGGGGAGGTAAATGTGCTGGGAGGGTGTAGGAGAGGTAACTGTGCTGGGAGGTGTGGAGGTAACTGTGCTGGGAGGGTGTAAGGGTGAGATAACGCTAGGAGGGAGTATGTGGGAAGGTAACTGTGCTGGAGAGGTGTATGTGGTGAGGTAACTGTGCTGGGAGGTGTGGTGAGAGGTAGCTGTCCTGGGAGGGGAGGGGAGGTAATCAAGGGAGGGTGTATGTGGAGAGGCAATGGTGCTGAGGGTGTAGTGAAGAGGTAACTGTGCTAGGAGGGTGTATAGGAGACGGTAACTGTGCTGGAGGGTGTGTGTGAGAGTTAGAAGGTGCTGGGAGGATATATGTGGAGAGGTAACTGTGCTGAGGGTGTATGTGGGGACGTAACTGTGCTGGGAGGGTGTTTATGGAGAGGTAACTGTGCTGGGAGGGAGAGTGTGGGTAGGCAGCTGTGCTGGGAGGATATATGTGGGGAGGTACTGTGCTGGAGAGGTGTATGTGGGGAGGTAACTATGCTCTGAGGTGTGTATGTTGGGAGGTAGCTGAAGTGGGAGGATATATATGGAGAGGTAACTAGGGAAGGTGCATGTGGGAGAGGTAACTGTGCTGGAAGGGTATGTGGGAGAGGTGGCTAGGATGGTGTGTGTGGAGAGGTAGCCGAGCAGGAAGGGAGTATGGAGAGGTAACTGTGCTGGGAGGGTGTATGTGGAGAGGTAGCCGAGCTGAAGGGTGTGTGGAGAGGTCAGTGTGCTGAGGTGTGTGTGGAGGAGTTAGCAGTGCTGGGAGGATATATGTGGAGAGATAACTATGCTGGGAGGGCGTGTGGGGAGGTAATGTGCTGGGAGGTGTAGTGGAGGTAACTGTGCTGGAAGGGTGTGGGTGGGGAGGCAGCTGTGCTGGGAGTATAAGGGGAGGTAACTGCTGGAGGGTGTATGTGGAGAGGTAGCTGTGCTGGGAGGGCGTATGTGGGGAGAGGTACTGTGCTGGGAGGGTGTATGTGGAGAGGTACTGCTGAAGGGGTGTATGGGAGTAGCTGTGCTGGGAGTATAAGTCGGAAGGTAACCTGCTGGGAGTGTATGTGGAGAGGTAAGCCATGCTGTGGGTGGGTGAGAGGTAGCCGTGCTGGGAGGTGTATGTGGGAGGCAATGTGGCTTGAGGTGGTGGAAGGAGGAGGCAGCCGCTGGGAGGGTGTGTGTGATATGCAGCTGGGAGGGTATGTGAGAGGTAGCTGTGCTGGGAGGGGTGTATGTGGGAGGTAACTGTGCTTGAGGGATAGGAGAGGTAGCAAAGGGAGGGTGTATGTGTGGGAGGTAAACAGTGGGAGGGAGTAGGGGAGGTAACTATGGGGAGGTGTGTGGGAGAGGTACTGTGCTGGGAGGTGAAGGGAGAGGTAGCCGAGCTGGAATGGAGTATGTAGAGGCTACTGTGCTAAGGTGAAGGGAGAGGTAGCCGAGCAGGGAAGGTTGTATGGGGAGAGGTAACTGCTGGGAGGGGTGTATGTGGAGAGGTAGCCGTGCTGGGAAGGTGTATGGGGGAGGTAGCCGAGCTATGAGGGTGTGTATGTGGAGAGGTAGCCGTGCTGGAAGGTGTGATGTGGAGGAACTGCTGAAGGTTTATGTGAGAGGAAAGGAAGGTGTATGTGGGAGAGGTTACTGGGAAGGTGAGCACTGTGCTGAAGGTATGTGGGAGAGGTAACTGTGCTGAAGGGCATGTGGGAGAGGTAACTGGGATGGTGTATGGGAGAGGTAGTGAGCAGAAGGAGTATGTGGAGAGGTAACAATGGGGAGGTGTATGGAGAGGTAGCGAGCTGAAGGGGTGTGGGAGAGGCTGTGCTGAGGAGGTGTGTGGGAGAGTTAGCAGTGGAGGATATATGTAGAGATAACATAGGGGAGGGCGTGGGGGAGGTAACTGTGCTGGGAGGGGTGTATGTGGGAGAGGTAACTGTGCTGAAGGGTGTATGGGGAGGCAGCTGCTGGGAGTATAAGGGGGGTGAGCAACTGTATGGGAGTGTATGTGGGAGAGGTAGCTGTGCTGGGAGGGCGTGGCACAAAGTGGGAGGGGTGTAAGGGAGAGTGGAAGGGGTGTATGGGACAGCAGAGGGGAGGTATGTACTCTGCTGGGAGTGTATGTGAGACAAAGTGGGAGGTGTATGAGAGTAGCAAAGGGAGGTGTATGGGGAGGTATTGTGGAGGATGTGAGGAGGTAGCTGGGGAGGGGGAGAAGGTGATGGAAGGATATATGTGAGAGATAACAAAGCGAGAGTATGTGTAAGGGGAGGTAATTGAATGGTGAGGGTGTAGAGAGGTAGCCGTGCTGGGAGGTGGTGAGAGTAACTGTGCTGGAGGGATATGTAAGGAGGTAGCTGGCTGGAGGGTGTATGTGTGGGAGGTAAATGTGCTGGGAGGGTGTGGGGGAGGCAACTGCTGGGAGGGGATAAGAAAGGAGTATATAAGGGGAGGGAGGTATGTGGAGTAGCTGGGAGGGGGGAGGTAGCTGTGCTGGGAGGGTGGGAGAGGTAACAAAGTGGGAGTATATAAATGCTGGTGTATGTGAGAGGTAAGGAGGTTGGAGAGGTAAAAGGTAGGGGGAGGTAAATTGTGCTTTGAGGGTATATTGTGAGGAGGTAGCTGCTGGGAGGTGTGGGGAGAGGTGAGACGTGGGAGGGCATGTGGGAGGTAGCAAAGGTGAGGGTTTATGTGGGAGAGGTAGATTTGCTGGGAGTTGTTATGTGGTGGAGTATGGTGCTTGATGGGTGATATGTGGGGAGGTAGCTTGCTGGGAGGGTATGTGTGGAGTGGGAGGTGTGGGACTGTGCTGGGAGGTGTATGTGAGAGGTAACTGTGCTGGGAGGTGTGTGTGGAGAGTAGCTGAGCTGGAATGAGTATGGAGAACTAAGGTATGTGAGGTGAAAGGTTGTATTGGAGAGGTAACTGTGCTTGGAGTGTTGTGGAGAGGTAGCTGCTGGGAAGCTTGGGAGGCAGCCGAGCTGCGAGGTGTATGTGAGGTAGCCGTGCTGGGAAGGTGTATGTGGAGAGTACAGTGGGAAGGTGAGAGGTGAAGTAAAGGATGGGAGAGGTTACGTGTAGAAGTGGTGTATGGAGAGGTGAGCCGTGATGGAAGGGTGTATGTAGAGAGGTGAAATGGTGGCTTAGAGGGCGTGATGGACCATGCTGGAAGTGTGTGTGTGGAGCAGCTGTGCTGGGGAGGGTGCACACAGAGAGAAGCTGTGTTAGAGGGTATAAGGAGAGACATGCTGAAGTGTGTGTGTGAAGAGGTAATGTGATGGAAGGCAAAAGGGGGAGAAATAGCAGTGCTGGGAGGGTATATATGGGAGAGGTAGCTGTGCTGTAAGGGTAAGGGAGAGGTATGTAAGGTGTATGGTGAGTGTAGCTGTGTTGGGAGTGGTGGGAGTAGGTAGCTGCTGGGAGGGTGCAGGGGGATGTGCACTGTGCTGAAGGGTGTATGGGAGGTCACCAAAAGGATGGTTTATGTGGGAGAGGGTAACTGTGCTGGGAAGGAGTATGTAGGAAGCAATTGTGCTGACAATGCAACGAAACCCAGCTGTTTG